>NC_088711.1:3082977-3699572 GCF_963576615.1 Watersipora subatra
TCAATCCTTTTACCACATGAACTTCAGCATTCATATGCCTGTCTTTACTTTCCAAATGAACTATTACACTTACAACCACTTTTAACTCACTACCATCAGCAGTTTCTAAAACAGTCGACGGTTTCTTTAACCGTAGGTTCAACTTATTGGCTGTTGCCTCGGTTAATATTGACACCTCAGCCCCAGTATCAAACGTAAACTCTACATTTACTCCATTAACTTCTAAATACTTTAGAATTCTCTGGCCTAGTCAACTGTCATCATCATATTTATCCCTCAAACCAGAGAATCTAACACTTCTGCCCTTGCTATTATCCCAGTACCTTTCATCATACTGACTCGTCTCGTGCCTCTCCTTATACCGGTCCCCCTTAAGCCTATCTATACTATTGTCCCTGTATCTACTCAACTTGTCTCTTGTCTCGCGGAGGCTTTCTCGGCCCCTGTACCTCTCCCTACTAATATCCCTGCTGCCATATCGCCCATAGCTACTATCACGGCTACCTCCTGACCTGCTGCTACCTCGTCTATCGTAACCTACATCTCCTCCCTTATCCCTACAATAACGGGATACATGTCCTCGCCGTCCACAAGAAAAACATTTAATGTGGGGACAACTCCGCATCTCATGGCCACTACCTCTGCAATTATAGCAAACTCTATCTCTACTTTCTCTACTGTTTTCTCCATGTCTAGAGACATACCTTTCCCTGCTATTGTCTCTATACTTCCTACTGCCACTGTCCTTGTTATCCTCCCGGCCTCTTGTCCCATATCTACTAGTATCATGCTCCTCACTACCATATTACTCTCTACTACTCCTAGGGCTACCTCTAGGGGAAGATCTACCCGCTGAATCATAGCTTCTATCTCTATCATTACTCCTGTACTGCGCTCGGCTATCAAACTCTGATACCTTTGCTACTTCTCTCTTAACCTCACTTTTTAAATTGGTACTTCTACCCTCAGTTCTCAAAAATCTATTCGAGTTGTTGGCCATTTTATGAGCCCTCAATGCCTCATGCAATAACGCCCAAGTAAGATTGGCATTCTTCATTAAATCTCTGCTTACTTCTCTATCTCTCAACCCGTTAACCGCCACAATAAGGGCAAACCTTACCCTATCATTATTGTTAGTCACTTCTGCATATCTGCTCAAACTCTCTACCCGTTGTAAATATTCTCTATCACTTTCTCCAAGTGCCTACCTAGCCGTAAGAAACTTATGCCCCTTTACGAACATACTCTCTTGTCTACCATAATAATCCTGCAAAACCTCCACTGCCTCTTCATAAGTAGAATTTACACCATCTACGTTAAACCCTGCACCCCTCAATACTTCTCTACCACTGTGCCCAATAGCTCTCAATAGTGGCACTAATCTAGCTCTACCTCTCATAATATGTACTCTATTGCCATTTTCATCATTTACATAACCTCTCCTCTCGACAGCACTCTCAATACACAAATTCATCTCCTCTATAAATCTCTCCCACGACCCATCACGGTGCTCACCGAACACCAGCTTCGGAAAACCACTATCCATCCCTACACAACACAATACGTTATATTTCTTGCCACAATTTTACTCTACTCGTATAAATTTAATGTATTTGTCACCTCCGAACACTTAATAAATATCTATACCTCTCCAACACCGATGCTTCACCGCTACAACACCTCACCTCACCACCCTACCGCACCTGCACGCCCGTGAAAGGGTCTAATCAACCGTTCAACTTGACCCCGTAACCAGAAAAATTACCGCTAATGATAACGCACAAGAAAAAAAATCAGAGCTCCGTCAACTGCGCCATGTTGTATAAATCAATGTACTCACATGTACTGATGTGAAGATGAAGAAGAGCCTCTGTCTTACGTTACACTTCCTTATATCCTCCCCCATACTGCCTTACACTAGCTAATCTACTAGCTTTACCCACTAGCTTAATCCAGCTTTATGCACTCACTGTAATTACCAAGACTACCTGTGTAATAAAAAAAGTGGATGATAAGTACGACACTGAGTTTTCGCCATTGTTGACGCAGAATAAAACCCTTAAAATGGAAATGGTGGCCCTGAGAAGGGCCGAGGTAGTTGGTGGAACTACTGGCACTTAGAAGTCGATTTT
This sequence comes from Watersipora subatra, assembly GCF_963576615.1. NCBI lineage: Eukaryota > Metazoa > Bryozoa > Gymnolaemata > Cheilostomatida > Watersiporidae > Watersipora > Watersipora subatra. The sequence continues at coordinate 3,085,110 of NC_088711.1, forward strand.
GACTGGTGAGTCCAGTAGCCCGAGAGGGTCACTATCATCCCTGATAGAGTCTACCGATGGGCGAACGATCTTGGACTCCACTTCATGCCGTGGAGTAGGGCAAGCATCACGGGATGGCCTCCAGTACGGCCGTCGGTCCTACCGTGGCCTTTGGTTGCATCGCTCTCGGTGATGGTGTTGGCGACGGGGTGAACACGCCCTCGGTCTCTGAGGTTCAGTCTGGGTAGACTGTGTTCTCCGGTGCTCAGCAGAGACGTGTGCATGCAGGAGAGGCTGAGTGGTGAACCCCTCATCACAGGAGGAGCAGCGGTGTCTGTGTACACGAGCGTGCCTCTGTAGGTCACGCTCCTTGTTGCAAGAAAAATCGCAAAAAGTACACGAGTGCTTCATGCTTGTAAAAGCGAATGAACTGTAAATCAGTGTGTACCCGTATTTATAGACAGTCAGCATGCGTAAGAGAGTTGATGACGTCTTTTCTAAGCCTATAATCCGGCAGCTTCAAATTGCTGACTCAATGGATCTATATTACGTTCGTCGCAATTCAGACAAATTTGAATAGTCATTTTATAAGGCGCACGCTTAACACTTGTCCAATGTAGTGTATATGTATGGGTTATACTAGCAATTTTTTTACGTTAACCATTTATTACCATATTGTTCTAAGATTTGTATGTTACTATACAAACAATAAAAATTATTAATACTCGTATTGCGTGATTAGTTAGTGACAAATGTTATCGTTTTTGTATTCGAAATATGTTATTGTGGAATTGGTTGACCTAATTACTGTGCAGCCAATCAATTGTAGATTTTCCCTGGGATTGCTATGTAACCTGTCAGTTTTATCATTGCTGGTGTGTTACTGCTTGGTACTGAGAGATATAACACCAATAAAGATACTGCGTTCTTTACAATAAGCTCTGCTTGATTTTCAAAAGCAAATAGGGTATAAAATTCTTGTCACTGTTTCTGACTTTAGCATTGTGATATTAGCCAGCGTATCATAGCTGCTTTCACTATAAGTGCTATTGACCGAACATCAAGAATTATTGCGCTTGGCTTGCTAGGGTGTAACAGTTGAGAAAAGACACCATCGAGTCTGTTTATCGGCTCACCATCGAGTCTGTTTATCGGCTCACTTCCGAGTCTGTTTATCGGCCCACCCACGAGTCTGTTTATTGGCTCGCCATCAAGTCTGTTTATCGGCTCACCATCGAGTCTGTTTATCGGCTCACTATCGAGTCTGTTTATCGGCTCACCCATGAGTCTGTTTATCGGCTCACCCACGAGTCTGTTTATCGGCTCACCATCGAGTCTGTTTATCGGCTCACTCCCGAGTCTGTTTATCGGCTCACTCTCGGAGTCTGTTTATCGCCTCCCCATTGAGTCTGTTTATCGGCTCACCATCAAGTCTGTTTATCGGCTCACCCACTAATCTGTTTATCGGCTCGCCCCTGAGTCGGTTTATCAGCTCGCCCACAAGTCTGTTTATCAACTCATCGAGTTTGCGTGAACTCGCTCTTGAGTTGGGAGTTGTCTATCCTCGTCGAGCAGAATTTACTTCACCTGTACTGCCTCGAGCTCAGACACCAATATAGCCTGAGCCTAACAAATCCCATAATACAACAGCCAAAGGTATATTTATGAGCTGAGGCTCCGCAGTTGGTACTTTTATGGTAAATGGTAATAAATCTTTGAAGTACTTCATTCATATTCTACATAGTTAAAACTTTGATAGGTTTGAGATACTGTGCCACAGTGAACTGTTTTAGAGCATATTTAAATTCCCCAGCTATTGGCGCAGGACTTTTAGCCTGGTGCAAACCTAACCAACCATAGATAAGATGCTCGCCCTATACACGAAACAAATTAGGAAATTCTGAAAATTTTTGTGATATTTAAAAAAGCTAAAAAAATAATAATTTTTTTAGTGTAGAAGTCGTATTTCTAATTCAATACCTCAATTTACAACAGAACTTTATAAGGTCACATGAGTTTGGTTGGAACTTCTGAAAATGTGTAAACATCCGGTGGCGTAACCTTCCTTGAACGACGCTGTGTACATGTCCGTATAGTTTATCGACTTTTGATTCGCGCTTATGATTAGGTCATAGCCGATCCATTTCCGCGTTTTGTTGCCAATTCAGTTTCTCGAAAGATTTACTCGAATTAATTCTTATTACCACTTCATTACAATGAGGGCGCAATATGATTCATGCCGAACTAGACTGGGACGGATACGGTGTCTAAACAAATGTTTGGTAGCGTTTTCGCAACAAAAACCTTTTCCTGAAGCACTTTGTTATACATGTAAAAATGTCGAGTTTTATTGCTCGTCAAGTTATCTAGCTACTCACACTGATATTACAACGCATTCCAATCCTTTTTCATTGCCGAATCGCGGTGATTCAGAATCGCTGCCTGATTTAGTACTAAGTCAGTCACTCAAAGATGTTTTGCCCGTTGGGACAATTCCTTGTGACTGCAACACCCGATTTTATTGCAGCAGTGAGCCGATGGTTACATGCTTTGGCGTTTGGCTCAAAGTCTTTGTGGTACGTTTGATTATTTAGACGTGCAAGCATATTTTTATTAGTGTGGTTACAAAAAACCAATTTGTATGCACCAACAGGTGATTTGCAAACACTCACACAGCAGGGGTAACGGGTATATTATCAGTTTCTGAGTGATAGTTATGTTGATGTAAAAGAACGTGTTATATCTAGGTGAAACAAGGTTCAGGTGCATCTGCTGTTAGTCAAAAAATCTCTCCTCCGACATGGATCCTAATGCATGGCATAGCCAATGATGAGTCTCCATACTTGGAGCCTAATGACAAATCGCATGAGATCTCATCACCACTTGCTGAAGCTTGGAAAAAGGATGAAAATATGAATATTAACAAGTGAGTTTTTTATGTTGTTAGAAATCTCAGTCAAGCTCCGACTCCATAGTTTTGCTTGGTTATTTTTGTTGACATTTGCTCTTTGCTTTTCCTCCTGTATAATAAAACTGAGCAGTCAGTTGTGTCTATTTCTTAAATGATAAAACAGAACAAGCATGAAATGTCACAAAGTGAACAAGAATGTTGACTATTCTCTAAAAATTCTGAGTTGTCTAGCATTGAAAAGATGCAAAGATGTGTAGCCCTACCAGTATTATTCAGCCAGTCACACCACAACATATGCAAAAGTAGCAATGCTCACGTTTATTTCAAGCCATGAAGTGGGGATTAGCGTGAAATTTATTAAGCTGAATAGTGGGCAAGAGGCATAAGGAGGACGTCTGAGGAAAAAGTGCAGTGTCATCAAATTGTAGCAAATCTCATTTTGAGACATATAGTTGGGATGATCGTCTATATTGCTTCACCTTGCTCTATCAATAACGTTTTCTATGCACAAACACAGATGCTAATTCATACTAAATGCTGAGTACATTTATGGACAATATTTTCTTAGGGTCTCATGAAATTTGACTAAGCTATCTAATTTATTTCAAGATTTTATTTTCTGAGTAGAAAAAAGGAATACAAGACAACAAAAAGCGCACTTTTTTAAATTAATAAAACTATGGCTCAAACAGTCCCATCTTACTTGTTCAACTTCTACAGTTGGTTGGCCTATGTGGAGTCTCAGTACTCTATGAGCATCTCTAGCAAGCCTATTCCTGCTCCAATGGACCTCGAGACAATGGCAGAGCTTCAACGAATTCCTGAAAACTGGACTGCCGAGTGTGACGAACAACTTATTCGGTTTCTCTCAGATGCCATCGAGATAAACTCTCTCAATCTTGGCACGATTAAGAACTTTGTAGATCAAGTGACTGCCAGCACGTCGTGCGTGAGTTGTATTCTTTCTTATTGCGAGTGTTCATGTCTACGGTTAATCTATATCTGCTAGCTTCTGCATCATCAAATCAGTTCAATATTATGATTCTTTTTAACAGGACCATGATTTTGAGGAGAAACTGACTGATGGAAACAATGAGACCTTCTGGGAGAGTGATGGTAATCATGGCCAACACTGGATTAGGTCTCTCCTCTATCCTCTATATCATCCTTGACACTTGTTTTTTATGAGTTTTCAACAATGTATTATTACGCTGAAACCATTAAAAATGTTGTACTTTTCGGGTGTTTGTTTTGAAATAGTTTCTATATATATTTAATGTATAAGTGCTGATGTGTATTTAGCACTGTATGGCAAGTTATCAGTAACATATAAATGTAGTTAAAGAAGTAAATGCTTAGTAATTGCATCTAGTACGAGAGTTAGTTTCAGCTTGCTTTACAAATATTATAGTGAATTTACTAACAGTCTTTGGTAACTCAATTTCTGTCCAGTTCAATTCCGGCCGTTCAATAATTCTTTTGATCACTTTAAAACAGGCTGAAAATGAAGAGCGGAACAGTGATATCACGTCTATATATAACTATAGCGATGGATGACGAGAACTACCTGCCTGAGCATGTCGTGGTGGCTGGAGGAGAGTTGGATGATATGGCCATCCTTGAGGACACCCACATAGATGTGTGAGTCATTTGCTTTCTTTTATTAACCTAAAATGACTGTTTACTTTCAGATATGCTATCAGTGTACTCGTTTGTTATTGTTTATTAATCAACACGTATATTTACTGACTAGAACGGACAGCGCGGGGGTCAAGGATGAATGCGTGCTACAGGACTGCAGAAAGCACTACCCTTATATTGAGATCAGAATTAAAAGTTGTAAAGGTGTGTTTTCTCTTATTACTCACAGTTGTTGATATGCCATGTGCGCACCCGTAGGTCTTGAATGCTAGCTTAAATATGTATCATTTATTAATTTTATGATTTGTGATCAGCTGAATACTTAGAGCGAACATTTAGTAATTGCCATTTGTGTGCTTTGTTCTGTGATAACTTTTGTTTGTTGTCCTAGCATTATTCACTGCTTATCTGCATAGATAAGATTATAAATACAGTAAACGGTTTTACAACGTAAATAACCCATTCTGAGAACATTCACGTTAAAGGGATTTTACGTTATACAACTATAAAATACATGTAAATTGCCTAATCTATTCCAAGATCGTCTCAAACTCCCTTCTTTGAACCTTCATAACGGATAAAAGTGAAGTTAACTTTTAATTTTAATGACTGTACAGTAACTGTAGTATTATTGTACATAATACTTTTTTCTAGATAACAAGGTCTGTGCTGCAAAGAAAAAGTTAATAATGAAGCGTATGTCTAAAATACAGCGAAACAAAAGTATATGCTTACTATGGTAAAAGCGGTGTCTGTCCGTTTGTCCAATTTTTATGTAATACGAGACGAAAACTACACTAATTCTTTAGAAAATTGAATCTACACCAAAGAAGCTTTTTATTATACATGTAGGAGCGTCTACTGTAATATTGTGACAAGGAGATGTTCCATATAGTTCTAAAATATTTCCTTAAAGCCAGAATTCGTTATTGCTGTTGTTATTATTATTATTGCTGTGCTGCTTGATCTCTCTTACTCGTGTAGATGAGGGTATTGACACCCGTATTCATGGCCTCAAGATATCATCGACCCGAGAGGTAGAAGTTGGGCTGAGTGTGGATGCTTTCGCTCAAAGAGACAAGCTTTGTCGTTACCCTGTTTTGGAGGCGTATAACAAGGAAATATTGTACAGAAGAGCCCAATCACTGCAAAGGTCTGTGTTGCTCAGTAAAGGCATGGCTGGTTAGTGCAATGGTTTCCATATAGAACTGTATTTAACAGTCACAGTCAATTGTCTGGCAAACAGTTCAACAGTTTCAGGCAGTAGATCATGATTTGTATGGCTGTTTAATTATGTCCAACATTTCACAACATTCATTTATTTTATGTATTTTATATGCAATTTCATGTATTTTATGCGAATAATTATGTAATTAAATGTACAGCATTTATTTATTTCATGCTCAAAAGTTCGATAGTTTTAGATTCCTCAGTTTTTTATGTTAATATTTCCATTGAATTTTTAGTTCTTCGGACTGACTGCCAGCTAGATCTGTTATATATACATAATCTTGTATTATTATGGTACCTGATATCTCACTATTAAGTTGTTTCTACTTGTGTTCCTACATTGCAGATTAGTTGCTCTCATGGACACTGTGTTGAACTTCTTGGTTCCTTCGTGGAAAGAAAGTGTTGGAGCGCTAGACTTGATACAGGATGTCAAATACCTACTTCCCTTGTCAACCAAGCGGCTTACACTTCTTGACACATTTATTAAACAAAGTGAAAACAAGTGAGTCTCTTTGCACTTTTGTGAGTCTATTTGTCTCTTTTTACTCATTTAGTTAAATGGCAGTAATTAGGTCATCAGCCATCATTGGGTCTGCTAATTGTCGCCTTCACAAAACCATCACCTTGTACACATCGTTTCAAAGATACGCTTTCATTTATGTTACTTTCTCTCAGTTGCGCCCACCCGCTATTTGTCTGCCATGATCATATGTCATTAACTGCTTGCTAACTGCAACGACCTTTGCAGGGACAACAGACTCAACAGCAACAATTTTCCAAAAGTTATCATCAATCGCCGAGCAGCTGCTGAGCATCGGTCTGACCCCAGCCTTGACCCTGCTGCCGCGAACTCTGTTTTTGTACAAATTTATGAGGGCCTGAAGCCGAGGAATCCAGAAGATAAGGGTCTGGATTACAGGTGATAACTTACCTTCTCAGCACTGGTTTGGGTGATAGGTTTGACGATGATTGGTCTACTGGTGCGATTGTTCTAAATAACTATTGCCATTTTTATTGTCAAGTCAAAACGGACAATAATGATAATTTAGAGTTTTGATGAGGGCCGGTGCATAATCTGTAAAAGTTGAGCTGGCAGTGTATAATATTGCTTATCATGTTATGTTGTATGCTGTGTGTATTTGTATTAAATAAAAGTATGTTTTAAGTTTTCGTATTTTTATACTTGTCTTTAAAAATTAATTTTAAACTAATAATCATTGGACCAAATAGTATAGTATATTAATAGTACAGTTTATTAATTGTACAGTATATTAATAGTACTGTATATTAATAGTACAGTATATTAACGGTACAGTTTATTAATAGAACAGTATATTAATAGTACAGTATATTAATAGTACAGTATATTAATAGTACAGTATATTAATAGTACAGTATATTAATAGTTCAGTATACTAATGGTACAGTATATTAATAGTACAGTATATTAATAGTACAGTATATTAATAGTACAGTATATTAATAGTACAGTATATTAATAGTTCAGTATACTAATGGTACAGTATATTAATAGTACAGTATATTAATAGTACAGTATATTAATAGTACAGTATATTAATAGTACAGTATATTAATAGTACAGTATATTAATAGTACAGTATATTAATAGTACAGTATACTAATGGTACAGTATATTAATAGTACAGTATATTAATAGTACAGTATATTAATAGTACAGTATATTAATAGTACAGTATATTAATAGTACAGTATATTAATAGTACAGTATATTAATAGTACAGTATATTAATAGTTCAGTATACTAATGGTACAGTATATTAATAGTACAGTATATTAATAGTACAGTATATTAATAGTACAGTATATTAATAGTACAGTATATTAATAGTACAGTATATTAATAGTACAGTATATTAATAGTACAGTATATTAATAGTACAGTATATTAATAGTTCAGTATACTAATGGTACAGTATATTAATAGTACAGTATATTAATAGTACAGTATATTAATAGTACAGTATATTAATAGTACAGTATATTAATAGCACAGTATATTAATAGTACAGTATATTAATAGTACAGTATACTAATGGTACAGTATATTAATAGTACAGTATATTAATAGTACAGTATATTAATAGTACAGTATATTAATAGTACAGTATATTAATAGTACAGTATATTAATAGTACAGTATATTAATAGTACAGTATATTAATAGTACAGTATATTAATAGTACAGTATATTAATAGTACAGTATACTAATGGTACAGTATATTAATAGTACAGTATATTAATAGTACTGTATATTAATAGTACAGTATATTAACGGCACAGTTTATTAATAGAACAGTATATTAATAGTACAGTATATTAATAGTACAGTATATTAATAGTACAGTATATTAATAGTACAGTATATTAATAGTTCAGTATACTAATGGTACAGTATATTAATAGTACAGTATATTAATAGTACAGTATATTAATAGTACAGTATATTAATAGTTCAGTATACTAATGGTACAGTATATTAATAGTACAGTATATTAATAGTACAGTATATTAATAGTACAGTATATTAATAGTACAGTATATTAATAGTACAGTATATTAATAGTACAGTATACTAATGGTACAGTATATTAATAGTACAGTATATTAATAGTACAGTATATTAATAGTACAGTATATTAATAGTACAGTATATTAATAGTACAGTATATTAATAGTACAGTATATTAATAGTACAGTATATTAATAGTACAGTATATTAATAGTTCAGTATACTAATGGTACAGTATATTAATAGTACAGTATATTAATAGTACAGTATATTAATAGTACAGTATATTAATAGTACAGTATATTAATAGCACAGTATATTAATAGTACAGTATATTAATAGTACAGTATACTAATGGTACAGTATATTAATAGTACAGTATATTAATAGTACAGTATATTAATAGTACAGTATATTAATAGTACAGTATATTAATAGTACAGTATATTAATAGTACAGTATATTAATAGTACAGTATATTAATAGTACAGTATATTAATAGTACAGTATATTAATAGTACAGTATACTAATGGTACAGTATATTAATAGTACAGTATATTAATAGTACAGTATATTAATAGTACTGTATATTAATAGTACAGTATATTAACGGCACAGTTTATTAATAGAACAGTATATTAATAGTACAGTATATTAATAGTACAGTATATTAATAGTACAGTATATTAATAGTACAGTATATTAATAGTTCAGTATACTAATGGTACAGTATATTAATAGTACAGTATATTAATAGTACAGTATATTAATAGTACAGTATATTAATAGTTCAGTATACTAATGGTACAGTATATTAATAGTACAGTATATTAATAGTACAGTATATTAATAGTACAGTATATTAATAGTACAGTATATTAATAGTACAGTATATTAATAGTACAGTATACTAATGGTACAGTATATTAATAGTACAGTATATTAATAGTACAGTATATTAATAGTACAGTATATTAATAGTACAGTATATTAATAGTACAGTATATTAATAGTACAGTATATTAATGGTACAGTATACTAATGGTACAGTATATTAATAGTACAGTATATTAATAGTACAGTATATTAATAGTACAGTATATTAATAGTACAGTATATTAATAGTACAGTATATTAATAGTACAGTATATTAATAGTACAGTATATTAATAGTACAGTATACTAATGGTACAGTATATTAATAGTACAGTATACTAATGGTACAGTATATTAATAGTACAGTATATTAATAGTACAGTATATTAATAGTACAGTATATTAATAGTACAGTATATTAATAGTACAGTATGTTAAACCAATCAGTTTTAGACTAAATAGTAATTGTCTTTGGACCAATCGACATTTCACTAATCGTACTGAACACCTCAGCACATACTACTTATTCACATTTCATGTATAATTTGTATGTCTAATGGTAATGTGACTTGTTGTTACTTCAAACCTAGCCTTAAATTCATTTTGTGGTGGGGATGGTCTCATATATGAGCATATTAAAAACATTAGGTTGCAGCTCTTTGAACCGGGCCATTGTGTTTGGGTGATGCCATAGTATGCCTGGTATCCTAAATGAATAGTTTAATATATGGAAAGGAACTTGTTGACAATTTATAGCCATTTACAGTGTTCTGTACTAATTCGTGTGAGACTTCTGGGTTCATTCATTTAGCGTGTTCTTCTGCGCCTTGAATTTGAAAGTGTTATATTCTTACCTAAGCAAATGTTAGCTTCGCATAGTGTGTTTAAAATCACAAGAATGTTATGGAGTTGCTTCCACACAGTCATCCGCCGACAAGACCACACTAGTTATTAATTATGCAAGTAATTTGAGCTAATTTGAGATTTTTGGATTTTAAATTTTGATAATTTGCAATACACAGTCTATTGTAGAACACAGTCTATTGTAGAACACAGTCTATTGTGAAACACAGTCTATTGTGAAACACAGTCTATTGTGAAACACAGTCTCTTGTGAAACACAGTCTATTGTGAAACACAATCTATTGTGAAACACAGTCTATTGTGAAACACAGTCTATTGTGAAACACAGTCTATTGTGAAACACAGTCTCTTGTGAAACACAGTCTCTTGTGAAACACAGTCTATTGTGAAACACAGTCTATTGTGAAACACAGTCTATTGTGAAACACAGTCTCTTGTAGAACACAGTCTATTGTGAAACACAGTCTATTGTGAAACACAGTCTATTGTGAAACACAGTCTATTGTGAAACACAGTCTCTTGTGAAACACAGTCTATTGTGAAACACAGTGTATTGTGAAACACAGTCTATTGTGAAACACAGTCTATTGTGAAACACAGTCTATTGTGAAACACAGTCTATTGTGAAACACAGTCTATTGTGAAACACAGTCTATTGTGAAACACAGTCTATTGTGAAAACTTGATTGTTGTTTTGGCAGGTGGCCTGGTCACTCAACGCAGTGGTGGGAGTGCAAACTTGTCGGAGAGGGTATAATCGACCAGGGTGGTGGCTTCAGAGACAGTCTGTGCGACATAGCTGAGGAACTTTGTCCCACCAATACATATGGCCAATTACCTCTCCCTCTATTTGTTAGAGCTCCAAATCAGGTTGGCTTATGTAGACACACACACACATACGCACGCACATACGCACGCGCACACAAACACACCCAGAGTAGCTTTGTATTGTACACATTGTTGGATATGTCTTCTGTAAGAGTTATTCATTAATTGTTAGAATTTTTTATATATTTAGGTTACCCTGAAGAGTGTATTCACGCAGCTAGTTACAGATATGTGAGTTGATGGAATACGCATGTACATTGTACATGTATATTAATATCTGCGTTGACTGACATGTCAGTGAGATGTCACACTTGCACCAGCTTCATACAAATATATCTACCAGGTGAATGCTGACAGCAACATGCACCGAGATGTCTTCGTACCCAACCCAGCCTGCACTAAGTACTCGCAGTATCAATGGATAGGCAAGCTGATGGGTGCCTGTTTCCGTGGACGAGAGAGTCTTGTACTATCGCTGCCGGGCTACATTTGGAAGAGAATCAGCAATGAGAAGGTGAAGTGGGCATTGGATTACACGTCAGTGGATGCTGCTGAGGTGAGATTAGCAGTCAAACCTTGACTTACAATCACCTTAATGTATGGATTTTACAGTATACAACAGTTCTAGGAATAGCATGGAGTTGTGTAAACTTGCATACTTATACGATGAGAAATGCCATTGCAGTGATCGTCGGCAAACACCTTGTGAGTATTGTGACAAAATTTCAGATTGCGAAGACAATGGGTTCTCGCGTGAGCTAAAGTTATGTCAAGGCCAGTCAATCGCCTCCAGCTATGCTTTAGTAAATTTACCAAAATGTCTAATTTATCGCAACAGCTTATTTGCATTGAACTTTGTGTGAAATTAGGTACTCAGACACTCGCTATGTTAAACACTGCCTTTTGGAGATACTCTAAAGAAAATAGAAGTTCTTGACTGGCACAAGTGTTTTGGGGATGACAGAGACAGCACTGAAAATGACGCGAGGTCCGGCAGACCAGCCTCGGCAAGAACTTGCTCATCAATTGACAGTGTGAGGTCACTAGTCATTGCAGATCATTGTGTAACTATTACAGAGATATCTGGAGAGACTCGACTTGGTTTTAGAGCTGTTGAAAGGGTTTTTACTGTCGATTTGAACATGAGAAGAGTCTTAGCAAAGTTTAGGCCACGCCCACTTTCACACTCGTCTACGCTGTGTTGTCTGTGAAGATATTGCACTAAAAACAACATGGCTGTGCCATCTCATCCATTCCTACCAAATTTGGCTCCCTGTGACTTCTGGCTATTTCCTAAGTTTAAACTTACCGTGAAAGGAACAAAATTTGACAGTGTAGAACCGATTCAACATGCTACAACAAGAGAGCTAAACAGCGTCGACGCCAACGGCTTTCAACATTGCATGACATCACAACAGAAGAGCTGTTACAAGTGTATCGATATCTGAAGGGAGTACTTTTAAGAAGTCTAACTAGATGAGTAAATTGAAGCAATGCATTTTAAAGTACAAATGTACATATAGCTCCATTCCTAGAATTTTCGGATTAGACCTTGTATAACATATATATAAGTACGTTACTAGCTGTGCTACCCAGCGTTGCCGGGTATTAAAAATCAGCTTATAAACAATGAGAGATAATGAGAGTTGCCTGCCACTTGCTATTAGCCTGGCACATTGCCAATGGATAATTTGAGTAAGCTTACTAATAAAAGCCACCCCGTGACGTTATGCCATTGCTTTGCGTCGTGACCGGTAGCGGATTTGCTCCCATATATCACCTAGCGAATCTATCAAGCTCGTCTGGCTGAATTGGTAGTGTCGAACGGGCGAACGGGAGGGTCCGAAATCAAATCTTTTGCGGTATGGATTCTTTATTGCTAGATTTTAATAGCTATAGCTGAACATATACAGCAACGACAAACTTTGAAAAATATATATATAGATATATATATACGTGTATATATAACATCAGTACAACATATGGTTTGAGAAAATCTTCAACTCGACATATGAAGTACTTTCTAACATGAGACTTCTCAATGTCTTAAAAATTAACAGTTTTGTAAATCAATACACATGTAAGCAGTTCTCCTTGACATAGTCAGGTTTTATAGTGTTTAAATAATTTTAAATAACTAATTTTGTATATCGAGGTAAGATTTTTATTTGGTTTGTAAGAATGTTGCGAGGTGTGGGATTTCTTCTGTCATCGACTGGCCAGGAGTCGAGTCAATAATACTAGGACTCACCTAAGATTATTGTTACGGATGATATTGTGTTTATGTGGGAATTATAGTGTACATTTGATTTAGTTTGATACAGACATAAACAGAATGATAAAAGCTGGCATCTACCAAGGCTTCCGAAGGTCATGTACAACTACTCTCATCGCATTATATAAGTGCACTTTTTTGTCATTGTTTACATTCTGCTGGGCTAAATTTTAGGTAAAATTGTTGGACACCCTCGAAAACATGGATGAGGAGAGTTTTGCTGTGCACTTCAGTGAGAGAATGTGGGCTGTTACACTAAGCGATGGGTCACTCTCTGAACTTGTTCCTGATGGGGCCAACAAGCCTCTCCTGTTTGCGGACAGGCTGGAGTATGGAAGACTTGCCAGGGAACGACGGATGATGGAGAGCGATAAACAGGTTGGTGGCTGTTGTGTTTCCTATTAACTCCTCTAAGTGATCGGCGCAAGTGCTGCTTTTAGATAATTCTCATTAGAATCAGGAACATCGATTGCTTTCTGTAGCAAAGCTTTTAATGGCGCTTTCCTTGTTTGTATTTAATCCATAGTTAATCCTCAGTTAGGAGTCATAAATCATCCTGGTTAGGTTATTGAAATAGATTATTGAAATCAAGTAGTGTCTACAAAGGTATTTTTATCAATGTTATATTTTACTGTCACGGTAACATCATACGTTAGTCTAAGAAGTTTTTAATCCTAGCTGAAACTTAGCCATCTTATAACACCAGTTTGTTTCTGCATTTCCCCAATCTCGATATAAGCAATGCCCGCAGTTCATCACTCTATTCTACTCAATCTATTCAATCAGGTATTTGAATGTATTGAGTTTATTACATTGATTCAAACAGCACCCCTAATTCATGGCACCAACACAGTTAACTATTAGCCGCTTCACTAGGTGAATGCTATAAAGGAGGGATTCCTCTCTGTCATTCCTGAGGCGGTGCTCAACCTTATGACCTGGCAAGAGATTGAGATCAGAATTTGTGGCAATCCTGAAATATCTATAGATGGTCTCAGAAAGTCTGGTAATAATGTTATTGTTGCCAACATGGTATTGCATGCCAAATGCTACATCTATGGTCAAGTGATATAATACCTCTATGATTTTATCAGTTTGAGCATATGGTAAGGGCTGTATTCGTTAGAGACGATGTTTTTTCATGCGGGTCTGTCTTCACAGTGCACCTCGATGAACTCGATGCCGCAGATGACAGAGTGAAGGTCTTCTGGGAGGTGATGAAAAATTTTTCTAACGAAGACAGAAGTCGATTTTTAAGATTTGTGACAGGAAGGAAAAGGCTACCGTGTCCAGTATACATCAGTCCCAACAAGTCGTAAGCTTGTTCTAACTTGTTCAGTACACATCAGACAGCTTTTATTGTGCTCCACATCCAATTTTCAAATGCTAGTTGTAGAGCATGCAACCAGCCAACTCTCCGTCTATTATTGTCCTGAAACAGCAAAATTCTTTGATTAAACTTTTGGTAACAAATTAGATACATCCCTGGTGTTTTTAGGACTGCGGTAGACTGTCTTCCGGAATCTTCCACCTGCTCCAACACTCTCTATCTACCCACATATAGCAAGTAAGTTCTCAACTACATATAGGATTGCACAAGCCTTTTACTAACTGTATAACCATCTGATTCACCATAACAACTTCCGAGTGTGTTTCTTTCACATTTTTTATCAGACCTTTTTCTACATCTATTAAACGATCTCATTAAAGGTATGTTAAAAGCGATTGCTGCTGCATTCATGCATATGCAGTCATGAATGATATGAATGTACTTGTAGTCTATACTTGTACTATCAGAAAGTTTGATTATACGTCTTGAGAGTTTGAGATACAATGTTGCATGAGTAACACTAGGTTTAGTGTAAATGCAGATCGCAGCCGTTCTGCATAATACCAATATATAGCCAGTCATGTTATGCAACATGTGTAACAAATGTTCCTTTTTTGCTTCTTCCTGCGTTGTAGAGTTTGTAACCAAGATCAGTGTCAAAAGTCATTGCCAAGAAAGCTAAAGTAAAAAGAATATTATTTTGTTAACATGCCTCCTATATCATAAATTCGATTGGCTTGTGCGCTTAGGTCAACTCAATTTTCTATTAACTTTTTTCCCCTCAAACCGTTGACTAAGCTTATATATTCAATTCTGCATGTTTAGGAAATTATAGCTATCAATTTTCATAATACCCTAAATGAATAATGAGTAAAATGCCTCGAATGAGTAAAATACAGTAGCTATTTCTGTTGCGCTTTGACTTACCTATGCATTCTAAATCTAGCTTATATGCTACAAATAGGCTGTCGTATCTACGATATACCCAAGGACTTGAGTTTTTTAGCTAGTATAAAGATTCTTTGTGTCGCTTTGAATGATTAGCATTACCACCAAATAGAGAGGTTACAAGGGTCATGGAAGCTGAGGGTTATAACCGTAATTATTTTACCATAATTGAAGAAACGTTTTCAAAAAGTTATGTCAGCAGCGGATTCGAGCAGGCGCATGTGCCGTTCCTGCAAGCTGTTAAAAGATCATTGTATAGAGAGCGCAATGCTGTCAAAAGAGCATAAATAGACTCAATACGGTGCCCTTATACTTCCTGTGACCTTAATCTCTCTGTAATTTGCTTGACATAAACTGTGTGTACGCACGAAACATGCTGTTACTTCTGCTGCTCAAAATAGAGCTGCCTGTGATTAGCGAAAGGACTAGTTTTCAAAACATTTGTTTCAGTTTGATAAAAGATCTATTTCCTTTTTGCCACATATTTCTCTGGTCATGAGTGGTCAGTAAGCTAGAGCTTTCCGTGTTCGTTAAATGGTTGGTCCGTTTGACTGTAATGGTGTCTTTCCATACTTTTTAGCGTAAAAATAGCTGAAGAGAAGATTCGATATGCTTCTTACAACTGTGTTGCCATAGATACTGACCTCAATCCATGGGAAGAATGAAGGAATTGTTTGCCTAGAGCCCTAAATGTTACACTCTCAGATTGTCATAGATTTGATCATCATCGTAAGCGGATCTCTAAGCTGCTCCCTCGTGTGACGAGCCTTAGCAAGCTTTTTATTTGTTAGTTAATTTATATGGCTCTATTATATATTTATGTAAAATTTGTTACATGCACAGGTACATGTTCGATACAGTCTGTCTATATTGTCTTTGGTGAGATTGCCCTTGCAAGAGAACCGTGGAACATTTCCATATTTAATTGCACGCTTTGACTATGCAGCTTCCGAACAGCTATGAATACCTTTGCTCTCATCAAAGTGCACATTTGTCCCCATCCTGAAACAACCTGCGTGGTCTTTGAACCTACAAAATAGAAATATCTGAAAACATGTGTCCAGAAAGTTTTAAATCTGGAAGGGATTATTTGTATTCATCAAAAATATTACAAACAGTAACAATGAAGCGCATCCTAGTGGTACCCTCATTAAAGACAAAACTGTTTTATTTCACCCAACATGACATTAAAAGATAATTGAGCACCTTGTTATTACATGCCCACATCAACAGCGCTCCACATCAACAGCGCTCCACATCAACAGCGCTCCACATCAACAGCGCTCCACATCAACAACGCTCCACATCAACAGCGCTCCACATCAACAGCGCTCCACATCAACAGCGCTACTCATTAACAGCGCTCCACATCAGCAGCGTTCCACATCAACAGCGCTCCACATCAACAGCGCTCCACATCAACAGCGCTCCACATGATAAAGCCAACAGCTTCACTTTAATATTGATTAGGTGAACAAAAATATGTATGACTTACAAGTCTTACCATTTTTCAGCATCAAACTCGGGAAAGAAAAATTTAATTTCAGTCAGCGCCGATTCGGACGAATCGCTGCCGTGAGTGGCATTCCTTGTATCAGAAATGCCATAGCGACCTCGAATGGAAGAGGGCACCTCATGCTGCGTCCTGACAGCAGTAAA
This sequence comes from Watersipora subatra, assembly GCF_963576615.1. Lineage (NCBI taxonomy): Eukaryota > Metazoa > Bryozoa > Gymnolaemata > Cheilostomatida > Watersiporidae > Watersipora > Watersipora subatra. The sequence goes on from NC_088711.1 coordinate 3,102,207, forward strand.
GACAAGTTTTAAATATTACAGAAAACAAACCTGCAATGGTGATTTTTAGGGCTTGCTAGATATTGCTTAATGAAGAAACCTACTTGTAGACTTTGGTCGGGCCCATAAGAGCTCTCCATCTTGTCACGATATCATTTCCAGCTAGAGTGAAGGCTAACAAAGGTCCACTGAAAAGAGGAGCAATAAAACAGGATATATCAGTCACATAAAGATGTATTATATAAACCGAAAGACACGTTCTATATTTACCTTGTCATATACGTAACCAGTCTGTTGTAGAAGAATTTACCTGCAGATAAAAACAAAAAACTACTGAAATACAATAGAAAGCAAATGTACAACAGATCACCTTATGTTGAACTCTTCAAAGGAAAATCACGACTATAGCCCAAATCAATTGATGGCGGCTCTACCTCTAATCAACATATTATCAACTGTTCTGTCAGAATTTTGGTGTCCATACCAAGTACAGCTTAATTACAGAGTACAAACGGGCCATTGGCTCAACCATACGACTTCTTTTAAACAATATGATGTGTTAGATAGCTTGTCAACAGATGTTGTTTGCAAAATTTCAAATGTTTGCGAACATATCGAATTTCGGTTCTAGTGCTATATGACACTAGGATCCATAGCTTCTTCGACAAGTCACAAAGACACGTTTGAAGTAAAACAATAAATCGTAAAATAGGTGAACTACCTTCATGCTCCCGATAGAATTCTGCTGCACAGCTGGGACTTAGGAGAGTTTGTTTTCTTTGAATTATGTAAATGTTTTCCTTTCTAATTAGCTCAATGATGCTCTACAAAAGGTGTAACTCTACAAGCTGTTGGAAGTTAGTTTCTTAAAAAGAACAGCAAACATAAATAATTTTTAAAATCTTAATGCAAAACAAGTGAAATGATGGCAACTATGTTAACAATAACCATATGTGGAATAACTGACAAAAATAAAGGATTAAATCATAAAAGGTTTGCAAGGTTCTATCTAGAAAAGGAAAACCATTAGAGACTTACTTGAACCGCGTGTGGCCTAACTAATGTAGAAGGCTTCACCAAGGCAAGCGTGAGACCAAATGTGCTGTTCATTCAAAACCACCTTTCTGAAATTATAAAAACTTCAGGTTCTACACTAACAATTTATTAGAAAAACAAAAAACTACTAAAATAAAATACAATAGAAAGCAAATGTACAACAGATCACCTTATGTTGAACTCTTTAAAGGAAAATCACAACTATAGCCCAAATCAATTGATGACGGCTCTACCTCTAATCAACATATCAACTGTTCTTTCTGAATTTTGGTGTCCATACCAAGTACAGCTTAACTACAGAGTACAAACGGGCCATGGAAAAAATGCATGCGACGATGGACCTCAGGGCTAGCTTTTAGCTGCAAATATTTTATGAATGTATATTGCTCAATTTTTGAGCCAAAGACTCTGAAAAAAATTAAAGAATACCAAAATAAATTCTATGTAGCAATCAATGTACACCAAACAGATCTTTCAAGGTGCGTATTGCCAAAAATATACCCAACCTTTTTCCTGTCGTCATAGGTTTGGTGAGCATAATCGATCAAGTTCTCTACTAGCAAATGTGTTTAAAAAGGAGACTATTTATGGGCTTATTGTTTTCATAACTTTATCAGCTTACATTTCTTAAGGCTAGCTACACTTTGGTTGAAAATAAAAATTACATATGACTAAACATTTGCAAAGCTAATTTGCAACATTTTAATTTTTGAGGCTGTTTCATTTAGTATATTTTAATTAATGTTGCAGTTAAAAGCCTTTCCTAGCAAGCAAGTTCAGATCTACAGTACTTCACTACCGACCAGCTCTTTTTCCTGAAGAGAAAAGGAAACGGTATAGTCATGTTCTAGTGAATTGCATTTACGAGATAAATGTAGTGTTTTGGCCCATAGGCACTTGTGGCCTCTAGTAATTTAATGCTTTCATGTTTTACACATGGGAAGCTTTTGGCAGCCCTATAACATTATTAAGCTGTAACAGCTGACGGATTTCATATCAATGTGGCTGGCTGAGGGGCTATCAGCTATTACAGACGTTTCAGATTGGTTTAGATAACAAATGTGAAATCGCTATGAATATTGAGATACATAAGTTAATATTAGAGCTATTTAATGTTGAACAAATGATGTCATGCGCCGTATGGTTGCTTGTTCTATGAGCGACAAGCGAACGTGCTTACCATGGGTACATGACCTGTCATACCGTTTAATGAATGTTAAACGTGTTGCTTCTTTAAATTACAAAACAAAAATTGGCTATAAGAAGTAACCAGTTGTTTCACTGAAGATGAGTAAAGTTAAATCTCAACATTTTAGTTCATGCGGCAATTTATCAATTTATAAGTAAATAGAACAGCCATTAGATTCTAATTCGCAATAAATATTGGCATTTAGATTATGATTGGCAGTGATTGCTACTCTAAATGCACGGGTGCTACGTAATAGCTACCAGTATCGGAATGATAATAAATTGATATATAAACTGTTTAACGCACGTGCACTAGCGAAGGAATTTAATATCTGCCATAATTGATGCTTTTAGCACAGCCAAAATGCTTTAATTATCTAAAAAATAAAAAAATAATAAGGGTGAAACCTGAAAGGTTCGCCTAGTAGCATTAGCTAAAACCAGCTAATGATTAGCAAATACATAAAATGTAAATTTCTGATTTTCATTTACATGTACTTAAAAATCAAAAAAACTGGCAACGCTAAATACCTAGCTTGATTTTACATAGAAATGTAGTATAACTAAAACAGAACGGTCTATTCAGTGTCGTATAGCGTCCCTATACGACACTGGGTCTATTAAGAATAAGAGCTAATGGCGTTAGGAAACTAGTTCAAAAGACAACAACTCTGAACTTGTTCATAGCGAAATTAGCATCAAATTATCGTGCCGTGTTAAATCTTTATTACGCAAGAATACCGTTATACAAACTATGATATATATGCCGTCAGTCGATTTTTTGGATAAAAGCATATCTTTTATATTTCTGTATTAAAGCTTTCAGATGTGCAACAGTGAGAAACTCTACATAGATATTAGAAAGTTAGCTCACAGATGAGGCTTCGCTTCTCAAATACATTTTTTCTGAATTTACTTGTTACACAAAAATGAACTATATGACAGCTGTGCCAGCTGTTGGCATTGTTTTGTTTACATTGCATTGTTTTTGAAACGCTTTGGAAACTAGGATTTGATAGCTAACTCATATTTCAAAATACAAATGAAAGCTATGTAAATACTGTATAGGTAAGTTCAATACCACCATGATTCAAAATTTGAGCGAATGATGTATTGTGCGCTATGAAACAGGAGAAAGACACTAATAATGATACACATCTTCGGATCCAGCATTAAACCATTCAATAGATGATAGGTGGGACGGTCATAAAATAGCAAAATCAAACATTTCTTTATCATTAGTAATATCTCTATAGTTAATGTATCTATCATTTGTAGAAAATATTTTCAAACAGTACAAAATTTACCTGCATCAACAAAGAGAGATGGTAGGAAAAAGAAAAGTGCACAAAACAATTATAAAAATCTAAATAGCTGGCATAACCTATTTCATCTTTCGCAATGATTGTTTCAGTAGCCTATCAAAGTCATCCTCGCTAGTAGTTGGACCTCTACGAGGAGCCCACTCTTCTTTCACAGCCTGACAACCATCTACAAACACAGGAAACCTCAGAAATACAAAACGATATATCAAAGGAGATGCGTGGTTGCTGCATGTATTACTCATTTCTTGCTGCAAACAGCAAGGAATGAGTAATACATGAGAAGCAAAAAGCATTTTAAAATTAATCCGATACCATCAAACCTCTGATTGAACGCCACCTCTATTTGATGGCCACCTTTATTTGAACGCCACCTCCATTTGAACACCACATCTATTTGAGGGCCACTATAGAAAACCGGTTAAAAAATAGAGCGCCATCTTTCAATCGAATGCCGCCTTTATTTGACTGTCCCTTTGACATTCTTTGATCTTTACAAACCCATAATGGCATCCATAAAAAATGTCCACAAAATCGTACTGATAATGACGTGACTCAGTTATATCAATAACAGTTCTTTCGTTGTTTCTTTCGTGTCGAAGTCGGTTTTCCAAGTCCAAAGCTTTTTGGTTTTTTCGTTAAAACTTCAAAACAACACGACAGAAATAATTATTAACTCTCTCCGGCTAATAGTAGTTCTTTGTTTAACGCGGTCTTGATAGTTTGAAGTATGTGGAAAACGGTTTAAATTTACAATGATATGTGAATGACTAGTTTTAGGCTAAATGTTAAGCTTAGCACCGATGCGGCTAAAAGTTTATTATCCTTTGTGCATAATGCAACTAGTAAGTTTTGCTCGGCTAAAAAAATGTTAGTACGTTAATATCGACTAGTTCAGTAATGCAGAAGAGTTGAAATCAGAAAACATTGTGGAAAATATGAAACAGTCAGAAAATAAAATCGTTCCAAACAAAAGCAACAATCAGAACGCAACTAGCTGAGCAAACGATGCAACTATTTTTGTTGATATCAATTTTTTTTGCATGTATTATAAGTATGATTTGTTTGTCACTTGTTCTTGAATATAAATTTGTAGCAGTTGATCGATTATAATTATATAACTTATAAATTGGCAGATTTATAGCATATTATTTGACAGCATCATCGCGGTTACATAAAGCTTACGATAGATCAACACTTATAACTTTCTTCTATTGCACATGAAAAGGTAGTTTTGGTTGCCAACTGTAGGAAACATATCAACAAGTGCTTTCATACAGCATTGGTAAATATAGTGATAAAATAAAAGTATGCCATTAAATTCAGAAATAAAATATAAAGCTCCAACAAATTGCAAAGCAGGGCACAAGACTGTAATACCATCGTAAATTAATTGCAAGCAATAGATATCAACTAGTGGAGATATTTCGGTAACGATGCATCTTAGGTCGGTACAACGCGCATTCAACGCATGCGCAACAGACATACAAGGCACTTGTATGTCCGTATCAATGTATCACTTGTATGTATGTATCAACTAGTAGAGATATTTCAGCAGAGATATTTCTAATCTACGGCGGTCTCGCGATGGCGGCGATGAACTGTTCGTTTCTGTGCTTTTAAGAGCTTGTAATCACATTTCCACATATTTTGCTACAACACAGCAGAGTAAGACATGGTAAATCTTTTAATACCAAATAACTGTAATGTGAATTTTGTTGCAAGTCAACCTTTAATACTGTAATATTAATGTGTTAACAGTGTCACGTTGTGGCGCATGCTACTTAATTACTTTGATTACTTAATTACGCACATCAATTACTTGTGTCGGCGTTGTATTCACAATGTTTGTGCGTTGCAAGTGCCTTGTATGTCCGTTGCGTATGCATTGTATGCGCGTTGTACCGACCTAAGATGCACCGTTAACAATATTTCTTAGCTTCCCAATGCATATATATATTTAGAGATCTGTGGCAAGTTGGAGTTAAGCTAGCAGATTTCTTGTATCTAAAAGGGTTAATGTTTCTCCACCCGAAGCTGAATGTAAAATATAGGCAACATTCGCTTCACCTGTAAAAGGGTCAAATTAATCTTCCCAAATTTCTGACGAGTTACGTAAAAAATACAACGCCAACCTCTATTTGAAAGGCACCTCCAAATATGGGTGCCTTTCAAATAGAGGTTGAAAGACACCTCTATTGACCCACCCACCATTTGACCATTGACTGCCACTATAGGGGAGTGGTTGAAAAATAGAGCACCATGGCGTTTAAAGAAATGTCATATTAGTTACTCACCTAAATCTGCATAATCTGTGGAGCAGAAATTTCTTCTTCCACCAAAGCCAAGGTTGAATTTCGGACCATAAACATCGTTACCCTCTGAACAATAATAAACAGAAAAAAGTTTTCATTTAGTTTTATAAAAATATAACTGTGCACAGATACGTAGTTTACAGTAATATTAGCAGTACCCCAACAGATATTACATTTACCAGGTTGAGCGAAGAGCAAGAATAAGAAGACCACCTTAAACAGGGTAAATTCCAGCTGATGCTACAATTACTCACTTTCTATGGCGGCATAGGCGTCAGCCTTGGAATAAAATGTGACAAAACCATAATTCTCGGCTTCATCCCGCAGACGTGTCTTAACACTTTCAATTTCTCCAAATCCAGCAAACCTCTTTCTAAGATCCGCTTTGCTGTAGTTGACATCGATGCCACCGACATAAACTACTCGCCGCTCTGCCATGGCTTTTGCGTGTGCTGCTTCCTCTTCCTTACGCCTGCATGCGGCGAATTCAGCAGAACTGGGCGATGGTGAGCTGCAAAAAAGCATACAAAACTCAAAGCACTCACAAGTATAATCTAGTTATTGATAGTCGATTTAAGTTTCAAGTGTTCACCCTAGTTGCTTCTTATTTTTAACAGAAAAACAGCAGAAATACATCAACTCATCACTGTTTTGACAGGTAAACTAGAAACCAAACAATTTTATATCAGCCTCATATTGATTAGATTAGCCAGCAGACCGCACTTAAATACATTTAAAAATGTCTATTGGCGCAAGTTTTTAAATTCGATTTGAATAACAGGAATCTCGCAGTTAGCCTTAAAAATATTGCCATCTCTCTTGCCACACATAGGAGAAAGACTGAGGTGAAAGGTTATTTCTACTACAGATAGACACCATTCTTATTATGTATGGTAAAGATATATTTTTGTTTTACTACATATTTTAGACAAATATGTTTTTATTATTTTTCCTTTGCAACGTAGACCTTGCTATCTAGAAGAAATCGATGCAAATTGACATTAAAAGCTTGTGCTTCCCTAACTTGTAACCGTAGCCATAGACTTTAAACTGAGTGAAAATGATAAAAAAATGAGAACAATTGTCGATATAAACCAATAATACTAGTTGCTGTACAGTCATTAGATTAAAAAGGAAAGTCTAGTTTTATTTCTTGTTGAGGGGCCAAATGAGTGAGTTTGGAGAGAAATTGGAACGAATTATGCAATTTATAGGTATTTTACTGCTTGTATAACAGAATCGTTCCTAAAACGGATTTATGTTGTAGGAAAGGCTACTGTATCTACTTCAATGACTACAATCCAGAATACCAGCACAGCATTGTGAAGAATTAGGAGAAAGCTCACCGACTAGAGGAGGTCGAATCCGTAGAGGAACTTATAGACCTGTGTCTTTTCCTGTGCATATGGGACAACTCGTGGTGTCTTCCTCGACTTGATCGAGAGTGATTTGATGACCTGCTAACAAGAAAGTGGAATTACTATACATTGTTTTTATATTTGAAAAAAATTGGGAGTCACTGACGTATGTTTTAAGACGTAAATTTATGCATCGTCAATTAAGGTATTGTTGTCGTACTTGTGTTTTTTACTGTGTCGCCGGACAGATCTCCGCCTTTGTTTTTTCGTATAAGACGACGAGCGACGACGATGGCTACCTCTTGAGGAACTACATGAACTGCAGCTGCTGTCAGAACTTTCTGAGTCATAACTGCTTGAACTGGATGATGATCTACCAGAACTCGGACTTCTTCTATATCTGCGTTTTCTGGGTCGCCCTCTGCAAGAACCAAGAAATTCTAACAATTGCAAAAGTAAAGAAAAAAGGATACACAAGGTCCGAAGGACAATGGCAACAATCCCCTACTTGAATGTGACCACGAGCACATCAGCAAACTTTTATCTTTCCCACGAAACAGTATGATAATCCTGATTTGTAACAGCAAAGTATGGCCAACCAAGAAAATATTACAGCAGTGCCCTACCTGTTTGGAAGAACATATGCTTTTGGTAATTCTACTTGTTTTGCCTCCACTTTAACAGAGGGGTTAGAGACTTTAACCTTTGGCGCTTCAGCACTACAACTACAACAACCAACCGTGTACTGGTGAGCATTCTAAGTCAGTCTAAGACGAGAGCTCAACAAAGAGACAAACATCGCTATCTATAAAGCAACAGATACTCACCGGCACTCTACATGAGCCGCGCTGGAAGGAGCTTGCATAGGACTAGAAGTTTGAGCTATATATTCTGAAAAACACATATTTTGCTAAAACAAGAGAATAATAGTAATAGGTGAACGATATTAAATTGATGTGTCAAAGATCAAAGAGAGCAACTCGGAGACTTTACCAGGTATTTTGTTGATTAGTGATGTTAGTTCAGCTTTGATATTTCTATCTGGGAGATGCTTGCAATAGTAATCATGATCTGTAATGCAACAGCAAAATATTAATAGGCTATAAAGAAAACTTGCCCACTATAGCAATAGCCAAATTTTTACAAAACAAACTCACTAGTAAACCATCCAAAACTAGTATCTACATCATCTAAATCATCCATCGGTAGTATCTACCGAGAAGACGGAGATTAAAATTTATAATGATGTAAGAGAGAAAGTTTAAGAAGCATATTGGTATACATAAAAAAGAGATGAGCGCACCTAGCACGATAGCGTGTACCAGCTCTTCCATGCTATGCCTAAATGCTTTCACTTCCACCTCTGCCATCACAGAATTTGAATGCGATTCCCTCAGCACTTTCTGTGATGCTTTGTTGTAGAGGGTGTTGGGAGGCTGTTGAAGGGGCAGAGGCATGGCTTTGAGTGTGTCCAACGGGATCGGTGCACTAGATGTTCGGCGCAATGGAGCATCCAGTCTCTTTATCTCCTTATCCTTGGCAGTAGTTGGGTGGGCGGTACCAACAGGGATGAGTTTTGGAAAGGGCTTCAAAGAAGCTGTAGCCGTCTGCATAAGTCTTGGGTCTTTGGTAGATTTGTCTTCTGAGGACTGAGGCAACTTACTACAGCTCTTGGAGGACTTAATGCCCGACGAAGTAGTCAGTCCAGTTTTGAGATACTTTTCATTGCTAACTCTGCCTGATACATCAAATCCTAGTTTCCGAATGGTGGGGTTTGAGGTAGACACAACTGGCTCCGGACTGGCTGCTGGAACTGCTGTAACAGCAAGGCCGCGACTTCGCCGATAGTCATCTAATGTAAGCGGCCGGGGTTTAGCTTTCACAGGAGATGCAACCTTCTCTTTGAGTGGTGACTGTTTCGTGACTGCTAAAATATAAGAGAAAAGGATGTGACCCACTAGGACAGATAAGGTGGGATGACTGTCAACAATCTGACACGGAGAAAATAATCCTCACCTCCTTCGAACTCACGAAATAGTGCCTCCAAGTCTTCAGCCTCGATACCATCAATGTCTACAAAAGAATGGAGATACATATCTGAACAAGGTGCTGTCTACTCTTCTGCATATGAGCTCAAAAATACTCAGCTTGCAAGTGGACACACATTCATACAGGAATGACTAAACGGTCTATCATTGTAACACTATACAACGCTTTCCAATCCCTACCATCTCCTGTTTTATTTGTGTCACATATGCTTACCAAACAATGAAAAATCACCCTCTTCCAATTTGGTTGAAACAGCCTCGTCTGAAATCGAATGTTCTAGCCCATTAGAAGTCATATTGTAAAGCTGATCGAGTTCCACTATCATCCTTTCAGAGTTGTGCCTCACTCTGTTGCCCGTATCTTTCTGTAATGCTGGCTGTAATAAGTCCACATAACTATTCTGTAGCAGCCAATATAAAAACAGCTCAGGATTTCCTTCATGCTCCTTTCAAATTGCGTAACACACCCAAGTGCTATGTAACTTATATTAGACAAGCCAGACTTAGAATGCATAATCCTGACCATTCTCAGTACAAGATATGATCAGTAATGAAAAACTAAGTCATTAAGAACGAGACAAAAACGATGGCTTTCCAAAAGTTAGTATTACAGTGGAGATATCATCATAATACAGTAGACCCTCACCATACGATTTGAATTCGTTCCAGTGTTGACATCGTAAGTTGAAAATGTGGTATAGAAGGGTGTAGAAACCTATAGTAATTACCTAATGCAAACACCCCCTGGTAACAAAACATTTAAATTTTATATACATTTTATGTACATATTAAAAATTGCTAACAAAATAATATGTTAACCTTAGTAACTATAGTTACCTACAGTAACTCTAATGTATTTAGTGGTTATGATCAGCAAAAAAATGTAACATTATAATGTGTTATGTGCAGTATGTACCATAGGGAGTTGATGGGTTTCTTACCTTCGAGGCAGATGTAAAATATAAACGTTGAATTTAACTTAAATGAATTTAAAATAAAAACTAAACACATACTTAAAGCAGTTTTAGTACTGAATGGCGAAAAATTTTGTGTAGAGGGCGAAAAAACATCGTGTTCTACATTGTAAGGCAAAAAATCGTAAAATAGGGACATCTTAACCCGAGGGCACACTGTAATAGGCAGCCAATAGTTGTTATCAATCATAAACGCACTACTCCGAGGAAATTCTCAGAACAGGTTTCTAAAAGCCATGGTAGAACTTTTCAAGGCAAAGCCCACACAGCGGTGCAAATATGATGTCTTACAAGTACTCAACACACGAGCTGTCACTGAATGATATAGTTGACATAACTCTAGACGCAAACTTAACGACATGTCATGTAATTACTTCCACTGTTGGACAACATTTCCAAAAAAATAGTAGTTAAAAAGCATCGTAACAAATGCCAGTTGACAAAAACAATGTTCAGACAGATACCAGTTCTATGGTGCTTCAGCCAAATCACTTTTATACCAACCGAGAAGAATTTACAACTGTGTATTCAAGAGTTGACATAAGTTTTTTTAATATACCATATTAAATAGTCCTACTGGTTCTTACACAACTTTTAACTAGCAGAAATGTGTAACACTAAGTCTTTATGTAAGAGAGAGAACAGATGAGGTGAATGTTTAGGACTTCAAATATGATATCATGAATATTTTATTTTACAACTAATAAACGATATAATAATAATACCCATCCATGAAATCAATTTCATTATCATGTGTTTGAAGCCTTGATATAACAATGCTTAGTAGCTGGCCCAACAAACGCAGAAGCTCGTTGCAACTACGCAGTGTGTACAATAATAATTATAATCAAAACATCAAGTTTTAGAGTTGTCTGCACAATTTTAGAAAGGTATCTTTATCGTTAAATAAAATAGTCATCTTTTACAGTAGATTTGGACAAATTAGAAGTAATATGTTGCTATTATTCTATTAGTGATTCTTGGAATAAAGCACCTTGTATTAAATGAGGTAAGAAAGTTTCCGCTCAAGTCTACATCTTTTCCAGAAATGGTCACATAACAGACAAGTTTTCTCATAAATATATGCCAGAAACCTTGTAAAACTCCAAGTTTTTTATTACCTCTCAAACTTAGTTATTCATTGCCTGATGTTTATTTTCTTCAATGGGATGCTTCTAAATGATCAGAAGACAGTTTTAGTCTACTTATATTAGTTTCCCTATTTACTAAGATGGCTAAATTTGGCTGTCAAATTCATAAAATTTTTCAATTTTTCATTCAGAGTTAGCAAAAATTCTGTCGAGCATTTTAAAGAAAAAAAGATTCTCGAGTTACCATCAGATGAGCTGGTATGTGGAAATTTATGTTGATTGTACATGTTTAATTTGCATTAGTTTTAAAAGATAAGCTTTCAAGGAAGTTAACTGTATGCCATTAATATGCAATCATTTGGGTGTTTTGTAAAAAGTCATGAGTATAAAAATAAATATACAACAGCATTTGAACTTTGCAAAAGACAAAGTATGGAAGCAAATCTAGAATTGGGCTTGACACAAACCGGAATATAAAGAAATTATTAATGCGTATGGTGTGTACAATTCTTGTGGCATGCCACTAAAGTTCGTTGAAATAGCATGGCAAAAGGTAATCATAATTTAACAGTGTATTGAGTGAACTGTCTAGTGAGCTTTAAAAGAAGTTTCAAAATAACTCCAACTTGCAAGTGGATAGTTGGATCAAAAACAAAAAATGAGAGTTTTTGGTACCAAAAAATACAAGTTTGTATTTTGCGGTTGCTTTGGCAAAATATCGTGTGAGGATATTGTGAGAAATGAGCATGTGATGCAAACAAATCATGTCACATTTAGTTTTATTAGCATCAGAAATGCAAACGAAATGTGGAAGTGGCTGTACTGAAGAGAAGCGTCTCTTTGCATAGTCTTAATGCAATTACATTACCAACCTGCTTGAAGACCTGTGAAAGATTATGGGGTGAACCAAAGGTGGTTAACCTGCTTGGGCAATCAAGACCATTCAGTTCATCAATGCTCTCCACATCAATAATTCTAGTGTCATCTGCTTGGCTAGAACCAAGATACATTCAATGGTTATGAATGCGAATGTCTAAACTCTTTGTTCAAAGCCCTTTCATCACTAATAATTCCTAAAGCATCCTAAAACTCTCCGTATCCCATACATTATCTATTTAGATTTTCATTTTTGCATTGTTGACAAAACAATTGTAGTTTATGACAAAACAAAGACAGAGTAAACAAGTAAACAAATATAAAATGTTATGCAAAACGAGCTAAATTCCATGTGGCAGATAGATCCCATGCCTCATCAGGATTTGTTCTTATGTCAAAAAACTTAGGAGATATTAAATGGGTACATAATAAGAAATGTCAAATAATACCTATTCTCTCCAAGCTCATCGAATATATCGCAATGCATAGATTCAGCACCAAGAAAGACATCGTCAAAAAGTCCCGTGAATCCGTTTGTCATCAGCATGTCATTAAAAGCTACCTCAGATCGTGGTCGCACTCTTGGAGAAGTAAATACTTCAAATCCTGGTTTAAAATCCATAGTCTCCATCGCATAAGATTGAGAGCATTCCTTCTAAAATCAACATGCATATTTCGTAAAAGGATTCATCCGAACGAACTATGTGATCGATTTTGATTAAAATACAGGCTACATACGCTAAAAAATTACTCCTTCGATATATATTGCACTAGAATAACATGAATGAATATTATGTACTGCTGACAAAACGGATATAGACCAAAATACTCCTAGCAGCAAAGGCCGTTCAAGATATTCGGTTTTGCTGCATTTTCTTATTCATGCCACTGACAGTATAAAGTTGCTGATATTGGGGGAATACTATAAGCAATTAAAAACAAAACAGATTAAAGCAAGTTTGACTGCAGCATTTCATAGTAAAATGGATCATATATAAATCTTTCGTTGAATGCGCTTCGAAACAATAAAATACGGAGAATCTCCGAAAAGCAAAAATACACGCTTACCAGCCACGCGATTCATTCATTCCACAAGCTGTAGCGTGGTCTCTGACCTATATCCTGAGGAAATGACGTTTAAACCGCTCAGCTACCGTAGCAACCATTTGCGAAGTAGCGCAAGGATATGCGAATAATTCTAATATACAATTTCACGCATTAAAATGATTTTTGAAAAATATGAAAATTATTTTGTTTATAGATATTGTTAGACAATTTATCTGTTTGTGGTAAATAATTTACAATACAATCATTTGTTAATTGAGATAATTTGACGCTGCGTTATGTTTTCCACAACTGTCACACGATGATTTTGTAAACAACGTATTTTGTACAACGTTAATGCCATTATTAGCTAATGAATGATCGACTAATAGCTGTCTTTTGTCTGATGAAGTGAATTTAAAAGAATGGTTTGAGGCGCTAAATTTATTCATTTAAACAAGAAGAGTGGGCTATATCTTACTGTATTCTAAGTTGGTTGACTTAACTGGTAACGGTAGTAATGAGTTTGCTATAAACGCCAGAAAATGATTTTGTAACGGTGTTCTTGAAGTATAGTGATCCAATTCGTTGATGTATACGGTAGTAACTTCTGCAATAACTATAAGATAATATTTGCATGTTTTCAAGTGCTCCTTGAGAGCTACTCGTACGCACAACACCATTACTTCATAGTTTATATATCCGAGGCTTACACGATCGCAACGTTGAAATAGTTAGAACAGTTACTTTTATGCGTTGAAAATACGCCGACTTGATTTACAAATTAATTATATGCACTAGCTTCTAAAATATTAATGATTTAAGCTCAAGCTAGCACTACGATTGGAGCTGACCTAATCTAGTAGTAATTAGGTACGCATATGACTTACAGACTTTCTAGGTTATATGTAAAAGTTGGTAGTAATATCTTTTGACTTAACTGTACATTAGATATGATAGGCAAACTTACTTGTTATAGTGCTACATGAACTTAACTGTAAACATGTTGCTTGTTAGATGTTACAATCTTTGTAACTTTATAAGTAGAAAAACCAAACAGAGCACTGGATCCACAATGGGCAGAGTAGGCTATAAGCAAGATAAACGTAGGTTTAAACTAAAATTGATTTGATTTTTCACAAATTTATATCGATTTTAGTTCAAAGTCATGTTGATCAATTTTATAGCTGAAACAGTGAATATGCTGCCATATTTTATTGTTAATTCAAGTACTGTGACAACAAAACTACAGAGTTCTCAGATCAGTGACAAAAAGGAATGATGACATTTATATTTTACCTTGTGGTTATTTTGCTCCTTGCTTGTCACCATAGCCTTCTGTAATTTGTACTCTGTTTTTCTTTTGCCTTTCATAATGATTAGTCCAGTTGTATATTGGTAGAGTGTTAATAAGGAGCGTGTTCTCTAAACTAATTCATGTAAAGTCAAACAATTTGCAATCTACTTGTTTAAGTACTGACTCTATCTTCGTTTCTTAAATGCCGGTGTGCTAGTCGCTCTCTATCTTCTCAGCCAAGTGTCATAGCGTCTAGTAAGTCAAACTTGATGTGAGTAAACTTTCTTTGTTTACAAGTGATTGCAACTGCTGGATTATGTAAGCTATTGTCGGAGTTATATACGAAAGCCTAAAGACAGAAGAACTTCAAGCAATTATCATTCCTTAGCTATTAAAACTGGCATTTATTCACATAATCCTTTACAGTATTAAACAATACATGTGGTTATTCCTCAACTCCTGTATTATTATTGTTTGATAGCGTTATGAAGGCTCCTGTCTCTGACAGTTCAGACGCCTCAGTCATGGAGGTTGTCAGAGCAAGAAAAGTATGTACTGTGCCTCAGCAACTTTTAAAAAGCTATGAGCTTCCAGCTCTTCGTAACTCCAGAACAGTGCCTAAGCGTTATGAAGAAACCAAGCCAGTAAAGGTTCAAAATTTCACTCATCAAAGAATAATGGGTAGGCTAGAATAATAATGTCTATAGTGCAAATTTTAACACAGCAGAGATAGCACATTTAATACTTTTTTCTCAGATATTGATCAGTCTTGCACTTTGATTGGCACCCTAGATAATATCACGCAAAAAATATGCCTTGCAACAAAGATTATTCACCATGGGACTGCTAATCAGAACTGCTTGTATTTTTTCAGCAGCCTATATATGCAGCCTTTATTCTCTTATGTATATACAATGTATATATATCTATTTCTAATAAACACTGTTTCAACATTTGTAATGTTATGTAATCTATTTTCATAGCCAGTATTATGGTCTTTTGTGTCAACTTGGTAACTTAGTCAAACTATTTAGAGACATTTACAGGTTAAGCTGTTACTTCAGATTTACCTGTTAGTATGCAGCATTCAAGGTAGTTGATGTGCTTGTTAATTTTATGATCGTGAAAAGCTACACTGTCTCTTGCAGACCTTGGAGAGCTGATCAATCGACAGACGAGAGAAGAAAGTGTCAAACTTCAGCAAGTGGCAGTAGAAAAGGCAGTTGCTGAAACGTGGGAGGCAGCCAAAGAACTTAAGATACAAGCGGTTCGTGAGGCTTTAGATGAAGCCAAAGTTCAACACGAAAAACAGCTCCAACAACTCCGACAACAGCATGAGCGATCCATAACGGTTGGTTCTTTGACAAAAATCTTTTTCTGTTTGACTGTGGTCTTAGCTGGTGCATTGAATAAGCCTAGTTTTTACTACTGTGATTCATCGTAATCTTGTAAAGCTAATAGCGGAAAGCTGTGCCGCTGTTTAGGATTATCTTACTGAATTAAGAAAGTGTTATAAAATCAGATTTGACACAGATGCTCTAGAATGCTTTGGTTTAAAAACCTTCACCAGCTTCTGCTAGCTAATCGGTAATCAGGTAAATTACCATTGTTTCACAGTACATAGACTCCTCTTCATAAGCCTGTCATCATCAATGGAGTCTAAATACTCAGTGTCTCCTAGTATGGTGTCTACCTTCTTAACAGCTCTCTCGCGTGCTCATCCATCAGTTGATTAAGCTCGCTGGTGACAGATAGAAGTATAGAATTTTACAGTGTACTCTTATATTTGTTACATGGCTGGTCAAGCAACAGCAAAAAAATGGTAAATCATTTTAAAACACAAGTCGGACTTGGAAATGTAAATCCAACAGCTTAATCGAGTTTTAAAAAGTTATTAATCACTTATGATAAATTTTAAAAGTGAATTGAAAAAAAACGTTTAATTACCCTTTGTGAAATTTTGGCATTTGCAGGAAAAAACCTTAGCTGTACAAACAAAGATGCAGAACAAAATGAGAGAGATGATAGAAGCAGAAAAGATTCAAGCAGCTGCCGAACTAAAAGCAACTGTAGAGCAGGTGATCATGGTTTATGGTAGTTGATTGTTTGTCGGATAAGGCGGAATAATTCTGTTAGGGCCCATGACAGTATTCAAATCTATACTATTGTGGTGTTGATATAATGCATTTCACCAGCTGCTGATTAGGCAACTCTCTTTTGAACACGTACTGTAAATATTAGTAGGTTTGTTGGATGCACTCTGCATGTAGCTGTAATGATGTTTCTTGTACGAAACACCTCCACTGCGATGCTGATGTTAGGATCAACAAGTAAGATGACGCACTTATTGAATGCTGTGCGCTATGGAAGCCCTAAAATATTGGTGATCCTATGTATGTGCTTAGTTTACTTAACTTATTTGTTACGTGTATTTATTCCTTCAATGAAGACTTATCGGGCAAATGAGTCTATTTATATAACGTAGGCATCCTCTAGAATGGCTAAATTTATTTAAAATTTCAACATTTTGTCTATACTTTAAGAACATTTGTTGCTGTTGTTTATGTATTTTAAAGCAAAAAATTGTAAATTTATCATTAGACGAGTTTAAAATATATATTTAGAAGTTTACTAGACACAATTGCGAGATGCACTAGTAGCTTCATAATAGTCCTGCTGAATAGGTAAATACCCTTATTCTATGTCCACATTTGTTTCAAAAAATTGATATGAATTCTTAATTCAAGGCACTTGCATTATACATGCTGTATATTACTCTGGGTGAAGGTCAAAGAAAAGTGTTCTCTCGAGCTTCAAGAGGCGGTAGAATCTGCCAGAATACAAGAACTGAAAGTTGCAGAACAAGAGAGGAAACAACTCCTGCAGTAAGCCAAATTACATGTTATGCACTGCTGTACTAGCTTTTTCTGAAGAAAAGAATTAAGTTGTTAATAATAATGATAATAACGTTAGCAAATAAGTGAACTTTAAAATGCAATGTAGCTGTAGGTGATCTTTCTAATACACATATTTGTATGGATATGCTCTGTACAGATCTCAACTCAGACTTGTACATAAGAGCTGTATACACGGCAGCATGTATAATTGTATATCATACGAGAGTCACTTCATTTTATGTATAAATTTATAAATGTTATTGCTACACATGACCTCAAACTAAGCATTAAAAATCTATTACATCAAAGCTACCGAGTCATGTGATGTTCAAAACAACAGTTAGTAGAATTTTATTATTCTGTTCTTGATTATTCAATTATTCTGGAATGTTCTAGAAATGCAAAGCAATCAAATGAATGAAATTGTAAACACTCTGCTCATTAGAGAAGCTGCTGAGAAACTGGCGAAAACCAGAGAAGCACTAGCCACAGAACAAGATCTCGCCCTCGCTGCTTTTGACAAAAAGAAAGAAAATGAAAAGGCTGCAGCTGTTTTGAAAGCTCAAACAGCAGAGAAAGAAGTCGGGGCTGCAGCCGTTGCTGCTGTGCAGCGACAACACGTAGTAGAGATTGAAAAGTTGGAGAAGGCTATTATCTCAGTTCACAAGAAAGTGGAAAAGAAGGAGAAGGAAGTGGCGAGGGTGCAAACGAAGCGTGAGCAGCTTTATGATGAACTGATCAAGGTGCAGGCTAATTACCAAGAGTTCATAGACAGACACCCCATGTTTGACCCTGGTCAGTCTAGATATCTTTTACTTGATGTAGAGTCCAACCCAAATGTTGTTAACCCGCGCAATGATGTCCCTAGTACAACACACAGCTGAAGTTAATCATATCGATCTCAAATCTTACTTGTCCTTTTAGCCGGCCAATGATACTCCGTGTAAGAATATTTTTAAATCATGTTGTTTAGTCATTTATGAGTTCTTGATAAATGCATGTACTGAATGTTTAAATTCATAAAACAAAAATCTGATTCACATTTATGACCCTCTGTTCGGTTTGTTTCTACTAATTGTGCTATTGAATGGTTTTTGGTGCTTTGACTTGAGTATTTGTTGAACAAGCATAATATTTTCCTGATTGTCATTCTCCTTTTATGGCTGTGTATGGATTGCAGTGCATTATAAACTAGGTCAATTTTTTTCTGGAGGTTTTATACAATCGATTTACCTGCTTCTTTTGAAGAACCATAATTTATGTTTTCTTTTCTTTTGTTATTTGTTGAATGGTATAAACAAAATATATGTTTGATATGAGTCAATTGTATCGCAGCCAATAATAATCTCAGATATAATAACGAAAGCTAATATGACGTACTCCATTTTATTCAACTATTTAAGCCTCTTCTTCTGTTTACTCACAAGAATTAACATCCTGCTGCTAACCAGTTGTTCTAAACTCCATTTTACAACCAACTCTAATATATACATATGACAACATTTTATATTCTCCATTACTAGTACTGACTGCAAAATCCAATTTACCAAACATTTTGCTTCAAAAATTATTATGTGAGTGCGTGTGATGTTTTATCGAGTTTAATTCATAGGTGAAGCATAAAAAATAACAAAAAGTACAAACAAAGCAAAATGAACTATTCGATAGTATCAGTTTGAATAACAATAACCCCACGAATGACATTTCACTAAAATATACCAAAGATAGCACTAAAAACATAAACGAAAACTATACCGGAATAGTATCAACAATAGTGACAGCGGAAGACATTTCACTGTCACTAAGTTTGGTATGCATGAACCATCCAACTCGGTGCTGCTGTCTCACAGTCTGATAGCGAGCTGGTCTATGGTGAAGATTTGTGATCTTTACGAATGTCAAACTTTGCCGAATTAAATTCAACAGGAAGAAAATAATTGTAGGATGAAAGTTATCGCCTTATTATACTAAGCTAAAGCTGTAGATCTGTTCTCTATATATCTGTGTCTCTAAAACATGAAATAGCTGACTGGGGTAGCATTACTCAAAGTAAAAAAAATCAAATAATACTATTAATGATACCTTAGGTGGTTCTGGAATCTGGATATAAAAATGAGTTTGCTAATCTGCTTGCTAATCAGATGTAGTTGTTACAAATCCAGTTTCAGGATCATTCAATTTTTGATTGTTTATAACATCTGGGTTTCTAGTTATAATTAGGTTGATATTGAGCAAGTATTGAGTACTTTAAAATAATACCTATTGTGGCATAATTTTAGGAACACGTAGATTTTATTATGCGGCAGTGTTCATCAGTTCAATGATCAATGATATACAGCCCCCCTGTGGGGGCTGTATATCATTGATCAGTTTGACAATGTATGGATTTGCATTTTAGATACAGAACAAAATAGGTGAGAGTTGTTGACTGGTTGTTTCCTTCGAAATGGACTCTATTTTTATGATAATGAATGTTGAAAATAATGAATTTGAAAACATGCCATAATAAAGATATTGCTGAATTCTGAAGTTCTCAGATGCAGAAATTTTTTTGTTATCTCGGAGCTGATTTACTCTTGGAATTGAGACCGCTACTTGGGTAATTAGTAGTGCAATTATACATGTACGAATGTGGTGAACCGGGTTAGGCGAAATTTATAAACAAACTATTTCGGCATAAATGACGACCAATGAAATGTCAGTAAAATTATTTAGACAAGTAAATGATTGAGGAGTAGCTGCCAAGCAAAATTAAAACTGAAATGATGTTATTTTTTCTTGGTTTCTTTAAAGTATAGAATAGGATTTACTCTAATGATTGACTACACATCCAGAGTAAATTGCCAACCCCAACCAAAAGTTTGTGCCCCCACATTGACCTACATGCCATCAAATGTCTCCTAGAACTTCTTCTCTGTTTTGTACGTCGACCATTGAACGTTTGTTCGTAGCTCCTTTTTTATAAAGCTGTTGGTCTCTTCCAATGAAGAGAAGAACACTGCCTACATTTTTTTACAATATCTCCCATCAAAATTCCTGGGAATCTTGTATCAAAACATGATTGTTTCTGGTTTAACAATAAGCGGTCTAAACGTCATTTATGCCAAAATAGAGTGTTTATAAATTTTACCGACAGTTATAAGTAGTTACCGTATAAGACTGATAACCACTAAAATTTTAATAGCCTACTACGTTGTCATAAGCAAAGTGGTTTGCGGCGATGTGTTGTGATAGGCTAAAATGATAGGAAGGAATTCGTCTCAGCTCCATATCCGTTGTCGCATTTGGTGACGCTCAGGTTATTCACGATGAACAGCGTATCTGATATTCGCTGATCTAATTGAAAGAGCTTGCAAACCTGAGTGTAAGATTATAAGATTCTATGTTGTACTCAGTTGCAAATAATATCTATTAGGGCTGGTTGATATATTAAATGCAAAATTGGAATATTAATACTCAACATTTTTTAATCATCTAATTTATATAGGTCTTGCAATTTATAAGAGTACAGTGAACGTTTGTGCCAAATTATGAACGTAAGACATACGTAATGCATGCTGCAAATTTGGTGAAATTTCTTGATTTGGTGATTTTCTTCAACTCTGATTCGTCGTGTTTTGTCTTGACTGGTAAAATCGAATATTATTACTGGCAAAATCTAATATTATTACAATATATCTAGTGTGCGTATGTCATTAGTGAGCAACGTAACAATAAAAATAATCGGTGTAGATGAAGTATAGTGCAATCAAAACTACATTTATGAGCTTCAATGCATATGAAGCCAATAACTATTACTATAACTAAAAGATGAACACTGAATTCAGATGCACAAATGTATTATGTATTTTAAGCAAATTTATACGTTCAATTGAGCCAATGTAAACGCGTATTCAATAGAAAAGCACCTATTAAAAAAGTTGGTTTTTCTCACATCGGGCTTTGGAAGCCCCAAAATTCCAGAGCGTACACATCAAGCTCGTACTACATATGCATTTAGATGTGTGGTAGACTGATGCTCTTTAGTTGAAGTATATCAAAAGTTGATTTGTATGGAGATTACGATTGCATTACAGCTCACACTATTTAATTGACTATGAAGTATACGACAATAGCCAGAATCAGACTTCTGAACAAAATGGTGGCCCTTTTAGGCCATTGGGGACAGCGCTGGCTTAGTTTTACAGATGGTAGTCCAAGTTGAAGATCTCAAATAAGAGCTGTAGGCTGCAGAGCAACAGAGGCTATGACTGTCTCATGCTCGGGCCTGTGCCTTTTTACAGGCTACCACCGAAATTGCCATGGAGATGGGGGGCATCTGTGATGTTGCTCCTCAGCTTGGCAAGGGCTGGCTATGGCAGGGATAAAAGTCATACCTCTATTTGCGTTGTTTGCTTGGCTACCTTTGGCGGCGCCTCTGCGAAGACCGGCTGCGACGAGAGGAGGCCTCGGTTTGGCAGGCTGTAGTCTTTGAATGCTCCTGTAGCATGTGATCCTTTAGCACCTCGTGTGATGGAACACTGGAAACTGCAATGGAGACAGCACGATGATGAAGACGCTCATGTTTTTTTATTCCAAAGGCTACTCATTTTGTAAGAGCGCTCCATGCAGTGCAGCATCATTGTTGCCAGTTTTCGATCTAACTCTGCCAGGCCAGTTTTTGGTCCAATTCAGCTCGGTCAGTTTTCAGTCCGACACTGTGGGGCCAGTCTTCGATCCAATTCAGTTGGTCCCTTTTCGGCCAAAATCAACTCTGATAGAACTTTTAAGGGGTTGGGATTATACGTTGTTAGAATTATACATATTTTTACTTTTATCTGTTAATTTTGTTCCCTACGATGCTTAATGGATTGTGAATCTTTCATGTTTTGTTAGTAATTTTCTTGTTGTAAGTGAATACCGAATGATCTCATACATCTGTAATGAAGTAATTATTTTGAACCTTATTGGTTGCTATCCACCATCTGCTCTTCATGACTATCTGCCCTGCAAAGTCGAATGAAAGCATTCCTAAATGCTTCTTGTGATTCGGCAAACATGTAACTCTACACTGCACTGGTCATCAACCAAAAAAGATCATCTTGTTTTTAAAGGTTGACTTGCAACCAAATTCACATTACAGTTATTTGGTATCAAAAGATTCACCATGTTTTACTCTGCTGTGTTGTAGTTGCAACATATGTGGAAATGTGATTAAAAGCTCAAAAACGAACAGTTAATTGCCGCCATCATGAAACCACCGTAGATTGGAATCAATTTATTTCATGACTCTTAGTCAAACGATTTGGTTATTGTTTTGACACGGAATGTTCTCAAGTGAATTAAAAGGCCAATAAAAGGCTCAATATAAAACTTCTCGTAGCACTAGTTTATGAGAAAACTTTGGGTTTTTTCCGAAGAGCCCTTAACAATTATAGATGCTGGCTAGTTTACAGTTTTGTTTCGGCTTAGTCTAATTGTCTAGTCGTAATCTGATCATGTGACACAAACTTCCTGCCAAACAGCGCGAATAATCTGTGAAGCCTTTTTCAAATATCACAGGTGACCAACATGTTTGTCATGTTATTAGAGGATGATATGCACTCCTTTGAGCTAAGGTTAAAAAATTAAACGAATTTTTACAGTGAGTTTTGAGATATCAGTCCTCAAAATGACAGCATTGCAATGATGATGAAACAGACGCGTAATGACAATAGACATAGTTTTATTGAATGCGTGAAGTATATTTGTGAAAATATTTCGACGAATGAGGTTGCATGAAAGTGTAAACAGAAGCCATCTTGTTCAGCTATGTCTCATTTGAGCCGCTTTGAAAACGGATTCTAATCTACGGCAGTTTCGTGATGGCTGCGCTAAACTGTTCGTTTTCAGCTTTTAAGAGCTTGTAGTCACATTTCCACATATTTTGTACCTACAGCACAACAGAGTAAGACATGGTGAATCTTTTGATACCAAATAACTGTAAAGTGAATTTCGTTGCAAGTTAACCTTTAAATTTGAATTTTAACCTCCATCTTTGTTTGAATTTGGCTGTAATAGGATCTCTCTCTCTCTCTCTCTCTCTCTCTCTCTCTCTCTCTCTATGCAATCCCTCTCTTTAGAGTAAGATGTCTGCTTGCTTTATTGATGTGTTTGGTGTGTTTTAAGATGGCTCCGTAGTCCGATCGTTGCTCTGCATTGACGATTGCAATATGGACATTGGTAGTCATCATTCATCAAAGTATCAGATGAGCTAAGCCGCACTTTTCGTGCTGCCCTGAGCTCTTCTCTGTGACGCATATTTTCATTTTCAAGTATCTTCACCCCTTTATGAGTTACAGTTCTCCATCCAGTTCTTCTCGTGGCATTCCATTCCCAGGTTTCACATCTGATGTGACAACACTTCAAGCTATCTTTGAGACAGTCTTTATAGCGCTTTCTTTGTCCCCCCTGTGACCTCTTCCCATTTTCTAGTTCGGCATACAGAATCTGTTTTGGTAGTCTGCAGTCTGGCATTCTAACCAAGTGTCCAGCCCAACGAAGTCTGTTCTTAACGATCATACTTTCAAGGCTGGACATCTTAGCTTGTTGATACACACTATTGTTAGTGCGTTTGTCAGACCATTTGATCATTAGTAGTTCTCTCATTTTCCTAATGTGATAGTTCTCCAGAACCTTGACGTCAGTGCTGTAAGTAGCCCACGTTTCTGAGGCATACAGTAGTGTGGGGACAATTACTGCCTTGTACACTTTTAGCTTGGTGTCGACTTGCAAGACTGGATTTTCAAACACTCTTTGTCTCAGTTTGCTGTATGCTATGCTAGCTCCTTGCAGTCTTCTCTCTATCTCCTTCCCTAGGTCGGCCTTGGAGGAGAGATTACTACCTAGGTATACAAAGTCATCTACAGGGCAAAGTGGTTCGCCTCCGGCAACAATGCGTGGAGTGACTATGTTTTTTCCAGGTTTCGGCTGGCACAATACTTGAGTTTTCTTTGCATTCAGCTTGAGTTCAAGAGCCCTGCAAGCATTTTCAAAAGCTGTCATGACTTCGTGAAGATGTTCTTCTGTATGAGCCACGAGAGCATTGTCATCAGCATATTGGAGCTCAAGAACACTTTGTTTCGAAGTTAGAGTTTTAGCCCGAAGTCTCTGCAAGTTGAACAGATCGCCTTTTCGATAGTTCAATGTGATACCTTCAGAGAGTTCTTGTTTCACAAGGTGCAGTACAGCACACAAGTAGATAGAAAACAGCGTTGGCGCAATCACGCAGCCTTGTTTCACCC
Source organism: Watersipora subatra (assembly GCF_963576615.1). Lineage (NCBI taxonomy): Eukaryota > Metazoa > Bryozoa > Gymnolaemata > Cheilostomatida > Watersiporidae > Watersipora > Watersipora subatra. Next base: position 3,126,914 of record NC_088711.1, read on the forward strand.
CAGTTTTTACTCCAAAAGGATCCGTTTGTTGGCCATCCACCAAAACTGATGCGTGCATCTCATCATGCAGAAGCTGCACAATAGCCACAAATTTGGGAGGGCAGCCGATTTTCTCAAGTACTTTGTATAGAGATTGTCTGTCAACAGTGTCGAAAGCCTTGGTAAGGTCTATGAAGGCCATGTTAAGGTCCTTGTTCTGTTCTCGGCATTTTTCCTGGATCTGTCTAGCAGCAAATATCATATCTACTGTACCCCTGCCAGGCCTAAAACCACACTGCGTCTCTGGAAGAATTTTTTCTGCAACACTGGAGAGTCTATAGGACAGAATTCTAGCTAGAATCTTCCCCGTTATTGACAAGAGGGATATCCCCCTGTAGTTCCCACACATCGTCCTATCTCCTTTTTTGAAGATGGTAACAATCAGTGCATCACGTAATTCATCAGGTATTTTCTCAGTTGTCCACACAAGTGTAAAAAGGCAGTGCAGTTTCTTGGTAAGTTTAGTTCCACCATGCTTGAAAACTTCTGCAGGTATTCCATCAGCGCCAGCAGCCTTCCCACTCTTCATTGCTCGAATGGCGGATTTCGTCTCGACTAGTGTTGGCTCTTCTCCTAGCTGCAGATGGGTTGGCAGCTGTGGGACTTTCTGCAGGACTGGATCAGCTACAGTGGATGTTTGGTTCAAAAGATTTGAAAAGTGTTCTTTCCAGCAATCTCTGATGGCATCTTTGTCTTTATGGAGCACACCATTCTTGTCTCGAACTAGTACAGAGCCATGTGACAGAGGACCGTACAGTTTTCGTGTCTCTGCAAAGAAATCCCTTGTCTTATTCTGATCCGCCAAGCTCTGAAGCTCCTCTGCCTTTTGTGTCCACCATTCATTCTGCATCCTTCGAACTCGTCGCTGCACATCTGTTCGTATGCTGTGGTATGCCTTCTGTTTCTCCTTGTTTCTAAGATCATTTTGCCAGGCTGCAAATTTAGATCGTTTTTTATTTATAAGTTGTTCTATTTCTAGGTCATTCTCATCAAACCAGTCTTGGTGGTGCCTTTTCGCTTTGCCTAATACCTCCTCGCATATCTCAGTGATACAGCTCTTTAGATTTGTCCAAGTCGAGTTGACATTTTGGTCATAGGTTTCAGCTGATAGTCTCTCATTGATTTTTGTTTGAAAGTCTTTTTTCACATCCGGTTTATTGAATAGATTCACGTTGTACTTTGGCCTTGCTGTCCGTTTAGCTCTTCTCTGTTTGGGCTGTAGAGTGAAACTCAGCAGAGTTTTCACCAATCTGTGATCCGTCCAGCAGCTATCTGTTGAGTTGATCACTTTGGTTACTCTTAAATCTGCCAAGTCCCGCTGTTTGGTGATTATATAGTCTATCAAGTGCCAGTGACCGCAGCGAGGGTGCCTCCAGGTTGTTTTCCTTCTATTCTTCTGTCTGAACAGGGAGTTTGTAATCACAAGGTTAAGTTCTGCACATTTGGTGAGAAGCATGAGACCATTGCCATTCATACTGCCAATTCCCTCTTTGCCGATGACGTCCTTCCATGTCGTGCTGTCCGTACCAACTCTTGCATTAAAGTCTCCAAGAAGCACAACCTTGTCGGCTCTAGGAATATGTGATACAGTGTCATCAAGAGCTGAATAGAATAGCTCTTTATCCTCTTGCTCGGCCATCAGAGTCGGAGCATAGGCACTGATCAGTGTTGCTTTCCTGTTCTTACTGATGTTTAGTTGTAAGGTCATCAGTCGATCTGAAATGCCGACAGGAAGATGGTCCATGTGCTTAACAAGCTCATTTTTAACAGCGAAACCTACCCCATACAGCCTATGATCTTTAGCATCTCTCCCTTTCCAATAGAATGTATAACCACCTCCCACTTCTGTCATCTGGCCCTCATCAGCAAGTCTTGTCTCCTGTAGTGCAGCAATATCAATATCATGTCTTCTGAGCTCACGTGCCACAAAAGCTGTGCGACGGTCAGGTCGATCACTACGCTGATTGTCCATGAGCGTGCGTACATTCCATGTTGCTAGTGTAATCTGTTGATTTCTACCGCAAATAAGGTGAACCATCTGGACGCGGTAATCCAGCCAGGTGAGAAAAGGAACAGACCATGTATAGGACACCTTTTCTAGTCCTTTCCTCGGATTGAGGTGAGCAGGGCGGTCCCTAAAAAGGGCTGCTCAGGCGTGAAAGCAACTACCGAACATCTCTCCTGTTCCATTCAAGAGACGAGCGACTGATAAACTTCCACCGCCTGCGTGCTGGTTGGGAGCTGAGGACTCCCAGGTTTCACTACCCTGTCCCCGTTGCCACCTTCCAATCGCCGCAGGGCTTGGTTGGTTGGTTTGGTGCAAGCAGAAAGCTGTGCGTGGATTTAAGTGGTTCTTCTGATGCACTGCAGAGATCCACTAACTTGGCTAGTCATACTCTGATCCAATGGCAAGAAGACCTAGACAATTGGGAGTATGACAAGTTGCAGTACGCGGCCGTTGATCTGCAAGAGATTCTTTCGCCCTTTCCAACTGGTGTTTTTGCTGTCGGGATAGTACATGCCCGAATGTAATAGGATAGTGCATTGTTTAAAGGTTGACTGGCAACAAAATTCACATTACCGTTATATGATATGAAAAGATTCACCATGTCTTACTCTGTTGCGTTGTAGGTGCAAAATATGTGGAAAGGTGATTACAAGCTCTCAAAAGCCCAAAAACGAACAGAAAATCGCAGCCACACGAGACCGCCGTAGTTTGGATTCGCTTTCCAAAACGGCTCAAATGTGATGTAGTTGTGAGAGATGGTTTCTGTTTACACTTTCTTGCAACCTTATTCGTCGAAATAGTTTCACAAATATACTTCACGCATTCAATAAAACTATGTCTATTGTTCTTACGCGTCTGTTTTATTGTCATCGTAATGCTGTCACTTTTAGCAGTGATATCTTATAACTTACCGTAAAAATTCGTTAAAATTTTTAAGCTTAGCTCGAGGGCGTACATATCATTGTCTGATAATCATGACGAGCCTGTTGGTCACCTGTGATAATCGAAAAGTGCTGCAGAAATTATTTTCGAAGTATTGGGTCATATGATCAAATTACGACTTGACGATTAGATAATGCCGAAACAAAACTGTTAAGTAGCGAGCATCTATATTTGATACGGGGTGTTCGGTAAAACCCAAAGTGTTTGTCATACACTAGTGCTACGATATGTTTTATATTGAACTTTGTATTGGCCTTTCAATTCTCGTGAGAACATCATGTGACAAGACAATAACCAAACTGTAATGACTATGTCAGATAAATAAACAGATTCCAATCTACGGCGGCTTTTCGTTTTTGAGTTTTTAAGAGCTTGTAATCACATTTCCACATATTTGGCACCTACAACACAACGGAGTAAGACATGGTGAATCTTTTGATACCAAATAACTGTAATGTGAATTTTGTTGCCAGTCAACCTTTAATATTAGTTCATAAAAATTTTTTTATAATTTGTTTGTGAAACCATTATAAAAATAAACTTTTTATAATCCTGCATGATAATGTCGAGTTACATTTATCAAATAATCAATCTTGCAATGCTGTATCTGTGCAATCAGTTTGTATGTCACCATGAGTTGTCTTCTCTATTTTGTGACAACTCCTTTTGACATTTTAGTGGGATGTGATACTGAATCGTTTCAGCAACGCGCTATGTACTGTTGTGACCATTAAATTGTAAATAAAACCCCAATACCTTTTGACGGTTAGCAATTTGTTGCAGATTAGAATTTAAACAGTCTGCATGGATTAAAAATATTTATTTAATATCCTCTCTTTACTCTAGATATTTCAACTCATGTTTTACATTATCTGCCATCTATCTAAATAGTTCTGAAAGTATCTAATTGGTCTGTTTGTTGACTGTTTGAGTTCAAATTTGTACTTGCATATTTCTATGTTATATTATTTTTGTGTTGTTATAGCTATTACAGTTCTTTATTATTAATTTATTATATCTCATGTTTTTAGTCTAAGATGTTTAGTTAATTAATTGCTAGTTTTTTGTCAATATGGGTATAGAGCTAATACCATCCTAAAACTTGCTTTTATAAGCGCAAATGCTTCTCTCCGAATTGTTGTACAAGTGTTGCTTTTCCATAATCACCATAAGTTGTTTGTCTTTCACAGTATATTTAGCAGGAAAATTAAACGACACATAATAGAACAACATACATCATTTCTGCTTAATTCAATAGAAGAAGGAATGATAAAATGAATATATACAATATATGATATATATATGATACAATAAATGAAATACATGAAATATTAGTTTTGTTGTTATTGTCAATCCCTGCAGATCGACTGCAATATCTGTTTGGGTAAGAGCACTGTCACGCAAACAACGGCTCTTTGATTCTGGCTAAGAGTGTCTGAGCCTAGTAGTAAAGAAACCTTGACAGCGGGAGGCATCCTTAGTAAGAACCATTGACTATTAAGAATTCATTTGGTTTTGCAGTTTCCTGACAAGTGTTCACAGGTCAGCCCTTTAGACCGCTAGGCCAACATTGTTATTGTTTGCTCAGAGGTTCAGATTGGCAACAGGCATGTGTTTGCTAACTTGCCCATACATTTTATTGCTGCATTGCATATCGTAAGGCTCCCAAGCTAATTCCTAGATAGTTTAGAGCTCACTAAGATATAAGTAATGGAAATTTAGTCAGTTAATTCATAAAAAGATATGTTTGGCCCCTTCAGTATATACTAAATAAAATATTCTTATTAGTGTTTTATATGTTGTGAACAGTTGGTATGAAAGCTTCATAGATTCCTAGATTTATAGATTCCTAGAACATGCTACCAATTCTTTATCATCTAGCAGCAAAATGAATAGACATAGGAATCCTGTTGTTGCTTTTGCGTGAAGCTTTTTGTTAATTCACAATATTGGTCGAACCAAAGGTAGTTATTGTAAAACCTCTAATTAAACGCCACCTTTATTTAAACACCACCTCCATTTGATCGCCACTATAAGAGAAAGATTGGAAAATGAAGTGCTACTCTTTAATTGAATGCCACCTTCATTTGAATGCCGCTATGACATCCTTTGATCTTTACGAACCCATAATAGCCAGTGATAGGTAGAAAAGTGTTCACGGAATCCTTTCGATAATGGCTCGGTTACATCAATAACAATTAATTATTCCGTTGTTTCTGTTCGTATCGAAGTAGTTTTCCAATTCCAAAGCTTTTTGTTTTTTCGTTAAAACTTTAAAAGCAGCAACATAAACATAGTCTATAGCTCTATCAGGCTAATAGTAGTTCCTTGTTTAACAGGGTCTTGATACTTCGACATATGTGAAAAATGATTTAAATTTACGAATGATATATGAATTTATATGGTATATGAATGATATATGAATGTATATGGTATATGAATGATATATGAATGTATATGGTATATGAATGATATATGGATGTATATGGTATATGAATGATATATGGATTTATATGGTATATGAATGATATATGGATGTATATGGTATATGAATGATATATGGATGTATATGATGGTATATGAATGATTAGTTTTAGGCTAAAAGTTGTGTTTAGCGTACACGGAGCTAAAAGTTTATCATTTGTCCGTAATGCAATGTGAAAAACTCTTGTTCTGCTCGAAAAATTGTTTTGACACTAATATCAACTAGTTTAGCAGTGCAAAAGAAGAATTGGGATCAGATGACATTGCGGAAGGTAGGAACAACCAGAATATGTTTGTTCTATCGAAAGCAACAATCAGAACACAACTGGCCGAGCAAACGATGCAAATATTTTTGTTTCAAAAATGTTAATTTTTGTTTCTGCATGTATTAAAAGTATGGTTTGTTTATGTCACTTGTTTTCAAATATACCTTTGTAGCATTAGATAGATTATTATTATTATATAACTTATAAATTTGCAGGTTTATAACCTATTATTTGATAGTGTCCTTGCTGTTATTTTAACACTGCTTACAATGAATCAATGCCCAAAACTCCACTTCTATTGCACATAAAAAGCTATTTTTGGCTGCAAACTGTCGCAAACACATCAATGAGCGCAATAAGCTTTTATGCAAGATTGTTAAATATAGTTATAAAACAAAAATAGGCCTTCAAATTTAGCATGAAATAAAAATTGAAAGTTCCAACATATGGCAAGGCAGTGCACGGGCTATAATATCATCGTAGGTTAATTGCAAGCAATATATATTAACTGGTAGATATATTTTTCAGTTTCCCAATGCATATTTATATAGAGATCTTTGACAAGGTAGAGGTAAGTTAACAGATTTATTGCATCCAAAAAGTTAATGTCTCTCCGCCTGAAGGAAACTGCAAAATGTAGGCAACAATTGGCTTCGCTCGTAAAAAGATTAAATTTATCTTTCCGAAATTCTGACAGGCTATTTGAAAAATACAACGCCAATTCTATTTGAACGCCACCTGTATTTGAACGTCACCTGTATTTGAACGCCATGTCTATTTGACCACCACTATTTTTAGGGGAAGGGTTAAGAAATAGAGCGCCATGACGTTCAAATAGAGGTTTTGCAGTATTTGTTTTCTTGGCTCTACAATTGGCTGGGGTAGTTGTTTTTAAAACTTATTTCTATTAAATAAACACTTTACAAAGTGCTTTATCTGATTCAGGTGTGTCTAAATGACAGGCAGGCGTGTCTAAAGTGTCATCAGTTAGGTTGCCCTTTAGACATCAAACCATTAAGCCTTTGCCAAATCTAACAGACATTTTATGTTCTGGATCAATTGTGTTGATCGGCCACTTCCCATGTTTGTATGACTGATGTGACATATTCTAGAGAGAAAACGTTTGAAAATAATATGGTGGAAATGTAATCATTGTTATAATATATATATTCATGTACATATACCACACACTGAGTTTTTTGAAGGGTTGCTTGGCGTGAGAATATGAATACGATCTCATAAATGATTTTCATTAAATTAGAGACAACTTTGTGTAAGATAAATTGGCAAAGAATAAAGTTTTTTTCGCATTTTTTATCAACTTATTCTTAAATGAAATCACATATACTTCATCTTGTTTGTAACTACTGTGTTACACTTGCAGGCTTTAGTTGTGAATTAATTCCTATTTTAGCAAGTGTGTGCATTTGTTTTCGAGTATTAGCATACTGAGAAGCTAAAATATACTGGCATGTTTTGGACAAAATTCTTAAACCCAAGTAAAAGCCAAAATATACCAAGACATGAATAATAATGATTGTTTTGTAGGTTTGAAGCTTTTTATAATTGTTTGTCAATTGATGTTTACCAAAAAGAACTATTCTTAGTATTGAACGACAAGTGAAATTAAACGAGGGCCAATAAGGAAATAAGAAAAACAGCAAAAACCAAGTTTTCACCAGTCATCAATTCATCAGTCTTATATAGTAGTTTAGCCCCCAAATCTTCTGTAATACATTCTGAGATGCAATTAACCTGTTTACACAAATTATTTAAAGTATGACCTTCCTATTATCTTTAGCATTTCTAATTAAACATGCTATAGAACAGCCAGTAATAATAAATAACAAAGTAATGCACAGCACTTTCACTTCCGTTTAAAAACTAATTATTAGGGAAACGAAATATGCGTGAACTAATATGGTCATAAAATACAACGAACAGGTGAAAATTTTATAATTTCCTAATCTCAAATGTAGTCAGTTATTTGTCAATTTATTTAGTTTGCTTGGACTGCTGGCGATTACCGCAGATCCAATCAGAAACTTCAAATTAACTTTCTATGCATCCATTTTTTGCATCTAATTTTTGTTATAGGTGATTTGAAACTGCAAAATGGCTCACAAATCTTTTATTGTAGACCACTTTGTAGACCACCAATGAAAATATACTGATAGAAAATATGATGTTAATATTTGAAATTGGTTTATAGACCTGTAAGAATATTGGTTGCATACTCTCTTGTTGGCAACAAAATGCATAGACATCAAGCTTCTGAGACAGCTTCTGGTTGGTTTGACTCTCTGAGCTTTGACATCTAGTAATTGTTACTTGCCGTTCACGACTCTAGATGATGTTTGTATTTTAATTAGTTTTCTAGATGAACTTAGATAATGGTGTTATATTCTGCGTTCTTTAGAACACTCCCTAGTCTGGCACCAGAATTGATTTTAGATATTCGTAAAGTAAAGGAAGGGCGTCAATAACATGGTTTCTATGCGAGAGATTACATGATACGCAACCTTAGCTATTTCAACTGTTATGTGTGATTGATTGCATCGCAAAATATCTCTGACACCTGCATAGGTATATTGTTATCGTGACAGTATGTTGGTCTTGTTATTCTGCATACCATTGCATTAAAGTTAAATGACATATACAGGCGCAAAGATTAATTTGCCTCCAAGTATATGACCACATTCTGGTCAGCCCATGTTCTGAGCAACCTACATTTGAAGCACCCATGTTCTGTATAGCAGCATGGGTTACGCTATCTGTTGCCATTAATGTCAATCAAGTACAGCCACATCTTCCTTACACAAGTTTGCTAGGAGTACACTTGTGGCTTACGTATTCTCTCAGTAATGTTCATATTTTTTATGTTTCAGACATGAGTCCTACTCATTGTCTGTGAGGTTGAAAGGGATCAGAATATAGGATTTCTTATGAAGAGACTATCTGTCTAACCCAAACACTGCTAGTCCGCAACCTCTTGTGACTCATCTGGTGAGAGTGACTTAACAAACTTATCAGATATCTGACTCATACCTATTTCTCAATTAACCTTCTTATGTCTGATACTTCTTATACTCATCGAGTGTTTTATACTTAAAGATAATGATGATGATCTTTGTAGATTCGGTCAGTGCTTATTAGTATATACCTATCAGTACAAATAACGCATATTAAATATAAATATATACTTTAATCAGCTCACGTTTAAAAGCAACACATAATGTTTTAATAGAAAAAACATTGAAAAGAGTGTGCCGTGCACTTTTGTAATATGGGTATCGCTACAGACACACTCATCAACTCACCCACTTGTCATATTGTGAGATACCAGAAATATGATAGAGTTAGTTCCACTGCTACACTATTTATACAATCCAAATAGCTAAGATTTTAATTGGTTTGTTAGAATTACCACCCCTTAATATGTAAGTGGGTAGGTAAGTCCATGTAAGTCTATTATTACTATTATAGTCTATCGTGTCATTTATTGTGTAGTCTTTGGTTTTATTTAGAAAGACCTACGTGATGAATGGCCCTTATGTAGACATTACCAGTGATAAAACTCTTCTACGTGTATATACACACTCGCATATCTAGGTATAGTCATTTTAGCAAATCAATTTATATATAAATCACTTACATGTATCAATTACATAGTAACTGAATTAAATATTTGGTCCTTCACTAAAATTGCCAAGTCTTCAAGTTTATTCAGACCATTTATCGTGATATTGTCAAATGCTAGCGAGCTTGCTAGCGAGCTTGCTAGCGAGCTTGCTAGCAAGCTTGCTGGAGCTAGAAACAAAATACAAACCAAAATTAAAGCGACCATCTTCAACTCATTTGACCAAGCACTGAAGAGTGAATTACTGTCAACTGAGACAAACATGTTGGTGTGACCTGATGATTCGTATTTACATCTTATGTCTATTACCTACTCATTAGAGGAAAAACTGTGGAATTCATTGGTGTGTAGTTGTGGCTTAGCAATAGCGGCCATATCGGGTGTGTAGTTGTGGCTTAGCAATAGCGGCCATATCGGGTGCATAGTTGTGGCTTAGCAATAGCGGCCATATCGGGTGCGTAGTTGTGGCTTAGCAATAGCGGCCATATCGGGTGTGTAGTTGTGGCTTAGCAATAGCGGCCATATGAAAAATCTGCTGCTTTAATCAGGATACGTTTTTAGGTATTTTTATGGATTTTTGTAAGACTTTGTTGTAAGTGAGATATGATAGTCTCATCTGGACACTTATCAGTTAGCTCTAAAGTATTCCGGGATAAGTTGTTGATATAGCAAGCCTTTATACAGAAGTTAGTAGCTCAATGCGCTTTCAAATAATAATAATAATAATGAAGACTTATTTAAGCTTTGAGTATTTATGAGTTCTACCGTTTGGATTATCTCGCTCAATGCTTTTATTAGACCTTCTGAACGTACTGCTCCTAATGATTGAACACCGCATGTTTCATTTAATAATAAAACAAATCGTTATTGCAAATAAGTATTTCAAGTTTAGATACTAGGGAGTTGTTCTCTTTTTTAACATATTTTATGGCTTAGTGCAGAAAGAGGTTCTTGTCAACCGCCACTGTGTAGTGTTAAGGGGTGGTCACACGAAAGCCGAAACGAACTAAACGACGCACAACGACGTCAGTGTCAGTTGTAAACTGTTTGGCCGAAGACATTTCTCGCCGAAACGAACCATTTCGGTCCTGCTCGAAATTTCGTGGCCAAACCTCTGCTCTTATTGGCTGGTTGAAATTCTAGCGAGCACGCGTCACATTTTTCCTTACATGTGTGAGCAAAGTTAAAACAGAAATGGGACGATTATCTTATTTCGTTAATTAAACAACATGAAGCAATTAACGACAAGGCTCACCCGGACTACATAAACAAAGATGGCGTCATTTACAATATTTGGTCCTTCATTTCAAATGAAATGAGAGCACAAAACTATATGGAATTCGTTGGTAAATAAGTAAAATAATTTAAAGACGTTATCCATCACCATATGATGATATATTGTAAAATGATTTTGCCGGGCTTTACTCAGGCACAATGTAGCTTGTGATTGTGTTGCATAAATGTAAGAGAATGAGTGTGGTTTTCTTTCGTGTAGAATAGAAGTACATATGTAGAAGTAATGTTTCATACCCATCTTGATGAAGAATCGTTGACTGATTTATTTATGTAAAACCACAATACTATGATAAAGACTGTTTTTGTTTGTTATGTACTCAGCATAGAGAAACATTCATATGTTAACAAAAAATATAATTTTTTTGATGGGATGGGTTGGCAAAATCTTTGTATCTAGTGATTTGTTTTGAGCAGCTGAACGATCTTGTGATAAATCTGCTGCGTAATTATAATTAATAATTGGTCCTCAAAGTTTTTTGTTTACAATAGAAATATTAAACTCAAATACTTAAAAACTACTAATGAAATAGTGTCTTGTCTTCATGCGTATGGTATCTAGAAAGTGAAGCGATTTCGGATGCCGTGTGACATGTGGCTTAGCCGAACCGAACCGAAACAACCTCCGAACCGACCCAAACCTAAGTCGGTTCGGCCATCATGTGACCACAGCTTTACGCAACACAATCACGCCACTTGCTTTTTGCAACCACTAGTTGATATCTCCCTGCCTCTCAATGTTTGTCACATTTCTGTGGTTAGCCAAGTGTCACACGTCGCTGATCTGCAGCTATTTTGGCAGAATATGCAATTTTAGCTGGCCACCCGCCAACGGCTTCTATCAACAACTTCTTGTTGAGGTTCTAAGGTATATTCTTAGACATACAGGTGCTTTGCTTTTTAGGTTATATAAAATGTTACGGTAACACAGTTCCATCTTTGTCCATAGAGTTTTTGGAAATGGTACTTGAGCTGAGTTGACTAGCGGTGTAATGACACTGTTCTGAAGTTATTGATTGTCAGCAAGATTCATTTGGACTGAACGATCTGTGGAGACTGCGAATTTATCTGACCAATATAGCTACATGATCTGCACAGTAGAGGGGGAACGAGACAGGTTTTTTAAGTTCGAGACGAGACTCGAGACACTGTCTTGTGAAAAGTCGAGACTCGAGACACGAGACACGAGACAGTAAACTAATGAGCATTTGGTGATGATTTCACTACACGAGTACTAGCTACTTGGTATATATAAATTAATAAATCTATTTTTAAATTGAATTTTCAACTGGTGTAAACGATTTAAATACAACATTTTAATTATTATAGTGATATGCATGTAGTTTTTGTAAACAAAAGTGACACAAACAGCTCTAAAATACCGAAGTTATATATTCTAAGAATTTTGAGCTTGATTGATCATAATTATTATAAACATATTGATTTGTACATGTATATTTTTACCATCTATTGAATAGTTCTTACTTTTTAATGTAATGTGTAATGAAACCGATAGCCGTCGCTCTACAAAGAAATACCGCAACTAAAAGAACACACGATAACACTTTCATTCTTATCGTTTCATTAATGTTAAGTTTTGTTTATGTGTTAACTGTAGTATGTGAATTATATTTAAATTGTACTCATGAAATTATATTAATTACTGTATACATGTATATTCTTATATTGAGTTAACAAAACGTCATTGTTAACCGAACACGGACTATGGTCGGCACGGCCTTTCGTTCGTTTCTCCGTGTCCGGGCAAGTTTTACCCGCGATTGGTAGTATATACGTAAAAGAGGCCCGAATTTTATGAAGGTCAGTTGGTGTTTAGACACGATACGATAAAATACAGACATTTTACCCGCAAAAGTTATCCAATTTATTAAATTGGATTATCCGAAGAGCAATTAGATACTACCCGGTATCTGTTTTAAGAACACAGAACCGAACTAAAATATAACAGGGCCGTTGTCCGGGCTACATGATTAGACTCAGTGGCCAACATAATCAATAGCAACAGGTAGTAACGGACCGGGTAGAACTTTAAAGGCAGCTGCCCGCAATCTGTTACAATATATGGAGTTGTTGCTACCGCAAGAAGCCATGTTTTAACGACCGTGCGCAGGCGCTTTAGTTCTATTTCCTGTCTCGAGTTTGGCAATAGTTAACTCGAGACGAGACCGATACGAGACGAGACAGGTCGATACTCGAGACGTCTCGTGTCTCGTTCCACCTCTACTGCACAGTTCATTTAGGAAGCTCTTTTACCCCATTTTCCCTAACTGATGATAGGAAGCCTAAAGAGCTAAGGTTATCTTGAGCCAAATTTTGGAGTTGTTTAATCATGTGGGCATAATATTATTTATAGCTTTGGCTTGACATCTGTTAGTTTAATGCATTTGTTTAGCATTTTGTTTCTTCTTAGCATTATGAATAGATCTGATAAGCTGTCTGGTATGAGGCGGTGTAAGGCGGTTTTTACTCCGTATGTCTATTATGATGATGAGGCAGTGTAAGGCAGTTTTTACTCCATATGTCTATTATGATGATGAGGCAGTGTAGTAGACTACTCTATCATTTTATTATCTGCCCTTCTTAATGTTTAGAGTCAATGATACCCTTCGACCATGTAAACAGAATGATAAGATATTATCGAGTATCTTCAATGAAGCTCTCAGGTTTTTTATAAGCTTGCAATCTCTGGGTTTAACATATTTGAAAGGCACCGGAACAAATTTTCGGGTCTGTTTGTTATTGAAAACACATTGAATTGTTTTGTTACGCTACAAATCAGCTTGACACGCCGAGTTTTTCGAGTAGGAATGATGTTTGTGGTAAATCTTTTTTTCATTCCACATTTCAGCAAATCTAAAGCTCAACGAATAGGGAGTTTGAATTTACTATAGTTTATATACTTAAATAGTTTGAGGTTATAATTGCTTCTTCTGTTACATCGATGATAAATCGGCAGTAGAACAAACATGCAGTAGTTGATATTGCCGTTTACTAGATCGGCTTACGTAGCGGGTCTCTAAATATTCCTAAATGTGAAGATTTGAGTTTTACTCCTAGTCAGTCCATATGAGCTCATAGATACATGAGACCCCTCCAGCTTGGTTTGCATACCAAAAGAAAATGAAAAGTTTACCATTTGCATTGTTTTCTAGAAGTACTCGCAATGCTGTTTAGTACATACATTCTGGTGAGCTGTAAACCTAGCCTATTTATAAATAGCCATTTACATGTTTATCACCTGTGTTTGTATGAGCTATGAAAGTTTTAGTCACCCATAATCCTCTCTTATGGAGTCAACTTTTTATCATTTCTCATGCCGATATGAGGCAATTTCAAGGCAGCTGAAATTATAGTTCCTGTCTATTTATTGTTCCAAATTGAAAAAAACCTGAGCCACTAAAATTAGTCTGAGAGAGGAAAATTACATAAATTATGGTCCTAGACTCAGATGGCCAAGTGCTTGTCAGTTTATTTAAAGCTTCCTTCTGTCTTCATCATAAGTATACGTACTAGAGGTATACGTACTAGAGGTATACGTACTAAAGGTACACGTACTAGAGGTACACGTACTAGAGGTACGCGTACTAGAGGTACACGTACTAGAGGTACACGTACTAGAGGTACACGTACCAGAGGTACACGTACTAGAGGTATACGTACTAGAGGTATACGTACTAGAGGTACACGTACTAGAGGTATACGTACTAGAGGTACACGTACTAGAGGTACACGTACTAGAGGTACACGTACTAGAGGTACACGTACTAGAGGTATACGTACTAGAGGTACACGTACTAGAGGTACATGTACTAGAGGTACTACATGTACTACGAGACCTACATATTCTCGTCTGCAGTTACCGTAAAACCTCTAATTGAACGCTGTGGCGCTCTATTTTTCAACCCATCCTCTGTGGCGGTCAATCAGAGGTGACTTTCAAATGGCTCGTCAGAACTTAAGGGAAGATAAATTTAGCTGTGTTACGAGTAAAGCGAATGTCCCCTATATTTTGCCCCCTCTTTCTGGTGGAGCGATATTAAACATTTTGGATGCAATAAATCTGCTAACTTATTTCCAACTCATCTAAACAAGTGTGCATTGAGAAACCAAGAAATATCTCTACCAGTTACCGGTAATGTCTATTGCTTGCAATTATCTTGCGATGGATGATATTATAGCCTGTGTCCTGCTTTGCAATTTGTTAGAGTGTTCAATTATTTCATTCTAAGTTTGAAGACATTTTTATTTTATATCTATATTTAAAATAGTTGCGTAAAAGTTCATTGCATTCATTGATATGTTTGCTACAATTTGCAGCCAAAACTAGCTTTTTATGTGCAATAGAAGAGGAGTTACGAGCGTCGATCAATTGTAAGATCAGATTGCCGCCATGATGTTATCAAATAACATGCTATAAATCTGCCAATTTATAAGTTATGTGATGATAATCTTTCAAATGATACAAATATCTATTCTTGAACAAGTGACATAAACGAACCATGCTGATACTACATGCAGAAACAAAAATTAACGTTTTTAAAACCAAAATATTTGCATCGCTTGCTCGGATAGCTGCTTTCTGATTGTTGCTTTCGATGGAACGAACATCTTCTAGTTGTCCATTACCTTCCACAATATCTTCAGGCCTCAACTCTTTTTTTGCACTGCTGAACTTGTCGATATTAGCGTACAAACAGCTTTTTCCATAGCAAAACTTTTACGCGTTGCACTTCGCAAGTGTAACTTAAATGCAACGCATAAAAGTTTTGCTCGCTAAACGTAACCGTTGATCTAAAACTAGTCGTTCATCTACCATCATAAATGTATACCGTTTTTTATATAGATGTATGTACTTCGAAGCATCAAGACCGTGTTATACAAAAACCCCTATTAGCCTGACACAGTTATTAATTGTTTCTATGGTTTAGCTTTCAAGGTTTTGACGGGAAAAAAGGGAAAAGTTTTTGGAGTTAGACAACGAGATAATTGATTGCTATTGATATAAATGATTCATCGTTAATACGATTTTGTGGACACTTTTCTATCGATCACTTAATATTATGGGCTCATAAAGATCAAAGATCGTCAAAGTTGTGGTCAAATGGAGGTGGCGTTCAAATAGAGGGGGTGTTCAATTAAAGGTTTTACAGAAGTTTCGTGGAATAGCTCTATAAGCAGATATATTCTTTTGTACACGATCACTACATTTCCCTGCTGTGAAGGTTGGTATTTTGTAGCATCATTTGATGTGCTCCATTGTACCCAAATAACCTGCAAAAAGCAATTTGTCTGCTTATATATTCCTATGATCCAATTGGTAATTTTCAAAAATTTCAGCTTGTATAACTGGTATACAGTTTGTATTTATGACCACGGCGCTCGTTGTTATTATTACATGTACTCTAGCGAGCTCGGTATAACATAATCTCATCCAACATAACATACTCCAGCGCTTGTGCTTTTAATTTAATATCAAAATGTTAACTCCTCATCACAGATACTTCTTTAAATGTAATTTAGCTAACAAAATTTGGTTACTGTTTATAAATCCATAGGGACAAAATGAGTAAAGAGCGAGCCCTGGATGAGGAACCTACAAAGTCTCAAATAATCTACTTTTTTATCATCTTTAGTATTCGTATCATCTATTGATTGTCTCTGAACTGTAGTTGTTAGCCCTGTTGTTTAGAGACCTAAAAACTATACATGGCAGGCAGTTCTATGCATGGTTTTCTCTATTGATTGCTACTAGCGGGTCAGGTGACAAAATGACAATCTTGTACATATCGCTATTGCAAATATTTTATCTATCACACGCATCTTCGTTAGAAATAGCTTAGCGTTCAATATCCGGATTAGCAGACATTGATTGTTTCGGGTGTTTGTGTTTCCTCAATATTGTGTTCTCAATAGCGAGCATAGCCTTTTGGTCTTTAACTGTTGATGCTAAGCGATACGCCTAGTTATTTGAGCAAAGACTATGTTCCGATAAGACCCCCACAGACTCATCGCAATATCAATACTCCTTAGAAACCCTAAACTATTTGGCCGTAAATTAAATATACCATCTGGTCGCTGAACTGTGTTGATATATTTACAAACTTTACCAAATGATCAATGCGTCTTTATGAAAATTTGAATGTTTTTATCCTCAGATATGTTTCGTACACTGTTCTTCAATGAACTACCGAACTGTCTAGCAAGGTTGTGTGACTGATACCTTTATGCCAGTATAAAAACATGGCATATGATTGTGCAGTCTAAATAACACCACATAGAGAACAATGGAGCTAATGTTGTAGAGACCAGCCAAGGCAACAATAGTGGCTTTTGTGGGGGACCTTATCAACTTATCTGACAGGCTAGCCAACTGATTGGCTTACCAGTTGTCAACTGAGCAGAAACGATGGGATACGTAACGATATGCAGATAATAGCTTCTACACTCAACCAACCATCTCTAGAGGAGAGCCTACTCACCCCTACTATCACTGGACTATTGCCTTTGGTGGAATATCACTGGAGGGCTGACCTGTCCATACATGTTGGAGGATGTCATGCACTGTAAGCCTGTCTCTCATTACAGCGATAAGAGACACTGCTGGGCAAGGTTTTAGACTCGGGAGCTGCTAACGGTATTACGAAACTAGCGAGGCTGGGGCCACTAAAAATGCTACATGCAAATCTTGCAGTTGATATTTCATCCAACATTAATGATGACTCACAAGGTGATCGTGGTCAGCGTATCGCGCCTGACAGCGGCAAGTTAGATGAGCGAAAAATAGTCTCGTCTCAGCAAACTGAAGAGCCCAGAGATAGCCTGGCTGAAGAAAAAGAGAAGGACAAGGAACGACAGGTCGCTGAAGAGATGAAAGTCGACAGCAAAACTGTGCGATCGACGGCTATGTCGCACCGTGATGCTCGTAGGGACACACTGGACCTTGAGCTAACCTCGACATACGTGAAATCTCCTGATGGCAGGTACATGAAGTTGGAGGAAGAGATTGGCCGGGGCTCATTCAAGACTGTGTACAAGGGGGTGGACTGCGAAACAGGAGTCACTGTTGCTTGGTGTGAGCTGATGGTGAGTACCTTTAGTCACATAAAGTTAACAGGAGAATAGCCTATAGTTGACTTACTTTCTGCCGGTTGTAGGGGAATTGAGGATACACCCGCGTTTACACACAGAATGTTTAGGGCTAACTGATGGATTGGTAGTCTTTTTTTAATGCTATCGAAGTGTTTTCATTATCTGATTGCGCGAGGTTAGAGCTGGCTCAGAGACTAACAGGTGTCAGAAGCTTCTAATTGTGAGGTTACTCTCCGTTGGTCAGTCCAACAAATTTATTTTGAATAAGAGATTGTTCTGAAGCAGACGCGAGAATCTGTTTGGAATTTTCTAATCAGAGACATGCATTTGTGCATTTGTTGAATAGATATCTCTTAAGTGTTTCATGCAATCGAACCAAAAAGGATCTCGATGTACAACAGAAAATTCCCTGCAGCCTAAAATTTGTCTCTTTCCAGTGTCTGATGATGGCCACTGAAAAGAAATTGTAGCACAACTGTAAATCCATTTAGTAAAAACCATTTGTTACGTTTTATATCTAACAGAGAGGTATGTACATAGCCGAGTGCTAGCCAAGGATTAGCCACAACTGGTGCTAGTATGTGTGATTTCGGAGTGACTCGATTAGTGGTGTAAGCATGACAGGCTAGTAAACACGCAACTCTGCAAGTCGTTGTTAGTAAATGAGAATATCTGTTAGCTGGGCAGAGCAATGCTACTGACCTAGTCTACAGTTGAGTAGGGGTATAAGAGCTGGTGATGACAGAGCTTTGCTCTTGATGCCCGCTCCTAGGCTATCTAATGCATCCAGCTACCCATTATGTTAGTATGTTACATTGCTTATGAATTTCTAGTACGTGACCAACACGAGATAAGGCTAAAAGGCTTGTTTATGGGTCTTGCTTCTAGTTGAAAGCTCAATTTATACATGAGAACTGATACATACGAACATGGGTCAGGTTTCACTGTTTGTAAATATTGCTTTCTAAGGGTGCTAAAGGGGCAAGGCCTTTGCTCGTCTTTACGATGATGAGGACGTTGTTAACTTTATTTGTATATGAGACAGTCTGCAGTTGGCATATAGCTGCTAGAGTACACAGTATTTCAACCCAGCTATACCTTTCTAAGTACTATAGACCAACTACCTGTCTGAGGATTCCTGTCCATTCCATCTTACAATCACATATGTACACGAGTAAGTGTACACGAGTAAGTGTACACGAGTAAGCGTACACTTACTCGTGTACACTTTCTCGTGTTATATATGCAGTACATTCGTGCTTGTTTCCTAGCTGCTTCATGTAGTTGTAGCCTATTTATTCCTGCTTTTTACTAAGTTCAATCCTACAGTTGATGCACAAAGCATACAATTTCTATGCTTCCAGTTCATTAGATTCTAATGTTTAGGAAACCTTACAACAATTGCTATGTTATTGTAATACTACATAGGACCATACCGCCTTCGTGGTCTTACATTTATTTTGTGCCACCACATAGACTGTGCAATTATTTTTACGAATAATTTGTTAGTTACAAAGCAGATAATATGTATATATCCTTGTTGGCGGAAACTAGGTCAACATTAGCATTAGGCCTCTACAAAATTGAGGGCAGAACTTGAAGCCTTAACATCTCTTGGACACGCCTCCTTATGACTCTAGGGAGGGAATACGAAAGCAGCGAGGAAGAAATTCAAAGAGGAAGCTGCCATGCTCAAAGGGCTAGTCAACAAGAACATTCTTCGTTTCTATGATTCCTGGGAGTACAATAAGAAAATAGTTCTGGTTACTGAGCTCATGACCTCTGGTACTCTCAAACAGTAAGTATATCCAATTCTCTTAGTCTCCCTTCCTTAGGTTCCTCCCACCCTAAAGGTTAGCTGACAGCATTTTAAAATTACATTTGTTTGTACTAATGTAATCATGTAATCAATACATTTTGCTTTTCAGCAATGGTTTTAATATTGAAGAATGAAAAACCGGTTTAGAAAACAAAAAAACATTTTTAGAGACAAAAACACTTAAAATACGAGCTGTAAGCTGTCACATAAGGCGATCATTTTTCGGCAAAGCATGGACTTATGAATTTACTGTGTCAGTGCCTATGATTAGCCAATGTGTGAACGCGAGACAAAAGCACTTCTATGTCTCCATTCTTATACTTTTACCCATGCTAGGTTGTTATGGCTACCCAACATGACAGATAATTATAACACAAGGTAGAAGCAGATTCCACAAATACAAAAAATGTGTCTGCTGTATTTGTATTTTTAACGTCGTCCCACTGTGCTTCTCGAATCCTGTGCTTCTCGAATCCTGCGCTTCTAGAATCCTGTGTTGAGAGTATGAGATTGTGGTAAACATGAGGTCCTGTGTTGAGAGTATGGGATTGTGGTAAACATGATCCTTTTTGGAGGGTATGGGATTGTGGTAAACATGAGGTCCTGATAGGAGGGTATGGGATTGTGGTAAACATGATCCTTTTTGGAGGGTATAGGATTGTGGTAAACATGAGGTCCTGTGTTGAGAGTATGGGATTGTGGTAAACATGATCCTGTTTGGAGAGTATGGGATTGTGGTAAACATGATCCTTTTTGGAGGGTATGGGATTGTGGTAAACATGAGGTCCTGATAGGAGGGTATGGGATTGTGGTAAACAGGAGGTCCTGATTGGAGGGTATGGGATTGTGGTAAACATGAGGTCCTGTTAGGAGGTTATGGGATTGTGGTAAACATGAGGTCCTGTTAGGAGGGTATGGGATTGTGGTAAACATGAGGTCCTGTTTGGAGGGTATGGGATTGTGGTAAACATGAGGTCCTGTTTGGAGGGTATGGGATTGTGGTAAACATGAGGTCCTGTTAGGAGGTTATGGGATTGTGGTAAACATGAGGTCCTGTTAGGAGGGTATGGGATTGTGGTAAACATGGGGTCCTGTTAGGAGGGTATGGAATTGTGGTAAACATGATCCTGTTTGGAGAGTATGGGATTGTGGTAAACATGATCCTTTTTGGAGGGTATGGGATTGTGGTAAACATGAGGTCTCGTTCAGATTTCAATCAGATAACCCTCTCAATTTACAGAAAAAATTGGTAGTTGACAGCAGATAAAAACCGTATTCCGAGATCTTTATAAATATGTTAGTGTTTTTAGGCTATGGTAACAAACTGATTGGTATGGGCTAGAAATGTTTTATTAGATTTGTTCATGGGTCGTTAATAGAGTACATTTGTGTCAGTCACATGTCGTTGGAAGTGACATGAAGAAGACAACCTCTCTCCTTAGCTTTCTGCAGACAGCTCTTATATAGTGTCACGCTTTAGTACTAGTAATAACAACCACCTGCACCCACCACTCATGTACCGTCTGTCTGTCTGTCTGTCTTCAGCTATTGGTCACTCCTGCTAGTTAGTTTGCTATCTATAGTATGCTCTAAGAAACTACATTTCTTCATTAAAAGTTGTTATAATAAAAGCATTTAATATGATAATAGTTTAACTCTCAGCCGGATATCATGTAGAAGGCGGCCTCACAAGCACGAAGAACATATCTAAAAGTGTTGAGAAGTTATGAGCCTATAATATTGCTCAGCGGATCAGCACACGGAGGTAGAGATACTTGGTTGATAAGACTGGAATGTAGGCATATGCTGATAAAGTAGCTAAGCCGTGTAGAGGAAAGCATAGATACTGGATGACAATTAGTGAAAACACCAGATTCTTTTTGGATATTTGCCAGAGCCAGTTTCCGAACCAATAAACCATTGTCCAATCATATGATATAGTAATAGTATTTCTGACAGATATTGTCTTCTCTCTTCATCAATACTGCAGTGAGGCTCAACCTGCTTCCAACCGTTTGTAATGTGTATATGACGGTTTGCAATTGGTTAATTTTTCCCAGTAGAATTATATGTTTCTAATATCAAGGTAGTTACTAGTTACTGGGGGATGCAGTAGCGGTGGTTCTATTTTTAAGGTATATTTAAATGGAACAAGCGGCCTTCGCTGACTTGATAACAAACTGCGTCAGTAAATTACCTATGAGTCATCGTCTGCTGTCGCTGTGGGTGAAGCTTTGTTCTCCGTTATCCCTTCAGTTGGGCAGATAAATACACGCAGCTAAAAATATAAATGGTTTTGTTGTAGAGTTATGAAGTGATATGTGAGGTCTGATCGCCTATTCGTTTAACAAGTTATTTATTGTTTGCATAATTTATAATAGATGTTACATAATTTAAATATATGTATTTTAAAAGTATAATTTTAGTATAACCGTTTGTAGCCATAAAGAGATTAGAAGTGTCAGCCCGTGTCTTAGGACTCCATTCACATTCCTGAAAAGCCAAATAAGTTTTAATTGTCTGCAAGGAGATGTTTTAAACACAACAGCTCAACTTCAGTTATAGCTTTGCAATTATGTAATCTGTGAAAGATTATCTACCAGAGTAAATATGCCTTGAAGGTGTGAGATTTTACTTGGTTCTACATTGTGAGGCGGTTGTCTAGATAATTATTGTAACAGCGCTTTTAATATCATGCCAGTTTGGATAGCTTTGTTAGCTTAGTTCATTACAGCGTTATAGCTTGTTCAGGACCTACCAACTCGGTAGATACCCCTCTGAATACCATATGGGAAGAACTATTCTGAGAAGAACTATTCTCTAGGTTGCTTTTAGGCATAGTAAGCGCATCATAATTGTTTCTGCGAGAAATAATTGTGGTGTGCCTTTGCTCTTTGGATTATAAGGAAGTTTTGTTGGCAGCCATTTGCCATGCCATTTATCATCATGATTAAAAAACTGGATTTTCACTTATAAAGTTAAATAGTAAAAAATTTGACTCCAAATTTTTGCAATAGAAAGTACTGCAATATCGGCCACAATATCAAATGCGTACAACAAGAATATCCTTGACATTCGCGTGGCTCACTTCACCCTCTGAGCCCTGATGGCCGGTATTTCAGCACTGCGTAGGCTGTGTCAGGAACCTTAACAGCAGGTATAACCGCCGGTATAATGGCATCCACATGGCTCTGTTTACAAATGCTGTTTCTAAGTAACAGCGTAAACCAATCAAATTAATTTTTGCATAAGGCGTGAGACTAGAAATCTTACTTCCATTTTTTACCATTTTAAAATATTTTCGTCTACTTCCTTCATTATAATAACCATTTTACCGAGACAGTATCGTGAAAAAATTGATTCGACTAGTTGGTTACTATGTGATGATAATTGTAATGCAGATGGAGAGTTATATGATACTACTTATAATTCTCCAGATTATTCTGAGTCATAAAATGAAAATAATAAACATGTGCTCGATAGATAAGATGCTACTTTAACGAGTTTTAGAAATTTTTAAAATATATGAATTTTTATGGTAAACCTTCTATTTTTGGACAAATAGCCCAGGGATACTGACAGACATTGGCAAAGGCCAGGGTTTTTAGGGTTAGAGATATAGTTGGGCCATGATCAGTTGAAATAATATGTTAACACCATATTGTTCAACATAGTCTTCTGTAGAATCACTAAATCTCTGGTCATTTGAAGCATCAGTTTTCGGGTAATTAGGTGAAATGTACATGCATATTTGGACACGATTTGAAAACAGCTACTACGGTTTCAATTTGATGACATAAACAGGGTTGCATGTTATTGCTTACAAAATGTTAGTCTGAGTTCCTAAATGGTTCAACCAATCATAATCTATTTCTGGAGTATAGATCTTTTACATGCAGTATGTGTAGGACATTGTCAGCTGTACATTCGGGCAGCGCTGATAACGTTTACTGAAACTATAGTTGGAATTGACCTTGAACGACGAACTCTGCCCACATGTCAATGGAATATTTTATGTGATATTAGTCTGCAAGCCCATTGAAATGATGATATTGTGATCAATAACGAAAGTAGAGGCAAGTGATAGTAATCTCTGATCTGTCTCGACTACAATTTAGTTTTGGTCTGTAGGATAACTGAGGAGTCCAGCTATGAGTTCTATTATGTAAGGTTTGTCCACTCATTGGTCAGCTGTTGTCAGCCACATATAATCTTGCAACTTGTGGTCTTTCACTATTTCCACTGTTACCAATTGGTAACATCCTGTGTGTATATGGTCACTTACCGCAGCGCTTCACACACACTCATTTGAATTATACCCCATATGTTGGTTCCCTCGTGATACAGTTTCAAAAGGAGACAAATACCAGGCTAATCGTATATGTAAATACGATTAGCCATAATGAATTTGATTGGCCAATACCACTAGTAAACAAATGGATAATGTAAACAAAGAGTTACATGACAGATTCCTCTGCAGAAATCTCGGCTCCAAATTCCATTCTATGTAGCTTGAAAAGTCTGTCTAAGGTAGGCAGACCAGTCTTTACCAAGGAGCCGTAGTTACGGGTCAGCGCTGGAAATCTGTTATAATAAGCGGCTAACTACATGATTCAGTCTCACGACCTGTCATGTGAGGTCATTGCATGAGCACTTTTGTATGGCAATATTTGAGTCAGGTCATTGGTTTAATGATTGGGAAACTAGTGGCCAGCACCTCATGCTATGTTAGCTAGATGAAGCGTGTGACATAATTCCTTTGCAGGACACTTGCAGTCACTGGCTGTCAGTCGCAGTCATGTCCATACCCACTTCACTAGCTAACATGTGACCTTCTATGAAGCATGAGGATATAGCGATCATATAGGTTTATATCGGTCTGTGGGTGTATAGCTGAGTATTTTAAAGGGGTGTTTCAACAACTTTAATACAAATGAGAATTTTTCACGTATTGTTATTAGTAAATGTGTCTGTTTATGGTGAAGTTGGCCATTATTGGTCTAAAGAGGTCAATATAAGCTTTCTGTTTGATATCCGTGTGCTACAGCAACTATTTCAAATTTTTGATAACATCTGATAAGTGTGTCCTCGAATTCTAAGCTTACAGCTGATAGCTTACAAGCATTTTCAAGGTTACCGCAATATTGGCATCATTGGCATTCCAGATAGACTTGCTTTTATCTTTTTGTTAGTTATGAAATTTCCACTTAAAACAGCAAGCATCTGGTTACAGCCAATTGGGTCCTTCCTGAGGTCTTTCAGCTCTTTATCGCAGCTGTTAGTAACAGTTGTAAGTGATATCAGTTATAGGATTTCACACACACCTCCCATCATTGACTATGAACTACATGAGAAAACTTGACCTTCAGAATGTCACTAGGCTTCCTTCATATTTTAGACTAAACTGGATGTCTGTAGGCTAGATATTCTAGAGTTCAAATATTTTTACATTTATTATATTAACTCGTTAAGCATAACTCAAATAAGTGCAGACGGAGTCGTCTGCTCATGATAAGCTCGACACCAGTATTTATCGATAATTTTGTAATCCCTTCATCACAAAGTGATATTGACTTTGCTAGGAACGCTGTTATAATTTGAACAACAATTCAAACAATAATTTGTCAACAAAATCTCCTGCTACTGACATAGCACTAATGACCATTCTATGTAGCTGCACATTTGGTATGCCGGTCAGGAGTACTTGGTTCGAATGACATCAAGTGCTCCCTGAGATGCAAGGGGGATAACCACTTGTTGTTTTCTTATTTCAATTATTAACAAAATTATATAATCACGTTTTAGACTCAGGTCTGTACTGGTCACAAATGACAAAAGGTCAGCCGTACTGTACGATGCCCTACAGGCTGCCGTCAATAGCCTGTTATTATGTGAAATAAAAATGGAATAATTAACGATACAGACATTTTGGTATTTGCATTAATTTAAAATATCTTCCACACCTTGACTCACCATTTATCTTGTGGCCGGCATGTTCGTTGTACTGAGTGAAAGGTGGTAAGACGAATAATATTAAACAGGAAGTAGTCATTTACTTTGGTCTCCAATCTCACAGGTACATAAAGAGGATTCGTAAAAACAGTGTGCGGCTGATAGCCAACTGGTGTCGACAGATACTCAAGGGACTTGTCTTTCTGCACACCCGTACTCCTCCTGTCATCCACCGAGACCTCAAGTGTGACAACTTCTTTATCAATGGACAATCCGGCAGGGTGAAGATAGGTGACTTGGGATTGGCTATCCTTAAGCCCCAGGACCACGCGTCGACTGTTATAGGTAGGAATGACCCAGATAAAATAAACCTCAAGTCCTCAAGATGTTTCTTGTAAATAGGGGTCTAGACAAAATTGGAAACCACAAAAGTTGTGCATCCACTCTCATAGTCAGAATCCTAGCACATTGCTGACAACCCAGCAAATAGTTTTTTTCTATGTCCCTCAAAACTATGTCCCAATTCTTATAAGGGGTAGCTCTATGCACCAATCCTTATAAGGGGTAGCTCTATGTCCCAATTCTTATAAGGGATAGCTCTATGCACCAATCCTTATAAGGGGTAGCTCTATGTCCCAATTCTTATAAGGGGTAGCTCTATGCACCAATCCTTATAAGGGGTAGCTCTATGTCCCAATTCTTATAAGGGATAGCTCTATGCACCAATCCTTATAACGGGTAGCTCTATGTCCCAATTCTTATAAGGGGTAGCTCTATGCACCAATCCTTATAAGGGGTAGCTCTATGCACCAATCCTTATAAGGGGTAGCTCTATGCCAGAGAAATTACACCTCATTAAAGATTAACTTTTCCAAAATTTTAGTAGTCTATCAAAAAGTATCGATATTTTTCTATCATTTGCTTGATAAAAAATATCATTGTGTCTTTGCTGTTTGAAGTGATCCGATTGCCAGGATGTTTCTAGATTGAAATCGATAAAACTTGATTGTGGTTAAAATGCGCAGAAGATAAATACAAGCGAAATGACGTCACTAGCTGTTATCGTCGCTAGAGTTGATAGTGGCTAATGCGTTCAAGTTGCCTGTTTACGCGGCTCTATTCTGTCCACATCTTTGCAACTATAGACGTCTTAATTACACTTTCACTTGATCGGAGCGTTTTAACCACGATCAGGTTTGTTGATTTTAATCTTGAAACCTCCTGATGGTCAAATAACCTCAAACATCCAAAACAATTGCAAATGATAGAAAAATACTAATACTTTTTGATAAAATCAGGGTTGGGAAAAACCATGGTTTCATGTAAAAACCGAATAAACCATGCTTTTTTGTTTAAACCGGTTTTCATTCTTTCAACCATTTTTTATGGTTTAAACCGGTTTTTAGGGTTTAAACCGGTTTATATAAATTGACCAAGGTTTTTGCAATTTCAAGTCTAATTAACATCACTTACTATAGCTGCATGATTGAGTATTGAACATACATATGTGGAATCATCTGTTAAAGATGGTACTGTGGGAGTTGTAATGAGAAAAGGCGAGAAAACATGGAAATTTCAGAATGAACCTCTAATCAAACATGATCGATGAAATACAGAGCAGAAATCTTATCACATAAAGTGAATATATTACATACAGCTCTATGTATAAGTAGGAATTTTAATCCCAATGATTAACTGTGTGGTACTGAAGGGCAGAGCACAGTGATCTACATTTACTAAAATTGAAGCAAAAAAGTTGTAAATCCGTAAGAGTGGTAGTAGTAGATACAATATGTGACTGAATATGTGCTTAGGTATTTTGGTCATATGATAAATTAATACAAGTTTTCCAGCTTTCTCTGTGCTCAGTCTATTTCTGACTTTTGAATAGACCCAAATGTTGATAATATCCGCTCAATACTAGCACTAGAGTTGATTTTTTGAAACACAAAATACTTGATAAACTGAATTCTAATAATCCAACTACTTTGGCTTGTGCCCACTAAATGAAATATTAGTTTGCAAATTTAAAGCTTTTGCCCAAAAGGATTTTATTGTTCTAATTTCTAATTATAAGTAATCCTCTCTCACTGGCCAGGCTTGAGAAAGCTTTCATTCATTATTAGAGACAATGATGGGATTAGTATATTTCACATGGTTTTCGTATTTCATCAGTCAAGGGATCATCATGTCACTTGATACAACCAATTGAAAATAAAATTCACTGATTCATTGTTGTGCTAGAATTTAATGTAGTTGCAACTTGAGCTCTACCACCACCTTACTACTACGTGCTAAATGAACTTCCACAGCTGATAATTATATAGAATTGCATTTCTACCACACAGGAACCATTTGGAGCCTAAAATATTATTTTTTCACACAAAAATAACGAAAAACTATAAAAACCGGTTTTTTGGCTGGTTTAAACCGGATTTAAACCCGGTTTAAACCAGGTTTAAATCCGGTTTAAACCAAGTCAACCCAGGATAAAATCTACAAAGGCTTTGTGCAGGTTCATGTTAAAGCTACAGAATCTTGCATCAATTTTCATAGAAGGGGGCTAGACAAATTACACCTTGTTAAGCCTTAGGACCTCACATCTATTAATATAGAAGGGCTAGAGAAATTACACCTTGTTAACCCTTAGGACCTCACATCTATTAATATAGAGAGGTTAGAGAAATTACACCTTGTTAAGCCTTAGGACCTCACATCTATTAATGTAGAGGGGCTAGAGAAATTACACCTTGTTAAGCCTTAGGACCTCACATCTATTAATATAGAGGAGCTAGGGAAAATCTACCTCTTCAGTATGGTATTTATTGATACTCTCAGCTACAAGTCACTAGAATTTAGCCAGCTGCAACTAGCACCTTGTCTCTCAACTATGCTGTTGCACATCTCTGGCTACACTTGCAGGAACGCCAGAGTTCATGGCACCAGAAATGTATGACGGGCAGTATGATGAATCAGCGGACGTGTATGCCTTTGGCCTATGTATGCTAGAGATGCTCACATCTGAGTATCCTTACAAGGAATGCACAAACCTGGGCCAGATCATGCGCAAAGTAACGAAGGTGAGCTCATGACATTCTTGCCTTCTCTAGCAATGAGTCACCAACATTACAGGTTGTGTTGATATGTCTGTACGTGAGAGATTGACCAGGATGTGGTATATATATGGTACTTAATTGCTTTCTGAAAATACGTCCCGAATTCTCATAAGCAAGATAAGGAATTGTTCATTTTTTGGTAAAAGACAGCACTAGACCTCCAACATTATATGTAGCTTTTCTGTAACTGAAGCGTATCTGTATAATTATACACGTATATTGTTTTATTGGTCAATGGCGCAAGCTATGATGCCTTTCATCAAATTGTATTCGATGGATGGTGTCAGTATTCACTTGAGTGATCGTTGTTAGTGTTGAAAACAGGACACGGGAAAATAATTGCCTGAAGCGTGAGAATTCTTTTGTGACTCGCTCATCACGCTATGGGACACGCTTACCCGTCTCTCGTAAATCCTTCTAGAAATCCTTCTTTGGTGCCACTAGCAATTTAGCCTGTATAAGAGTTTATGCCCTGCACAACTCTAGCTAACTTTCATCGCAGCAACACCTGTTTTAGTCAAGTAAAAATATATTTAAAAGTTTAGTTTTGCTCTAGGTACAGCATTAAATCACAGTCAATCACAGTGCCTTTTGGTAGACTAACAGCAGTAAATCACAGTGCCTTTTGGTAGACTAACAGCAGTAAATCACAGTGCCTTTTGGTAGACTAACAGCAGTAAATCACAGTGCTTTTTGGTAGACTAACAGCAGTAAATCACAGTGCTTTTTGGTAGACTAACAGCAGTAAATCACAGTGCCTTTTGGTAGACTAACAGCAATTGTATTGTTGATAAAAAGAATCGTCTCCTTCACATTATTAAAAGTTATAACTAAGAATAAATATAAAACATGTCACATCGAAATAAGCAACACTATTTACATTTCAAATTCCTTGTTTGATTAGCTGATCCTTTGGAAGCTAGTCATCGAACCCATGCGACTGCAGAGAAAGACTTTTCCAAGATACTTCAATGTTTGTAAATATTAATTATTTGTTGCATTGATTCGTACTGTTGCGTTTGGTATGGATTGCCAATTGAGAATAACGGATCATTGAGTGCGCGTGTGTATACATTTATTTCCTCTGACTGTAAAACTGCAACATAAAATGTGCATATTAAATGCAGGTATATAGTATGTACAATAAACTCAGCGTTACATCAAACCCAACAAGAGATAAACTCACATTTTTCTCCAAACCTTTCACAAACATGTGAAAGGTTTATGCAGAACCTTTCACATGTTTTTGTATTTATTGCTCGTCAACAATTATAAAAATGGGTGTTTCTATCAACACAACTTCTACACATATTTGGTTGAGAGAATACAAAGAAGTTCTGATATTCAAACTACAATAAAAATTATTAGTGTTTCATCCGATTCGCGCATAAACATTCTGTCTAGGTAAAAACATACTATATTAAACCAAACTCTGGATGAGCCTGTGAAATAACAGACTTTGGCTTCTTCTTCTAATATTTCCATGAAACATTGTAAATTATTTAATTATTCGACTGATTTAGAGCTTTGATAGTTTGCTTTACTTCAACCGACTTTGTAATGACGTCAGAGCATCAAATACTGTTACAAAACTTCTCCCTTTAAACTCATTTACTCTTCACTGAAAGTTGGTGGTGCTGAGCAACTTCTCACTGCTCCTGCTGCCAAATATCTCTGTTTGACAGATTCATTCAATCTTCTTGAATGCACCTGTCAGCTTCTAGAATTTAAGTTTATCCCGCTGCTGTCAAGAACTGAGTGAAGAACAGATATACTGTGTCGAGATACAGATACACAGCATTTTAATTGTATGTTATGTACGCGCGCCGGTACTTGCAGGGACTCAAGCCTGACAGCTTCTACAAGATCGATGACCCAGGAATTAGAGAGGTGATCATGCTATGCATTCAGAGGGAACCGAAAGATCGGTAAGGATATGGCTGCCTACCAGCCACTACCTGTCAGTTTCTATAGCTCCCTCACCTATCGGGTGCATTACCCATTTATAATGGCACTAACCGTCTGTCAAGTATAAGCAGGTGCTCTTATTCACTGTTACACAAGGACAGAGTCATTGCATAGTAAACGGACCAGCACTAGCCATTATATAATGCTAATGCATCATACAATACATCATACATACAATACATCATACAATCCAATAATCAAACTGGAATAATAGATATACCTTTACATCAATTTTCATGTAATTTCAATTTTCTCTACATATAAATGTTTTAACCTAACAAATGTTTGTCTTGCTTTATGATGTAATTTCCAACGTATGACATCCAAAATGGGTTGAGAAATAAATGGTTCTATAAGGAATAGTGAAACGAGCGGTTAGAAATTAAAAAATGATTAATTGAGCTCTTATAGAGCTTTAAGTTTTGGTATTTAGTTTTTTGCATAAGTATATATAATACATAAGTATATATAATACATAAGTATATATAATACATAAGTATATATAATACATAAGTTTTGGTGCTTTGTATAGCTCCCCGAAGTATTTATCATTACATTTTTGAGCTGAAAACCAAATTAAATCAAACGCAGTAAATTTTTCTTAAAATACTTACTCTGACATAGGACAGGCGGATGATGTCCACATACGAAGCGAATAATGGAAAGGATTAACTTTGTATGTCGAGGTTTGGCTTTGCCACAGCTATCACACAGTTTGTACAAAATTAAGATTTGGTTACAATAACTTCTACTAGGTGATAGTTGTTTAATCAGAGGTATCATATGCTAGTTGCTTGTCACACTGCACATCATAAATCTGTTGGTACTGTACATTGTTGGTCAAAGGTCAAGGCCATTTGAGGCAGCTGCTTTTGTGTTTTTATAATTTTCTTTCAGGTAAAATTTGATGAGATAAGTAATGACTAGTTGCGTCTGACACGCCGTTACTCTTTTTTATGAAGGCCTACTGCCGCGGAGTTGCTCACCCTTGACTTCTTCCATGACTGGTCAGTGCGTATGACCTGTTCATTGACGGACTCAGCCGATGTGCTTCGATTCAGGGTGACAGACGATGTGATTCGCTTGAGGACTGATCAGAAAAAGCAGGCTGAAGAGGTGCAGTTTAACTTCAACCTCAAAACTGACAACCTCGATGATGTTGTTCAGAAGTTGGTAAGCCGCGAGACACGTCCCTCACTTGTGCTAAATACTGAGCTGGAAGTTCACCAAATCTAATTATTATTAGGGCTGGCCTCACAAATTCTATTTCCTTGACAGCTGTACCAGTTGAACACTGGTAGAATTCAAGGCATAGGTGACAGCCTAGGACTTCATTAATAATCTTTTCTTTTGTCTTCAAGCCCTCAGCCTTTTGACAATTCATTTTGCATTCATTTGCATTACCTAGGTCAATTGCGGCCACTTGGATGAGGGTAACACAAAGGTTGGGAAAAAGAAGATGCTCGAACACATAGCGTACTACCGGGATCAGAAACAGATTCGCAGCCACTCATTGTCTGATGCTAACCAGTTTGAGCATTCCAGCGATTACTCACGCCAGGTTTCTGAGCCTCAAGCTTTGACTGGCAAGCGCAAAAGTGATGACCTAAGCGCTTCCAGTGGCAGCCTGGTCGGAGAAACTGTCACTGCTGGTGAACTGTCTAGTAAGCATACTGGGCCAAGCCAACCCGGAGTAAGTAACTATGTACATCGCTTCTACTTGTTGTCTTAGTGAGGACAGGGCTGGTTAATATCTTTTCCTGTCTTCTTGAAGTCAAACATCTGTTTGCAACTTTTTGCAATTTTCTGCATACCCTTAGAGATAATTTTGGTGGTTTCATCCAAACCTTCTTGTAAATCAAATCATCCACGGTGAAGGCATAAGGTTTACCACCTGGCGACCAAACTGAAGGCTCCCCAGTGCACAAATCCCCACCAAAGCTCGCAAATATCAGCCACATCTCTTCGTACTCAACTCAGAAAATTAATGTCGGTCTAGCTAATTCCTGTCGTGGTGTCTCGATTAACTCAAGCGTTTGTGAAGGAATAAAGGGAATATTGGCTTTGCTAATAATAGGTTGTCCAATCAGAGGCCGGCTTCAGCTGCATCGCTGAACCAACTTAGTATGACCCCTGAAGGTTTAGTGGTGGGGCACTGACTCAGTTAAAATTTGGCAACTCCTTTATCGGTTTTAAGGTTGAGAAGTTAAAAATAGAGTTGAAAATAAATCCTCACTGTCGCTATAAATCCTTACTCTAGCCATAAATCCTTACTCTAGCTATCCAAAGTAGACAGTTGGAGCCACAAGTAGACAGCCATACCAATATGACTTTGTGTTTGTCATTTACTTGCTCCACTACTCAGTCTCTAAGCGTTCCAAATGAATATAAATTGTTTCACACAAAAATTACCCTTGATAAAAGTAGTGTTATCTCCCCACAATCACCTTTGCCAAGTGTGTAGATTGCTATTGTCACTTCCTTCAAGGTTCATAACTTGTTTTTGTGCAAAAGTACAATTAGGAGATGTGGAAGAATGTTGCAGAAGTTTCTGAAAAAGTAGGGTTTCGGGCTGTTGTCCTTCCTTTTATTTTTTCATTTCACATAATGACGTGTCTGCTCTAACTGCTTCTGAATGAAGATATAAACCCCCGTGTTTTATTATGTTAAACCATTGCAGTGTTTTAACATGTTAAACCATTGCAGTAGTTTAACATGTTAAACCATTGCAGTGTTTTAACATGTTAAACCATTGCAGTGTTTTAACATGTTAAACCATTGCAGTGTTTTAACATGTTAAACCATTGCAGTAGTTTAACATGTTAAACCATTGCAGTGTTTTAACACGTTAAACCATTGCAGTGTTTTAACATGTTAAACCATTGCAGTGTTTTAACATGTTAAAACACTGCAATGGTTTAACATGTTAAAACACTGCAATGGTTTAATGATGAAATCGATGGCGATGCTCTCTTCAATATGCTCCTTTTCCACAAAAGACACTTCAAATCTGCATCGATTTTCATAATTTAAATCTTATACCAAAACCATTTGACTAACAAAATTCTACACGATTCTGCAGAGCTTTTAGATTAAAGACGGAGGTCAATAGACCATACCTACTTCTTGTTCCATTATCCCATTGTTATTAACATTGCGTATTAGGAGTTGTCTGTCACTGACCCTTACAGTCTTTCGGGGGCATTTAAAAATGGAATAAAACAGATTGCTAAACACTAGACTTTCAACAAAACTTTTGTATTTCTGCCTCAGCAATCAACATAATATTATTCCTTATACATGTATTATAAGAGAGCAGTAAACGATTTTTATGCAGATAGGTCATATCCTGTTCCACGCTGAACTGAATGTGAGCAGTTTTAAGTTAATTACTAGTTGCAAGGTTTATGTAGTTGGTCTTGCATTTATATAGGTTTAAACGTTTCCTTTAATAACGATACTCATGCTAGCCATGTGTAGAATTAATTACATACAAAAATAGGTCATGGCACTGGTTTCAAGAGTTCTGTCAGCATTGTCATTCAATAGTTCAATAGTTCAATAGTACTAGTCAGGTCAGCATGACTCAGCTTTTACATTCTGCTCGTCCCAATCTACACTCTATCACCATCACTCTACTACTTGTCTTTTATCTCTATTCCGTAAGGTCATACAAAATGTTCATTTGGATGGCTGTTGCGAAACATTGGAATATGCTTGCTGTATGCGAATCACGTTTAAATGCTTCATGAAATATCTCGCTAGACAATGTTGTACTCACGCCTCCTCTCCCATCTCCTTTCTCACGCTTATTTCTTGTATCCTCGTATCTTACTCTTCTCTTTCTCTCGCTTCCATTTCTTTCATTGAACATCTCTTCTATTGTACCCATGTTGCTGTCACCTTTATTTGGCTCATACAGGCTGGAAATGTAACCGGTGTGCAAAGGAAAAAGTCGGTTACTGCAAGTTCAAGCAAAGACTCGTAAGTGCATCTAGCGAACCAAGTAATTTTCATTCAATATGCGTATATCTCTATGCTAGTAGAGCTGTATGTTTGTTGAATCGCTGTTCTGGCCTGAGCTTCATCATTCTAACAGTTCAACCCTTTTGGTCAGGGAGCAACACAAAAAGGTGGAGAAGCGCAAGGTCATGGTCTTGATAGATGCTATAGGGACAGAGGATGGATCTACCGTAGTTGATTGTGAATTGCACACCGGGAAGGCGACAGTCACTTTCAGATTCAACTGCGATGAGGACAATGCCGCTGATATAGCTCAGAACCTGGTAGGTCTTTCCTCCGACCGTCCATTGGATATCGCTTCCGTTCTCTGCTGTGTAATCTTGTTTGTTTCAAGTAAAGATGTTGCTAGGCAGCAAGGTCTTGCAAGGTCCTGTTCATTTGCGTCTGTAAAACTCTCTCTTGTTAAAATCGTTTGCAGTAAATTAAGGCAAGAGCTGAGTGTGACATCGAGACGCTGTCTCAATTTTCTGTTCTCAAATTAGCAACTGTTTTCTCATTTAGAGTTAACTGCTCAGGTTTTAGGTGTATCTCCTCATTTACCAGACATGTTCGGAATCAGCTGAAAGGAGGCATTCATTACAAATTGAATCTTTGTTTCAGGTGGAGTACCTTCCTAGCAGAGAACAGAGAAAGCTCGCCGGAGATCAACTTGGCTACATCGTGGAAGTTGTCCGTTCAAACAAGGATCAGCCGGATGCTGCTAGAGCTAAGTATGAGCAGAAGTACAACATACCTTCATATTTGGGTGAGTAGTGGGCAACGCTGTCGCTTTTTCCTTACTTTTGACCTTTGATTGGCCTTGGTTCATATCTTTGTATTTTGCTCTTCTATCTTCTCCATCGAACAACTCTGCTATCAAAACTTTATCGTTATGATTTCTATTAGGCTCATTCCGGCTGAAACCGTAATTGGTGTGCAAAGGATTTTATATGATATGGTATCACCATGATTCATTTAGTTTAAGCAATCTCCATAGTTCAACATCTCGTACAGTTCTATATTTGTTTGCAGCTCACTCTGCTGACGTACAGGGCCACAGTCGCACTAACTCTGAGGTAGATTCTACTGATGCGAGTGATAGACACAGGTGCTGCAACAGCTCTGATGTGACGGCTGATGGAGTTGGTAAATTCGCTTTACCTGACAACCTGAGCCCACCTCTTTCGGTTGACGAGTGCTACACCCGAGATAGGTCAACCACCTGGTCAGCCACGACGAGAGTAATGAAGGAAGACACGAGGAAGGGTTCGCTTGGTGAGACCTCATCTGCTACTCAGCTGTCGACGGTAAGTGCTGGGACACCTGTATACTTGAAGGTTCACTATCTCGCAATTAAAATGCATTAGATATGCTTTCAAATTTCCTACACATAGGGTTATGCGTGGAGATAGGCGTGAGGCATTTGGATTTCAATTGTGTACTACTATCAGTCGTAGGACAAATTCGGTAGCCTTTCCCTGACTGAGGTAGAGGAAAGTATGTGACAGCGGAGTTGGTCTGTTGACAGAGGATAGTGCATGGTTGCAGATGCATTATTAAAAACTAGCCTGAGATCTATATAAATAAATTAATGTCTGTAAAATACAATGATCAAATGCTTGCTTTATAACGATGTTGTTTAGTGTGAGCTAAAAATGCCCTTATGGAATTCGTTTGTTGTTTGGCCATAGAGTATCATGTCAATCACTCATCACTGAAAGAGGCATTTTGAGAATAGCTCCAAGTTCATAAACTACACGTATTCTTATCATGTAGCCCATTCTACGATAGATGTTCATCGATGTTCTGTCACGTTGCAAGGGTATGTGTAAGGATTTTGAAAGCTCCCCCTATTGTTAGTTTCATGACTGTGACAGTGTTTACATTGCACTCAACAGCCTATTGAGTGAGGCTGGGCGAGGAGTCAAGTTGGCACGGTTGTTTCTAACTCCAACACGAGATTATCTCCAGCTTCAACAAATTTGTTTGAGTTGATCATATATATTCTGAACAATTACTTCTTAGACCTCATGATTGCGTTACAACAGTTGCTTATCTGTGTGACAAAGAAACTATGCCTTGTGGCAGTTAGGTAGGATGAGTATCTACAAGAGCCATATGAATGTTGCCTATTTCTTTACTTTTTCTCCATTTAGATTCATGGTGTGACTGGAAACCACATAGCGACCAGCAAGTCTAACTTTGATTTTCCTTGTCATATCTCAGAAGAAGTTCTGTTCGATGAAGGAATAGAAGAGGGAAAGGTATGCTCAATGTTGCACTCACTTCCTCGCCATACGAGGTTTTGACCTTTTGCCAGTAATTTATTCCACTATTTAAGTCCATTGTACATATACATTAAGTCTTTGAGGAGTTGTCCGCTCCACTAAACAACTTCCGCTCTAATTTCTATTGTCCCTATTATAGAGGTATCATAATTAATCCAATAGGTAATAATAAAGTGACCGATTAAAAAATTATGTTTGCGAAGTAGTCAATAAATAACAATATAGATATTTTTTGTTATTTCATAACTTCTATAGCGCTAAAGTACATTAGAAACAAATATATCAACCATCAGCATTTAAATTGACGAGCAGTTTCACAAATGCCGTTAAAGTCACTTTTAGTTACGCATTTGAAGTTCTCTACCCTCTTATTAGCATTATTATATGAATTTATCCGTATTGACTTTAACAAATATTAAAAACTTTTGTATCTCTGAGTGTTTGCATGGCTCATTTAGGCTGACTTCCTGTCTTGCTGTGTTGCAGGTAGAAGAGAAACTATTGCATAAAAAGGTTCTAAATATGAGAGAGTTGAGCAAGAGCATAGAGAACATCCTGGCTAGGGACCCACTTACTGGCCTTACAGATAAAGCCTACACGATTCCCCAGCACAGGTGACTAGCGTTTCATCTAGCTAGTAGCTAGTAATGTCTCTATCGCTGCATAGTCCTGCTTAACTTTTCTGTCAGGTCATCGAGCTATGTATGTGCTTATTTTGAAAAGGGCAGATGAACTTTCTTGCTGATGGAACAAGCATCTAATTGCTGCCTGTGCAAATCTTAATTTCTGTACTGCTCAGCTCAACACCTAGTCTGAGCGCATGAGCACAGCATCGAAGGCTAGTGTCGAGAGGAGAGGCTTGGCTATAGCATCAAGGACTTTATGCATAGACCTACTATATAGCTTTTCTTGCTGGCTTCATATTTGAGTAGTTATTTAGTGTGTTATTCGTCAACCATGAGTTGGACCTAACATGTTGCTTCAGAGTTCTGGTCGTAAATTCTTACCATGTCGTATGTTCAGCCGAAGCCTCACGTCTTCTCCCGTGGTCATCAGGAAGTATGGGTAAGGATAGCCATTGAGGCGATTGGCGATTCTTTGTTGTGGTTCCTGAGCTACGATTTCTTCTGGCAGCTCATAGTAGTGTTGTTTAACGCTTGTACTGTGCGTGAGTGGTGCATTGTCGTAGGACAGAACGCTAGGCTCACCCAAATACGTAACGTCATCCGCTAGCTTGTGTTTCACAGATCTTTAACGTCAACGCTTTGAAATCTTGGCTAGCTTCACGCGCTGTGTCAGCCATCCAATTCATAACTTGCTTTCGCTTGATCCAACTCTATTGCCCCTGTGGTGTTGCTGTGGCAAGCTTGATTTTGACACTTGGGCAAGCTGAACTGTTCAGAGTGACAACTTAATTACGTGCAGAGATATTGTAAAATAAGGCATTGTCTATCTTCAGGTGTAACTAAAGGATATAGAATACATAATTACAATTTATTATTTTAATTAATCTTTTGTTTAGCCGTATTCTTTATCTCTGCATTTCGTGTGCAGAAGTTAACAATCTGAGGAGATATAGTTCACCTGGACCTTGAAAAACAATAGTAATAATAAGTCATCACACATATTTGTATTTTTATGCTTATTTCCTCTCGAGTGTAAAATAAGGTAAATTAAGCAAATGTGCTCTAGTAGCATTCAACATCAACAGAGTAGGCAAGTGGATATTTTGATAGAAATGATTTAAAAAATGTTAAAAGCAGTTATTAAAATGGTATATTAATTTTGGTGAGACCATTTAATAGATATCTTCGATAAATCTAATTTTTCTGCTGAAATTTCAGATGTTATTAAATGAATGATAGTACTGTTGGAAGGCTGTTATATAGTACTGTTATATAATCATAAGCACCTTTTAGATGACTACACCGAGCATTTGGCTGGTAAATATGTATGATAAAGACTATGAAAATTAACCTATCAGAGTCACCGTATTTTAAAAACAGCAGACAATATAACGCACAATGCTTTAAATGTTGGTTTGCAACAAAATTCACATTATAGTTACCGGTATTTGATATAAAAAAATTCACCATGTCTCACTCTGCTGTGTTGTAGGTGCAAAATCTGTGGACATGTGATTACAAGCTTTTACAATCTCAAAAACGAGCAGTTGCGCGAGACCATCGCTGATCGTAGATCAGCCATCGCGAGACCGCCGTAGATTAGAATCTCTTCCTAAAACGGCTCAGGCGGGTCGTAGTTGTACAAGATGGCTTGTGTTTACACTTTCACGCAATCTCATTCGTCGAAATATTTTCACAAATATGCTTCACGCATTCAATAAAACCATGTCTATTGTTCTCACGCGGCTATTTTATCGCCATTGTAATGCTGTCACTTTCAGCACTGATATCTAATAAGTTATAACCTACCGTGAAAATTCGTTTAATTTTTTAACCTTAGCTCGAAGGAGTACATATCATTGTCTGATAAACATGACGAGCCTGTTGGTCACCTGTGATAATCGAAAAATGTTGCAGAAATTATTCGCGAAGTATGGTTCACATGATCAGATTACGACGAGACGATTAGACCAAGCCGAAACAAAACTGTAAAGTAGCGAGCATCTATATTTGATACGGGGTCTTCGGTAAAACCCGAAGTGTTTGTCATAAACTAGTGCTACGAAAAGTTTTATATTAAGCCTTTTATGGGCCTTTCAATTTACGTGAGAACATCACGTGACAAAATAATAACCAAATGTAATAACTACGTCAGAGAAATAAACTGATTCTGATCTACGACGGTTTCGTGATGGCTGCGATCAACTGTTCGTTTTTGAGCTCTTAAGAGCTTGTAATCACATTTCCACATATTTTGCACCTACAACACAGCAGAGTAAGACATGGTGAATCTTTTGATGCCAAATAACTGTAATGTGAATTTTGTTGCAAGTCAACCTTTAACAAAACATGGTTGTATGTATGCTTTTAAATTTTATCAAGGAATTAAAATTCAAATTGACATAATGTAACTTTTCAAAACATACTTTGAACATGTCTTCATAGAAGTGGTTTATATTCCCTTCTAAATAGATTTAAAAAATTTTAAAATATTAAAATTGTAAAAGTGAGCTTTTAAAAATGTAACTTTCAGGTTTTGTTATTGTGTTTAAGAAGTCAGAATGGTTGTTTTACTTGTTGCCATGACTCCTTACTGACTTGTTCACTTTCATTTTGAACCAACTCACCTCTATTTGTTTAATAACTTTTCTCTTCTGTCATCCATTTTGTTTTCGTAGATTCCAACCTTTCTTAGACCAGTTGAATTTCGTCTTCTATGCACGGCGCATGCATTTGTATTTATCATTTTAATATTAATTAGCAATATTTGTTATTGCGAAATCCTTCATAGTAGTTTTAATGTCCACAATTTATCATATCCCATTTCAATTCATTCACTCATAGAAACTTAAAGCGGATGTAGAGTTTTTGCTACATATCAGTGTAAGGCTGGCAATACTGTCAAAATGAGTTTGAAACTGTTTGAAATGACAGCTCTTGGAGCAAAAATATGTTTGTCTTTTGCAACCTTGATATGTCAAAATGCAATTCAACATTTTGACTTTATTCTGAGACAAAATGCGGAATTGCATTTCTATCAAGGAAAAGAGTACTGTTAGAGATACCTGGATTAAAAATACAAGATAACAAACTGTTCCACTAATCTTCATTGAAAACTTCATAGAAATCAAGCTCTCTTGCATGAAATTGTCTTGCATGGACGATTGTTTTTTTACAACAAAAATATACGTAAATTGTGCATCTAACTGTTTGTGAAGAAGAAAAAAAAATTATTTTCATTGTGCTAGTTAATAACAGTGCATTCCTAGCCCATAAATGATTGTAATAACTTTCCTCCCGATAAAGTGGAAATTGTGACAAGTTTTATTACTATTGTAGTTATTTATAACCGAAGAGCTAAAATAATTCTTTCTACATTTATCAGTTTCGCTGTTGAGGTAATTTGCCAGTAAATGATTTCAATTGATATCGATAGCTGAATGATGAAAACTTACAACTTATTTGTCAGTCTGGTTAGTTTTCTATGAGGCTAAGATACTATTACCACAATTAGTAGTAGATTTGCAGAAAGTATCTCAAGCTTCAGATTTATTTAATTATTCAAATAAGTAACCTTCATGTTAGTGCCGTTACTGACATAAGGATCTTTAAGGCTACATTCAGTGTAACCTTCTACAATTTATAAGAGAATGAAATACGATTATGCTTAGAGGTAGATTCAACAAAGCAAGATCTTCAAATGAGCACACGGTGTAAAAGTCATCTCTAGAGGATGAACGTAGAAAAGGCGGCTTTGCTAATCAGAATCGACAATAAAAGTGAAGAAATTTGTTTGCATCACTGACCAACTTAACTGGCATTGTAACTGACGCAGAGTAGGGTTGCTATAGCTATTAGTAATGCTAACCTTATTTTCCGGCTTGTGATGTTACCTGCAAGACGCCTCCCTAGTAGCCTGTCTTCACCCTAATGTTAAGTTTTAAAGGGCTTGCTTATTCTAAATGGATAACTAGTCTGTGTGTGCTTATAGGACGCGACAACTCTCATTCGCCGCGAGAGTCGATGGGGAGCTAGCAAGCCCTAGCGATTCTTATGGCACGAACAGCACTGCATTATCAAGTGAGTCAACTACCCCTCCAGCTTTCTATCTGATGTCTTTGTATGAAAATTTGATTGTAGTGCCTATTAAGTGCTAAAAAGTTGAAAACTAAACCACATCAAAAAGCTTTGATGCAACGGGTAAAATGTCAAATGTTATTATGCATATTGCAGACTCAAATAGCCTGACGTGTGATAGCGGCTTCTGCTCCATCTTGCCGCGAGTATTTCGACAGAACAGCATCAGCGAGCCAATAGCTGAGACGACTACTAAAGTTGGTCGATTCAGTGTTGGCGTGGTCAAAGAGAAATCATCAGACTCGGAAGGTACAGTTCTGCGTAGGCCAATAAGAGTAGGAACTGCAAGATCTGTGTCCGTGTGGGAGATACGGATGCCTTTGGTTGTGTAGCCAATTTTTATTTGGTTCGGATGAAAATTAGTAGCTAATTAACTAAAACATGATCTTTCAAAGTTTTTTACTTAGTGTGTTGGGCGCATTTTGTATTCAGCTTCTCAAAATTATGTAGTGGTTTTATCCCTTCACTTATTTCTCTATTTAAATTTTTACAAACACTGTTGAAGCTTGATAGCTTATTTTCAGGCACGGAAAAGGCGTCGCCAATAACTGATAGGTCTCTGGAGATGTTTTTAGTAGATGTCTCTCCAGTGAGCCACAGTGCTGATATTGACCCAAAAGAATGTGTCATGGAACGAAAGTGTAGCTGCAGCCCTGATGAGTGGTCACCGGGAGAAGACATTGTCTATAATGACATGATGTCCAGGTAAGAGAACATTTAAAATGTTGGTTTATTAATCTCAAAATCATCTACCAGAAGTATTACTCTTGCTGATTAGAAGATGAAATTAGACAACTCCAAAGAAACTACTTGCATAGCCTTATGTTGGTTAATATTTTTGTGCAAAATAATTGTAATGGATATTTTAGGCATAATGAGGAACGACAACAACTTGCTGAGAGACATCAGAATGAGATCAATATGTACTTGCTGGAAAGAAAGAGCATGCAAAGCTATCGTGAGCTTTGTTCAGCTTGCAGTTCACTGCAGCATTCGTCCGATCAAACTAACCTTCTGTGTAGTACCCACGCCGTGGCGCACAAATTACGTCATTCTAATAGCTGTTCAGTATTTAGCCCGAGATCTGTAACCTCTGTTTACCGAAACATTGGTCCAAATGACAATTGTTCGATCAAC
Source organism: Watersipora subatra (assembly GCF_963576615.1). NCBI lineage: Eukaryota > Metazoa > Bryozoa > Gymnolaemata > Cheilostomatida > Watersiporidae > Watersipora > Watersipora subatra. Next base: position 3,169,741 of record NC_088711.1, read on the forward strand.
AAAAATCTCAGTGAACTGGAAACGGTCTCTAAGTATTTGAGAAGTGGTAAGCACCACAACAAAAAGGAGGCAGGTCGAGGCCGACGAATCAGACATAACTCGGTTGAACAGCTCATGTCCAGAATGATGAGTGTTGATGATGATACAAATAGCACAGACACAGAAAGTAACTCGAGCACCATCCGTGAGGAATCAACCCTTTGCCGTGATATGGATGTCCTCGAGGAAGAAACAATATTTTCCTACCCATCCGCAGACACGAGGTTCTATGAGAACAGCAAGACTAGGCAACATATTCAAGATGAAATTCACTCATCTCATGAGGCAGTTCTTGGTAAGGTACAATATTTGAGTAAGGAAAAGCCTCGCATTGACCATTTAAAATCGAAGAAGATGGAGGCTAATGCCATAACCCAAAAGCAGCTTGTGAAGCAAGCGCTTGATGATAGCCGAGCACGAATAGTTCGATCACTGGACAGTTTTGACAGTACGAGCAGCTAATAGTTTCAGCTCTAGGTGTAAATGCTGCCAAGTGAATACACAGGTATCATGTGCCAGTATTGATGCAAATTTAGTTCACATACCAGCTCTCCTTCCATTTATTAATATTTCATCCGCTGCAGCTTTTTACTACGTGTATTGCAGCTAAATATTTAGTCACATTTATTGGATTTGGAATGAGTAAATCTTCTGACACCTCAATTTTTATATATAAATTTATACAAGTTTCCTGGTGTTTGTAAAGTACTAGCTGATTCAGTGCAGTTCTGCTGAGAAGTTACGGTGTTGGCTTTTTATTGGGCATTCTTATAAGGCAGTATTACTATGTATATCAACTCTAGTCATTGTATTATAAACCGCATCGCTTGTGCTTTTGTTTTCAGGTTTTTATAAGCTTTACAATGCGAAGACAATTGTTCATACCTACATGTATATGTTATTCTGTGATAAGCTAGCTCACTTTCATCTATGCAATCGAAGAGAATTTCTTTGTAATTGTATAATGGAAGTGTTTGTTTTGGCAAAAAATAAGATATATTATTTAGCTTTTAAAAATAAATGATTGATGTTTCAAACATTGAAATGAACTACTGCTATCTTCGTGGGTAGAAATAGATGTTAGACAATATAGCATGTGATTGATGATCAACATGGACATCATACCGTGAAAGGTTCGTCTTCTCTTTGTCCTGTAAGGGCAGTAATAAAAATGGTCACCTAGGCTGATGATAGCAAAATGCGTTACAGAAAGCTTGTTTTGAACTCGTATATGCAATAGCTAGATGCAAAACCCTTATATATAGAATAGTTTACAAATACCAAGAACGCTTTGAAATAATAAAAAGCAAAATGCGTGAAAATAATAGCCAACTAAGTGTCGGCAAAGCAAGTGCAGAGCATAAAATGATAAAATACAAGCATCCCAAAATATAATGCGTACGAACTGTTATATGGAAATATAAATTTGTATGTGTATGCAGCACTATTTCTCTAACGATTATTAAATTTTTCATTCCTGATCTGCTTCTCTCAACGCTTCAGCTGAAGCGGTGTTGGCGTCAGCTGCAAGAAAAACCAAAGGTGTGTAGCAGCATATAGTGAATATTAGTCCATGTAATTGTATACATAAACATTGTAAAAGGAGACAGCGAAAAAGCATTTTGACTATGAAAGCGTTAAAGAATCCTGTGTGACTCAAGCAGACAGTGACATCTCAATCCTTGTATGGTAAATTACCGAAAACCAATATGACCTACACTGCACTCTAGCCAGCTAGCCTTTCTAATATAGTTTGCAGCAATTGTTATTACCAATGAAAAGTACATTTATGCGTCACAATCATCTCTTTCATGCCAATCATTTGAAGAACGAAGATCTGTTTATAAACTCAAAAAAAACGTACACATGCATTGATTAGAATCAAGAAAACTAGCTAAATGTAGTCACCAACAAATTTCATAGGAAGCAAATCAGGCACAGAAAAACAAAATTGGAGAGTAACACGATTCAACTGTGATAATTACTCTTGCGAAATCAAGACAAGAATGAAAAGAACTTGAAAGCATCTGAATGTAAGTATGGCCTTGAGAGAGTATCAAATCACAATTGACTAAATCGGAGAGATGAAAGTGTTAGTAATATGGATGACAACAACTAGCACAGAAAGGCACGCCTAATTAGTGTTAAAACCCGCGTCTTACCGAACTGGCCACTTTAGAGGGCCGGTGTTCAACTTTCTCACTTTTTTGGCATTCCATTTGCTTAAATCTGTACAGAAATACAATCAGCTAAGGGTTATTTATCAGAAATGCATTAAACTGAAAATCAAGCCTTTTTATAAATGCTAATACATTGCCAACTAACAAATTGAATACAGATTTACCAAGTAGGGAAAGCTTAAAAGCGAAAAGGATGGGAATTCCAATAAAAAATAAGGAACAAGTGTTCTTCCTTTTCACTTATTGAGTTTTTCCATTTTACTAAAAAAGTTAACTCTTAGTTAAATGGAAAAACTCAATAAATGAAAAGGAAGAACACTTAAAGTAAAAAGGAAGAACAACTCCTTGATGAAAAGGAGGAACAACCTCATTAACGTACTAATTTTTCTACTTGAAGCCCTGATTTATACCCAGACATGTGAAAGCCAATATGTACTAGCCAATAGACTACACCTTTTGTGAAAACATTACACTGCAACAACTCTGATAACCATCATGACAGTTACGATGACCATAACTGCCAACCTCTAGAAGGATTGACCAATAGTGAAGCTTACTTGTTCATGAGGCTTTTGGCAATACCAACAGTTGGAGCAAACTCATTTTGATTTGGGTCTGATGACTTCGTTGTGGAACAGTTGACTTCAGCAACAGTCTCCACATCCACTGGTTCTTGACCAGCTGCTGCAAAATCGTTGACTGTCTCACTGACCTCTGCTGCAGCTGACGACGTCCTCAGGGGTGTAGGAGTGGGCTGAAAATTATACGTAAATGTTTCAAGATACTTCCGTGTAGAAGACGGAGTGACGACTCCAGTATTTGAGGTATAAGATGATGTTAGCGTAAGAATTGTCAATTCATCCTTGCTATAACCACAATTTCAACATTACAATGACTTTAACAGAAACAACCCGCAGTTAGTAAAGATACAACTCCTTTCAGCACCCCAACAATCTTGGAATGTTGGTATTGAAAACCATCAACATATTCTACAATTCACTAAATTGTAAAATAAAATATTATAAACAACACATACATCTATTAATCATAGGCTTTACCTTAGAGGCAATCTTTGAGGGTCTATGTTGAATGGTAGCTTGGTTCTCCTGTTCCAGCGATTTAAAATGAGATCTAATATTTTTGGTCACTCCTTGTTCAGGCAAGTTATCATGTTCTACTCTCGTATCAGCTCGAATCACGTCATCTCGAACCTTAATAAGTATCATAAGTGAAGACGAGGGACAGAAATATTGTTCAATAACATTAACTGCACTCTCGAGAGGGGACAACCGCCACACATTTTAAGAACACTGCTATACCAAAACATTGTATTGTCTACAGAAAGACTAATAGTTTCATTTATATTAAAGCAAGATAATTCCTATTGCTATCAATAAGGTTCCTGTTGTGATTTTAATACCAGCTACTATGGTACTATATGATATGCTTACTTTATTGTAAATACTACTAGTAAATATGCACTGTTCAAACTGGTCCTATTATATACAATATCACACTTCTGGGTGTTAATGTAGTTTGCGGATTTGTAGGCAAATAGATCTGTGGTATGCTGGTATAAATGTGATCATTAAAACAGTCGAAATGCGCTTGAAAAGCTTTGCATGTCGTACCACACACAGATTATTTGTTGAAACAGAATGAGAATTTCCTGAATGTTCCTAAAAAAAACTGAATGAATAGAAAAATCGCTTTGCCTAAAACCTTATCTATACAGTTCAACATTTTGCGCACAATATTCATTACTCACCATAGGTGTGTTTTCGTATTCTCCAGACTCTATTTGGGGCACTTCTTCCACCACATCACTATTCATAACAGGTTCAAGAATAATGCCCTTAGCACTATAAGAACTTTTACCAGCCATTATGTGGAGCTTACTGGGAGTTGCCTATCACAAAACAGAGCACTGATTAAGGCAATAGATTCAGAGTAACAAAGAACAAGCATATCTGAAAAAATAGAGCTTTGAGTTTTTTAGGTTACTGATAATTGAGACACAGGCATCAGAGAATCACAAAGGAATTATTAGGAGAGAAGCGCTTTGCATGGGCACATCTTGGATGTGGATTGATTATGGTATTCTTGCAAATCAGCCCATAGAATCACAATGTAGTGACAAATCATAAATGGCTAAAAGGGATAAAATATTATTTTGACATTTTTCATTTGAAGGTCACTCAAAGAGTATTCTTCAAGAATACTAACAGAAATAATTATGCCTTGTGCTGAGTGGATATATTGCAATATATTGCGTTTGAAGGTGCGTTGGGAGTAATTCAAGGTCACGGAGGAGCAGGAAAAAAAATCTGGCTGAGAGCTGCAGTAGTGTCTGACTGCTATGAGAGCGGCTCATACTTTGCTGCCGATTCCAGATGGTGTGTATGAGGACCTCTGCTTTTTAGTCAAGTCATAGAATTTCATTTGCCTGTCACGAGTGAGGCCTTCAGCCGGTAGATATATTTTTGGCAATGCATCCGTCTCTTTAACTAGATCAGTACGCACTATGGGCGTACTTTCCCATGCACCCATCTCAGGAGCAGGCATGACAGTTTCTTGATTAATTATTTCCTCAGGATCCACAGAAGGTCGTGGCCAAAGAGGGGTGGGCGTTGGCTAGGAGTGAAAAATATGAAATCATGCAACGAAAAGACTATGCAGAAATATTAGCACTGACCTTGCCTGTTGCTGAAATAGTTTTGTATCCTCATCATATGAACTACCTTGAAAAACTATTCAAAACTTTGTGTAATGCTACTTACTGCTGTCTAGCTGACGCATCTAATCTGCAGTTTCATGGAAAACATCGGAGCCATTGAAAGATATATGAGCAGTTAAGAAAATAAAACTGGCAGAAATGTTTAATCTAGTGAAAGATTGAAGTGTGCTTGCCAACACCAGTGCTTCAAGATCAACCACTGAACCAGTAACTAATGAGTGAAAGTCATTGACGGTCGATAAAATGAAAGTTAGCAAGAAAAAACGGTATAAAAAATAAGAAGTAGTGTACATTAAAAGCATCTCACTTTTTGGCTGACACCAGAGGGCTTATAGGCGGGTGTTTGCTGACTGGCCAGGTCAGAATACTGAGATTGCAAGCTAAGAGTCACACCCTCGGAGGGAAGGTCATTTTCTGGCAAGGCATCAGTTTCCCTCACCACGTCGTTACGCACTATAGGGTTGCTTTCCCATGAACCCATTTCTGGAGCAGGCATAACAGTTTCCTGGTTTATGATATCATCTATATCCACTGAGGGTTGTGGACGGAGTGGGGTCGGTGTTGGCTGAGATGCAAATGAACAACCAAATAAGTTGTCAAAGACTGCAAACATGAGGATAGTTCTTAAAGACTCGGAAGTAATTGCTGACTCCCGTTTCAGAAAGCAAATTGAACATTGCTAGATGTCGGCGATTCTTGCATAAAAGTCAGCTAATACAGAAATACTCGAAGCTGATCAACTTTACTACTATGCATTTCGGTATTCAACTTTGCAGCTCTAGCTGTTCACAATCGAAAATTGGCAGAAGAAGAAAACCAGTAGCGAATGACTAGCAATGAATTTACTAGCAGCCAATGAATATGGTAATCTATGTCCAGTTGCAGCAAACAGTTGAAAGGCAAATTTGTGGTGCAGAGCTCTGCGTGAGAATGAGAAAGCTTTCTGGGGAAAAAGAAAAGAAAGAATAAGAGTGGAGCACTTCAAAAGCGTCTCACTTTCTGACTGACACCAGATGGCGTATAGGATGGGGTTTGTTGACTAGTCAACTCGGTGTACTGAGATTGTAGGCTACGAGTCACGCCTTGAGAAGGAAGGTCGTCATCTGGCAGCGCATCAGTCTCCCTCACAACATCTGTACGTACTAGGGGGGTGCTCTCCCATGCCCTCGTTTCTGGAGCAGGCATAATGGTTTCTTGGGTTATGATTTCATCTATATCTACTGATGGCTGTGGCCGGAGAGGGGTTGGAGTTGGCTGAGAGAAAAGATGAGAGTCAATTGCGTCGAGTAATTTTTAGAAGAACAATGGGAGCAAAAAATGAGGGACCCAACAAGACAGAATTAATTAAAATGCTGACAACTAGTCATTTATTTTTGAGGTAAGGCTTTTCTAGTAGCTCTTGGCCAAGATGCTTACGTCCTACAGAATTTAAAATGTTCAGACTCTTTCCTTAGTTCTACCTGTTTAATGTACTAAACATTCTTTTCAAGAAAGAACTTGTGAGACCGTCGGCTTCTTCATGCGGTTATATTTCATTTTAGGAATGGAATAAAAAATGGTAATTTAATGCATATTTGAACTATTAGTTTCACTTCGACGAACGCACAAACATGAATTGAGTATTCTCATCCTCGCCTGCCTTCTTTACAAACAATTGATAAAAGCAGTTTCAACCAAGTTGTATAGCGTTAGAAAATCAAAACCTTGTTCGCTAAACGCTCTAGTGGGTCAGCCACTTACCACTTGAAATGATAGCATTATGAACTAAACCACAAGTTAGACCTAGCTCCTTGTCCATTTTCAACCTTTACTGCTACATCACAGTCTAGGTTTTGGAAAATAGCAGTTGAACAGTTAAGTAAAAAATTTTTTGTATCTTTCGGGATAACCGGATGAGAGACATAAGAAAGCTTACATATACTTTGCAAAATTTCAATTTCTCACAGCTTAATAGTTCTCTCTAAGTGATGCTAGGATCGTTGGTTTTCTGGCCTGAATGTATCTTCTTTACGAATGTCAAACGCATATTAAAGTTCTATTTGTTATCACAAAAAACCTCTCCGTGTTGGCACCCCTTAACATTTACCTTAGCAAGAAATAGTCCCATCTAAGAACTAATGGTCGACACTATGGTAGAGGTGATGAAGGGGGACTGCTATCTCCTTAGGATAGCAGCATAGGCCAAACTTAGCATAGAAAAACACACCACATGAGAGCACTGTTGCAAAAGACCAGCAATCAAATAAAGGAGTGCACCACCGCAAAGCATCTGATGCCAACCTCAGCAATGCTGGAGAGATTATCTGAGAAATAGCGGAGAAGAGAAAGGCCAGTTAGAGAGAAAAGTGTTAAGCAAAGCACTTCAAAAGCGTCTCACTTTCTGACTGACACCAGATGGTGTGTAGGATGGGGTTTGCTGACTAGTCAACTCGGTGTACTGAGATTGTAAACTACGAGTCACGCCTTGAGAAGGAAGATCTTCATTTGGCAGCGTATCAGTCTCCCTCACAACATCTGTACGTGCTACGGGGATGCTCTCACATACCCTCGTTTCTGGAGCAGGCATAACGGTTTCTGAAGTTATGACTGCTTCCTTATCCAGCACATTTTGGGGTCGAAGAGGCGTTGGTGTTGGCTAGGGCAAAAATAACAAGATCTGAAGATCTGCTAAGACAGCAAACCATCAGAGGAGCTTGGGCGAATTATAGATTCTACCGATGTGTGCCGTAACTAAATTTCGATTTCCCTTCTAGCATCTACCCAACGCACATTGGCACAATCAAATGCTGACACATACGCATCGCTATCTACACATTAAATTGTAAGCATATATCATGAAAAGTTATAATCAAAATACTAAAAAAGGGGTTATTTTCATCTTTTGAATGAGGTAAGTAAGAACAGGCGATTTTGCATGCATCGGTTTTCTTATTGATTTGCAATAACATAAGTAGAAATGAATTATTAATAAACTTTGTGGACTTTTTAAATACAGTCAAACCTCAACATACGATGTTAATTAACTCCACAGGGCTATATATTGCTCTAAGCATACACTGTAATTTGTTTAGCTTGATCCAAAAACCTTCGCACCTCCTTAATAAATATTGCAGATGATTATGTAGCGCTAAAATGATTGTGTTATACAAAATTGAAAAATGGTAAATCAGACTAAACTTTATATAGACAAACTAACATAGTAAAGCGAATTAAGAATCAATAAAATAGATATATTGCTACTTCACCTAAAGACATTCGAATGAACGGGTAACTTTGGCAATGCTTAGGCTGAGAGGTAAAGGAAAACTAATTTTTATATTTCTTCATGTTCTAATTTTAATTTTTGCCAGTTAATATTGCACTTACAGTTAATATTGCACTTACAGTTAATATTGCACCTACAATTAATATTGCACCTACAGTTAATATTGCACTTACAGTTGATATTGCACTTACAGTTAATATTGCACCTACAGTTAATATTGCACTTACAGTTAATATTGCACTTACAGTTAATATTACACTTACAGTTAATATTACACTTACAGTTAATATTGCACTTACAGTTAATATTGCACTTACAGTTAATATTGCACCTACAGTTAATATTGCACCTACAGTTAATATTACACTTACAGTTAATATTACACTTACAGTTAATATTGCACTTACAGTTAATATTACACTTACAGTTAATATTGCACCTACAGTTAATATTACACTTACAGTTAATATTGCACTTACAGTTAATATTGCACTTACAGTTAATATTGCACTTACAGTTAATATTGCACCTACAGTTAATATTGCACTCAGAGTTAATATTACACTTACAGTTAATATTACACTTACAGTTAATATTGCACCTACAGTTAATATTGCACTTACAGTTAATATTGCACCTACAGTTAATATTGCACTCAGAGTTAATATTACACTTACAGTTAATATTACACTTACAGTTAATATTACACTTACAGTTAATATTGCACTTACAGTTAATATTGCACTTACAGTTAATATTGCACTTACAGTTAATATTGCACCTACAGTTAATATTGCACCTACAGTTAATATTGCACTTACAGTTAATATTACACTTACAGTTAATATTACACTTACAGTTAATATTACACTTACAGTTAATATTGCACCTACAGTTAATATTGCACCTACAGTTAATATTGCACCTACAGTTAATATTGCACTTACAGTTAATATTGCACTTACAGTTAATATTGCACTTAGAGTTAATATTGCACTTACAGTTAATATTACACTTACAGTTAATATTGCACTTACAGTTAATATTACACTTACAGTTAATATTGCACTTACAGTTAATATTACACTTACAGTTAATATTGCACTTAGAGTTAATATTGCACTTACAGTTAATATTACACTTACAGTTAATATTGCACTTACAGTTAATATTACACTTACAGTTAATATTACACTTACAGTTAATATTGCACTTACAGTTAATATTGCACTTACAGTTAATATTACACTTACAGTTAATATTGCACTTACAGTTAATATTACACTTACAGTTAATATTGCACTTACAGTTAATATTGCACCTACAGTTAATATTGCACTCAGAGTTAATATTACACTTACAGTTAATATTACACTTACAGTTAATATTACACTTACAGTTAATATTACACTTACAATTAATATTACACTTACAGTTAATATTGCACTTACAGTTAATATTGCACTTACAGTTAATATTGCACCTACAGTTAATATTGCACCTACAGTTAATATTGCACTTACAGTTAATATTACACTTACAGTTAATATTGCACTTACAGTTAATATTACACTTACAGTTAATATTGCACTTACAGTTAATATTGCACCTACAGTTAATATTGCACTCAGAGTTAATATTACACTTACAGTTAATATTACACTTACAGTTAATATTACACTTACAGTTAATATTACACTTACAATTAATATTACACTTACAGTTAATATTGCACTTACAGTTAATATTGCACTTACAGTTAATATTGCACCTACAGTTAATATTGCACCTACAGTTAATATTGCACCTACAGTTAATATTGCACCTACAGTTAATATTACACTTACAGTTAATATTGCACCTACAGTTAATATTGCACCTACAGTTAATATTACACTTACAGTTAATATTACACTTACAGTTAATATTACACTTACAGTTAATATTGCACTTACAGTTAATATTGCACTTACAGTTAATATTGCACTTACAGTTAATATTGCACTTACAGTTAATATTACACCTACAGTTAATATTGCACTCAGAGTTAATATTACACTTACAGTTAATATTACACTTACAGTTAATATTGCACCTACAGTTAATATTGCACCTACAGTTAATATTGCACTTAGAGTTAATATTGCACTTACAGTTAATATTGCACTTACAGTTAATATTGCACTTAGAGTTAATATTGCACCTACAGTTAATATTGCACCTACAGTTAATATTGCACTTACAGTTAATATTACACTTACAGTTAATATTGCACCTACAGTTAATATTGCACTTACAGTTAATATTACACTTACAGTTAATATTGCACCTACAGTTAATATTGCACCTACAGTTAATATTGCACTTACAGTTAATATTACACTTACAGTTAATATTGCACTTACAGTTAATATTGCACTTACAGTTAATATTGCACCTACAGTTAATATTGCACCTACAGTTAATATTGCACCTACAGTTAATATTGCACCTACAGTTAATATTGCACTTACAGTTAATATTGCACTTACAGTTAATATTGCACTTACAGTTAATATTACACTTACAGTTAATATTGCACCTACAGTTAATATTGCACCTACAGTTAATATTGCACTTACAGTTAATATTACACTTACAGTTAATATTGCACTTACAGTTAATATTGCACTTACAGTTAATATTGCACCTACAGTTAATATTGCACCTACAGTTAATATTGCACCTACAGTTAATATTGCACCTACAGTTAATATTGCACTTACAGTTAATATTGCACCTACAGTTAATATTGCACCTACAGTTAATATTGCACCTACAGTTAATATTGCACCTACAGTTAATATTGCACTTACAGTTAATATTACACTTACAGTTAATATTGCACTTACAGTTAATATTGCACTTACAGTTAATATTGCACTTACAGTTAATATTACACTTACAGTTAATATTGCACTTACAGTTAATATTGCACTTACAGTTAATATTGCACTTACAGTTAATATTGCACTTACAGTTAATATTGCACTTACAGTTAATATTACACTTACAGTTAATATTACACTTACAGTTAATATTGCACTTACAGTTAATATTACACTTACAGTTAATATTGCACTTACAGTTAATATTGCACTTACAGTTAATATTGCACCTACAGTTAATATTACACTTACAGTTAATATTGCACTTACAGTTAATATTGCACTTACAGTTAATATTGCACTTACAGTTAATATTACACTTACAGTTAATATTGCACCTACAGTTAATATTGCACTTACAGTTAATATTGCACTTGCAGAAATGCGATATTGTTTGTTAAAAAATCTGTATGCTGGGATGATCATATGTAAAAAACTTGCATGTATTGTCTGTGTAATAAAATATGGTGTCTTAATAAACAGAGGAAACGACAGACGTAATTCCTGAGCAATGCATACATACATAAGGGACCCAAATTGAATACCAACGCGCACACAACCAATTCAGTGTAAGAAGCTGCTCCTTAGTTTATACTAGATCTTCCCTGAACAGGATAATGATACTCTATCAAATGTGGTTTTTTGCTAGCCGAGTTGATGGTTGTCTACTTGACAACAACAACAACAATAATCTATAATTGTCATTGACCTTGCTACTACTAGCGATGGATGATTACAACTTTTGTCACATAGAAGTTACAGTTACGCTAGATTAGAACACCTGTCTATCCTGTCATTATATTTGTGAAATGTGCAGACTGCCGCTGGTACACCTGTAAACTAAACGCGAAGTATGAAAATTGACACGAAATGCTGTATACCTTAGCACCAACTCCTGACGGCTTGTATGTCTGAGGCTTTTGACTTTCTAAAGTCTTGAATCTATCCATCAGATTCCTTGCTAACCCTGAAACAAAGCCTTGATATTTGATACAAAATAACTGGTGGCTGTGTAACCTATGAAGACCTTTTAAACTCACAAGGATGTTGACCTCCACAGTCAGGCATACCAGCAACAAAAATAGTTTTCTGGGTGCTTATTGAAAATCCATGTACCAAAATACTAATGCCCATTTTAAAATCATCTTCAAACAGTTCTTTTAAATATATAACAAATCTGAAACATCTATAAGTAGATCAATTATCTATTTTTTTTAGTTATGAGCTTTATTGTAAAGCTGCTAATTCACTTCCCACTTTCCTTGAAGAAGAAAATGCAGCGATTAAGCAAGCACACAAAGATGAAACAGAATTTTTAGCTCGTCTACGCAAAAGTTGTGATAACAACAATGTAATCTGATGCAATATTTTATGATAAAATTTAAAAAATGTTTGAGCGGATCTTAATGTGTCTTGGTGAGCAGAGTCAAATGTATAAGATCTTTAGCTTCCTTAAGCCCCACAGTTCCAAAGGGAACAAGCTAGGGTAACAAGCGATGAGCACACAGGATGCATGCTATGTTAATAATCACTGAATGCAAGCCTTCACTCTCACAGGTTGTCAAGTTACTATGATGACCTGCTATGATGACCTGCGTGGAAAACAAGAATATGGCACATAAAAACAAAATGGGCCATGAAATGAAGCTATATAAAAGTGTTATACAAGAATTGTGTCTCCTACCTGCTTCAGGTAACTCCTGTTCATCAAACCTGTCCTCCTCTCGGACTACATCTGTACGTTTCATTGGCTGACTTTCATACTCTCCGGCCTCCAACTTCAACACGCAATACAAACATGCACACACACCTGCAAACTCCACTACTTGAACATAGACAAGCAATAGTATCCATGCAAACACTGGCAAAGTTAAGAGAAGCTATTAACATCTTATAGATAAGCTCTAGCCGTAACATACATGATTCTGAAGCTCGAAAGCAAAGGAAAGGTGCCCAAGATGATGTCACAAAACAAATCATAGAGTAATAAGCCCTGATTACAATCGTATGCAAATAAACACAATGTTGAATACTAGGACCTGGGATATTAGATGATGTATAAAACGGTAGAGTGAGAAGTTAATTCCCGCATTGGCGTGGCATAAATTTTTCAAAAAACATTAAAGTGCACACAACATGCCTTAATTACTTCCAGTAAATGTTTGAGAAGTTAACATACATGTCCAACTCAAGTGTCTCTGAAGACATCTAAGAAACACCGAGAGCCAAGATAACCCAAGCAATGAAAGTTTGAAGAGAATAAGTAGATTGGCGTTACTCACCTGGGGCTCTATCCTACTGTCAACCTCATCACTAGATGGTATGGAGGAGATAGAAGAGCTGAGAGCTGCACCGCCAGACAACCGGTGAGGAGTTGGAGTCACCTGCAGGACAGTCACAATAATGAATCAGTTTTATTGTGGAAAAAGTTTCAATGCGTGAATTGTATCGCAAACCTGTAGTTGGGGTGAGGATAATGAAGACGCACCTGTCATATAATAATAGTGTATCAAGCTGAGTGGCGAGGATAGGACTATGAAGAAAATACAAAGCATTTAGGGAGGGACTAAGTATTCAAGTCACCAGATATGTCAAGCAGACGTTCCATACACCATAATTTGAAGCACCTTTTTCACACAATTATGAGCAAGTTATAGGCTGCTAAGCAGTAGCAAAGCTGAACATAGAAAGACAAATAGCTGACGACTGATGAAGCAAGCTGATGGGAAACTACCGTACTTTTCGGAGTATAAACCGCACCCCTATATAAACAGCATCTGCTTTATTTTCTAAAAATCCATAATAAAACAATACATAGGCCGCACCTTTGTATAGGCCGCAGAACTCAAGACGGTGCTTTTTAACGCCGCAGCAACTTTGCTGTTTAATACGAAACAGTGCCTAAGGGCACTGTTTCGTATTAACCGACGCTTTTTATCCTAGTGCCTAACGGAACAGTACCGTTAGGCATTGTTTCATATTTTCTTTTACCGCTAGAGGCGCACTAACCGGAGATTCTGGATAATGCGCCCTAGCGGTCAAAGAAAAAGCCACAGAATAGCCGCACCCTTTTATAAGCCGCATGGTTCAAATCATCAGAAAAAAGTAGCGGCTACTAGTCCGAAAAGTACGGTATGTGCATATTAGAGATAAATACCTATCCCCCATGCATACCTTGCTGGCGACACCAGATGGCCTGTGTTCCACATAATCAGATGACATCTGCTGCTCTTGTAATTCCCGAAACCGAGCCTTTACATTTTTTGCATAGCCTGTAACATCAATGACCAATATTTTATAAACAGTAATGATGAAAGAACTTCACAGCAAATTATCAATACAAAACATTTCTATAGGTCCAACTACTCACCAGGCTCTGGTAATTCATGTTTCACCTCCACATCTGACTCTCTGACAACATCATCTCTAAGTACTGGAACATTCTCTACCGCCCCACCTTCGAACTGTGGTTCTGGATGGGAATCTGCACTAGATATACTAGAGGTACGAGTATTCGCCTTTGGTGCCTGCAAAATGGCAATTTCTCAGGTTGCTTGAGTCGAATGTATCATACCACAAGCAGGGATTATGAATCAATCAGCACAGTAAAATACCGACACATTCATGACTAACAGGCTTTTAGAAAGACAACAAGTTAAGTTCTAAATTCTAGTAAGCTCTTTACGAACGGTGGTTGGCTGTTTGAATCTACAAGTCTATAGATGACAGCAAGAAACAGTCAAGTATAAGTATAGGCTAGATATGACTGAAACCAAGTTCAGTAGAACTAACACATTAGACAAAACTATAACAACATTCATTTAAATGTTTTCTTATTGTGACACGCAAGATAGACAAATCTATGAGAACGAGCAGCCATCAAATCTATATCTATGGTCTATTTATATCTGTATGTATATTTATGTGAGTTGTTGTACAGACAGCTACCACACTGAGACAATGTCAGTTAAATGTCAGGTAATACCACAACCTCTTCATTAAATGCTTTTGAGAACACTAGCTCAAATAAGTCTTTGTTGAATGATAACATAAAACTGAAATACAAAGAGTCATCCACTCTTTCTCTACACAAAAGAAATAATTCTAAATTTTATAAATCATAGCCTCTAATGGACAATTGTTCATGATATACTTGCAGCCTAATTAATCTCTGCACTGCTACCAAAATTGATTAAGAGGGCTGTGAAAAGGTAACCAGTTTTGTTCATCTCTGTATCTTGACATTACAAAATATCGTTTAGCAGCTGAGGGGTAATACAGTTCAGGCAAACACCTTAGCTGAATACACCTACTGAATATGCCAGTACGAGAGTGACTTACCCTGCTTCCAGCTCCTGATGGCTGATAGACAGGTGTCATTTTAGCCTCTTCTTCCTTTTGTTTAAACTGGCTCATGATAGACTTGGCAAGCCCAACACTAGGTAACTCTAACTCCAAGTCTGGCCTGAACAATACAAACTAACTATTACCATCGCTGACTGCTCTCATCACATAAAAACTAGTTTATCAGACATCCTTCTAACAGAGATGATCAAAACTGAATCATAAATGTTAAAATTGTTAATTGTATTGACAAGACAGCAACAGTGATTGCCAATGGTTCCAGTTCATCTACATTAGAGTCTGTCAATCACGAAACGCTGTTAAATCAACGAAGTCTCAATATAAGACGTGAAAGGAATCTCACGTGTCTGTCTCTTTGATGACATCTGTTCTCTCCACAGGCGTGTTTTCATATTCTCCACCCTCTGGCTCTGCTTCCACGTCCTCTGTTACTACCCGAGAGGATGGCCTTAGGGGTGTTACAGTAGGCTAAATAAGATCAACAGTTGGAATGATGAAATAACAATAATGGTTTTGCATAAACAAGAAATATGCACATGTATCTATGGGAGTGTTGTGTAGTTATCAGTTTGTAATAATACATGTATCTATGGGAGTAGCATAGCATAGCACTTGTAGAAAAAACCAACCTTTGAACCGACACCTGAAGGAGTGTATTCTTTCCTCGTACTTAGTTCTGTCTCGATCTGATTCCATTTAGAGAGGAGAGTTTTAGCTTGTCCTTTAAAACATTAGGTATAGCCTGAGCTACTCAAACTACTAAAAGGGTCATTACATGAAAATCGGGTATAATGATATATTAACCAAAATTTAGAATGCAAAAATACAAAGTACAAAAAGGAACATGATGGGCATGCCTTCCTACCATCACAAACTAATAGTGTGGTGACAAGGCCTCAAATGCCATCCACATCATCCTAATGATACATATACAAGAGAGAGCAGCAGACATGACACCGATGTAGGATGATACATATACAAGAGAGAGCAGCAGACATGACACCGATGTTGGATGATACATATACAAGAGAGAGCAGCAGACATGACACCGATGTAGGATGATACATATACAAGAGAGAGCAGCAGACATGACACCGATGTAGGATGATACATATACAAGAGAGAGCAGCAGACATGACACCGATGTTGGATGATACATATACAAGAGAGAGCAGCAGACATGACACCGATGTAGGATGATACATATACAAGAGAGAGCAGCAGACATGACACCGATGTAGGATGATACATATACAAGAGAGAGCAGCAGACATGACACCAATGTAGGATGATACATGTACAAGAGAGAGCAGCAGACATGACACCGATGTAGGATGATACATATACAAGAGAGAGCAGCAGACATGACACCGATGTACGATGATACATATACAAGAGAAAGCAGCAGACATGACACCGATGTAGGATGATACATATACAAGAGAGAGCAGCAGACATGACACCGATGTAGGATGATACATATACAGTAATACTTCAACTTACGAGTGCTCCAACGTACGAGAAACTTGAGATGCAAGCCAGCTTTTAAGCAAGTTTTAGCACTAACATACGAGCCATGTTTGAGATACGAGCACGTGAGTCAGTTGCCAAGTATGCCGGAGGTGTTTTATGACAACAGCATCAATCTGTATTTTTCAACTGCTCAGGTTATACTTTTGTACCGTGTTTTTGTGCGCGCTTTTCAGTGCAGAATTATGTGAATTAAAAGTACTGTGCGTAGACCGAAAGTTTGCCAGTAAAATGAAAAATAATGCAAAGAAAAAGCCAATGATAACAATTGATATTAAACGGAAAATTATTGAAAAATATGCGAAATGTGTATGTGTGATTGAGCTAGCTCAGCAATATGACAGAAATACATCCACAATTATCAAACAAAGGATTATATTCAGGGCATTTAGCTCGCAAAAGGACTAACCATAGTTTCTACACGGCGCAGCGATCTTCACGACCGGTGATGGAGAGACCGCTCAGGCATTGGATAAAAGATAAACAATTGGCCGGTGACAGCGTAACTGAAACGACACTTTTTGAAAAGGCCGGTGCTATCTATCAAAACTATAAAAATAGACATTCGGACAAGTTGGCTAGTGGTCGTGCATTAAACCTTTGTGACGACACCTGTGTTCGTCCTAATCGCAACATGTTGAAAGGGCGACAAAAGCAAACGTCCTTGGATAGGTTCATCTTAAAACGGCCGGTTAGTCGTGAAAGCGGAACAAAGGAGAAATTAGCTAACCAGCGGGAAACTTCAAACTATGAGCGCCGAAGAATTTTTAATTACGTTAAGTTAAAAATGAAAGTTTGCTTTTAGATTTGCTTCTAAGTTTGTCATTTAAGACTTTGATAAAATCCAAATTTATCAAAGTCAACTGTTTTAATGAAGGATAACTTTTATCTCCCTCTCTGGCAAATGCTAGCGTTAGCTGCTATTGTATGTATTTAATTTTACATTTTAATTTATCACATTTCCTTGCATTATTTTTTATTTGTTTCTTTTTAAAAGCATGTGGTAAGTTAGGACAATAACCAACATGTTCTTTCTGTTACAATATCTTGTTTTGAGTGTTTTATTTGCATTTTCTAGAGTATGGAAACCAATCAATATACAGTCTAACATGGATAACTCGAACTTCACGGGACCGAGCAAAAGTGTTCGAATAATCAGAGCGTTCAAGTTATCAGAGCACTGTCACAAGTCCATGTATTTACTTATTTATTAGTAGATACATGTACATATGCAAACTATAATATAAATCAAAAGCACAAATGGCTTGTTTCAAATTAAATGCTTCTAATGTAAAGTTTAAAACGTTTTTATCAAAAAGTATAGAGATTTTTCTATCACTTGAGATTGGTTTGTTGTTTGAGGTGATGTTATTGCCAGGACGTTTTTTTAGATTGACATTGGCAAAACTTGATCGTTGTTGAAATGCTCAAAAAAAAAGACATCTTTTTTTTTGAGCGTTTTACCCACGATCAATTTTGCCGATTTTTCTTGAAGTTTATGCAACTTCAAGAAAAGGTTACCAAAGAAAAATCCCTTACTTTACCTGGAATTCGTTAAGAGCAACACTCCGAGGCAGTTCAATTAAAAGTTTTACGAGGTTTAACGGTACATTGTATATCACTCACGCTTTTTGAATGGATACTTATTGAATGTACACACGTATTCTGTGTTTAGGTCAAACGATGAATAGTTTTTTTAGCTAAGACAACGTATACGTTTAATAAAAACAATTTTAAGACGTTTTAAACATTCAACATTCCGACGTTGATTCAACACGGAATCAACGTCGGAAAACTATTCGTCACGGGCTAGCCGGGTCACGCACTCAAGGATTTTCGCCACCCACATACAAAACAACATGCTGTTTTTGTTTTGTATGTGCGTGGCGAATATCCTTGCGCGCGTGACCCGGCAAGCCCGTGCTATTAA
This sequence comes from Watersipora subatra, assembly GCF_963576615.1. Classification (NCBI taxonomy): domain Eukaryota; kingdom Metazoa; phylum Bryozoa; class Gymnolaemata; order Cheilostomatida; family Watersiporidae; genus Watersipora; species Watersipora subatra. Next base: position 3,188,714 of record NC_088711.1, read on the forward strand.
TCGTATAGCAGTATAAATCAAATTTGACCAAACCTTTAGAAAAGTCGTTGACAAAATTATTTTGCCGATGGTGGTAATAACAACGCTTATGAATTACGAAAAGATGAGGTTTACCTCTATGGCTTTGAATAAAGTGATTTTCTAAAGCGATAACAACCGTTTCGGTAGCCGTTGGGCAAAAAAACAGTTCGAATTAACAGTGTTGAGTTCGAGTTATCTATAGCAATTTATCATTACGTGGGAACGGACCAAAGAAACCGTTCGAATTAACCATGTGTTCGAGCTATCCGTGGACGAGTTATCCATGTTTGACTGTATATTTAATTGTTCTATATAAAAATAAATTGCACCAACATACGAGTAAATTGACATACGAGCTCAGTCTTGGAATGCATTAAGCTCGTAAGTCGAAGTATAACTGCGCAAGAAAGAGAGCAGCAGACATGACACCAATGTAGGATGATATATATACAAAAGAGAGCAGCAGACATGACACCGATGTAGGATGATACATATACAAGAGAGAGCAGCAGACATGACATCGATGTAGGATGATACATATACAAGAGAGAGCAGCAGACATGACACCGATGTAGGATGATACATATACAAGAGAGAGCAGCAGACATGACACCGATGTAGGATGATACATATACAAGAGAGAGCAGCAGACATGACACCGATGTAGGATGATACATATACAAGGAGAGCAGCAGACATGACATCGATGTAGGATGATACATATACAAGAGAGAGCAGCAGACATGACACCGATGTAGGATGATACATATACAAGAGAGAGCAGCAGACATGACATCGATGTAGGATGATACATATACAAGAAAGAGCAGCAGACATGACATCGATGTAGGAGAAAGCAGGAACTATAGAATTACCTATTTCTGGTAATTCTTCTAGAATATTTTTATCCGCTTCTCTGACAACATCCAGACGCACTTCCGGAGTGTTCTCAATCTCTCCTCCCTCAAACTCAGGTATCCGATGGCTAGACTCGACATCATTATTCATGACAGCACCGACAGAGCCCCTAATACAACCAAGGAAAAGATTATGAACAAATCAAATGCAACACCGGCATTCCTACAACAAATTGAAATGTTTCGATTAACTCTCATAGAATTTCATAGTTCACAATTTCATTTCACTCTCACATAATTTCAAGTTTGTTGCAATAATCTATGTACCTTTGAGCAAACAAGGAAGTCTTAACTAATAAAATCTTGCCGCAGCCATTTTAGCTCGATGCGAATGTGTTTTCTGAATGACTCATAGGTAAAGGAAACGCAACAGTCACATTGAAAATATTTAGCACTTGAAAATTTTATGGACAAAACCGTCAACTTTCGGAGAATAGTCTTAGGAAGCAATGATGCCTGACAGACTAATGGTGTGTTCATACGTATATAAAATCGGTATCAGTGTAATGAGAGCAAAGAATTGTGCTAAAAGTTCTCATTCAAGAGCAAACAACTCCTAGTAACAAGAAACTAGAGTGATTGACAATTTCTCATTGCTACAATTTCTTTTGTATGATAGATAGCCAATGAGCTTTCAGATCAAATGTTTGTGCGAGAGCGCGAATAGATTTAGAATATGGTCGTGACAATACTTAAAGTGGGACTAGAAGTTAACACTGGAGTTTCAGAAATTTGTTTGACACGCTAAAATCTTTCATGGCTATAGCTGAAATCAGCTGAGTATAAAAGCCTATGAAACTTGGGCCAGATATAACTTGAGCCACACATCTTGGTCAGTATTTCTAGGTGGAGGAGTAAACACATTTTTAGTAAGTAATTTGTAAGTCACTTGTTGCAAATTCCAAAGAAGGCATTTCGTACTACAGTAGACCCTCGTCATACGATTTTAATTCCAGTGTTGGCATCGTAAGGCGAAAATGTTGTACAGAGGAGTATAGAAACCAATAGTAATTATCTAGTGCAAACACCCCCTGGTGAAAATCATCAAAACTTTATAGCTTATAAGTTAAAACTTATCAAAACTTTAACTATAGTTACCCAAAGTAACTCTAATGTAGTTATTTAATGGTTAAGATCTGCAATAAAATGTAACATTACAACGTACCATGTGTAAGTACGTACCTTAGGGGAGTCTTACCTTTGAGGCAGACGTATAAAATAAACGTTGAAGTTAGCCTAAATCAATTTAGCTTACCAAACACATACTTGAAGGAAGCTTTAATATGTATTTTAATAAACTTCAAACTCTGAACTAAAATTTTATCACTTATCTGTTTGCGAATCCGTTTTTGCCATGACGGCTAATGCTGAACTGAGACGGCAAGCAACGTATATCTCTTTCCAACATTGTGGGAGGTATTTACATATTACTGATGTATTACCTTTGAGGCAGAAGTGTAACATAAACGTTGAATTTAATCTAAATGAATTTAGCTTACTATAACGTTTTCGTTATAGTATATTTCGTTTCGTTTTCACTATAACTAATAACGCTAAACTGAGAGATCGAACATCGTATCACTTTTATGCGTTGTGGGAGGAATTTTGGAGAATAGCATATCAGCATATTCGTTATTACGGCGTATTCAGCACACCGACCGCTAAATTAGAGTTACGAAAGAAATTTTTTGTTGATATCGTATGGCAAAAAATATTTCGTATGTAGAGGGCGAAAAAACATTGTGTTCTACATCGTAAAGCAAAAAGATTGTACAGTAGATGCTTCTATAACGTAAAAACCTCCTATAACGTAAATTCCAAATAACGTAAAAAAAATTATGCAAAGTTTTTGCTTCGCACTACGTAAAGAATTCCATATGTAAAGTGTCAAGTAGGGGCAACTTCTCAAATTCGATTTAAATGGTAACATATCTTGCCGCACTTATGGTAACACATCTTGCTCCACTTGTGAGAAAAAACAACGTATGTATAACGTTATATCTATTATATATACAACTTCCATGACATTCTAGTTCGTCTTGATAGATCGTCAGATGCGCCAACAAAGCAGAGAATAGGTAGCTGTGCAATTAATGATAAATACGAAAGGGCGATCAATTGGTGCAGGTGTTACTGCGTGGGTCTACCAATCTGAATGTCACGAGTTGAGAGTATCGCCGCAAGTTATCTGATATCCTAATATTGACCCCCCTGAATACAGATAGACGACGAACTGGTAGACAATGCTTTTTTTATTGAAAAAATATATTTTTGTATTGCTTTGGTATAGACGTGTAAAATACTTGTTATAAGTTTTACTTTCCAAAATAAACTAAAAAAATGATGTAATCAATGTATATAGACATCGTATATGTGCGTTCCCCATCAATTTATTGTACAATTACAGCAATCATAGTCTATTAAACCAGTGAAGTTGATCAAAAAAAGGAGACAAGTGATCGATACAAACTAATAATAATACAATACCACCAAAAGATTTAAAAGTTGAGTCTAGTTTTTTCATTTTTATGGCCAAAGGGGTGAGTTTGGAAAGATCTAGAAACGGATTAGGCAAGTTACATATATTTTACTGTTCGTACAACATAAAATCTCTATAACGTAAACGTTACTAGAATGATAAGCAAGTTGTAGGAGCGTATACTATATAACAAAGTCATCGTAACCCGAGGGCACACTGTACTAATATCACTTCTAATCTATTAGTTTATTCCTATATGTTAAAATGGTTGCTAACACGTAAGACATAGACATATTAGTTTATTCCGATAGACATATATATTATAGACATATTATATGAACAAATAGAACTGTATAAAATAAAGAAAAAACAAAGCACAATGTATGTTTCTCTACATTGAAGTGTAAATAAGTCAAGTCCAATTATCCAGTATTCTCTACTGGACATTTTCCTAGCCAGCTAGTTGTGTCAACAAGGGTCTGATGCTTTCCATTAATCCACCAGCAAGTTATATCTTGAGAAAATACAAACTCTTTGTAAAATGATTGTCAACCTGGAGATATTTTTGAAATTTTGCTCTGGCCAGCGGGAATCCAGCATACCTTAAAAAGCTTAAGTGAGTGAAATGTCCTCTCTAATAGCACCTTAAATAATCCAACACCAATGGGAACCAGGCTTCCTAAACACTTAGCTGAATCATGTATGCTAACAGATACCTGTCTTGGTTGCTTCGAGGTTTTTCTCGTTTAACAGGCTGACTAAAGTCTATTTGTCTCGGATCAACTCCTCCCATTGCTTGAAATTTGCTTTTCAGTGACTGCGATGTGCCACGAGATGGCAACTCCGCCTCTAAATCTGGTTTATCATCTGCCTTGACAACATTGGCTGGGTCGACTGTTGAGTTTTGGTCCATCCTATAGCATATATTAGTCATTGCCTGTAAAAATCCTGACCAATAACATCGAACTTTGACAGAAATACTTACCACTCAACCCCAACAGAGATTCTACCCAATCACAGCCAACTATAGTAGAAACTCTGACCAATCACAGCTAACTTTAGTGGAAATCCAGCGATAATTACCGTGACCCTAGGAAAGCAACAGCAGACCTTAGAGAGCAATTTGGCTGAGAAGGCAGGACTGACCAGCAACCGTGACTGTTAGTGAAGACTAGAAGGCTTAGTAAGAATTCAAGGAGTAGCAACAGCAACAGGAATAACTCGCCCCCAAAAACATACAAGCTGTGCAGTTCCTACCACTACATCTACCGCAGGTGTTGAGCTCTCTCGCGCTGGCAATGACCATCGAAACGGGAAATTAAATGTGAGAAGATATGAAATGCAAAGAAATGATAGAAGCGAGCATCCTTGAACATTACCAGGCACGATCTCGAATGTAGCCAGGCAGCCCTTTTATGTATCTGAATAGAAGAACAGAAAAACCTTCAAATATGAACACCGAGATCCCTTAAAAATGAGCTCTACAGCACCCATATACCATTTCTCAGAAGTGGGATAAGAATAACCAACAGGCACTGTGCAGGCTAACATTGAGCATTTAATCGAAGGTTAGATGCTGGTGCTAGTACAACCAAACCAAACAGTGTCTGATCTAAGCCAATTTACAGCCTCAGTTAAGGCATTTATCATGACTGTTATATAAAGGTGAAATCATGACACCTGACAGGGTGTCACAACTACTTGATCACCTCAATAGTTAGTTGCGGAAAAAGGGGAGAGATGAGAAATTTACCTATTGTAGTCTTCGTATCCCCCTACGCTGAAGGCCAGTTGATCAAAGCTACTACAATATCAAATATGCACATGCTGATACATAATAACAAGAGATGAGCTCTACAGAGGAAAACTAAGCAATAAATCCGCCTACCTTCAACTGCATTAAAACCAGCCAACATTTTCATCTACCTAATCAGCCATTCATCCAGCCATTGCCAGGACATGATAAGCGGGTGAGCGAGAGTGTCAAGAACACACTAGCAAACAGCGTGATACGTGCAAAAGTAGAGTAGAGAACAGATTGAAAAACTAAACATAGAAATGTGGAAGCGTGAAGCAGCTAGCATATCATTACCGGCTCCTAGTACGGCCACCTTGTCTGGCTGAGCTACTATCCGTTGAAATGCTGCATGATTTATGAGAGTCAAATGCAACGCGCGGGTAGCAAAGCGAAAAGAGCAGACAAATCTATTTGGCAATGAGTCACGAGCAACATGGTGCAGACAGTGGGCTACAGGTAATGAACAACAGCCAATAAAGTAAAAGACATGTAATGAGGCGCAGAAAAGAAGCGATAGAGAATGAGAGACAAGCGACCACGAATAAGGAACGAGGAGCAGGTTATGAGAGACGCGAGAAAAGACAGGCGACGAGGGTAGACGATAAGGGACAGACAATGAAAGGCAGGCAAAAAAGAGCAGGCCACTAGGGACAGGCCACTAGGGACAGACAGGCAAAGAGGGAAAGGCGATCAATGAGGCAAAGGCAATGCGAGTTAGTTGATAGAGATTTTATGTAAGACAACTTCCAATTAAATAGTTTGGATGAGCTAACATAATAGGTGTTGCAAGTATGTAAAGCTTAAGATTTTCACATTGCAACTTTGAAAGTGCAGCTTGCTAAGCAGAGCAGGGAATCATGGTCTATTAGATCATCACCAGCCCTACACATATTTAGTGTAGTAAGTCTCAAATTACGCTTTCAGTGTTTATAAAGTACAAAGCAAACATTGTTGCACACAGTAGCAAATATTGTTGCACACAGTAGCAAATATTGTTGCACACAGTAGCAAACGTTGTTGTACACAGTAGCAAACATTGTTGTACACGGTAGCAAACATTGTTGTACACAGTAACAAACATTGTTGTACACAGTAGCAAACATTGTTGCACGCAGTAAACATTTTTGCAGTTATCACACAGGCTGGTATTGGAGGAATAGCTTAGCTTACCTTCTTATGACTGATCCCTGAGTGCGAGTGGGCTGGCTAGAGAAGCTGGCATCTTCCGCCATATTTTCACCTGAAGAGAGAGCAGTAATCTGAAGGTGCGGAACTAAGTCGCCTGAGTGTGTCACTAGAGGTAAGGGAGGCATGAGATAAGTATGAGTGTATCAGAAGATCCCCACTTATCAGTGACCCCGCGATGTGTGTAGCAGGCATTGTGTTGACAGTATGAAGCAATGATGGGAGGAAATCTTATCTCAAGTAAAAAGAGATAGCCTCACCCAAATAACATGGGGGAGGATGCTAATAAACTGCTATTGGGCAAATGCAATTAAACCTCAAAAGGTTTGGTGCTCAAGCTAACACTGGACCACCAGAAATGACTTTTACAGACGTAATTGTAAGAACGAATGAAGGCAACTCCAACTTTTACAAGATTCACCAATAGACAGAACTGCTGATCAACTACAAGCCTACCTAAACTGATGTGAGAGCAAAAAGCAGCAAGAACTGTCTTCCATGGTAAAAATACTGGTGTGCAAATTATCTGGCTTAAAGAGAGATTGCAGTTCAAGTAGGTGTTTTTACAACTCTTCAGGCAGATGATACTAGGTTTCAAGGATAGTTTGCTTTACTGAAAATTTCCTACCATGGCTGCTGTGTCTGGACCCCGGAGAGGTGAGGGTATCATGCGGACTTGCAGCAATGTGAGAGGCTACAACCAGGAGAAATTCTAGTAGTTCTACTATATACAAATATATACTTTTGATTAAAAGATCTATGATATAGCAGCGTCAAAACAAAAGTTATGAGTGCAGTTTTGTACTACGAAGAAAAATCCAAAATATGCATAATAATAGTGCGCATGTTGAATGAAGGTTCTAAAAATTCAATAATATTGAATTTTATATTACATTATAATATAAAATCGACTTACCTGGTAATGAGTCAGTATTGGGAAGGCCCTGAAATATAAAGCATATACAAGGTTAAGCATGTCATTACATCCTTATATTCAATGACAATTCAATCAAACGCTCAATCTGATAATAACTGTCCTCAATCTCAAAACATAAACCAGCATCCATTTGGGCAGAAGCTGGAAACTGACTTGAGCTGTTGCATGCATCAAAATAAACCATAAGACATAAGTTCTAGGTATGAGTATTGTGATGTGTAAATCTCATATTAATAATTCTGTAATTACAACCATCTTGACAATGAATTTACAATTACCTTGAGAGTTGTCTGCTATTGATGACATACAACTCCGATAATGGAGAACAGAATACACTGAAATTGCAAGTTTTTTAACACGACTGTACAAAAATCTAACAATCGGATAACTTCTACATGTATAATAAGTCGAATTGTCTATTTTTAGCCACTTGGAATAAGTATGCTTAAAAATCATTTATAAAATAGCTAAATCGTGCAGACTTGAATGATAAAATCAAACTTTGACATCTAATATCAATAATTTTAGTAAGCGGGTCATGAGGCTTAGTAGAGGCTTCAAGACAAACATATCTAATGAAGACATACAAAGTAGGACACGGGGTTAATAAGAAAACCGGTGCAGGTGCAAGTTTACATTGTACAAAGATTTCCAGTTAGCTGAGAAACAAATTGCTACTCAAGTCAGACATTTAGGTGTACCCTAGTTCATGAAAGCAGAAACTACAATGGTAGTATATGGGGTACATGTGTAATCAACGATAACAGCGAGGGATATTGAAGCAATTTAGTCTAAAATTGAATCTCTGCTGGTTTCAAAGAAAAAGCAGCTTTATTGCCACCACCATAAAATATATAGGAAATGTGAAGAGAGAATGGACTTTGGACGCTAGTACAAAATATGTGAGCACAGGATGCCAAAGCGAAGAGTCGTAGGTCATTACAACAGCCATATAAACAGACGTCATCACATGTACTAGTGATGAGGCTCACGTGTCAGTGAAATTAGTAAATTCTTTAACAAAACACATGTTGTAAGACAGCGGTAAGGAATTACAATTGAATAGGCCTTGAAACTAGATTCTGACAGAAAGAGCACAGTCTATAGGGAAACAACCACACGAGTGCAGTCCGGGTAAATGTTGAAAAGGAGAAGCTAAATAAAACGACGGATAGAAAGGAGCCATGCTTGCTGGCTGGGCTGGGAAATATCATACCTTCTCACCGGTATTTCCCTCCTCTTCACCAGTTTCACTAGTCTAACAACGAAAGGGTCATTTTAAAGGACTAGATACAGACCAGACATACCACTGACCGGTTGCTCAAGACATTTTGCATGCAGTGTGCTGTAGGTTTGGGAAGGAGCAAAACGAGCAGCACATAATATAGAGAAAACGCTAAAGAAACACTACTTCTCCACAATTGATGACATTCACCAACAGAGATGGGTGATGGTTACACGTAGTTATTTACTCCTAGCCCTAGATACAAGAGGCTAATGGGTGGCGTTTCAAGATACCCTTTAAAAACGTAACATGTATGTGAAATTATGGCCTGCAAAAACCTTAATATCTTTTCATCTAGTAAGAAATATGCATCAATTATGCATAAATGCGCTCAATGTTCAGTCACCTGTTAAGCTAACTAAAAATTCGCTGATAGATATAGAGATATTCAACAATAGATAGAGACAGCAAGCTCCTAATTAGCTTGCAATTCATTTACCTTCGTAACGCTAGCCAAAGTTTCCTTAGTATTTTACCAAGTTGTGAAAATTATCATTTCCAAAGAGTGTTTTTCTAGAAGAAACAGCCATTTTACATCAGGTTAAGGATATTATGATAAACAGTTAAAAATAATTACTTTGGAAATATGTGTTTTATTAAATGTGTTCATAATGCAAAAAAACAATGGCAGAAACAACCTACTAAAACAATAATAATATGTGGTTTCAAGTTCACAACCAGATGAACTGACGGGGAGCATGTTTGAGTGCATCCTAGAAAATAGGTAACAATGAGAAAAATACAATTCTATTCAAGAATAATTATTTTTATAGTCTACAGTCGACTTTATTAGAGTAATTATCACAAATATTTTACTGACACTAAATAATTTTTGTGGAGACAAGAACTCCTATTATATACATTCACTGTTATTTGGTGTTTATTAATTTAAAAGAATAAGGACAACAAAAATTTATCAAAAAGCTGCTGCTTTATAAAAAAATCTTACGTTACAGATTATAATTTATTAAGAATAAGGTGAATGCATTAGTCAGTTGGGAAATTTTTGGAGAATCGATAGGAAAATAGATCAGGTGCTGCGGGATTACGTGCCTTTCATACAAATATGCCGCATCGCATTCTAATATAGTGCAAGCAAGAACAACTGATCAACAAATGTTGTCGTATGAGAAGTCTTTTGCATTATCAAGAAGCAATGTGCCAGTGAGATAGATGCACCTTCTTTGACTCAGTAGGAAAAGTATTTGGGAGGACTTAAAATCCATCAAGGGATGAGTCACTGATTATGGCAAAGATTACACTGACATTCGAGCCAGCATTATAAATAACTCATCTGTTTGCTTTCCCTTTAAGATTCTACTAAAGATATGATATGCCAAGTTATATGAACAATAATGAAGATATAATAACTTTTGTGCGGTTATACTATACAATAACTTTTTATAAGCATTTTGCCTTTGAAATTTAAATGACTAGCTCACAGTGTCATGGCCAAAAGTAAAACGTGAAAACGATATCCGAATTAAAGATATCTCAACAATCATGCAAAATCGCAACCAACTGGTTACTTTAAAAAACTGTAGTATTTGAGTATACCAAGAAGGAATCCAGAGGTCATCATAAAAACAGCCTAATCAGTACTCATACAGTTGAAAGTATGCATCAGTGAAGGTTAAAGGTGGCAAAATGTGCGGCTGAGCAATTCAAGCGGAGTTATCTTCTCTCGCTCTCTTACCATGATGCGAAGTTTTGGTGCTACTTTATCAGCAGTGGTGGACTGCTGCTTCTTTTCGTACCTCTTAGGAGGCTTGTATTCGGTGTACTGCTCAGCAAATTCTTCATAGGATATGCGGCGGCTGATGGCCTTGACTGGCTCGACTAAAACATGAGGGTATGAAGGTTGAAGATACTTCTGCATGATAGTCAATAGATTCTCAAGTATACAATATAAAGTCAATCATAGCCTAGCCATAAAGAAAGTTGGATTGAGGAGTTATCCTATCAAACAAGCATATAAAGCATACACTTCATGACCATAAATGCTGTTTGTGCCTACAACACTATGCGCTCACCATGCTGTCTGTGCCGACAACGCTGTCTGTGCATACAACATTGTATGCGCTTGCCACGCTGCCAGTACTTACCATGGATAGACAGAAAATCTTTATTTAAAATGCAATAAGCAACATTCAAATGATTATTCTAATGATACAAACAATTATCTAAGAAAACTTTAACATTGTCAGAAACTGCTTCATGCTGTTTTACCCGCTTGTGTACACAGCACTTTACACTGAATGGAGGCAGAGGGAGCGCTGTTATTGGAATGACTAGCGATGAGATGTCATAGAAACCATAGGAAATATGAAGCACAATTGTATAATTATTTGGATTAGGGAGACCAAAGGTTAGTGTCCGATTTGAATCGATGTGCTAGAGTCAGCAAAATTATTACCGTGATACAATTATCCAACTCACATATTTAATATTTGTTATCAGATCTTACAGCTAACTAATATGAGGTCACTATGCCAGCGTTTCATGATCACTACAGAACAGCGATACTACACAGCATGTCTAATGATCAATAAAGATATGTGCTAGAAAAGGGCAACCTAAACAAATATTTTACAAGTCAAATAGACATAGACTGTGGCGGATAATGGGAAAGCATATCATAACAACTGACACTATAGATAAGACAGGGCGAAGGAAATTGCATTCTTCAGTTTCAGAATTAGTAGAATGCAAATCAGTAGTTGCACAGAAATAGAAAGCAATTACAACAGCAAATTCAATGCATGGAAAGCATTTGACCTTTAATATGCTTTTGTCACCGTATGCAGAAAGTTAGTGCCTAGGTTGACTTGAAAATCTACGTAAGTGAAATTGATATAAGGAAACAACTCATGCTCGTGTGTTGACAAACATGCCTGATAAGATATGTTCATGGAATTTACCCAAATAAGGAAGAGAAAATTCGCCGGCCAAATATGGGCAAAACTGTTCAGCAATGACTCAGTGCAGACATCGAGTCACAAATAGTAGCTAGATTCATGTTGGGTTGAGTTGATAATGATAAAAGATCACTTTCATCAACTATAGGACACCAAGGGCAGTGATAGGTCACTTTCATCAACTATAGGACACCAAGGGCAGTGATAGGTCACTTTCATCAACTATAGGACACCAAGGGCAGTGATAGGTCACTTTCATCAACTATAGGACACTAAGAACAGTGATAGGTCATCAATCATAGGAGAATAACGACAGTAATAGGTTACTTTCATCTCCCATAGGATTTTAAACACGCAAAAACAGTTTCTTCCACATATAAGTAGAAGACAAAAAACTAATCATCATCCTGTCTCGTATTGATCTTTAATTGTTACAGTCATTAGTTGGGCATGCAATGACAATAGAATTTCAGGACATGTCGGTATCATTAATAAGCTTTAATCAACACACCATATAATAATTGATGACAGTCGAAATTCAATAACTAAAAATAGCTTTTAAACAATGTGTTCACAAGCCCTAATCAAAGAGAGATCATATATAAACACGATTCATAACAATAGAGAGTAAAGCATCGGCCAAGTGTAAGCATAAAGGTTGACAACTCATACAATTGAGGTGCCAAAGGAGGGAGAGAAAGTGAGAAAAATTGACAGTATTTTTTTGATCACCTAGCATATATTACAATTCAAGACTAGATTTAGAATAAGTACTCTTCAGTCATCACAATAAGCAATGACAAGCGTTACTACAGGAACTTGACTTTAAACAAAAACACCAACATTCAAACCTCGAAACTGCATAGTAGACAAACAGAAGTACAAGTACTGACCATGATCTTTTAACCGCTGAAACTTTGAAAAGAGAAGTTAGCAACTCTACTAATGAGATATTGCATCCGTCTTTACATGCTGTATCTTACTAGATCAGTGCTTCTTCAGGAGCAGTAGAGTGTTATTTGAACTATCTACAACACTTGTACTAGTACAGTAATTGAGTGGTTCTTTTATACTCCTGTGGCTGCAGCAGAGCACAGTTTTTACGCAAACATTAAATGATGCCTCTTCCATGAAAGAAACGAGTGATGATTTACCTAATCATAACTAAGGTGAGTCACTGCAGCATAGAATTGTAAGCTTACACTGGCCATAATACCGGTATGTTAATCACACGCACAATGTGAAACTTCTCTCGAATGCAAAAAGGAATGCGACACGGAATTTTATGCTATAAACTCACCTGGCGTGTTAGTCTCCACCTCCTCTGCTTTCTCTTCCTCAAACGTATCAGGTACTTCCGCAGAGCTCGTTGAGTCCTCAAGGCCAGACTTCTGCAATACCAATCTTCCATGTAATATTGTTAACAATCTACTCTACCACGTTATAGCATTCATTACAGTTGCTACAGCAACGACACTTTTGGGTCTCCTACGCGTACTCTGAAGGGATACACAAGACAGAATATCAAAAAGATATCTACTGTTTAAAAAGGTATATGATAAGCGTTGATTTGGCTCGAAGCATATCCATAAACTTGGAGTTACCTTCTTTGGGAGACATAACTGAGACAGTAATTATTTAATGTATGAATGAAACTAGTAAAACATTTTTAGCTAATACCGAATGCATGCATACAAACAATAATACAAACAAACAAATATAACAAATAAAAAAACAACATATCTATATAGATCTTGGCCATAGCATTAGCTTACATACCAACACACATGCATTAATCTACTGTAACAAACTGACCAGACTCAGTTGTCTTCCATCATGTGCCTCAAACCAGGCAGAAACTAGCATATTTCTTATAAGATGGCAAGTGGAATATAAGTGGTTCTTGTGTACCCATTGCAGATCCTCTACCATAGAGAATCTGGCGCCTTAAACTCTAGGGAGCGCACAGGTCTTGGCCTGAGTAACTACTTGAAAATTCTTACATAGCCACATCAATCACATAGCAGTTATTCTCGTCCTACATTGTTAGTGACTGTGTGTTGGATTCCTTTTTTGCTGGATTACTTTTCGACTGTTACTTGTGAGCATTATATCATGCTTTTAGCTTAAATGGCGATCGAAAATTGTCATGCGGCTGATGGCAAAATTGCCATAAACCGAAAGAGCACCCTATATGTACTAGTCATCGGTGATTCTGGCTCAGCTCACTTGTAATGACATGAACTAGATGGGTGAAATTTGTTGAACATAATAGACAATCTGTTCTCATGTAATACACTCACAATCGCTGATCCACAAGTTTCATATAACAATTTAGTCCTTATAAAGTGAAACAGATCTTCCAAAGCATGCATAAAACACTAGCTACGCACATTTTATCTGCTATTAGAATGAGACTAAGGTCACGGACTACACCCTGATGTTTGACAATATGAGTACAGATGCATACACCGATGCGATTGCCACACGCTTTTAATGGTATTGGAACTAAAACCAGCAAGTTGGTGTTTGTTAAGAATGCTGTCGCATCACTTGCATCTCATTGGCTACTTCTGTTATCATGGAAACCACTCGAAAGTCTCCTTGAGCAAAAAACTTCATTTGGACAATACATCACCAGCAAAGATACTAAAACAACTGAGAATGAATACAAAAATATTATGAAGACGCCCATATGTCCGGTCAGCCTGGTAGCGAAAGTAGCATAGAGTGCACATCTGCTGCGGTCACACAAATGCATGCGCGAACACATACACACCGACATTACTGCACACATAAAGTCACACAGAAGACGCTAATAAATGATGCATTGTGTTGAGAGTTAGTACAACGCGGTCGTGAGAAGGCTATGACAACCTTGTTATATTTTCCATTACCATTATTGAAGCACCATAATCATCTACCAAAGATCATCAACCATTTGAGACAGCAGCAGTTTTGTGCAGTGACTTGCATTAGTTTATTTTTGCTGGAGAAAATAACACTCCATATTAATGATAAAAATAAGCCAGCTAAAAATGAGGAGTTCTGTTTTTTAAAATTAATTGAACAATAAAAAAAGACTTTGGATTTCAATAGATTTAATCATCTAAAGGTAAAGAATTATACAGAAATATTTCATAAGCAGTTTCACTTGACATCAGTAGCCTTTCCATATGTTTTACAAGAGAGAATACTTTGGCCATATATAAATAGTTGCTCATGTAAATCCCTCTCATTATCATTCAAAACTGAACCTCGAAAAAATCGGCTCGCGCAAGAAATGAATAAGATGGAATCGAGAACCAAGTCCTTTGATCAACCACAGATGCTTTAATTACTCCTCTATTGACGTAGATCAACATGTTCACTTACACACGATGCATCACCAAGACAGCAATGGGTTAGCTACACACACACAAACATTTAGCCAGTGTGTGCGGCAGCTATGGCTCAAAAAAGGCATGGGAGTAGAGAGATATGTTGTTGTTTATAGAAAATATTCTAACTCTGCTACGCAAAGTTTTAGAGCTTGGTATGGATCAAGAGACTTAGATAATATTACACACATACATATGTGTAAGGAAGACAACTTCAAGTCTCCTGCACAAGACTACATAACCAAGCTGAACTATTGTATGGAGCTCATTGATAAATTATCAGATAACACAGTGAGTAATTGTATCTACTCTTTTCAATTCTTTACAACTATGCAAAGTTTCAGCAGCGAATTCAATAGAACAACTGTAGCGTTGCGGCTGTTTGAGCTAATGGTGTCTAATGACTCGTTGCGTTGCGTTATCAATTGCCATACCAAATGCTTAGCTCCACACCAGTTCAAATAGTGTTGATCACAAAAGATAACACCCATATGCTCTGACTGAACACTCTACCCTCGTAGAAATATGGCATGGGAAAAGTACAATCATAACTTTCGGCAGAGCAGCTAAAATGCTAAAACTGGTTACATTAGAATGTCAAGTGGCATGGCCATCTGTTCGAGGAGCGCTAGCCGATGATAACGGCTCTATGTAGATGCACCTCCATAGGGTCTTATTAAATGAATCCTCACACATTAACAACTCTCAAGGCTTTACTCCAAATGATTGATCTTCTATTTACTCAATACAGCATTGATAGTTGCACATTTGGTCTGGAGTAAAACGGACAGCCAAGTACTGATTCTTATGGCTACTAACCAAGCTATGTACAGGTACTGGCGTCTCATAAATTAACTCATCCGCTGATTCCTCCTCCTCCTCCTCTTCTAACTCTACCTCCTTGGACTCAACAATCTCAGTTACCGTTTCTTCTACAGCCTCTCCTTTCTCATTTACAGTGATTGTTGTGGTAGTTATTATCTCTCGACCGTCAGGGAGAAGCTCTTGTCGCTGCAAAGCAATTAATCATGAGTATCAGTAAATCTCACAACTAAACGTATGTTTACACTAAGCAAGTTTGTTAATTTTGCAGTTTTAAATTACCTGGGAAAAAGCTAACCTAGCATGGATAGCTAGTTAGTTATGAGTACACTCACTGGACTAGTAATATTCGGTAGCAGTCAACTGTTTTGGGTTGAAGCAATTGGTGGTCACATGACTAGCAGATCAGTGAGTGTCAGCTTGTAGCAGTGACTACCATGTATATTGTATAATGTTGTCACCAACAACGAGCAAACCAGCTAGGATCACTGGCCGGGTTGCTAATTAGGAAAATCTCAAAAGGGAAATGCCATTATTAAATTTCAAGCCAGTCTTGCAAATGGGATGGAGCTATTCTCACCATTGGGTTAGGTAGTGCAAGTAGACATGCATCATACCTTCACTTTTTCTAAAGCTATAGCATAGTGATTATATCACTACCATGTTTGTTTAAGTAACCTGAAATCCGGGCATTTCAATATTGATTACAAATGGGAAATCAACGACCATTGGTTGACCAAATGGGAAATGATGAACCACTTCACAGCATAAAATTTTTTTCTATCTCGCATGGGTGAGCCACTCTTGCTTCACCCATTCTGGTAGTGGCAGGCGACCAATGCGTGTGCCCAGAGTGCTCTGGACAACTTATATTGCATGGCATGCTTAGCTGCGCATGTTATGCTCATACAATTAACACATGTAATAGTTTGCACCGATAGTTCAACGGCATAGTATTTCTTCCATGCATATTTCAGCTTGATATTAATTTATGTTAAAAATAGATGTACATGCTGCGCATCAATTTGTTATAACCATTGGTTGTTTCCTAATAAATGACAAATGTTTACGGTACACCGAGCCCTTCACAAATAGCTCATGTAATTAGTGGAGCCACATGACTACCCCCATACACCGATGTTCTCACAAAATCTGACTGCAAAATACAACTTCACAACTTTCTGGTATAAATTTCATATCTTCATTATTTCATTGTACATCCACGAAAATGTTATATAAAATGGACCCGTAGTCCGGTTTAACATATTCACATAAAATCTTTTAAAATTGAACTACTTTAAAATTTTTAGTTTAAGGCATTTTACCAGCTTTTAAAGACAGATTCTTTACTATATGAGGCTTGTATAGATGATTTACTAAGTTTGTATAGGAGCATAGACATCTGTTGCATGACAACTAACTACTGCAAGGTATTTTGGAAAACCATAAAGTTGACATGATATCTAGCGTGTCCAAAACTTGTACCCAATCACCCATCAAAATATGTACTTAATACCAAATACCTCGACAACTTATTCTCTGATCTGATGCAAATTCATACAAATGAAACTGTCCTTTTACGACTCCAAAGCATTTTATTATAAATTCACTTTTAACAAACAATTTAGCACTTTCACTGTTAGGTTTTGTATCTATGATAAGGTGAGAATGTTTTTAGATTCCCTACAAATATTCCACTTGGGTTCGTGTAAAAAGCATCAGTTAATAGTGTATTCATGAGTTTAGGAGTTATCCACCATTGACCATTTTCTACTATATGTAATCGCCGTGGTAATCTCCCCTATCGATTACAGGATAATCCAAAGGTGACTCCTGCGAAACAAATTTTTAACATTGACTAAATACATTTGCTATGAGGCAAGGGAATAGTTATCCTATAGCCTGCAAACAATAATTGACAAAGATAGTGAACCACAGCGTTTAATGATACATTGCGATGGTGCAATTACCCACTGCCAATGAGGGCTCAAAAAATCCGTTACCATACGTCCTATTCATCGCAAAAACTCCTACCTTATACGCAAACACCAGTCCCTTTACATTCTCTACGCAAACACGTAGAGAATATAATGGTAAGTTTATGAGTACTTCAGAGCAGAATGAAGAACTACAGGATAAAATAGCTGCAAATATAAATGTAAATGAGATGCTGTAGAACGAGCTGTAGAACAGTGGTTAACTTATACACAGTATTGGGCTTGTGATCTTGTAATTAAATCTGAGGCAAGCCATTGCTAAAATTATTTTTATGTCTCAAGAAGGTTGGGTTACCTGAGTGAGTAATGACAGTTTGATTTGAGCCCACCTTATGCAACCACAGTGTATGTAAAATGAGGACAGCTTTGAAAACACCTAACATACAGTACTAATATTTAGAGGGTTTATAGCCTAAGCCATAAGAAATGAAATATTATTTTTTACTGAGAGAGAAACTGCTTCAGAGCTTACATTTTGTTGCCCTGTGTCACTAATTACATATTATTCCATTAAACCCCAGGTTCGTCAGCAATGACTTGAATATTGCATTTGCTTGTAATTGGTTATCCAATTAACTTAAATTTTAGTTGTATCTGGCCAAACCGAACATGATCAAAGCAGTTCAGTTTAAAACTTTTTGACTTCCGTGGTTCCATATCCCAACCGAGACTTTTAACATCAGACAGGGGTTCGCTTGGTAGGTAAATCTTTTTCTATGTCTCGATGATCGCTAATATTCTTGTAACCAATGGCTTCGGAGATGCAATGATTGTACATAGTTAAGAGTTAATAAAAAAAGTAGGAGTGTCTACTGAAAGTTTTGACTTAAGAACTATGTGGTTTCAGAGACACTTAGCGTACCTACCTGGTATACCTTGACATCATCATCATCCTGAAGGAGGACAACTTCTTCACTAGCACCATAAGCAATGGGAGCAGGGTCAGAGTCATCATCTAACACATATCTCTCTTCATACTCTGTTATTGTGCCATCTTCAGACACCTCTGTGTAGACCTTGCTATGACCATTCTGTTAAGCAGGTCACACTTAGAAAATGTCACAATATTTATTGTAAAATAGACAACGGCAAGCCAACACACAGAGAAAACAATTGCGTGCGTCTTAAGCAATGTTTTGGATGTCTGATAGCTGGAGATGTGGTTGTCATTGATAACATCACACCTAGGCTACTGTTATTTGATCAATGGTACAATGCCAAAGAAAATTCCTGCAGGAACAATTGTGACTGAATAGTATTGCTCCTAGTCCTAGGTCAGAGCGACTTGTGAAGTGGAAGAACGTGTGAATGCTATTGGCTAAGCCGCTAGGCCAACCACCAGCCTCAACTATGCAGCCTCAACCATGTAGGTAGCCATGATTTGATTTAGCCATAGGGCCTAGCATGCATGTCTTTGATTTGAGCTGTGTACATGAAAGCTGCTGAACTAGAAAATACATTCTTACGCTGGCTGCTATGTGTTGCTAACCAAGCATTTGAACCGGTAGCAAACTAAGTTTTGAATTATAAAGCATCTGGAATTCTACGAGGCAGATGAAAGTTGAATTAATTATTTTCAAACAATTTTGAGGAATCAATGGCAGTGAACTACTCAAACGTGTCATTTTTCAAATTTTATAGAAGTCACGACCTGTTTTTCATACTGAGTGCATTTATACAAGTTAATGGCCCTGAGCATAAAGTGTTATCATAACATTTTCTTGATGACTTACAACAGATGCTGTAGAGCTGACAGCACCTGCCTTTCAGCCCTTCCTGGCATCACTAGCAATGCTCAGGCTAGGTATGGTCAAAGCATAAATAGTTGTGGCTGGGTAAGTGAATAAGGGGCTGGCTAGAGGTTTGCGCAACAGTCTCCTCACCCTAAACTAGTTCCATACAAGCTCCAAACTGGAAGGAAGATTATAAACGTTTATTCAATTTTCCATTCCTTGACACAAGTTCACACTACAAACACTAATGTCATGTTCGCAACTGTTTCAAGTCAGCCAAAAGAGTCATCGATTGGGCATGGTTCGCCAAGAGAGTTAATGACTTGAAATTACAATGTTGATCAGCTGAGTGCAGGTCAATGATACGAAGTGCTACTATGAAGGGAGTCCACGAATCATGACTGCTGAAAGATGCTAGTCAACTGCAGGTAAAAACCACCAGTGGTAACTGCTGTTTTGGTACTTCATTTTTAATGATATATAATACTGATTATCGATAGTCAAGGATGTTCAATATCAAAATGAGGGTTGCCATGTTGCATTGGTTTTCGAATATTATATACATTATTTATAAAAAAAAGAGTGGAAACAAAGGAAACGGTGTTTTATTCAAATAGTTTAATTTAAACGATTATATGACTTAAGGCTACACTTGAATTGGAAGCAACACTATTCAGCTGGTTTCTCATAAAAGCTTAAGGTTAAAAATTTAAACATTGCCTGCATTAGTTAAAATTCAAATTATTATTTGGTAGAGTCGAGATAGGACGTTGAGATTTCCAAGAACATATTTACCAATGAGATAAATAGATATCTTTATTAGCATAGAAAACTTCAAAAACCGTAACCAACAAGGCATAGTACCAACTTAGATTAACACTCGAGAAAGCATGACAAGCCTGTGACAACCTGAAAAACACGCGCTCATAAAAACTCAGCTATAGAGACAGATTAGTAGCTCATACACTAGATCACAACTAAAATGGGTCACACATAACCTCAAGATAAACAAGATTCTTTCAAGCATGTCAGCAGGTCAACTGGTAGTAAGCTGACTAACACTCCAACAATGTCTCTAACCAACCACAGAATTCAAGCAACTCCTTGGGCTACTTACAAGCCTACAGCTAATCAGCAACAGAATCTTATGAGTACAATAGGTCACTTTTTGAGCCAAAACTCAAAAGCCAACAAAACTCTCAATCATTTTAGGATTAGACAATTATTCACTACTCCCATGACTGAGTTTCGAAAAGAAGATTGTCGAAGTCTGTTTAGCGATGTAAGGGGATGAGTCAGTGAATGAAACAGTCTGTCGATGTTTCACTAGACTCTCTAATCCTTGGCGAATCTCTCACTGATCAAACGGACAACTATTTGTTGTATCAGATTCTTTTAAAGTGTAGTTCATGCTCTATAATACAGTCTTGTCCAGAAAGCCTTCATGTCCATCATCAACTACCAATGTTTCTGGATTAAAATTTGTTGCATTTGCGGTCATACCTAATGGAAACGTAGTCCTCCAAATGCTTATCAAAAATTTAAGATGATGATTAAACACTGGAATATTATTGGTACAGGAACATTTGGAAGCTTTCAAACGATTGATATGCCACTTGGTTCTGACAGCTAGCCTCACAATGGCACAAAAGCAGGTAAAAACAACCTCTGATGTCATATCACCTCTGCCTTCTCTCGGTAGACCTTTGTCAAACTAGACTATGTAATTCCAGTGAACACTAATAGGTATTACCAAGTAACTTACCAAAACCAACTAACAAATGCCCCACAGTTTCCTGGGATGACAAACTAGCCTAAATATTAGTAATCAAGATTCAAACAATGCAACTACTAGTTTCTACCTGATAGCTCTGCTGTACTTCTTCCATTCCGTCAGCCAGCTTCCCAGATGAGCAGAAGTCGAATGTTGTTATACTTCTACGCTGGAACGCACGGACTGACAGCTACAGAGCAACTAGATGAAGTGCAGCGCCCTTCCTTGGTAAATAATACGAATGCGAATTCAAAGGATACAAAGAGTAGGAATTCACTCAATGCTATGCGTAATATCTTGATTGAATGACACCACAATGCATATGCTTCTTGAAATAGCCCGCTGTGTGAATGCCTTGCAGCCTTCTAAAGAACCCACCCTGCATAGATAAATCGATGCGCGTTAACGTGATCTGATTCCTTATCAACATAATTATACTAATTTGCAGTGCCTTTCTTAAAAACAAATGAACCAGTCAAAGTTGTTTTACTGTGAGCTGGAAAACCTAAAATGAAAGATATTTGCAGCGGCACTGCATGGAAATATATTGCCATATCACATTGTAAAACTCAAGGAATTTACAGGTTAAAATGCTAGTAAGAGAAAAGCCAACAGAGGATCCTGGATGTATAGTTTAACTGTACTTTCTATGAAAATGCCATTGCCATGCACATACTGAAAAAACATGAGACAAGAACCAAGAGCTAAGAATTACTTGATATTAGGCTATTGACTCAGAGAAATGTTAATATTTGTTTAATAAGCTATATTGTGTATATATTTGCATAAAATACCCACATGATTAAACAGAGGCTACTAGCTAAATCATGTGAGAAGTAAACACATGTAAACTGTTTAAAGATAGGTAGATAAGTACAATGTAGTTACTCATTGCGACTTCAGGCTAGAATAGACTCACAACTCTGGTAATGTCATTATGACAGTATGGAGATTGATAGCTTGGAAGCATAGAGGCTGCCTCAAGGCAGCCTCTATGCTTGGATATTTAAGCTAATTTCAAACAGTGATGAGTAAGACATCCTGTTGGAGATCAAAGGTTACATTCATGAAAAAAGTGAGCATTGTGGCCGTGCTTTACCGCATACCAGCAATGAATGAAGAACACCTAGGAAACAGTTTTACTGTTAACAATCATTTATCATAGATTTCAACTTTTACCAATATCAGGTCTTGCGAATATTGATTAATGTCTGACTAGCTGTGATAAGTGTCTGCAAGATAGCTAGCCAATGCACAGTAGCGAAAGTCAGCGGTGCAGTTGTACTAGTCAGTTTTGATTAAATTTGCTTATCATGCAGCATACATGAGCGGCATTGAATCAATTTTGTAATTTACCGAACAGTTGACATACATATTTGCTTGAAGGAATTTGATGGTAGTCAACATTTTTATGATACGCCTCATCAAAACTATTTAAAACGTCTTATCACAGCTGAATACGTGCTGTCAATACCCACTAAGTTTCAATCACTTACCCTCCACTCAACTCTAATTTGAGTAGACAGCAATTATCTGTGTGAACCTCAAAACACTCAAACATGTGCATCTTTAAGTAATTCAATTACTATTACTGAAAGATAAGTAGCCAATGCCAGAAATAATTTGAATGCTTTGTCACTATACAATTAGTAACTGATGATGACTACTTTTATAGTTCACTGCTTCCACCAGTCCCTAGGAGTCACCTATAGTGAAGAGAAGCTACTTACTTCAATACTAAACTGCTGAATGTATCAAGATTTTAAGCGATTGAATGCTAATGATAGAATAAGCATGAAAAGTGGGCTTTCAGTATTCTAAGCATACTGTTTAAATAAAAAGTGAAGGAAGCTTAAATAATTTTTTTCAAAACAGAATTTTTATGAAATTGCAATTAAATTTAAATATACGGAAAGCCTAAAATTATGCAAATTTTTACTTTTCATTTCAATGGTTAAATGCCCAAAAACAGCCACTTTCCAGTTCAATCTACAACATCAAGAACTGTTGATAGCAAAATATAATGGAAAGACATCTTACATGGTAATTGTAAAGTTGTTCAATAATTGATGACGCATTCAGGATTACTTGTACACCACTTCTATATGCAATTGTTTTGTCACTTCACTAAAACTAAGTGAGACAGAAGCTTAACTTAAGTCAGATATTTCTACGAAAAATTCAGAGTTTGAGGAATGTCATTAAGATTTAAGCTGTTTTCTTTTGAGCAATTATTTCAGCGCAAACATAGAAATGGTAAAGGTTACATACCTATCTAGAGTTTGTTGGTACGTAGCAAATCCTCAAAAGGTCTTACACTAGCAATAGTTACAAAGGCCAACACTATTAGCACGAGTTACTCAACAGCGAACTTTATTATTCAGATTGGTCCAGATGTCAGAGCTTAAATGAAGCGCTGCTACGGGCAGGCTTATCGCTATTCCTGTTGCCCGTTCATCAGCCAATCACAGAAAACTAGAATACAGTATTTTATGTTGCGTTTGAGAATGCATGCTTTCCGTATGGGAATAGCTAGTTCTATTACGATATTAAAAATGGTTTTCTATTTTTTAGAAAACGTGAAAATCGGTACAAAATAAAAATAAAGATTGCAAAAGTTACAACTATTTTGTGGGTTTTAATAAAGATGGTTTGTTGCAGAAAACTACCTTGATTCACAGATCTTATAACATAGCGGTTTCAATTTTATGAATAGTTTTAAAAAGCTATACTGTAAACCTATTCAGAATACTAGAAGAGTGGCTAATAACAATTGTCAGCACGATTGTGGCACTAACTAGCTAAATAACATACACCATTTACACACAATATACTTATTATCTATTGGTGCAACGCAAAATTTATTTTGGTGTAACTTCTGTACTAGACTGTTCCAGATGCTAGTCATAACAGTTATATAGTAATACTGTAATAGCCTAATACTAATAGGTATCATGTTTTTTTCCGAACCGAGCAAGAATAGTCATAGCTGATACGTGCATGTCTGAGAGGAAGAGCTCGTGATTAAATGAATAAGTAAGAGCGTGATGGAAATAGGTAGGTCCGTAAGCAAAATTTTGTTCGAGTAAAACAATCTTCGTTGAACTAGCGGCGCTACTTTAGAAGGAGAACATATTTGGCAAGCATTGTTTGATTTTACCGGCTCGCCGTCGATACGCCTCGAAGACCTCAATTATACGCAACGCTACATGTGATTTATGATTATCACGTGCGCGAAACAGACGTTCGTTCTTATTCGCTAGCCCTATGTTGTGTACTTTATCACAGTTAATTGTGCATGCAGTCCGATTAGTATTAGAATATCATGTTCAGATATTCCTTTGATTGAACAGCTAAGCTACATTATTACGTTAATTATTTATAATTCGTAGTTTTTGCTTATATTTATTGAGCTATCAATTCGTATTTCTGTTATTCGTAAATGCATTGTCATTTGTTCTAAGCAAGATTGGACGTAATAGCTATTGGTCCTGAAAGTAGCCGAGCGGATAGCAAAAGGTAAGATCATACCTGCCAACTCTCACGCATTGGGCGTGAGACTCACGCAATCACCCCAAAGAAAAAATGGAAATGCGTGAGATTTTTGCCCCAATTTCCACAATTTTATATATACTATCGTTGATACATCAATTGCCCCAAAACCAAATCTCAAGCATTGCCCCACTCTTGGGTTGGCAGGTCTGGGTAAGATGGTTTGAGATGAATACAATAAGGAAAAGGCTAATGTGATGAAAAATAATAAAACCGATTACACTTGCCCAGATTTCAATGCCCCTTTGGAATAAAACTGGTAGTCTCTGTATTACTATGCTATGTAGATACCTGATAGTATCAAGACTAGCCTGTCTAACAGCCAAGTATCATCTGCGCTCGTAACTCCCTAAATGAGGAATTCCCTGCAGCTGCTCCGATTGACCTCTTTCTCAACATATGGTTAGTAGCTGTAGTACCTTACCTTGAGTGTGCAGCAGCTCTCTCAACAGGCCGTCGTAGGAGCAACACCACCAGTCTGTCCAGTCCACGATTACCAAGTGACCACGTTTTAACCTTCTTTCTCATCCGCACCGCTAGCCTGGGTTAAAGCCCTCGCACACAACAGGTTAGATAACACATTAACATACTGCATAAACATAGAGACAACGAACATAGACATCACAATTCTCTTTTTTTTTCTTATAAATAAAACGGCAGACTGCTGCCCCATTCTAGCAGAAGTGAACTCTCTTTGAGCTGTCCGTCTCTTGCAGACAAACATTTCGGTTTCTAAAGTGGTATTCGTCCATTGTTATAAACTCTCGAGGACTCAGACGGATCCTCCTCCACGGAAGCTGAGCCAGGGCTGGAAGTCCAACTTCCCTTGGGAGAACAATCAAAACTGCTGGGAACAGGAACAGAAGAAGCAAGAGCAGAAGAAGAGACTCGGCAAGGCCTCCGAGAAGTCCTGCTGTTACTGTCAACTACCTCCCTGATGACCACAACGCATTCCTCCTCCATCTCCTGCTGCTTTCATTCATAACATTTCATCAGGTCTTCCAGCCTCCTATTCTTCTATGAAATTATGCGTCCAACACTTTCAGAGGTGGTAGTCTCATCAATAGTAACACTAACCCCAGTAGAGCTGTTGTCAGCTCTATCTGTCTCAGCAGGAGACTCCTCAACACCGCGTGCAGCGCCCTGATTTCCAGCCTCTATAAAGTCGTATAGTTTGGAGACAACTCTTGCGATCTCGCCCTGTGTAGGGTGCATGCCATCAACCAAGCGGGACCCATCCACTCTCCAACTGTTATCAGTACTCCGTCGGTAGAAAAAGTGGGTGATAGTAGCGAGAGTCCAGGTAGGGTTAAGTTCCCGAATCAGGCAATTTAGACCATTGTAGGTCTCACAGACCGCTTGTGAAGTTTTTGAAGGAGGATAAATCTGCAGAATTATAGCCCTCGGAATGGCCCTGTGCACATCCAATAAACACCGCTCAAAAAGCGAAGCCTTTCAGAAGTGGTTCTAGAATCACCCTTCTCATGTAAATCTTGAATACCAGATTGAAGAAATACATACTTATGAAAAGGACCAACCTTTATTTCCTCACAAGCCGTCCAGGTGATCTCTAGTAGTTTAGCTCTGGGAAAGCATATAACTCTGGCTTCATTAGACATGTGATCACCCCAGTATTTCACCAAAGAGTTGCCAACAATGAAACAGGACATCCTGTAAATTAGCAAAAGACAACAAAGAAATTGAGAGGCGTAACCTAATAGTCATTTAATACAACAGTTTATTTACAATAGTCTCTGTATCTAGGATTGGGTTTAGAAATCCTACCAGAACTAGTCCTTACAACATTAAAATCATCCAAAACTTCCTCAAGCTCGCTATCAGCCTCAGGCACCGTCCTTGATTCCTGAGAGTCCTCATTTCCTGAGCAACCGTGATCACCGTCGTTATCAGGCGCAGGAGGCAGTCTCGTAAGATGTTTCCGGTTACGCCTCACTATCTGATCTTTTCGTGTTACAAGGTATGAATCCGGTTGCTCTGATGAAGAAATTACTACACCATCAGTCTCATCGTTTTCTCTAGTTTTCACCCAGACTCTGTCCGCCACCTCCAGAGATGGTACCGTCTCAGCATGAGTCCTTCGATCAAAATTTCTTTTCTGCCTATCTTTGAGCATAAAATCTCTAAACTTGAACGAGCCTTTTTCCTTTAGAGCATATACAGGAAGCCCCATACAAATGTGTCGACCCAGCAGCAACTCTGCTGGTGAAAACCTACTTTCTAATGGTGTGGCTCTGTATATCATCAACGACTTGTGATAATCCGCTGATTTCTTCTACAGGCTCTTCACAGTCTGGACTGACCTCTCAGCTAACCCATTACTCTCAGGTTACTTCGGGCTACTTGTCACATGATGAAACCTATATTGGGCTGCAAAGTCACTAAACATTTTACTATTACAGCACCCCCCATTATCGCTCCTAACCTTCTCTGGAATCCCAAACCTAGCAAAAGGGTTTTTCATCTTGGCAATCACCGAGCACGATGTCATTTGTCTAACCTCAAACACTTCTATCCATGTAGAGTAATAGTCGACAAGAAAAACAATGTTTACCGAAAAACTCAAACAGGTCTGAGCTAACTTCTCTCCACGGTTTTTTGGGGAGAACCGTCGGCTTCAGAGGCTGATGGCGGATTCTCTGGTGCTTCAGGCAGGTCTCACACTGTTCTACCAATCGCTGTATCTGCTGGTTAATCCCAGGCCACCAAATGCATTCTCTAGCCCGTCTGCAGCTCTTCACCAATCCCTGATGGCCTTCATGAACCTGATTTAGCATCTCCCTTCTCATAGACTCAGGAATTACTAATCGATTTCCTCGCAACAGCAACCCGTCCTGCACATATAGCTCATCTTTAAACTGATAGCAACTTCCTGCTGGGAGAAGAATATCTCTTTTCAATGGCCAACATGTCTGAGCAAACTGCATGACTATTTTACAAGCTGGGTCTATAGGAAGCTTTTCTCTAATACTATCAAACTCACCACGAGCTATTTGATTAAATGCCACTAAGCGAAATACGTGAGCCTCTACTTTCTCCTCCCGAGAACAATCTGTAGGGTCAAGATAGAAAGCTTGAGACAAATCATCAGCAATGTTCATACTGGCTCTCGGGCTGTGGAAAATGGTGTAATCATACCTCATCATTCGGAGTTTGAAACGTTGTACACGCAGAGAGAGGTCGGAAAGATCTTTATCTCCCAATAGCGGAACCAGTGGCTTGCGAGCAGTTTCAATCTCGAAGAGCCTACCTACTAGATAAAAGTCAAATTTCTGACATGCCCAAACCGCAGCCAACGCCTCCTTTTTTATCTGAGCATATATTTTCTCTGTATTCGTCAACATCCTTGACGCATAACAAACTGGCAACCAGTTGAGGTCCTCTCTTTGTAGCAATGCAGCTCCTGCAACACAAATTCACACTAGCTGCAACACAAATTTGATGTATGAGCGTAACTCTATTAGAGTGCAAACCACTTACGAAGGGTGACAAAAATATACAGATGTATGTATAAGAGTAATAATATTATTATATCGTTGTTACTATTTATTACCTTTCCACTCACGTCTATCAGCGATATAATGCAAATTATCCACAGCAAAGTCAATAGACTTCTGACACCATGTAGTGTTTTACCTTGAGTGCGCAGCATCTCTCTCAACAGGCTGTCGTAGGAGCAACACCACCAGTCTGTCCAGTCCACGATTACCAAGTGACCGCGTTTTAACCTTTCCTCCTATCCGTACCGCTAGCCTGGGTTAAAGCCCTCGCACACAACAGGTTAGATAACACATAAACATATCGCATAAACATAGAGATAACGAACATAGACATTGCAGTAGCTAGTAGTCAGCACTCCTTATATCTCTCTCCTCCAAACCTCCTCGGGGTAAGAGGTCTCCAAGGTGCACACACACCGTAACTGTAACTCAGGGCAAACCCCACATCGGTCTCATTTATCATCAATAGGTAGAACGAACGGCATATAACAATAACGGAAATTATGTAAATAACAAATAACAACTGTAAATAATGTTAGTTAATAATCTCCTATATACATTAGATGCCAGAACACCATAACTGTAAAGTCGATGCGTTAACAAAACGGTATATAACGACAAATAAAGATGGTCGTGAATAAAGTTAGTATTCTATATATGCATTTTTTATTGACGAGTCACTTTCTTCATGTTAATATTATTGACACGCCAAATTTATCTTTTCCAATGTTCAGTTACCACTCTGCCAGGATGAAGCTCGTCCCGAAGAAAATAAGCTCTAAATGCATAGGAGGTGTGCCTTCTCGTAAACACTCTCTTATGCATGTAAAAGGTTGAAAAGCCTATAGACATTTTGAGATGGACGATGAGTTGATTCTCAACTACGACAAGGCTTTGTTTCAACTCAGTATCTCTTTGGTGTTTATCTTTCAAGTTGTATCTATTTAGGCACACTAGATACACTGTGCATAATATCACATTAATGTTATTTATGTGTAGCATTCTCAGCCACGGTGTTAAGATTTCCTTTGGATTGCCATATGGAGTTTTTATAAGCATACACTGTCTATCTTTATTAAGTTTAGTAGACTTAGCTGGGCCTATATGTAGGTAAGTTATAGAATGCCTAAAAATGCTTAGGTTTAGAGAGATATGACACAATAAACGCACCCAATTTGCTCCCGGTATTAAAACTGTCTGCCACAGAGGGTCATCCAACTCCTTTACTATCGTGTTACCTAGAACTATTGTCTTCATATCTAGAAAATAAACAATACTAATACACATAAACATTTGAAGACTAAATTTTATAAGTTTAACCTAATGGGGCATTTAATTTGTCGGCCACTTTTTGTTCTGATTTCAGGAGATTTGAGAGCTACGGGCAGTGCCTGTTCATTTTCAGAGTGGCCCTGCTTTTCACCCTTTGAACTGGTAGGTTGTCTGGAATATAATGAAGAATCACTTGATGTGTGTTAGCAGGTTCTTTATTCGTCAGTGCACTGTTTTCAGATGTCTAAGACTCTTGAGCTGATGATGGATTCATAAAGGTCCTTGATACTAGTGCTCTGTTTCTACGTAATACATTCCCTGATTCACCAACAGCCACAACTTCTCTGCCTCTAGTTCCTACAACAGTTGCTTTCCTCAGCGTCTTATTTGGATCTGAAATACTGATTGACTGTCTAAACTGGAAAAGACCTCTCTCTTGCAGCATGCCTACTATTGTACCAGACTGCTTGCGTTCTCCTTTGCTCCCCTTCAAACTTTCTCAGTCTCTTGATATCTATTATTTGTTTAGACACAATTCCCATAGAGTTCATGATTCTATTGTTAAAGGTTGACTTGCAACAAAATTTATATTACAGTTATTTGATATGAAAAGATTCACCATGTCTTACTCTGTTGTGTTGTAGGTGCAAAATATGTGGGAATGTGATTACAAGCCCTTAAAAGCTCAAAAACGAACAGTTAATCGAAGCCACACGAGACTGCCGTAGTTTGGATTCCCTTTCCAAAATAGCTCAAAGGGGACGTAGCTGTGTTAGATGGTTTCTGTTTACACTTTCATGCAACCTTATTTGTCAAAATATTTCACAAATATACTTCACGCATTCAATAAAACCATGTCTATTGTTCTTACGCGTCTGTTTTAATCGTCATTGTAATGCTGTCACTTTTAGCTGTGATATATTATAACTTACCGTAAAAATTCGGTTAATTTTTTAGCCTTAGCTTGAAGGAGTACATATCATTGTCTGATAATCATGACGAGCCTGTTGGTCATTTGTGATAATCAAAAAGTGCTGCAGAAAGTATTCGCGAAGTGTTGGTTCACAATATCAGATTACGACTTGCCGATTAGACCAAACCGAAACAAAACTGTAAAGTAGCGAGCATCTATATTTGATACGGGGTCTTCGGTAAAACCCGAAGTGTTTGTCATACACTAGTGCTATGATAAGTTTTATATTGAGCTTTTTATTGCCCTTTCAATTCACAGGAGAACATCACGTGACAAGACGATAACCAAATTTCATGGCTACGTCAGAGAAATAAAGAGATTCCAATCTACGGTGGCTTTTCGTTTTTGAGCTTTCAAGAGCTTGTAATCACATTTCCACATATGTGGCACCTACAACACAACAGAGTAATACATGGTGAATCTTTTGATACCAAATAACTGTAATGTGAACTTTGTTGCAAGTCAACCTTTAAAAAGCTGTGATGGAAAATAACCATTGGCCATGGGTGTGTCTCTGCACATAGCAAGGGCTGCCTGTAAATCTACATTCTTGCTCGTCATAGATTTCACAGTGCGAACTGCACGTTCAGCTTCCGCATTGCTTCGAGAATTACAAGGAGAGCTAGTCATGTGTTGAATATTAATTTTCTGAGTAGTTTTTTGAACTTCTCCGACACAAATTGTGGACCACTATTCGTGATTATAGTGTTTGGCACACCTATCAAGCAGAATATATGTTTAACTTTGCGACAAATTCTTTGTGCATCGGTTTAGTCCTCCAACTCATCCACTACAATGAACCTACTATAAAAATCTACAGTGACAAAGTGTGTTTTCTGGTCTTTTTCAAACAAGTCTGTAGCAATCCTCCGCCATGGCCTCTCTGGAAGCGGTGTTGATATCAAAGGTTTCCTGGCTTTGGAGCGGTACTGCTTGCATATTTCACAGTTGGACACCAAGTTCTTAATGTCCCGTATCATCCCTAGCCACCAGACTACTTCTACGACTTTCTTGATACAGTTATTTTTACCTTTTCAATTTTAAACTGAACATCTTGTGAATTGAGCTTCAACTTTACCATCCAGGCTTTATGAGTCGCGGTAATGTTATTTATTGTTCTCACATCTAGTCATTCAGATTCTGATACCAAATACAAGCTTGCCTTATGATCTGATTCTTGTGTAAGTTTATCTGTTTTATAACTCCTGGTGTTTTTCTTTCCTTTGCAAACTTTCGCTTTCGCCCAATGTCCTCTTTTTTTAAAGATGTGACATGTTGAATATCTTGCGGGGCATCTATCCTTCGGATGATACCATTAGTTACAGAAAACGCATTTATCTTTATATCTACGCTGTACAGACTGGTTTTTCCGCCAATCTCTTGCTGTTCCTGATTGCTTTACATAATCTAGGTTTTCATCAGGATTGTCTCCTACAAGCTTTCCAGCTTGGGCATAGTGAGAAACATATTGTTTTGATTTTCGATCACAGGTTGCCAGATCTAAATCATCAATGTCTATCAACTGCTCTCTTAGCTTGTTGTCATTGACCCCCGACCACTATCCTGTCACAAATTAGCTGGTCTCTCATAATTCCATAATCACAATTATCAGCCTGGGTGCACACTTCAGTAATGAACTTGTGAATTGATATATTTCCTTGTTTTGTGCTATTAAATGTCACCCTTTCATAAATCACATTTTTAACTGGTTCAAAGTGCCGATCAAGCATAACAATCACATTGACTAAGGTCATTGTATGTCGTTCATTTGTATCATGAAACTCGAACTGGTCATAGATAGGAGCGCTCTCAGGGACCATTAGCATCAATAAGTTCGCTATCTGTTCCTCTGGCTCTATCTCTCCATATTTTTTAGCAATTTTTAGTACGTTGAATTGTCTTTTAAAAGTTTGCCATGCCATTGCCAAATTTTCATCTTTAAAATTTAATTTTTGCACAAAATGCTCATTTTTATTTGATTCAGCCATCTCTTCAACCTTTATTTACACACAAAATTGTCTCTATAATGCCAGATTTGTTTAAATACTCGCACACCAGCTATCTTTAAACGTGATTGTCCCTAAATATTATAACTATTCCAGTTTGTTCTTGCTTTTATCGACGATATTAAGTAAATGTGCTTTTGTATTTATACTACCAAGGATTCTTCCAAATCCTCAACCGCGAATCATATAGTAGTAAGCAGAATTGTTCATAGAGCGTAAAGGTTTTTTAAGTTTCACAATATTTGTATATGTACATGTATATATATATATATTAGTCTCACTTGTTCTTTAATTATTTAAATTTTTTTGCATCTTATAGTTCGTGTGATTCTGACACCATGTAATACTATGCCAAGTAAATACTTCATAGTATCAAGACTGGTCCGTGTAGCAGCCAAGTATCCTCTGCGCTCGTAACTCCCTAGATGAGGAATGCCCTGCAGCTACTCTGATTGACCTCTTTTTCAACATCCAGTTAGTAGCGACTAGTCAGCACTCCTTATAATCTCAATAGGTCCCAATAAGAAAGTGAAGAAGGAGGTTCTATATATATACCTACCCACTTCTTTTCATCATCGCTTTTCATCCTGCTTTTCATCGCCACTTTTCATTGCTTCATCACTGTGCCGATTTCTTGCACCCAAAAGATGCCTGAGAGGAGTATTAGAAATTCCTCAACAACTAAAAAGTAATTGACAAGCATTACTTACTGTTTCTATTAGTGTGCTCAATACTGATATCCAAGCATCGGTAAACACTGGGTGCAAGCAGTCTGTTGTGCTGCAGTCTGTTGATCAGTAGTTGAATCTGGAATTTCTTGGTCCAAAGCATAAGATGAAGATTTTGAATGGACATGTCGCTATGTTCATGGGAGAAACTGTTGTGGCAGCAAAGGTATGTGGGCTGCAATTGACAGATTTGCGCTGCTTGGTAGCACCTAAGCTGGTCTGCAACTATGGAACGATTTTGAGTGTGGATGCAATTGATAAGCTTGGTGGTGTTGTATTAATAGATGAGCTTACATGAACTGAAGCAAAGACGAAACCGCTCCTGTCTTGCACTTGCTTTTATAACCTTCCTTTACTGCGTCACTACTACGTCACCGACTTCTCGTTTAACTTGTCATCACTACTCGTAACTGCCGTGACCTCAGACATTAGCCTAGCCTGGGGCCCACTAACGCGATTATGCAACATGCCTTTTCTTTTTTTCTTGGGCTTCTAACCTTTCAGAAATACACATTACAAGAAACATATGTGAACTCATCTGGAGACTCACCTTGCTGGTCAAGTTTACCTTACTCCTTTTGACAGATCCATCAACTCAGCCGATTCACTGCCACTCTCAAACTCCCCTGCACTGCCATCCTCTTCACCAGCACTACCTCTCTACTCTCGTGGCCCCCTCCATGTCCTGCACTACCATGGTGACCTTTATCACCACCAACACCATCATTACTGTCTCCACCAATACCTTCAGCTATCCCGGAAACTTGTGGTTGAGTCAGCCATGACTCCTCAACTTCAGGGTCCGCCACTTCTGTCTTCACAACGCTCTCCCCAATGGAGGTGGGTCTGACTGACCTCCTGTAAGAGGTCTCCACCTGGGTCATAACCGACTGCACAAGGGATGGCGCCACAGAGCTGAGAGTTGACATAGGCCCAGATCTATTTTGCTCAGCCTGACCCTCCCTTGGTGCAGGTCTACTACCAGCAATCTTCTGAACTTTCATCAACTGCTCGATCGCCGCCCTGAATACTTCTGCATTCTTTAACTCGCTGGCTCCTGCCCTGCGCTTAGCACTCAATATGGCCAATTTCGCCTCAAACTTCCTCCAACTTCTCACTGTCAATCATGGCAATCCTTCTCTGACACCCTTCTTTGTCCACCGTCCCATCGCTGAACACATTCGCCAAAAAAGAGCTTACCTTCCCCATAATGGGTACCGGTATGGCAGCTTTGCTAGCACCACCACTCACCTCAGCATATCTCCTAACTTTCCTTAGGGGTGCCGGTAGTTCCTCGCTGTCCTTCCTTTTGCCTATATTTCAACTCATTGAACCACCTGAACCCCGGTGGGAGCATCCACTAACCGAGTGTTCGGTCACACCATTGATAGATCGGTCCCTTGCAGTCCTTCTGCCAATGTCCACTTTTACCGCACCTTTTGCAAGCATTCGCACGACAATTCACAGCCAAGTGATCTTGCTTTGCCCTACAAGGCATACACCACAACTTACCTGTACTACCATACACTACAGGGTTTTTTAGCTTTACTACTTTCTCCGCCTTCCTACCCAATACCATCTTTCTTCTCTGCAACTATCTCCTCACTGCTCCTCTCCGGTTGTCAACCACCACAGCTCACCCTCCAGAACTGTCTGCCATAGTTGAATAATCGCTTGGAAAGTTTTTTTTACAACAATCTGCAACATGACAACCTTTTTTTACTAACAGTTGTTAGTAAACACTATCTTTATCTAGCCGAGGTCTACTGACTGGGCCACTCCTGGTAACCATGCCCCTAACTATTGTCTCGTTATCAGACCCATGTGAGGTTTGGGTCTCTTGGGTACTCCCATCAGAGTTACTTTTAACTAGGCCACTTCCGACTGTGGCATTGGGTGGTTCTTCCACTTCATCATTTAAACATCCTGTTCTCTCACCAGGTTCACTATCCTTAGGCTGGCTCTTTACCCAATACGGTGTCTCAAGTTCCTCACTATCTTCCTACAACTCACAAAAATCGTTAGAGATGTTATTATTAGCACACTCATGGCTGCCTTTGTAATTGTTCGTATCATTAGGGAAATTCTCTTGAAATTGTTATTTAAGAGAAACTTGTTTTTTAAATTCTTCTGATATCACTCTAACCAACCCTTACCCAATAACTCTTAGGTGCACTGTCCTTTTTCACTACCGTATCTGCTGATCCGGTGTCAGTATATGTCTTCACGTAGATTACCTGTCCTGGCTCTAATTCTGGCAATTTCGATACCTTATGTTAGATATTCCAACTGCTTTTTAACATCGATTTCTTTTCCCTTTCTTTACTTTCAAACTCTTCATAATTTTCTTCCCTTTTACTGCTTATACCCAAATTTGACTTGATCGCTTTGCAAAACATCAGTTCGCTCGGTGAGTAACCAGTTGACAGAAGAGTTGTCCTATATACTAACAATGCCATATCCTTTTCTTTTTTCCACAAATTTTTCATTGTTTTAACTGCACTCTTTGCCAGCCCAGAAATCTGTGGGTACTGAGGACTAATGGTAACTACTCTGATTTTGCACAAATCTGCAAAATCTTCAAACTCTTTACTATCGTAACAAGGCCCATTATCTGAGTGCAAAGTACTAGGGATAACGAAGCTATCAAATACTTTTTTCATAACAGATATTACTTCCCTAGATGTTTGAGTGTTGATGTGCAGTGTTTCAATTCACCTGGAATAGTGATCAACTATTACTAAATATAACTTTCCATCCAATACAAATACGTCACTACCAAGTACTTACCAAGGCCTTGTTGGTAACTCATATTCAACCATAGGTTGGTACTTGACTGCCCCATAGATGACACAAGTATCGCAGTGCTTTGCGAATTTGTGGATCTCACAAATGTCTGCACTCACTTCTGGCCACCAGAAGTGGCACCTAGCTCTCCTACGACATTTATCAATTCTTTGGTGACCAGCGTGACAGTTCTCTAAATACAGTTTCTTCATTGACCAAGGTATGTATACCCGGTTCCTGGAGAAAAGCAACCCATCTTGTACTGTAAACCATTCTCTCGCACGATAAAGCTTTAAAAGCTCACTGCCCAACTTTTTACCACTTCTTGACCATCCTTCCATAGCAAACTGCAAACACTCCGTAGCCTCTTCATCCTCCAACATTTCCAGCCTTAACTCTGTCATTAGACCATCCATGAAATTGTCAGTATTCATGCAGCCATCTCCAGCAATATCTACCTCTTCCCACTTATTCACATCATTTTCGCTGTAAAACTTACCATTAGGTCAGCTCAAAAAGTCAGCCAAATAAATTTCTTCTCCAGGTGTAGGAAAATATGTGCAATCATACCTCATCAAATCAACTTCATTTTAAACCTATGAACACTGACTGATAAGACTGACAAGTCCTTGTCATCCAAGAGTAAAATAAGTGGCTTATAGTCAGTCTCAATCTCAAACCTTTTTCCTACTAAATAGTAGTCAAATTTCTCACACACCCACGTAATGGCCAATTCTTCTTTCTTTATCATCGCATACCTTTTCTCGGTCTAAATCATTTTCCATGATGCATACTCTACTGGCTGCCACATATTACCCTCATTCAATTGCAACAATACTTTTCCAACCACATTTCTACTGGCATTCACAGACACCCTATGCCTTTTATTTAGATCGACGGAACACAATACTGGTGCTCTAGATAAAGCTATCTTCACCTCCTTAAAAGCCCTTTTCTGATCTAGACCCCAATACCACTCTGATCTACTTCTTGACACCTTGTAAATTGGTGTACATAACTCTGCTAGCTCTCTGCTAAACTTACTCAAATAATGTACCATTTCTGTAAACCTTCTCGTCTCCGTTGTATTAGCCGGCAGCTTCAAGCCTAAAACTGCTTCGCCTTTACATGGATATGGCTTAATGCCAGTCACGCTAACCAAATGGCCCAGAAACTTAATCTCATTTTTGCCGAACTCACACTTATGCTTAATGTTATGCCTGAACACATGATTCTCCTCAGTACCTCCCTCAATCTCGACCAATGCTCATCTGCATCTCTCACATATACTAGGATATCATCCATCAAACATACTACTCCCTTCATACTACCAATAACCTTTTTCATCGCTCTCTGGAAAAATTCAAGAGCGGAGGAGATACCAAATGGCATTCGATTGAACCTATATCTACCCAAAGGGATGATAAAGGTTGTCAATGACTTTGACCTGTCCATTTGAACTTGCCAAAACCGTGAATTCGCATCTAGTTTCGAAAACATCGTTCCTTTTGACAATTCATTGGGCAAGTCTGAAATCCCATGCATAGGGTAAACCTTGTGCTTTACAGATTTGTTCAGCCCAGTCAAATCTAAACCCATCCTTATCTTATTTTAGAGCTTTTGTCAGCTGCACCATGTTGTATAAATGGATGAACTTGCATGAACTGAAGCAAATAAGGAACCGCTCCTGTCTTGCTTTTGCTTTTATAATCATCCCTATACTGCCTCGCTATTACATCACCGACTTCTTGTCACTACCCGTCACTGCCATGACCTTAGACATTAGCGTAGCCTGGGGCCAACTAACCCAATTATACAACAGGTGGTATAACTATCAGAAACCACAGGAAACTATCCCTTAACATTAGTGGCCGGGCGCAAGCATTAAATAGAAATAGTGGAGTTGCGAACTCACCAGATAGTGAGAGACATGAATGTTCAGTAATAAAGGACAGCGATTTTTGGGCATTTTCTGATGGCATTAAATAGAGTATACCATGGAGATGAAAAGTGAAGAGTCGGAATTAAGTAACAAATATAAACTGTATTCAGTACTAGAGCATGCTCGTGACGTGTGACTCTGGGGTTAAGCAATGGGTTGCTCTAACATCACAATGAAACAATTCATAGAATGGTGACAGGAGTCATACCATTGATAACAGCTTCACAACCTAATAATCCAAGGAAGATCCGACCAGTAATGGATGTCAGCAAGGAGCTCAAGTGTTATATTAATAGCCATCCTGGTGCTGATGTTGGTATATGCAAGAGAAAGTGTATATGGAATGCTAGTATAGTGCACCCTCAGGATACGATTACCCTGGTATATGATTTTTTCACCTTACGAGGTTGAACATGGGGAGAAATTTACCTTGCCATACAAATTTTATTTAACCATACGAGTTCAAAAAACTTTCGTGGGAGTTCAAATTTGGCAGTCGGTAAGCTTATTACGTACGCCAAAATGTGGTTTGCCGAAAACATTTTCACAACGTTTAGAAGAGACACGATGACTGACTTTTCTCAAGTCGGCATTCCATGTGGAAAATTTTGTGAAAATTGTGTGAGCAAGAGCAAATATTTTTAATAATATACTCCATTTTACTATCAACTTTTATTCAGCATACGTATATAACTACAAGTATCTATATTTAATTCGTTAGCTATGGAATCTGAGACCATTACAAAATGAAGGAAAAAGGATTTCTATGACAACAAAGTTGGAAGTCATAAATATGTAGGAAGAATGCACTCGTATTGTTAGTATTGCCAAGGAATATGGTCGCAGTCAATGAACAATTGTGAATATTGTTATTAAAACAAGAAATTCGTTAAAGCAAACACAAGGCGGAGCTTAGGGCTGATGACTTGAAGGAGTTCGATGTCATGCACAAGATCAGCATTCAAGTGAAGCAACCATTTACTAGTAGCAAGGAAATAGAAGAGACAGAAAAACCGACATCGGCAGAAAAATTTCAATTGTTTAATTTACTGCTGTGGACCGGTACATAAAAACTATACTGTACAATGTACGTATAATTTATATCATTAATTTATTTTCTTTGTGTGGATTGTTTTTCATGTTTTATTCACTTCATGTTTTATTTATTTCATTTTGATTTTATGTTTTATTTTTTTGTTTAATCATGTCTTTGCAGGCGGGCCTGTTTTCTACTACGTAAATACAAAGCATCGTGTGTTTGTAACTCATATATAACTACCTACTCAAGGTAGTTGATGCATCCACATTACTTTCTAGAACTTGTTAAAGCTCTGCCTTCTAGGGTATAAATACGTACAAACTTCTGCATGTATGGTTACACAGATTCTTGTGCACATTTCATACAAGACAAACTACTGTACAACCTTCTCTAGATCCTTTTACAAGCGTTAGCTTGCTAGCAATTTTCTGCATTGCACCAGCAAGCATCATCCTCAATAAGTGATCAAGTAAGCTATCTTCTACATTGCCCCAAGTTAGCCTGTTTTCTTAGAGCACTCTTTGCACCAGCAGGAAAGCTGTGTTTTCCTGGCCGTTTCTGCTTTTCACGACCCTAGAGTGTTAAACATTTTCTTTCAAAATCAGTCGAAAGAATTCGACAAGATTAGACAACTTCTTTTAGCCTGCCAAAAAATTCCATTTCATTATTTATTAAATATATTTTTTAAGTGTACTGTAACATAATTAGCATTGATACGTTTTTTCCACCTCTCTGCTCAACTCGCTACATGTACCAGCTCAAGTCACTTTACTCCAAAGGTATGTACGTCGTGCATAGTAAATAAAATTTCATTTTTCTTTCCAATTGCCATTAAATGGTCAAGTGTGCGAGAGGCTTTTGATAACTGCATCGCTCGGCCTTTCTTGTTGAGTTAGGTTGAAAAAGGTTTTAACCAGACACGTTAAACGTGAAAGTGAAGACAGCAACTGATGAGGAATAAAATTTTCGCGATATAAAGTTGAAATTCAGTAAAACAGTCAAAAAACATATTAAAACTTAGTTTCATGTGTCAGTTTAGTAAGCTAAACCTACTTGAAGTGAATTGAAAGTTCATGTTATACGTACGCCTTAAAGGTAAGAAATTTTTTCTGTACGTACTGGCACTTGGTACACATATCATGGTGTTGCATTTTACAGTATTGCAGATCATAATCACTAGGTGCACTTAATACAATGCAGCTACTGTAGGTAACTAAAGTTAACATACTATTTTGTTAATAATTTTCAATATGTACAACATTTTTATAAAATTTTGGACAATTTTTACCATTTTTATTTTGCATTGTATAATTACAATGGTTTCTATACCCTACATACGATTATTTTTCTCACCATACGATGCCAACCTTGGAACGGATCAAGACCGTATCCCGAGGGTGCACTGTATATTGGATTCCAAGAAGGCGGCTAGGAACAATTACCCAACTGGTTGACCAGTAAAGTTTGACAGTAGACATTCAGTCGGTCAAGTCTGCTGAGATTTGTGCTGATCTGGTGACAAAAGTAGAGAAAAAGTCGCTGGTTAGTGATATGCCATGTGTGAACATAGCAATGCAGCCGAATACGATGTTTGGCAAATACATAACAGGCATCACCATAGAGTGCAAAGGACATTTTATTTAGCTAAATGCAAGCTGGGTACCATTATACAGTTGAAAACTGTAGAAAAAATGATAAAAGAATGCCTAACATGCTCCTGAGATGGCTCCTCATATGAATTGAGAGATTGTCATGAGATTCTCAATTTTTGTCATATTTTTACCGGCTGTACTGTTGGAAAAGTTGGATATGCATTGGTAGCTTCCATAAGCAACAGAAAGAGTTGTACAAATTCAGCAAGTCGTAGTTATATTAGCGAGAATGTAAGGCTGATTGGCGGGTACAATTATAAAAGTCAGATAACATTGAATTAGCTAGCTGAAATACAAGTTGAATGTTAGCCAGCTGCAGGTAGCACATTTGTGAGCAAGTCTTTAGTATTTTTACGGTAGTTGCTATTGAGGCATATAAGGAGCTGTACTTATGGCAAGTAAAAACTCACCAAGCTCCACACTTGGTCTTTACACTGATGTTTGTCTTTTGGCAAAATGGTTTTTGCCTAGGTACATTGTAGGTTACATCAAGATGGTTTACACCAATATAGTTTTCGTCAAAGTGATCTTAGGTGTTATTAGTCACCCAGCATTTTGATGACAAACCTTAGAACATTGAGATATAAAATTGTGGAATATTAATAAATTTACATCTGTAGTTTTCCTCATTTAGTAACTGAATCAGCACATATTATAAAAGCTTATGCGATGATTTGTAATACAGTTTGAAAAGAAAAAGCTTGTCATTAGTTAGATAAAATATAAGATTCATTGTCTCGTCTCGCGCTATAGTCTCTATATTCTTGTTTTGCAACATTTGCTATATACAATAGATGCTCTTTTTACGTAAATTCCACTTAACGTAGAGAATTAATGTAAAATTCTTGCTTTGTGTTATGTAAAATTTTTCATAAAATGTAACGAGTCCAGTTTGGGAAAGCTCTATTAGAAGGGAGAGATTAGATTGGGAGAGCTCTATTAAGTTCTATTAGAATAGTGAGAATCTCATAGTTAGCCTTGAAAGTATCATTTTTTCTTTTGCTATACTTAGAAAAAAAACGACGTATGTGGGTATCTATTATATATACTAGTACTCTTGCAGTCTAGTGTGTCTGAGAGATATTCAGGTGTGCTGGGAAAGCACAGAGAATAAGCACAATCATTGAGAAATAGCTAGAGGTAATCGTTTCATGTACGTGTTAGAGTGTTGGTCTTCCAAGCTGAACGTCACAAGTTGGAATCTCGTTGAAAGTGTTTTTTATGCTCACTTTTAACCCTGGCTTTGGATGGACAGACAGAATTATTACAGTAGAGATGTATTTTTGTTTTACTTTATTTTAGACATGCAATTTTTTCTTTGCAGCATAGATCTTGCTATGTAGAAAAAGGGAAAAAATCGATTTAAATTAACATTAAAGGTATCCGCTAGCCTTAACTTAAAATTACTGTAATCATGACCTTAAATCAAGTGAAGGTAATAAGAAAAAAAGAGAAAAGTTGACGATACAAACCAGTAATACCACCGTTACTGTACACTCATTAAATTTAAATGTCAAGTTTAGTTTTTTTCTTTCTGACGATTTAAGGGGTGAGTTTGGGAAGATCTTCCAACGGATTAGGCAATTCACGTGTATTTTACTGTTTGTATAACGTAAAATACCTATAACGTCAATGTTACTAAAACGGGTTTTGTACGTAGGCTGTAAGACCGTCTACTGCCTATGAAATTTATGTAATCATTTTTATTTGCTCGTATGAATGTACTCATGTTTTGTATGTAATGATTGTCCAGTCAATATAGTTTTTAGTAGTAGAATCTTATGTAACTTTGATCATTAAGGAATTGTTTGTACATTTGGTTCAAGCATTTTATTGTGAGACTAATGGATAGTTCGTAAACCAATCTACTCCAATTCAACAGTAAATCGATCGAGCAGCATGCATCTCTTTCCTGTGTGTATTAGAAAGACAAATCTCTGTAACCAATCAAGTTGGCAGTACGAGCATGATCTTACAGATAATCCTTTTATAACAGAATTCAGTAAATCTTGATTTGAGCTAAAACTGATACATTAGATTATGACTCACAGATTTTTTTTCAGTGTCTCATTGTTATTATTTATAGAACTAACTGAATTTGTCTTAGTTTTTTGTTACCTAAACTTAGTTGTTATAGTTCAAATGACAATATATATGAAACTAGAAAGTCTGATAGAACTGACCACTATCTTTTAATGTGAGGACGTTTTAAGAATGAAACTAAACAGACTGCGACAACTGGTATAAACAAAAAGCTGTATGAAGTATAAAGATGATGGTTTTATTCACTGTAATCAATGAAGATTTTTAAAAATGCAATTTGTGACTTGTAGAGGACAGCCTTGGTTAAATAATTCATATTAGTATTTCTGTATAGAGTCAAGATTCTGTTTTGCTTGTATTACACATATTACATTATAACATTTTTCTCTTTTTAGTTAGGGTTCGACCATGGAAAATAAATGTTGTCATAGATAACTGATATTTTATTACAAATTTGTACAAAAACGAGTTTGGAATCAGGCAAATTTATGAGCCAAGATCAATGCAGTCCTAAAATGTAAATCGTAGAAAGTATAACGTCTGAAAAACAAGGCTTGTTCTAGCTTTCTATTTCTTCAGTGCCAAACATATCACATAGCAACGATCGAAATAACTTAATAAAGAAGATGACATCCACTTTTATGAATACTGCAAAACAGTTTATGACGAATGATTACAGATTTTTGTCGTGAATGAGGCTCTTAATAATAGTAGCCATTCAAAAGACTGCACTGTCATGCGAGTATGGGAAAAAACATTTTTTCTCACATTATGTTCATATAGTCATAGGTGAAGATTTATTTGCAAGCCTTTGCGCAGAAAGCTGCAAAAAATTACATGAAAATCTTGTAATAGCAATGTTGTAAAAGTGTTTATTCGAATTATACAGGAGACTCTTGATTGTTGTGCACGTGGCTTGACAAAGTCGAGGCAATGAGTTTGAAACACTGCTATAAAACTGTGCTTCAACTAAAATGTCCAGTAAAACAATCATTAGTGTATTAGCTAAATATGACACAAAACAAAACCAATTTCTTTTGTAGCTTATGATGACCCTAGACCAAAAACAGATGTATTTTGAATGTTATTCTGCAGTGCAAGGCTACCAAACAGTTGGTGTGATTTTCATAGAAAAGGCGGATAATCGTAGATATTATTTATTGGGTCGGCTTAACCGCAATGACAGCCAACTGAAATTGTGTAAGTCAGGTTGAATAATTGACCTCTGGCTGAAACTAGCAATGAAAGTTGCAATAGGTGCTATTCTTTGCCTGTCACCACCCCGTCACCACAGTCTCGTATCAGGCTAACAAAGAGACTATGAGCCTAGGGTGCTTAGTTGGTTGATCCAGAATGACCTGAAGCGAAGTTCTACCTAACATAATTTAGAAGCAAACTTCTACCCACAATAATTTTCAGGATAAGAATCATATTTTACATAGTA
The DNA here is from genome assembly GCF_963576615.1 of Watersipora subatra. NCBI lineage: Eukaryota > Metazoa > Bryozoa > Gymnolaemata > Cheilostomatida > Watersiporidae > Watersipora > Watersipora subatra. The sequence continues at coordinate 3,232,916 of NC_088711.1, forward strand.
AGTCATGTACCACGCCCACAAATCCTCTTACATAAGTTAATGATCCTGTTCAGTCTAGAATTGTTGTATTCATAAAGACCTCCAAGTAAGCATGTTTAAATACGATATTGGTTAACTACCTACCTGTTTCCTTAATGGGTCTCCATTTGCTACAAATGGACTTGATACTTACTGGATTTTATGTGTGCATTACCTCTGAGACTTTAATTGATCACACTATGTGTAAGCCATTCACTCAGTATGACTATTTAATTGTTTTACACTCATTTGGCAATGGTCTCATAGGAAAGTGGATGATATTTCTGAATACTATTAATTATCTTGCTGTTCTTTTTAAAAAATATTTTCACAGAATGCTGCTAATATAAAGAAAAAATGTTCCATTGGTGTGTCTTGTTGTTTATGAAGGGCAGCTAATAAGAAGACTTGAGTTTTTAGTGGAACAATGTTAAAATTTCTATTTGTTATAAATTTCTGCTTAAGCTAAAAAGCCTTTTGCTGTGACAGTTGAGTGAGTGATAAAGAAGTCAGCTATGATTAGGTAGCCTCAGGAAATTATTGGTATTAGGCATTTTTAAAGTTTTCCCAGGCCAAATCAAAAAGTAAAATACCTTAATTATTTTCACCTGGCAGAAAATGGGATGTACAGAAAGCATTGTTAAAACGGTTAGGATAGAGTTGAATAATTATTGGATTTAAGGCATAAAATGGACCAGCGCTGATCAGAAAATGAGATAAAGTCAATAGTAATTCTTGCATGTATGTTTTACACAGATACTTGCTAATACAGAAATCATGTTCATCTTGTTGAATAACAGTTTTTAATGAAAATAAGTATAAATGTCTTGCCAACTTGACTCTAAGAGGCATTAATTGTTTTGTAAACAATTGACTTTTCCTAACCTCAATAAACTTGTTCCAACAAGTGTTTGTTATATCTTGCTACATAAAGTTCTCAGTAAAATTTTATGTCACCCAGAATCTATAACTATCCATGAAAACATTGTTTCAAGTTCAGACACTTTCGCAACTTTGTTTTATTATGTGACTAATCGTCATAACAACTTGCTTTAAAGTTTAAGTTGAATGCATTAACTTATTATCATTTTTAAGTACAAACTTTTGGCATATCGAATAGAACCCAAAGTTCTCATGAATTTCTAGTAATTGTTTGGATGTTGGTGTGTTTTATTTCTCTTGTTAACATGACTGGAAAACATGTTATAGTTTTCTAGTCAGCTTTATTCTTCGTAAGATGGCTGCTGTATATCTACTTGTATAGTGTATAATAAAATGACTCGATTGATCCTCTATGTCATACTTGGAAGATAATTGGATATAGCTCACTTCTCCACTTACACACAGTCAGCCAGCCCTCATCTGACAGATTTTGCAATTTGATGCATTGACAAAAATAATTCTGTTGCAGGGAGTAATAAACCTAAATCGTATGCCTTGCTTTTTAGGATCAATTGAAATTGTTCTTCAATAAGGCGCCCCAAAATCTTGTGCTTCAAACACACATGCTTATTGTTTAGACTGTTTGCAATATCTGGCAGTTTTTTTACTCATGCTAGCCTGTTATGATTTCAATATCACACGTGTTTAGCAGCAATTCAGTGTTGTATGATCTAAGAGAAAACTTTTTGCTGTTGAATGGTAGGGTGAGATTTGAAGATTTGGAAATTCCAGCATTTTCAACCATGTCATATGCCTGTTGCTAGTGACACAGCAGCTTATACAAGAAGCTCATCAATGCTCAACTGGGGTTAGCTGCTGTCAAACAATAAAAAGCAATTTGGGAAACTATATGGCTGATAACTGATACAAAGTGTCAAATCTTGTACATAAAAAACCTCTATTTGAATAGATTTTATGGTTTTGATTAAAAATACTCACTACAAAGTATCTCGTTAAAGAAAGCAGCAAAACTAATGCAGCACAACAAAGTTTTTTATTCTCATTTTTTAAAAGCATATCAATGTTTTTTCAATCAATCAAATCTCTCTCTCTAGGCTTTAAGAACTTTGAAGATGGACATCGTCCATGACTGGGAGCTAGAGCGATATGGCAAGTTTGATACGCAAGTTCAGAATGGCTGGTCTACCATAGAGAATAAAGGCCATAGCGTAAAGATCTTGGCTTCAAGGAAGTTCCTCATCTCTTCAGAATCTACAGTTTTGGTACTTTTTTATTTTACTGGATGTATATATGAAAATAGGCAATTTAAATTTATTCTAAAATTTTCTTATACATGATATGTTAATATCTTTAGCACTTATGAGTAACTCATATACCACAGTCCTCAATTTGAGGGTGTAAAACTACCTGACATGCCTCGTAATTCCTGAAAAGAATAATTGGCATAAAATTGCTTAAAAGACAAATCACAAACAAATTAAAAACTCACAATTATAAATCAAAAAGTATACTAACTAACGTCAAAAACATTACAGTCAATTTTCTACACACAAAATAATTCCTTCTGAGATCTGCTTAATACGTCAAATGTTGGAGCAAGTATTCATACAGGACTGCTAGAATTTACGCCACATCCGTAAAACTGTTGGAAACATACTAATAAATATTGTAGGTAATTAAACAAAACATTGTATTACAACAAATGCATTATAAAATGAAGTAATGATTCAAATATAAGAACTTATCAATTTTTAAAACTAACAAATAATAAAAATTAAAGGTACTGTTATTGTTGTTTTATCTTTGAGAAATCCTAACGGATGTGTTGATGGTGATGCATAGGTTCAAAGGTAGAGGAGGTGATTCATGGTGATGCATAGGTTCAAAGGTAGAGGAGGGGATTGATGGTGGTGCATAGGTTTTAAAGTAGAGGAGGTGATGGATGGTGATGCATAGGTTTAAAGGTAGAGGAGGTGATTCATGGTGGTGCATAGGTTTAAAGGTAGAGGAGGTGATTCATGGTGGTGCATAGGTTTAAAGGTAGAGGAGGTGATTGATGGTGATGCATAGGTTTAAAGGTAGAGGAGGTGATTGATGGTGATGCATAAGTTTAAAGGTAGAGGAGGTGATTGACGGTGGTGCATAGGTTTAAAGGTAGAGGAGGTGATTGATGGTGGTGCATAGGTTTAAAGGTAGAGGAGGTGATTGATGGTGATGCATAGGTTTAAAGGTAGAGGAGGTGATTCATGGTGGTGCATAGGTTTTAAAGTAGAGGAGGTGATGGATGGTGATGCATAGGTTTAAAGGTAGAGGAGGTGATTCATGGTGGTGCATAGGTTTAAAGGTAGAGGAGGTGATTGATGGTGATGCATAGGTTTAAAGGTAGAGGAGGTGATTGACGGTGGTGCATAGGTTTAAAGGTAGAGGAGGTGATTGATGGTGGTGCATAGGTTTAAAGGTAGAGGAGGTGATTGATGGTGATGCATAGTTTTAAAGGTAGAGGAGGTGATTGACGGTGATGCATAGGTTTAAAGGTAGAGGAGGTGATTGACGGTGATGCATAGGTTTAAAGGTAGAGGAGGTGATTGACGGTGATGCATAGGTTTAAAGGTAGAGGAGGTGATTGACGGTGATGCATAGGTTTAAAGGTAGAGGAGGTGATTGACGGTGATGCATAGGTTTAAAGGTAGAGGAGGTGATTGACGGTGATGCATAGGTTTAAAGGTAGAGGAGGTGATTGACGGTGATGCATAGGTTTAAAGGTAGAGGAGGTGATTGACGGTGATGCATAGGTTTAAAGGTAGAGGAGGTGATTGACGGTGATGCATAGGTTTAAAGGTAGAGGAGGTGATTCATGGTGGTGCATAGGTTTAAAGGTAGAGGAAGTGATTGATGGTGGTGCATAGGTTTAAAGGTAGAGGAGGTGATTGACGGTGATGCATAGGTTTAAAGGTAGAGGAAGTGATTGATGGTGGTGCATAGGTTTAAAGGTAGAGGAGGCGATTGATGGTGATGCATAGGTTTAAAGGTAGAGGAGGTGATTGACGGTGATGCATAGGTTTAAAGGTAGAGGAGGTGATTGACGGTGATGCATAGGTTTAAAGGTAGAGGAAGTGATTGACGGTGATGCATAGGTTTAAAGGTAGAGGATGTGATTGAGATTTTATCCACAACTTATTCTAACATGGACTAAATAAAGTTTAAATTAACTTAGCTTATATATTTCTGAAACATTCTTACCTTTTGTGGTACTTTTCACCAGCACTCTTTCACTTACGAAACTGCTATTTTCTGAGAAACTTTGAACGTTGTAGGTTAGAAATTACTCAGGTGTAGAAACAAATCTTTATTTAAAATGTGTAGTAATATGGCAAATTCATACATGGAGCTAATCGTAAATAAGGTTCACGCCAGGCAGGCAAATTAAAATATTTTCATTTGCATCATACAACATTAAGCCAATGTTCACAGTGAAGTTCAGTCTTTTAATGGTGATATCTGCTCGCCAGATTTAAGGGAGAAGCATGCATGTATTGCCTGGAGAGTAATCATCTCGTTCGTTAGAGCTATAGACAATGTGAAGAAAATGTATCCCCTACACCAAATGACCTACTTGCTATACTATGAAATAATTGTGCACATATTTATCACTCCTGCCAATCTTGAATGGTGATTGGCTAAAATATCCACGCTTCACCTAGCGCGCTGTAAAATATTTTACTAAAAAAAGACATGCCCAGACTTCCCTCAAAATGCTATAAATACGTATGTATACATAATTGTATATGTACACATACTTACTATATACTTACTATATTTACTTGTTTCACATACATATACATACTTGTTTATGTATACATATACAAGTATGTATACATAATTGTATATATATACTATATGCCCAGGTCATAAAAGAGATTTTGCACAGAAAATTTATTTTTATTTAACATTTAACAACAGTTACTGTTCTAACTTTCAAATTTCATATCATGAGAAAAGCGTTTCGTGCAGTAGAAATGAGAAATAAAAATAAAACAGCTGTAAAGGTGTTTAAATGTAAATGTGAAATAATTAGCAATTAATGGCTAAATAACGTCTGTTTTGCTACGATTACAATGAAAAATGATTTGGTATACAATTATATGATTTTAATTCGTTTTAGTGATGGCATCATAAAGCGAAAACGTCATATAGAGTGGTATAGAGACCTATGGTAACTATCTAATGCAAACACCCCTTGGTAAAAATCATCAAAATTTGATAGACCTCTGTACATATTAAAAATTAGTAACAAGATGATATATGTTAACCTTAGTAGTTATAGTTACCTACAGTAACTTGGGTGTATTTATTGGTTATGATCTGCAAGAAAATGTAACATTACAATGTACTACCTTATCTAACTTCAAGGAATGTAGCTTTTTAAACACATACTTCTTAGAAAGCAAAGTTCTAGTATGTATGTTATTACGATAAACCTCAACTTGGTCATAGGCTAAAATTATATCACTTATTTGTTTTCGGTTTTCGTTTTCACTATAACGTATAATGAATAACGCTGAAATGAGAAAGTGAGATAGAGAGCAAGCAAGCATCATATCTCATTTAGGCGTTGTGTAACGGATTTCGGGAATAGCACATCGGCAGTTTGTCATAATCAGTAAACTGAGTGTCCAATTTGAATTTTAAGAAAAAATTGTTGTTGATATATGGCGGAAAAGACAAAAACGGTGAAGACAAAAAACATCGTGTTCCATATTGTAAAACAAAAAAATCTTTTCACATGGGCATCGTAACCCGAGGGCATCGTGACTCGAGGGCATCGTAACCCGAGAGCATCGTAACCCGAGGGCGCACTGTATTAATTAATAATTTAGCGCGTGCGATCGCCAAAAATGATGTACAGTAGATGGTAAGAGCGACTGGTGTGATAAAAATGGCTCAGTCTTGTGGTTATGCGTGCTTGTTGGTAGACTTGCGACTTGGATGTTGCAAGTTCAATCCAGTGATCAAGCAGATATTTCATTGCTAGATTGTAATCGTTACAAGTGAATATAGGCTGCGCATAGAGTATAGCCTTTTGGCAGTTCACGAAGTTGGCAAATTGGCAAATGAATGGCTTGAATGGATTTCGGTGATGTTTTTCAATAACAACCGATTCATAGTTACGTTTTTACATATTCAGATTTTATCAGGTTTAAAGCAATTTCCTAATCTAGACAAAGCCAGCTAGAAATTGTTCGCTAGAGTTGTGGTGTTAGCTTGGCAAGGTTCTATGAATTGATGGCTTTTCTTATGCTAACAGGAAAGCTTCAGCTTGTTCAATCCTACAACATGGCTAAAGTGTTATCAGAAGGGAGATAGTCTTTTACTCCTTCATAGAGTCAAGGTGAGCAATTTTTAGATTCCCAAGTCTTGAAATAAGACACTACCAAAGGCCACGAAGTGTTGAATACAGTCGAGGCAGGATAACCATTGCCTCGTTGTATTTTTTTAAGCAATTATCTGTGCTCACAGTGCAAAGAGACACCTAGTCGCACGTTTTTGATAATAAAATAAATATTGTTATATTTTGTATATTATAAGTGTATTGTAAAGTCTTTTTTACAGTTTTTTGCAACAAGTCAACTTTGTTACAGGATTTGTCACGAAAGTTTAGATTAAAGTTTAAGGCTACGGTGCGGAAGAGCTCTTTGGAGATATGTGATGAAGTGGCGCAGGTGCTCCGACAGTACTTAACTGTTGCTAAGCTAGATGCCCACTGTCAGCAGAGCCAGCCGATGGAGCTTGAACCCACTCAGTGTTTAACTGGACAAGTTTCACAGGATGTCTTTGCTCAGGTAACCAATTACATGTAGCTCATAATCAGGTAACCAATCATAATCGACTCACTGGTAAAGACTAATAATAAAATACAGTCAAACATGGATAACTTGCCCACGGATAGCTCGAACACATGGTTAACTCGAACGGTTTCTTTGGTCCGTTCCCACGTAATGATAAATTGCTATAGATAACTCGACCTCAACTCTGTTAACTCGAACAGTTTTTTGCCCAACGTCTACCGAGACGTTTGTTATCGCTTTAGAAAATCACTTTATTCCAAGTCATAGAGGTAAACCTCAACTTTTCGTAAATCATAGGCGTCGTTATTACCACCGTCGGCAAAATATTTTTGTCAACGACTTTTCTAAAGGTTTGGTGAATTTTGATTTTTACCAAACATCCGCTTAGCGATAGCTTGTCGGAAGCATGGAAAAGTGAGGTGACCTTCGCATAAACTTTAAAAAAAATCGGCAAAATTGATCTCGGTTAAAACGCTCAAAAGAAAAGAATGTCTTTTCTTCTGAGCATTTCAACAACGATCAAGTTTTGCCAATTTCAATCTAAAAAACGTCCTGGCAATAACATCACCTCAAACAACAAAACAATCTCAAGTGATAGAAAAATTTCCTATACTTTTTGATAAAAAAGTTTTAAACTTTACATTAGAAGCATTTAATTTGAAACAAGCCATTTATGCTTTTGATTTCTATTATAGTTTGTATATGTTAGAGGTGGAACGAGACACGAGACGTCTCGAGTATTGACCTGTCTTGTATCGGTCTCGTCTCGACTTAACCATTGCCAAACTCGAGACAGGAAATAGAACTAAAGCGCCCGCGCACGGTTGTTAAAACATGGCTTCTTGTGGTAGCAACAACTCCATATATTGTAATGGATTGCGGGCAACTGCCTTAAAAGTTATACCCGGTCCGTTACTACCTGTTGCTATTGATTATGTTGGCCACCGAGTCTAATCATGTAGTCCGGACAACGGCCCTGTTAATATATTGTAGTTCGGTTCTGTGTCCTTAAAACAGATACCGGGTCGTATCTAATTACCCTTCGGATAATCCAATTTAATAAATAAGACTTTGCGGGTAAAATGTCTGTATTTTATCGTATCGTGTCTAAACACTAATCTGTGTATCGTGTCTAAACAACTGCCCTTCATAAAATTCGGGCCTCTTTTATATACTACCAATCGCGGGTAAAACTTGCCTGGACATGGAGAAACGAACGAAAGGCCGTGTCGACCATAGTCCGTGTTCGGTTAACAATGAAGTTATTGTTAGTTCAATATAAGAATATACATGTACATGTATACAGTAATTAATATAGTTTCATGAGTACAATTTAAATATAATTCACATACTACAGTTAATACACAAACAACACTTAACATTAATCAAACGATAAGAATGAAAGTGTTATCGTGTGTTCTTTTAGTTGCGGTATTTCTTTGTAGAGTGACGGCTATCGGTTTCATTACACATTACATTAAAAAGTAAGACCTATTCAATAGATGGTAAAAATATACATGTACAAAGCAATATGTTTATAATAATTATGATCAATCAAGCTAAAGATTCTTAGAATATATAACTTCGGTATTTTAGAGCTGTTTGTGTCACCTTTATTTATTTATATCACTATTAAAATGTTGTATTTAAATCATTTACACCAGGTGAAAATTCAATTTAAAAAGAGTTTTATCAATTTTATATATACCAAGTAGCTAGTACTTGTGTAGTAAAATCATCACCAAATGCTCATTATTTTACTGTCTCGTGTCTCGAGTCTCGAATTTTTACAAGACAGTGTCTCGAGTCTCGTCTCGAACTTAAAAAACCTGTCTCGTTCTACCTCTAGTATATGTGCATATATCTACTAATAAATAAATACATGGACTTGTGACAGTGCTCTGATAACTTGAACGCTCTGATAACTCGAACGCTCTGATAACTTGATCACTTTCGCTCGGTCCCGTGAAGTTCGAGCTATCCATGTTTGACTGTACTTGTAATATTTGATTTACAGATAACCTAGTCTGAAAATGAATGTGTTCATTGCTTTCAAGTTGTCATCAAGGTTACATGAACGCATCACTCCAAAACAAACTGGAGTTCAATAAAACCGTAAGCCTTGTAAACCTGTATACCCTGTTAAATACAGTAGACACTTCTATTACGTGTACCTCCTATAACTTCAATTCCAGATAATATAAACAATTTATGCAAAGTTTTTGCTTCGTACTACGTAAAAAATGTCATATAACGTAAGGTGCCAAGTAGTTGCAACTATTCAAATTGGATTTGAATGGTAACATATCTCGCCCCACTTGTGAGAAAAAATAACGTATGTATTGCATTATATATACAACTTCTATGACATTTTACTTCATCGTGAGTGACCGTCAGATGCATTGACAAAGCAGAGAATAGGTAGCTGCGCAATTGTTCATAAATACTTAAAGGCGATCGATTGGTGCAGGTGTTACTGCGTGGGTCTACCAATCTAAATGTCACAAGTTGAGTGTATCGCCGAAAGTTATCTTTTATCCTAATCTTGACCCCCCTCCCCCCTAGATACAGATAGACGACGAACTGGTAGTACCACATTTTTATAGTATAAATATTTTTGTTCTACTCTATGTAGACGTATAAAATATTTGTTATTAGTTCTACTATGCGCTCCCATCAACTTATTGTAAAATTAACCAATCATAATCTATTAAACCAGTGGAATTGATCAGAAAAAGGAGAAGAGTTGTCAATGCAAACTAATCCCACGACCAAACACGAGCGAAGCGTGTGTTTGGAAGCTTTATGATAAATGCATATGTGCACACAACTCCTGAAAATTATCCATCAACATCCATACCCAAACTCTTGTACCGAAATCCCATCAAAAACTTTAACCATTTTTCTGTGGAGTCGTTTAAGTATAATAATGATACAAAACACATAAACCTATTTAAAAATGTTACCAAGTCTTTTAAAAACGTCGACAATATCCTAAAACTTACCCATCTGATCAGATTATACATTACTTGAAAGATTAATTTGGCCTAAAATCGTCATTAAAACCTGACAAGACTTTTTAATCAAAATTAAGACCGGCTAACAAAACTCCCATAAAGCCGTGCGACAGATAGTAGAACCGTGCGCATTTCACGAGAAAAATGTGCACATGTCACCAGTCTATGGCCTAAATTACCACTGGAATACCGTTTGTTGCTTTCTCTCTAGGAAGAGTATAGTTCATATTGGAAAAAGTTCGTTTCCTGTTACAACGGTAAAATATTGAGAATAGTAACTTTAAAATCTTGAGATTAGATTTTACTGAACTCTACTTTTCCCTATTATTAGGGAAACTGAAAAATTTCCGCACCTTCAGTAAAATCCAATTACAAGATCTTGAAGTTACTATTCATCGGCTTACGCCAACCAACTCTCAATATTTTACCGTTGTAACAGGAAATGAACTTTTTCCAATATGAGCTATACTCTTCCGTCTCTCTAGTTCGAAACATTAATGACTTACTTGTTAACAACTTCGCTAGGAAGCGCATCACTCGATTAGCTATCAATGACCAAATCCTACAACGTAAAAGAGAGGAGACTAGACTGCGCGACCTTTAACGGAACACTGCACTTATCTAACAAAACTGTTTCTATTATTTTCTATATGAACTTTTTCTAAACACTTTATATGTCTCCTTTTCGATATTTCTATTATTATATATTTCCTTTGATGTTAGTTCGTATACAAAATACTTTACATATACTTATATAGGGCCTACATATAAATCTATTTACAACATTATTCTATATCATATACCATAATTCCATTTCTATTACTTTATATACAACTTTACGTTCCCCATATGCTTTTCATTCACAACATTCCTAACATTTTTCTATACTTACACTTCTAAAATAGAACTTTTTCACTTTTATATATTTATTTATATTACACTACCAAATACAACTGTAATATCAACAATTAACCAATTACTCATATACCTGGCTTGAACCCAACATTACCTCCAAAATAAATTGTTAGTTGCACCTTTTTGGAGTCGTGCTCCCTCAAATGTATTTTATATCATCTCGAACAACTCTCATTTACACTATACTCTGTCAATTCCTGCTGACAACTACTTTTTCTACAACCAGCAGTACCCTTTCTTTTTTCCATTATCACTTTGGTCGTGGGCTGTATTACAGGGGAATTCCTAGTAATATTACAGCTACGATACTGCCAACAAATTAAAAAGGTAAGTCTGGTTTTTCTTTTTTGTATGGCCAAAGGGGTGAATTTGGAAAGATCTTGGATTAGGATTAGGCAATTTACACGTATTTTACTGTTCGTATAATGCAAAATCTTTATAACGTAAAACTTCCTGAAACAGATTATTTACGATGTAGGAGCATCTACTGTATATATTACTGCAGTAAAAGATATGACCAATGATAAGCTTTTTCTGATCATGTTGCAAAAAATTGATACTCCACATAATTTCTCTATGTTTTGCACCTTTATTCCAATAATGCCTCATTGGAGAAATCACTCATCAACTTGTGAAGTGTAAAGTCAGCTAGTAGTACCATTTCCTATGCACTCACAAATTACAGTTCATTGTAATGTCTATAGTTCGCTGCCACCACCGGGCCACGCATGAAACCTATTAACCTTGCCGAAACACATTAAAATATCAGTTATGCCATAATTACACTGCTTATTAAAACATACTCATGCTGCCGCACTGGAAACGGTTTTTCTAAACGACTTCCACTGGTTTCCCTAATGGTGACATTGTACGTGCTGACTCATATTTGCTTTTACATATATATACGCCAGTTTCAGATTAGCCACGCAGTAGCAGTTTTAGTGCTGTGGGCAGCAAGTAACCCAGCACAAAAAGTTTTATTATCAATAAGTGACAAAATTATAAGTGAGAGACTAGCAGGCCTACGGAGGCAAAAGGTCAGTTTTATTATATACCTATATGTATTTTATTTGACTAAATTGAATGCTTTTGTTTTAATGTGACTTTCATGTCAATTATATAATGTTTGTTTTATGTTATTATACTTTACACTGTAGTTTTATTGTGACATGTACTTTTGTAGACTTCACGGTCTATTCCGGCTATCAGTAAAATAAACAGTCATATCTACCAGAATACGATCAGTTCAGTTTAAACCACCGCAAAACCTGCTGTCATCTCGATTCGTGGCAATTTCGCTACAGTGAAGTCTTATCCTATGGTGGAATAAGAAACAATCAGTAAATCAGCACAGAAGCAACAAATCTTCTGGATCATCAGAAAACAGTCAGCTATTCAACGTAAGAGACATATCGTTAGAATTGTTGAACAATCAGTTATTCGTGGAACGAAAGAACCACAGCAGTCGATCAGTATATCAAAAGAATCAGCATACGTAACATTTATCAGTACAGGACATTATCGTCTTAAAGCAGTCAACTCAGCAAAAGGCAGTTACATATTGCATCAGCAGAAAACCACAGCATCCCAACTCTCCTCAACAGGAACAGATAAGCAATTTACTTCTATTCTTATTTTTCAATCAGTGTTTTTGCAAGCTTTCTTTTCAAACTTGCAATCAACTCCAGTTTTAGTAACTTGGAACAAGCTTGCTATCAGTCTTTGTTTAGACAATTTGGTTTTGATTTATTTAGAATCATATTGTAAACCGTGCTGGCTAATCTGAAAGGCAGTTATATGAAAATTTGTGTTCGTTAATTGTTAAAAGCAGCTAGAGTGTCACCAGCGTTTGTGGTTACGGTGGAAGAAGTTTAGTCAGCCGTTCTATTGTCGCTTGCGCGTGAGATGAATTAATAGGCTATTAATATTGGCACAAACTCATCGCAATCCTTACATATTTTGTGGTTTGCTGTCGCGGAATTGTGGGTAATATCGTGCAGATTTGGCAGCAGCAGTAATTAACCAGGTGCAATACTCATCACAGCTATTAGAAACTTTGATTTTACACATAATATTTGGTGTGCCACCGTGTTGAGTAACGATGGCTGATGAAGAAAATCATGCCACAAATTCTTTTGAAAATGTAACTGAAACAGAAAGTGCAGAGGCACCATCTGTAAGCATGGCAGCTAGTGAACAAAGTACGACACATTTGAGCAGTATAGATGTTGTAAAACAGCGAAGCTATAGAAAGCCATCTGAAAAAAGTAAACAGAATAAAGCCAGCCAACTAAAGACAGAAATAATCAGTGTGATTAGCTCAAAGCTAGATTCTTTTGAAAAGAGTTTTCCTAGCATAGACAGAACTGATTATGATGCATTGTATACCTATTTGTCTCACCTTGAGAAAGATGATGGTAGTGAAATACAAATGCTTTGTGAAGAATTTTATACTCTGTGTAATAATAAAACAGATGAACAAGTTGAAAACCTGAGAGCAATTTATCGCAGCGAGCGAGAAGAAAATGTTGCATCATTAAATGGGCTTTTGGATGAGATCGAAGCTAAGGAAGAGGAGGAGAAAGCTTTAATAGAGCAAGAGATGGAGAGACGGCTAGCAATGCTGGAGGAGCAAAGGAAGAGGCAAGCAGAAGCAAGAAGAGCATTTCAAGAACGGTTAAACCCAACACTGAGAAGAGTTACTAGTCAACCACTCAGTGTTGAACTTGACCAATCAGCAGAAGTGGAGATGCCAACAACTATTGATATGCAATCTCCTTCTCGAAGTTTAAATGAGCAGCCAGTTCTCTCTAAGTCAGTTGTGAAGTCGTCGCCAACACAACACGCAAGCAATCGCCTCTCACAGGAATCGACACCAAAGCTCACAAGCACGAGTCAGGAGTACGGTGCTCTAGAACGACTAACAAACTCCATCACAGAAGCAGTAAAAATTACAAAACGTACTATAGTTGAACCGACAATCTTCTACGGCGACCCGATGAAGTTTAGAGATTGGGAATCCGATTTTGATGAATTTCTCGACGCAGAAGGCATCACAACAAGTGCTAGAAAGATGCGCATACTCAAGAAGTTTATCAGTGGCGATGCCCGCCGATGTGTTGAAGGCTTTTTGCTGGATGACTCATTAAATTCGTATACTGAAGCAAGAAAACTCTTACAAGAACGATTTGGGAAAAAGGTGAACATAGCTCGTCATCTGAAGAAAAAACTCAAAGATTGGCCTAAAATAGGAAACAGGGATGGTCAAGCATTGCAACAGTTTGCAGACTTTCTCAGTCATTTACTTAGCGCAAAACCAACAGTCTCACATTTGAACAGTCTTGATGAATCTGAAAGCAACGAAGAAATGCTCGAGAAGCTGCCTGACTGGTTAAAGATCAAGTGGAAGTACCAAATACGTAAGTATGAAAAAGACCATGATGACTACCCTCCCTTCAGCGTATTCAAGGAATTCATTAATGAGGAAGCTTCAACAGCTAACATCTTGGGAACCAAAGAAAGTACACGCAGTGACAAGTTTTCGGAGCTAAATAGAAGAGCAAATTCGAAGCAGTTGCAAACATTGCAAGCTTCAACATCGAAAGACAGGAAAAGCATGACAGCAGAACAATCAACCAAGTATTGCAAGAAGTGTGATCAATACAATCACCATACAGCCCAGTGTAATTTGCTTGTCAAGGCCACATACGAAGAAGCCTTACAGTTCTTTAAGGAAAATCACCTCTGTTTCCATTGTGGAAAGGGTAATCACAAACACAATGAATGCTCTAATCGGTGGAAGTGCAAGGTCTGTAAACGTTCACATCCAGATTGTCTCCATAAATCAAGCAGCGATTGGGAAAGTGAAAAGCCTCAGCAGTACAACAAAACAGAAAAAATACCCGTAGCTCAGAGCTCGCAAGCAAGCCCTAAAGACTCAACTCAACCATCTAAGCAACATATTGTGGCTATGGCTAAACAACCCAACCAAATCGGACTACTAAGTATGCTTCTTCCAGTAACGATCTTATGAGGAAATGGACGCGAAATGACAGTCTATGCGTTACTAGACAATGGATCTGACACAACATATATCACAGAAAATGCTGTAGATCAGATAAAGCTGAAATCTTATGGTGAACCAGAAAAGGTTACAATATGTACTTTGGCAGGAGAAGAAACTAGGTACAGAAAGAAGTATAAGTTCTCCATTAAAGGAACTGGACCAGCAGCAGATAGCTCTAGTTTTTCAATTGTTGCGCTAGAGCAAAAAACTATACCTCACAATGAGAACCAAATACCAACCGAAAAGGTAGCCAAATCCATACCTCATTTGAGTCATATCGCCCACCTCATCTCACCAAAGCTAGACCTTGCTGTAGACATGCTGATTGGACGAGACAATTCTCACCTATTAGCACCACATGAGTCGATAATTGCAGATGCGTCAGAGCCGTTTGCTATGAGAACAGTTTTAGGTTGGACACTATGTGGAGGAAATCCAAGTGCTGATGCACTACCATCGAGCTGTTTCGCCTCACAAAACGATGAGTTTCATGACATAAACGACCAAAGAAAGATGTCGCAAAATGACATGACCTTCCTGAAAATACTAGAAAGTGGAACTAAAACAACAGATGATGGTTCTCTTTCGTTACCATTACCTTTTACTACTACTCCATACATGCCAAACAACAAGTCTCAAGCCTTGAAAAGACTTAAACAGCTCATCAAAAGATTGCAGGGTGATGCCATTCTAAAGAATGAGTATTTCAAGTTTATGCAGGATATGATAAACAGTGGACACGCAGAACTTGTGCCTGACGGAAGCACACCTGAAGGGCAGAAATGGTATTTACCACATTTCGCTGTATTTCATCCTAAAAAGCGAAGTCTTCGAGTTGTATTTGATGCCAGTGCAAGGTATGGAAACAGAAGTCTCAATGAAGAACTGCTATCTGGGCCTGACCAAATGAACAGCTTGCGTGGAATTTTATTAAGATTTCGTCGTGAACCTATAGCCATATCATGCGACATACAGAAGATGTTTCACAATTTCAAAGTCGACGAAAAAGATAGAAACTATTTACGGTTTTTGTGGGTAGAGGCTGATTTGCAGACTGTCAAAGAGTATCGGATGACTGTACATCTATTCGGAGCTACAAGCTCTCCAGGAGTAGCTACCTTTGCTCTAAACAAGGTAGCAGCCGACTTCAGACAAATATCCCGAAGCAGCAAAGTTCATCATAAATGACTTTTATGTAGATGATGGCATAACTGGCGTCAAAACCGAACAGGAAGCCACAGACTTGATCGAGAATGCAGTGAGCATATGCAAAAAAGTCAACCTTCGTTTGCACAAGTTTCTCAGCAACAAGGGAAATGTGCTTGAAACCATCCCAAACACTGAAGTAAGCAAGAACTTGCAAGGACTCGACATCTACAAAGACAAGCTACCTTCAGAAAGAACACTTGGCCTGGAATGGTGCACAGACAGTGACACCTTCACTTTTACTAACAATAAGACTGAGAAGCCACCTACTAAAAGGGGCATTCTTTCTTCTGTATCCCAATTGTACGATCCTATTGGTCTTATCGCACCTTTTACCCTTCAAGGAAAAATCTTGATGCAGCAGTCTTGTAAAGAGGACAAAAGTTGGGACCAAACCGTATCCCCTGATTTACAAGAAAAATGGAGAAAATGGAATGATGGTTTTGACCAACTCCAAAACATTAAAATACCAAGGTGTCTAAAACCAGCTGGTTTTGGAGAGGCTCTCAGAAGTGAGCTGCATTATTTTGGTGATGCAAGTTTGCAAGGGTTTGGTGCCTGTGCCTATTTGAGGATTATCAACAAAGAACAAAGAGTGCACGTTGCACTGATCTCTGCCAAATCTAGAGTAGTACCTGTCAAAGGGCTAACGATTCCTCGCTTAGAGTTACAAGCAGCAGTGGAAGCGGTGAGACTTGCCAACTTTATTAGAACAGAGCTGCAGACACATATTGACCAAGAATACTTTTGGTCAGACTCTACAACCACCTTGGGATATATTAAGAACAGTGATACTCAATTCCGCATGTTCACAGCAAACAGAGTTAATGAGATCCGAGAGAGCAGCAACCCCAACCAGTGGTACCATATCTCAGGAGTTGAAAATCCAGCCGACATTGTATCACGGGGTGCTTCAGCCGAACAACTAGCAGCAAGCAATTGGTACAAAGGACCAGCCTTTCTCCAGCAACTTACTATCGATGAACAAGTAAAGAGTGACAAAGACTATCAAGAAACTTTAAAAAACGACCCAGAGGTAAAGATCCTTAAAACAGCGCTAATGGCCAAAAGTACTTCAGAATCCTTCATTGAGACAATTTCAAAGAAATTCAGCTCGTGGAGACGTTTCGTTAGAGCCATAGCAAACGTTCAATCCGTTTTAAGAAACAAGAGCTTGAAGAAAGTGTTGAAACTTTCTGTAGAGCAAATGCAAGACGCTGAGACAGCTATAGTTCGACTACTACAACAAACAACTTATTTGCAAGAAATCAAGAAGTTAGCAGCTGGGAAACAAATCAACAAGGACAGCAAAATCCGCAGTTTGACACCATTTCTTGATGAGTCTGGATTGCTACGAGTCAATAGTAGGTCGATGTCTATCTTAACCTTTCAAGAAAAGCGGCCGCTAATCATTCCCAAAACAGACTTAGCCAAACTGCTCATCAGCCACTTTCACCAGTCCACTCATCATTCAGGCACTAATGTGACTGTGTCAGCAGTCAGACAAGCTGGCTACTGGGTCACAGGAGCTACAGCCCTAGCGAGATCAATTGTTTTTAACTGCGTCAAGTGCCGTCTACAGCGAAGCAGACCGACAGAGCAGATCATGGGATTGCTACCTGAAGAACGCACCAGCCCTTCTCCGCCATTTACTCACGTTGGGCTCGACGTATTTGGTCACTTTCTTGTCAAAGAGCGTAGGTCAGAGATTAAAAGATGGGGCATAGTGTTCACATGTACTTATACCAGAGGTATCCATATTGAACTGATTGACAACTTGACAACTGATAGTTTCTTGCAAGCTTTGAGAAGGTTTCAAGCCATAAGAGGACAAGTACGAACAATATTCTGCGATAATGGCACAAATTTCGTTGGTGGGAGAAATCAGCTAGAAAGGGATCTATTAGAAATGAAAGACTCCAGAGCCAAACAATTTTTATTAGACAACAAAATACAGTTCAAAATGAATACGCCTTCAGCAAGTCATCAGGGGGGCTTGTGGGAAAGACAAATACGCACAATCCGAAGTATCCTCAATAGCATGACTCCAAAGTATTCCGGACGACTAACCACAGAAAGTTTGCAAACAGCCTTCATGGAAATTACAGCAGCCATAAACAACAGGCCTCTCTCAACCATAAGTGCAACGGACACCGAACCAGTTATAACGATCAACCATTTACTGACGGGCAAATCTCAGAATATTTTACCACCACCAGGAGAATTCACATCGGATGAGCTATATGGAAGGCACATGTATAGGAAAACCCAACAGCTAGCACAAGAATTCTGGGAAATGTGGAACAGTCAATATTTAAGCAAAATAGAGATGAGAAGTAAATGGCAGCATCCGCAGCCAAACCTCAAGGTGGGAGATGTTGTTTTGATCATAGACGAAAACCAGCCCAGGAACTTTTGGTCAACTGGCAAGATAGTTGCCTTACATTTCGGAGCTGACTCACGAGTGAGAAAAGCGACAGTAATGCTTGCAACACCAGATCTGGACGCTAAGGGAAAACCTATCGACAATAGAAAGGTTATAGATAGACCAGTACAGAAACTGATTCTGCTTGTGTCACCTTAAGAATGTTAGCTAGTACATTTATTCAATTGCTTATAGTCCATTTTATTGTATGATCATATGCAACTTAAATAGTGAATTCATATTACTGGTCAATTATATTTACATAATACAAAACAAAACTTGAACACCCTTCATCTTAAATTAAATGCAAATTTAGGTGGGAGTGTGAAGTGTAAAGTCAGCTAGTAGTACCATTTCCTATGCACTCACAAATTACAGTTCATTGTAATGTCTATAGTTCGCTGCCACCACCGGGCCACGCATGAAACCTATTAACCTTGCCGAAACACATTAAAATATCAGTTATGCCATAATTACACTGCTTATTAAAACATACTCATGCTGCCGCACTGGAAACGGTTTTTCTAAACGACTTCCACTGGTTTCCCTAATGGTGACATTGTACGTGCTGACTCATATTTGCTTTTACATATATATATGCCAGTTTCAGATTAGCCACGCAGTAGCAGTTTTAGTGCTGTGGGCAGCAAGTAACCCAGCACAAAAAGTTTTATTATCAATAAGTGACAAAATTATAAGTGAGAGACTAGCAGGCCTACGAAGGCAAAAGGTCAGTTTTATTATATACCTATATGTATTTTATTTGACTAAATTGAATGCTTTTGTTTTAATGTGACTTTCATGTCAATTATATAATGTTTGTTTTATGTTATTATACTTTACACTGTAGTTTTATTGTGACATGTACTTTTGTAGACTTCACGGTCTATTCCGGCTATCAGTAAAATAAACAGTCATATCTACCAGAATACGATCAGTTCAGTTTAAACCACCGCAAAACCTGCTGTCATCTCGATTCGTGGCAATTTCGCTACAGTATATATTACTGCAGTAAAAGATATGACCAATGATAAGCTTTTTCTGATCATGTTGCAAAAAATTGATACTCCACATAATTTCTCTATGTTTTGCACCTTTATTCCAATAATGCCTCATTGGAGAAATCACTCATCAACTTGCAATGGAGCAAGAATTGTGCATCATTCTTAAAGAACAAGTTTTCATCTGCATTCGACGTAGTTGCGTTCACATTGACTGGTCGTAAGTCGGCCTGAATACAAAAGTTGAACTATTAAATATAATATTATTTATATGATCCTTTAAATATTTTTGCTGTAGACTATCATATATAGTCTACAGTAAGTTTATGATATTGAATAAAATAATTGTAAATATACCGCACTGTCAAGAATGGCACATCTATTCGCTACTCTACACAATGTTAAATATGTCTATGCATTATAAAGATATTATAAATTGTGGTCATTTTAAAGATGGTGAAACGTCAGTTGCATAGGGTTTAAGTCGATGACAATTATTAGTCGCATTAACAAGCTGACACTGATGAGGGTCATACAAGTTTGATGTTTTGGAGTCTTTCTCCCGTTCAATAAGGAAAACAACTTCAAATTATTTAATTTGCATTGCGCTAAACTTTTTTATGGTAGTATTTTATGAATAGTTACACATTTGAAGAATCTGCTTTTGTACTGTTTTTAAAATAATAATCATTAACATATTTTTTTGTCATTTATGAACATAAACCCCTTTACAAATTTAAATTCTCATGTATGTTCTATTCATAAAACCTTCATTTTACTACATACATTTTTCATCGAGCAGGATAAAAATAGGATAGGATGATAACAGTGATAGGATAAAAATGATGGTTTTTGTCTATCAAGATGTAAAGTCACTCTTGGCTGTTTTAAAGTTGGACCACTTTTGACTTCTACTAGTGGTATTATACCATTATTATACAATTACCTAGGTATCTCATGTTTTAGGCTGTGTTGGGTAAGAAGTACAGCCTACCATCAGCCTATGCAGCATGTAACTATCCAACAGAAGGCTTAGAGACTCTTGTGAGGCTCTGTATTATTGATCCCAATTTTCCTTCCTTCGTTGCTGAGGTGGAAAAGATTATGGAGTCTGTTACTGCTAACAAATAATTTAGCATTCAGTAATGTTTTTTTTATAATTTTCGAACAGTGATTATTACTCTGCATTGCAATTTAAATGTGTTATTGCTAGTAACCTGTAACACTAACGAAGCCTTGCTCTAATAGACTTGCGTTACTGTTAGCACTTGTGGCAGTTTGCGGAACTCTTGCTGGTGATGGAACTACATATGAATCTGTCTATGCAATGCACTGTGATATTATTCTAAATCTGTTTAAAATAATTATTTTTAAGCATCAACTTTGAGTCATTGCAAATACTGTGCTATAGTTATTAATACATAAATGTATAGCTCTGTAATAACTTTGAATTCTGTAATTGTCTCTTTACTAGTTGTACACGCTACCACACACCTTATTTAATACCAAGATGTAGATTTAACAAAGGTTTTAGCCTTTGTACAAGGTAGGTAGCAGTACATAAATGTTTGAATATCTTGCTCAGATTGTCACAATATGGTGTGTTGAGTATAAATAGAATGGAGGTTCTCTTATTGTTCATTGTTTAGGCTGTACATCGATGTAATCGTAATTCGATATATCGCTAAATTTAATAGAAGTAGTGGCAACTAAACGAGATTATAGCTTTGACACCAAAATCGCTCATTGTCTCCAGCTATCTTTTAATCAATAAAGCAAACTGCCTTTTAGTGCCTTGTACTTGACTCTTATTCACACCCATTGCAAAGTTGACTTGGATCGGAAAATGAAGTCCCTGGAATTCAAATGGTAGATCTAATGAAATGAGAAACAAAACATTCTATCAGAAACGAAAAAAATGAACACATTTTTACCTTTGTATTTGCCTGTCAAAATTGTGCCTCTAAAACATAGGTCATTCTCTGTTAAATTGCCAATCGAGTCCCATTCCCAAGCTTTAGCGGGTTTGAGTCTCTAGGAAGATTAGCTAAGACTTCTTTTTTCAAAATAAGATTATGAAGAGGCAGGCTGCTGGCCGTTTAGATATTCTATTAGATAGTTAACAATTTGATATTGATCAGCCATATTGTCAGCCAATTTGTAGCTCTTGTGTTTATTAGGTTGTTGTCAAAGAGTTTGGCATTGATTGAAACAACAGCATCATTCTAGCGAGCAAGAACGGCTTTTTCCCCAAGCCTTGTTTGGTCAGAGAATTTAACTGAAAGATTTAGAAACACCATGAACATGAGTTTTTTGGATCATTTTGAAACAAAAAATAATGCTTTGAAGTGGGGAAAGAATTTCGTAGTGAATTTTACAGCGCAAATCTTAAAACTTTCATGGGCTTAAAACCTTCCCCTACCCTCGCAGCTCAAGCTGATTAAGAACATATAGGGTTTGTAAGGTATTAAAGGCTTAGTTTAGACGAAGTGAGTATTCAAACAACCATCTTTGTCATTAATATGTTAGATAGAGCTGGCTATTTTTACACAAACTACTATTCGATTAGGTTGACAGTGTGGTGGGGAAAAGCTATTTAAACCAGAAGTTGCATTGCCGATTTCTAACATGGCGGATTAGAATAACTATGCGCTTATAAATAAAATACTGATAGTCAGTCCTCTTTGATTAAAACTTGCGCAACAGGTCATATTAAAAAATATTCTATACTACTGGCAACAAAGTTACCCGCAAGAAGTGTTCCATGAAATGATTTCTGATAACAGACTCACAACACCTTAGCTAAAAACTGTTGCAAACTTTGTAACCTTACCATGCATGACTATTAAACGCCCTTTATAGGCCTACGTGATGACAGTCACAATTCAATGTAGAATCAGGGAGTAGAAGTATTCAGTAGCTCAAACTTTCATTCAATCAGTTGAACATTTTACCTACATTTGATGAAGCTTAAACCAAAGGGTAAGATTGATGATAAACTGTAACAGTAACTTTTATGAATTTAAATAAGCAATGCTTCAACTCATCGCTGATCAATAATTAATTGATACTGGTAGGAAATGTTTTATATATGCTTGAATTCCTGTAGTTTTTTAGTTCATCAGGAATTTTCCAGGAGTACTCTTGGCTGTCTTTGAGGCGTGCGTGTTTTTGCAATAGGTTGTTTGTGAAGAAAGATGCGGTAGGTTATTCCTCTGGCTGGCTGTCGAGTTCGGGGGAACTGTTCACGCTGCTTATTAGTGACAGCTTGATATATAACTCACTCGTGAAGTTCACAGTACACGTATTGCCTGCATGATATCTTTCAATCCTAGTAATCTATTGGTCATTTCTCGAGCTCATTGAAGCGCAACAGGCTGGTTTATAACCTTGTATACAATACGCTACTTTGTTGTTATCGGGAAGACTCGACTAGTTACAGCGTTTAACGTACATCTTGAAGCCTGGGAGGCCTACGAAGAATGGGCTGGAAATGCAAGTGATTTGTTAGCAAAAGTAAGATAATTAGTTTTTCTTACAACTATAATTAAAAGTTTTTACGTAATTTGGTTATGCAGCAATTTGCTAATACCTCTATCGGTAGATATGCAAAAATTAGTATTGTAACTACATATACTAGTCGGCGTAGTATGCAGTAACTCTCAAACGGTTATTGTAGAACCATACTGTTTGTGAACTTGTTCAGTTCTCTCAACTTAACGTTTTCATTATTTGTGTTAGTTCTGCAAGAGTCAAACATAGTCTATTTGTTTGACTGGTGTACTGTTTAGTCTGCGCGTTTCGCTGACCGAAACGCTCATTTTGGCAGTTTTATACCGAAAACTACTCGAGACATGTGTTTTTTAAATAAACATTTACCTCATAGTTTCCACTTTCACCCTAGGGTGGTCTAGAAGCTATTTTAACACAAACCTAAGTATATACGTATACTAAATGAATGTCCGGCGTTGCCCAGGTAATAAAAAGTTTGTGCACGGAAGATTTATTTTTATTTAACATATAACAACATTTATCATTCTAACTTTCAAATTTCATATCATAAGAAAAGTGTTTTGTGCAGTTCAAATAAATTTAGAGAAAAAGTAAAACAAATGTAAATGTGTTCAAATTTGAAATAATAGGCTAGTAATAGCTAGATATAGTAGCCTATGGTCTACTCTAATGCGTAGGCCTACAACAACAAAAAATGATTTGATACTCATACAATTAATACGAACTAAGAAAACAAAAATCGTACACAAGTTGACTTAATAACAATGAACACATAAAAGTGTGTGTATAAAAAGGTTACTGTTGCGGCAGAAACCATCCATCCAAAATTTGAATACAACTACTGGTACAGACGTAAAAATGATATATCGGAATTAAATACAGTAGGCGCTCCTACAATGTAAATAATCCAGTCCAGAAACATTTACGTTATGGTGAATTTACGTTGTAAGAACAGTAAGATACATGTAAATTGCCTAATCCGTTCCGAGATCTTTTCAAACTCGCCCCTTTGACCATTCCAAAAGGTAAAACTTTACGTAACTCTTTTAATTTGTGAGCTGTACCGTAACTGCAGTATTATTGATTTGCATCGGTATCTTTTCTCCTTTCTTTGATCAATCTCACTGGTTTTATAGACCATGATTGCGGTAATTTTACAACAAGTTGATGGGGACTGCGCCTTTTCGACGTTCATTTACGATTTGCTTATTTTTCTAAACAGCAAAGTCTATTCTGCAAAGTAAAACTAATAACAAACATTTTGTACATCTACAATACGGCAAAACAAAATATTTTTACTATAAAAAGCGCTTCTCCTCGTTTGTTGCCTATCTGTATGCAGGGATCAAGGTTAGGATAAATGATAACTGTCGATGTTACTTGAACTTGTGGCATTCAGATTGGTGGACCTACGTTGTTGTATCTGCACCAATCGATCGCCTATAAGTATTTATGAGCATTTGCGCAGCTATCCTATTCTCTGTTTTGTCGACACATTTGATGAGTTATTACGATGACCTAGAATGTCGCGAAAGATATATAGTAGATATAACGCTACACGCCCGTCGTTTTTTGCAAGTGCGCCGTGATAAACTAACATTTAAATCAATTTTGAAAACTTGCCCAAATTGACACTTTACGTTATGGAATTTTTTACGTAGTACTGAACAAAAACTTCGCATAAATCTTTTACGTTATTTAGGAGGTATACGTATAGGAGGTATACGTTTTAGGAGCATCTACTGTACATTACTGAAGCAGTGAAACGCACACGGTATTTTGTGACCAAATCAAGAGAAAATGTAGAGGTAATTCCTATTTGAGATAAAGTAACATACAACTGTCCATGTAAAAAGTTTTGGGTTAGTTTTTAGCAATTGACCTTAGTTGCTAAGGGGATTGAAGGCGTGTGAATTGAAATGGAATATGAAAATGACAAACTAAAAAAATAGGTAATGAATATAAGGCTTTTAAAAAAATTTTAAAGGAAAAACATGCAAAATGTAATATTAACAATAAATAGTACATACTTAGCTTGTAACCTGCAATTGCGGCTAGAAGTAAACGTGGTATTACAACTTCGGTATGTCGAACCGATGCAATGTGGAAAAATGAAGCTGAACAAACAGATTTTAGATAAGGATAGATAGATATGTTAGTAAGATATGGACAGTGTAGTGGTAAGGCACGCCTGTCTGCAGGCTTGGAGGCTGTGTTCAAATCCCATGCGAAGCGTATTTTTCGCTGTAAGATTTTTATCTATAACTGAACAGACATAGAATCAACAGACCGACAAACAAACGACAAACATGGAGTTTCATTTTTATATATATATATATGTATAGACCGTTATCGGAATACTTAGGATCTTGTTTTAACACCTGTCAACTGCGTTGATGAAGTGCTACTAATGTTATTCGGGTTGTTAACGGCTCTAAACTTTGTAATGCCTTGTGTTAAATAGTTCTTGGTCCTTCTGGACTCTCACCATACTTTTTAAATTTGCTGTATTTGTGCTGCAGAGTTGTTTTGTCACTTTTGATCATAGAACACTCGAATAAACACCGATGACGTTGTGTGTATAAGGGAGAAAGTGCTTCATATGGTTTCTGATTTGGGGACTACTCATAATGAGGACAGTGGGAATACAGCATGCTGCTGAGCTTCTTGATTGTTTGTCGGCTCAATCCTCATACATCTTTCACTATATGAGAGAAAATTGTTGTACATGTAGTTTTATAGCTGCATAGGGTTCACCCATTAAAGCCGAACAATAATTTTTGTTTCTTTTTTGTCAAGGCTCTCAAGGCCTGCTTGGACCATTTTTGACAGAAATTGAAGGTTAATTGACAGGTCACAAATGCCTTATTAGTAACACATGGCATTACAAATTGGAGTTTCAATAGTATTTTGAAACCTCAATTTTGAAGTATTATAATATTTTGTAATTATATTGAAAAGCTATAATATTAATTAAATTATATATGTATATATAATTTATATATAATTAATAAATTATAACATTATACATGTAGTTATATTGAAATCGCTCACTTTTTGAGCTAGATTTACAAAATAATCGCTCATTCAAAACTCGTATTCATGAAAGCAGAGCGTATGTTGATATGTTTTTGAATAATTATGAATGAACACAAAATCAATTATGATACCAATACCTTCTATTATTGAACATCTGATATTGAGCCTGTCAATGTTCAATAGTGATATCTACAATATTTAGTATCCCGATACTGAGTCTATGTCCCGCAGTAGATCAATCTTGCTCACTGGTGAATTCGTACCCTGTAAGCTTTAATGAAATCGTGTAGTCTTCAAACTTAATGTTCCTCAGTGGTCATGAGCTCATGGTTGCCTCACATACAAACTTGGCATCTAATTTTTGCTACAAACTCCTGGCATTGGTACACTGTGTTTGAATGGAATGTGAATAATTTTCATTTTCAATTATGTTGCCTTATTATAAAAAGACATTGCGAAGATGTATGATTAAGCTGATTATCTAGAGGTATCTAGAGGTATCTGTATTTACTACATACATGAAGCTCTAATACGACTCGCATGAAAATCCTAATGGATGCATCGATACTATATGTGACAATATCCAATACTGCTTTTGCCTAAATTTTCAATAGCAACATCAATATCTAATTAACTGAACCTAATGAACACTTGATCAAGAAGTTTGATAGACTCTACTGTTAGATCTGTTAAAATTACATATTTATAATCCAACCAATCAGTAAAGCAACGGGTCTCGTTCCTTCATTAGTTGCCAAAGCACTGTCAGAATTTGTGCATGCACTCGCAGCACAAACTTGCCTCTTTCCTGCATCACTGTAACACCCATTGTAAATAGAGTTTGGACAGCGTTTGTATTTACTGAAATTTCACTAGGATAAACGTGCTATACCTTCTATCTATTGTAGACAGACTGATAGTACCATCAAAGGTTGACATCTCCGTCTAATAGTTGGGATAAAACATGTCTGCCGTCCCATGGGTGCAGATACAGATGTGCCGTGCTCAAATGGAGCAAAAAGGTTCTATTGAAAACCGACCAAAACTATCTACCCACATGAAAACACAAATATACATTAATACAGGTATGTGTAAGTCGCACCTTTCAGGCTTACAGGGTGTTTCAACCCCATTTTGAAGGAGCTGATGTAATGCATACGTAATCATATTAATGCGCTAACGCACTTACTGCCCACGTGTAAAATATACACGTACATGCACCTAGTCTCTATTCTACTCGCTACTACTCTACTATAATACAGATATTAACATTGTTCTTGTCTCTATGATTAGAGGTATTTCCATTCTTATTGTATGCATTATGTTGCTTAGCAGACTAAGTGCATTATAGTACAAGAAATTGTAATTTGGATGGTCTAATTGGTTTTATTATATTTTGTATGACAGACAGGCTGAGTGCTGTGGCCACAAAGGCAAAGGCAGTCTGGAGCAACTGCGGCAAATCATTCTCTCAATGGTATGTATTGTATATATGTGTATGCGCGAGTTGACATGTGGTTGCCAAGCAACTGTAACTATATATTAGCTGCGTTGTTGCCTGTCGGTTGTTGGTTGCTGCTGCGATATGAATCACGTTTTGCTTAGACCCATCAGTGCTTAACCACTGATACAACCTTGATGGTAACCATTGATGTGCTGCAGTTCGGTTCGCTGTCAAGTAGAAAGCAAGACAACCTTTCAAGTCACTTCGTTTTAATGAGATATTGAATGGCTATTGGCTGAATAAGGGTGGTGTAAAAACATAATTAAAATGACACTTGCAACAAGATGTCGGATTCGATTAAATTAGGCATTGACTGGCATTAACCTGATGAAGCATCTATGCCTTGAAGGTCCGTTTTTTTCTCGCTGCAAGACCAATAAATGACATCTTCGTCAGGCCTAATAATAGATACAAAATAATTTTTATGCAAAGCAGATATTTCTGGTCATGAAAAGAATTATAATTAACCCTGAAGTTGATCATGTAATGCTCTAATCGTGTAATTAACACTGCAGTTGATCGTGTAATGCTCTTTTGCGATTAATCATGGTGTTGATTCAGTAAAATTTGTCTTAAAAGAATCTCAGGTTGAATTGATTCATTAACTAGTTTAGGGAGCAAAATATTTTTGTATATAATCAGTTTTAAAGATGTCTTGTAGAGCAACGATTTCTACATGATACACAGGTGGTAAAGTTAAATGAATTAATGATAGTATTATCTTTCAAATATTGCTGATATATATACAACTTACACAATACCATTTCAAGTCTGCACTTTCAACCTACCATAGATGTGAACAATGTGGAGGTAATTGTAAAGCTCTAGTCGCTTAACTCCAGATCAGTTTGAATGTAAAACTAAGAACAATTTCCTATGAATGCACGGCTAACATATGAACATTTTGATAAAAAAAGCTTCTATACATAATCTAGCCAGTTGTAGTTATAGATCTTTAGGAGCTCGCATGAGTGCACGAGCTACAGGAATATGACTATAATATTTAACATTATATTGGTCTCCTTTTCAATTATCAATGATAAGAAAAGGGCCAGAAGCATGACTCTTTTTTCACTTGTTTGGCATCAACTCGTATATCAACCCTTTCATACATTTCACTGTGTGACATCACCTCCTAATGTCCGAACTTGATCAGTGTTAGTATAACATGAACTTTTCTCTGTCAGTAAAAGTTTATTTGGTTTTTACAGGCAGCCGTTATCAAAGGATGACTAGCCTCCAGGACTGAGAGCATCAACTTATTGTATAGATAAACTGAATTGTACAGACCTTTTCTATCTCTACTGTACATTTACTTTGCTTAGCCAGATCTTAGCCGCTTGATATACATGTCTCTAGTCTCATCGCTAGTGAAAAGTCTTGTTTAACCAAGTCTCTCCTTGTATCCTACTTTTAATACATCTGATTGGTAGATAGATAAGTCATTAATTTCCACGTTATCTTTAAAGTGGGCAAAATCTGTATTTTTAAAAGCAAAAAATTACTGTTGCTGCATCATGGACCAATGGGAAATATTTGTCTGGTGTCATTGCCGTATCTTCCATTGCACTCAATATCAATATTTATGATAAGATAAATTTTGTATTTCCCAACCATCTATTGTCTTTTGTATTTCCCAACCATCTATTGTCTTTTGTATTTCCCAACCATCTATTGTCTTTTGTACTGAACTTGAAATCCGCACTTTCTAAACGTTAGCCATATTTAGTAGCTTGTTTCTTGGACTTCTTGAAACCAAATGTAAAAGATTCATAGGCTTGGTACCAAGAGATGTAATATTACAATGTTGCACATGACCACAATAGCATTAAATTCTTCACCAAGTCTGGCAATCTTTACCCATTACTATACATAACATCGATGAGAAGAAACATATTCTTCTCTTGAGAGCACAGACCTATTAAATATACCTAATATAGTTAATAGTTTGTACAGTTGAAGTCGGAGGTAGGACTGTTCGTATTATACGCTGAACCTGCAGTACTTGTAGTCTCAGTCATTAAGTCTGGGGTCAGTTTAGTGTCTAGAGCAAATTTAGGATAACTTGTTCTCAGCTTGTACATTACCTTCCGTATTACAACAACACTGTCTGGGAATGCTCGCTGTAAAAATACTATTGTATAGAAAAATGTGATAACCAATTGCTGATACAGTCGATCAAAGTAACGTGATGGTGCACCAGTATGTCTGCTCCTGGAGCGCTATTTCTGTCTAGGGGTAGTCTGATGTTGGTGCTATGTCCCCGAATATTTGAGGTACCATTGGCAATCAAACGTATCTATAAATATTAACCTACCACCCTACTCTTGTCATCAGCTCCCATTTACTCTGCCAGCTCAGGAATCCTTTTATACTTTCCTCTTTACAGCTTATGTAATGTGGATGACATACGATGCTGCAGGCATCATATACATCTATGAGCAATCAGTATGACTATACGAGTTAGTTAGCATGCCAATGAATGAGCTGTACATTACTTCTAGCTGCTTATATGTTGTACAAGTTTGTATCATCCTAATTGTTTTAAACCCAAAAAACTTATCGCCTCACACTAAATTGGTTTGGTGTGCCTAAAATGAATAAAAAAGGCTAAAATTCAAACTATTATTTCTGGAAAATCTGCAAATAAGTAAAAGTAAGAAGTTTGTTGAAGTTAAGTAACAAGTTAATTGCACTAAGCGGAGTTCGATTTTGTTGTGCTAAGCGTAGGCTGGGTTAGAGTCTTGCTTCCATGCCATACCAAGGATTCATTGTCATGTCTATGATAATCTTAAATGTCTATATAATTAGAACTGTTTCTTTACAAATACACAACTAGCTAGAAACTCTTCTGGGCTGGAATATCCAGCACTACTACTAATCATTTGTTCATCTCACTCATCGACTACCCATACATATATTGTATGCTCATGCAGGAGCTAGCAACTCTTGTAAGTATCAAAGAGGAGACAATTTTAGGTTTTTTGGAAGTAAGATCCAGTTGTGCATTCAACTGAATCACCAGCGGACTGCCAACTCTGCCATATCTGCCACATCTATACTTCTCTACAATCTGCACGCTCGCACAGCTTCAAGTGCGCCACAATTATTACTAAACGCCTGGCATAAACAACAATCCATGTGCAGGGTGGTCAATGCTTGGCTGGAGCTTTGGTTTACCATAGATGCAGTTTTCAGAATGAATCAGACTTTGCAAGGTATAAGTTTACTCATCCTACCAGATCCAGGTTTGAAATTCTAACAAAGTAAAAACTATTTAGTAGCATGTTCTGTGTACAATAGATGATCGTTATCAGTGAGTGAGATGGACAACTTTATGGCCACTTCCTAAATAAGTATCAAAGGTGCCCACATGCTCACTTCTGTGCTAGAAATATTCACCATTGGTAGATGTTTCTTCAATTGTTTCTTTACATGGTCTAATCATAAAACTCTACCAAAAAAGTAATACTTATTTTTTAAATTCACAGTTATGACAGTAATAAAGATTTATTAAGAGAAATGTCATCAAAAAATGCCATTTTTATTCCTACAGTGTTTAGAAAATGCACTTACTGTTTGTGTTTTTAATAAAACACAAACACAGAATTGTTCAAGTTTGAGTTGACTATATCAATACTTAAAATAAATACATTAGCAATTATTGTTAGCTAATATTTTTTTGGTTTTGATGGTGACCTGAATAATTTAAAGTCTGGCTCATATGAGCTTCACATTTCATATTATTACAACAAACAGGCAGGAAGTTGATTCGAAAGATTAATTGCAAAATGTGACTTCTAAATAAAGTTTTGTTTTTTAAACTACAAGCGAATTTTGTCCAATTAAAAACCTATTTGAACAGGTAGGGTTATCATTCAACTATTACATATAACGTATAATAAGAGTTTCCTTACACGCTATAATTGATTCTAATCTTATACCAGGGATTACGTGTTTGTCACAATTTCCATTTCCATAACATTTCCATAATTCATTTCCATATTATTTCCATAACATTTCCATAATTCATTTCCATATTATTTCCATTTCCATAACATTTCCATAATTTATTTCCATATTATTTCCATTTCCATGACATTTCCATAATTCATTTCCATGGTTTTTTCCATTTCCATAATATTTCCATAATTCATTTCCATATTATTTCCATTTCCATAATATTTCCATAATTTATTTTCATATTATTTCCATTTCCATAATATTTCCATGATTCATTTCCATTTCCATTTCCATTTTTTTCCATTTCCATAACATTTCCATAATTCATTTCCATATTATTTCCATTTCCATAACATTTCCATATTTCTAAAATAAAATTTCCTTATCCATTTCCATAAAATTATGGAAATATTTATGTTTATGGAAATGGAAAAGTAAACATTTCCATAATATGTTTAGCGATCCCTGCTTGATAGTCAACAGAATGGGTACGCTATATCAAGATAGCTTCTTGATAGACAACAGAATGGGTACATTATATCAATATAGCTTCTTGATAGTCAACAGAATGGGTGCATTATATCAATATAGCTTCTTGCTAGTCAACATAATGTGTGCATTATATCAAGTAGATGGGCAATAAGGTTGGTATTTATTTCAAGGCAATCATATTTAATAACAATGCTTCTCCCTGTAGGAGCAGCAAACACACCCATTTGCTTTCATAAATATATAAATCTAACAAAGTTCTCAATGGCTGGTATGAATCCACCCACATATATATGAGAACGAGCTAAAACAGGCCACGCTGTCAGCCTTATATGATGACAGATCAGATCGATTCTGATGATAAAATGAGTCATAACTTGGCTTACAGCAGCCCCGCCTAGATGTTGATTATATGATTTGTGGCAGCATTGTGTAATGTAGGACCTTTGCTCAAAGCTCTGCAGATTTACCTTTCGGCTAGCTAATCTGCTGTCTGTATTAAAAAATGTAAAAGTGTAGTTCTGACGCTGCTCTTGCATAAATGCTGACTTTATTACCTCTCACACGACCTGCTCTAATCTGCCGTTCATGCAGTCAGCCTAGTGCGCTCACTTTGCCCACTTGCTTGCAATAAATTGCGCAGT
This sequence comes from Watersipora subatra, assembly GCF_963576615.1. Lineage (NCBI taxonomy): Eukaryota > Metazoa > Bryozoa > Gymnolaemata > Cheilostomatida > Watersiporidae > Watersipora > Watersipora subatra. The sequence continues at coordinate 3,265,465 of NC_088711.1, forward strand.
TTTGGTCATAAAGCAACAAATCTCGCGGAATTTTAGCCTGCTAATTGCTTTATTACATAGAAATGGCTGTTAATTTTGTATTATGTTTATGAACTCGTTAATTGCGGTCTAGTGCTGTTGAGAGCTGATGCTGCCAGCTTTAATGAGCTTTAGATGGCAGTGGAATTCAATCCTAGCAAAGTTGTTTAGCTGGTAGCTGAGCATGAGAAGGAATGGTAGCTCATCCGCGTTACTGGGCCGCGCTATCGTTTATTGTGTCACCTGTTGAGTGACTTCAATAGATGATGACTCACACATTGATACCATCATGTCTGGTCTAAAGTAGTTGTCGATATTATAGTAAGCATGAAAGCTTATTGCATTAGCCACTCTTTTAAGTGACCATTGTTTCTAATAAAATCTTTATACTTTTCATTAAGGTGCAATTATTTATCTATATATTTGTTCATTTATGCTTATGCCTACCAAAGATTTCTCAATAATTTTATTTATTAAATAAGTCAAATTTTATGAACATCAAACCTTCAGAGGTATTCAGACGCAACCCTAAATGAATATTTCACAGAGTCTTGGTGTATACAAGGAGCGCTTAGTATCTTTTATTTAGAACAGAGAAATTCTCGACAGTATTTCAGCACGTATTTATAGTAACTTTATTGGGATAAATGTCATTCAGGAATAATTTTTTAAGATAAATACATAACTAAGTAATTAACTAATTACAAATAATAATATATATTTTATTCAGTTGTTGCTTTCAGCCAGTAAAATGCTGAACTCAAACATCTCACAGCATTGTATAGGACTATAGGGGAATGTATAATATATGTATCACTAGGCTAAGAAATGTACAATAGATGTATCATTATGCTGGGGGAGTGTTTAATAGATTTATCACTAGGCAAAGGGAGTGTACAATATATGTATCACTGTGTACGTATGTCTGCGCGCTTGCGTGTCAAATGAGCGTGTGTGTGTGCAATCGTCAACTCTTCCCGAACATGTGATTAATTTATACATAATATGAATATGATATTTGCTTGCTAATATACTTTATTTAGGGTCCAGGCAAGATCAAAGCTGTATGCTACCATTGCCTATAACTAAGCAAGAGACGATTTGAGATAGTTTCATTCAGACTCCCTTAATAGTTTCTGTAATATCACTGATGTTAGCTGGGTTTGTGTGTTACCATTGTCTGTACATGTAGCCAAGTCCAGAGACAATTTGAGTTAATTTCTTCCAGATCTCTTTAATAGTTTCTGTAATACCACTGATCTTAGCTGTTTGTGTATTACCATTGTCTATTCATGTAGCCTAGTCTATACAATATAACTTCCCTCTGTTTATATCTTGGATTACGTGTATGTTACAATTTCCATAATTCATTTCTATATTATTTCCATTTCCATAATTCATTTCCATATTATTTCCATAACATTTCCATAGTTTTTTCCATTTCCATAATTCATTTTCATATTATTTCCATTTCCATAACATTTCCATAATTTATTTCCATATTATTTCCATTTCCATAATATTTCCATAATTCATTTCCATATTATTTCCATTTCCATAACATTTCCATAATTCATTTCCATAGTTTTTTCCATTTCCATAACATTTCCATAATTCATTTCCATATTATTTCCATTTCCATAACATATCCATATTTTTAAAATAAAATTTCCATATCCATTTCCATAAAATTATGGAAATATTTATGTTTATGGAAATGGATATGGAAAAATAAACATTTCCATAATATGTTTAGCGATCCCTGTCTTATACTAATCAAATAAGTTTCCAATTGGTTAAAATTAACTATTAGCTATGTTCTTATATGACTACTGTGCTCCTTGTTTGTGTGCTATATCATTACAGCTCTGAGTTTGTATGTTATTGTTGTGTTTGTACAACCAGTAATATTGTTATTCACAATATCATATTTCTGATATTCACATGAAGAAAGTTTTTGAAATAAACCGGTAGCTTATAGCTTGAGTTATGGCTGCCATCAGAATCCCGCTAATGAAATCCAGAGTGGGATCACTTTATGGCAGCTCCCTAGTGAAGCACCTTCACTTCGAAACCATCACTCTGAGTTATTAACCTTGGTAGCGTCGAGTTGGTGAATAGAGGCAAGTGTGGTTATATGTGTATTGGTCTAAACTCTACAGCGAGTAATAGAGTTACACAAGAGCATCTGCTTGCACTGACAGTCTCATTACTCCGTCTGCTAAACTCGAAGTAGCATTAAATAACAGAGCAGGAATTTACATCCGAATTAAAAAAATTGCGGTTTGTAATGTGGTTAAATTTGAATCAAAGCCGAAAGCATCAGCTAAACTAGTGAGATGTTCACTTTCTGTTGATGAGAGTGCTCAAGTACCGCAGACACCAGGTTTATCATTCCTACAAAAAATCTCACAATCATTATTGAGAGAACATAGTGCCTTTATCAGTTGTTAAAGTTAATAGAAGCTTCATAGATGCTGTCTCCTTAAGCATATACAATCACCATCAATGGGAGACGCTGAAGCAATGTAAGACCTTTCTATATCCTGGAGGTGCTGTAGCTAACATAACTGGATGATGAAACAACTGAAGATGGAAAATGATGGTGCAGTATATAGCAACTTGAGGACTAGGCTCTCAAGAAATCACTATATGTGAAAAGTCAGATACATCAGTCCAGAGTGCTGACAGTTTTGCTGTCCGGGGCTGAAACATGGACTGTCTAAAGTATGCAAACGAATGGACTGCAAGACTATATGTTTGAATTTATGATTTATCATGGGTATTCCATGGAAGAGCAATACTCAAGTATTAATACGAGCAGAAAGATCATCACTCAACACCTTCTCTAAATGGATTTGAGGTGGTTCAGATATTTTATTTTGAAGGTCAAATACAACCAGCTGAATCTTCCCCCATGACCATGGCCCTTGATCATGGGTAGAAAGACTGTTACAATAAATATGACACCAGCATGTAAAAACCAGAAAACAAGTAATTGAATTTATGAGTTTTTTTTCTACCAGCATTCTATTAATAATGGCACCATGCTACAATACCAATACACGAATATTCATCTTTACGGATAACTTTTTGAAACACGATGATTGACCTTTCAAAACAGTTTAAATACTCTGTTGCAGTCGTAGCCAAATCTTCTCAAATTGTGGTTATTGAAATATATCAATGACAGTTTTATTTAGCTATCAAAATCTTGCATGATGTTCTCTACATTCAATGCATTCTGTTGGCGTCACTGAACTAATCACAGAGCCTCAAGTTTATAAATACATATAATATATTACTTATATTATGTTTTTGTTAACATTGGTTCATCATCACGTGTCATCATCTGTAGTGTTTAAAATACTCGATGCCGTATATCTGTTATACCTTCATAACAAACTGGATATATTAGAACTTGATAGAACAGGATATAGCATCACAAGTATATTGCTGGTTACTCCTGTATTAGTAGGGCACTGATACATCAACTTATACAATAGACCATTCGAAACTTTTTATGTTTCCTTTTAAAACAAGCAATTTTAGGCATCAATCAATGTATAGCAATAAATTTGTTTTCAAAACATCAGGATTTGCAATAACCTTATAATGATATTGGAATTCAAACAAGAAAACTGGAATCACTTTGTATGATAGATGCATACGACAACTAAAACACAGCCAATACGCCTTCAACCTTACTCTCAACTAACTATGTAAAGTACGATGCGTTTGTAGAGTCTAAGAGCGAGCGATATCGATGTCAACTTAGCATAACCTTTTGCACTTCTGTCTCTCTTGACTAGGTCAGCCATAATCAATATCACGACGAATGGCAGCTCTAAAGTCAGCTAAAAAGAATAAATCACAGATTAGTCATAAAGTCGTCCCATTGGTTTCCTTTTCCCAGTCCTTCTGTATTCGGATCTCATATCCAGATATTCTCTTGTCACTTCATCGATATTCTTCTGATCGGACATTCTAGGAGAATAATAGTATTCTATCATCGTCTGACAAAAAGCTATAAATGCGCTGACAAAATCGACACAATGACCTTTAGCCGCTATTGGAATCAGCGCTGATTGAAATGAATGTAGGAGAAAGTAAACATTGTATTAGTTAAGACAAACATCATTCCAAGAATAAAAGTCAAGACTAACGAGTAACCATTTTCTGTAAGTCTCAACAACCAGCAGTGTAAATGTTCACAAAATCTTTTAAGCCTACACTAAACTAGTCCATGAGCTAAAACAACATCGTTCATTCTGTCAGAGTTACATTCCCTTGCACAGTATTTATTACTTTTGACTGCACACTGCGCACATTCTGTAGAATATGAACTTCCATACAACAAATATGTTAGATATAAGTACATTGTCATTTAAAAGAAATGTATTCCTTGAATATTAATTACTCTATTAATTCATCACCAAAAATATTGTCGTTAATAGAAATGAAGCCTTACCGGTATATGGTTATCATATGTCATGTTATAAGCCTTACCGGTATATGGTTATCACATGTCATGTTATAACGACCAAAGATGGAATCAGTAATATAATTATCAGTAATGTAAACATCCTGTACTGCTTGGATTTACTAGTTCAAATGAAATTAATTATTGAAAATTAATTAATTGAAATTACACATTGAGTTTTGTTCAGCCTACATTTGCATGCGTGCACAACATGTGATGCGAATTTCTTAAACAGAGTGCTAGAGAAGGCAATGCTCTAAAGTTAATAGTACATATTAAATTACATCAAAACTAGCCTGGTTTCAACATCGAAACTTTCCTAGACCAAATGCTACCAAATATCAATGTCAAAATGATGTCGGTGGATTATTCATTTTAACATGTTAACAAGCATTCTAAGCAAATTTGGCATTTTTCCTTGTTGGCGTTCATTGCAGTCTACGATTAAATCTTGGCATATAGAGTTAATATGTTTCGAGATTCTTTCCTCTGTAGAAACTGTCAGATATTAAAGCAAATATTCTTATAAGAATACATTGTTTTTTACTTAATGTTCCACAGTTTATAAACCAAATGATATGTACTTAAATTTATTACATATAACATTAAAACAGACATAATTTGTAGAAACTAAATTGACTGTGACAAATGAAGTAATAAAAAATACGTTTTTTTATTGTCAGAAACTAATCAAAATGTTGAGTCCAATATTTACTCAATTTAAAACAAATGCTAAAAATTTATTTCATGTTTATTCACGCATACTTTTATTTCAAACTTTTCCAAAACATCTACCACGGGTGGGGTTCGAACCCACGCGGATATACATCCATTGGATCTTAAGTCCAACGCCTTAACCACTCGGCCACCATGGTTGCATGATACAGTATATATTATAGTATTATCTGAAAATATGATATCGAAATACGTATGACACAGAAACAAGTCATAACAAATATACATACGCTGCTTTTCCACAAGCCTCAAATAGATTTGCTAAAGGTCGGCATTGCCATGTCATCCGCATCATTCCAGCCTTTTCGGCACAACTGAAGAAGGCTAAATAAAAAAGTACGAAAACAGTATTACATAAAGTAGATTAGCAATTTGCTGAATATGTATAATATTATTGCTTATCAACACTTCATAACCAAACAATTATTTGTTCGGGTGCATAATGCTCATTTGCTACTAATCCATGTCACTTAGACATGTTCATGCAAGGCATGATGAAAACACTTTTGCTGCTTTTCATAAATGAACAAAATATAGTGTATCACAAGCACATGCACAAGAAAGGCCTAGGTCCTAGGAATGAATTTATAATAAAAGAATTTATAATGAATGTGTTTGCTGTAATGAGTTGAGTTGCTGTAACAGGACTTTGCTGTAATAAGTTGAGTTGCTGTAACAGGAGTTTGCAATAATAAGTTGAGTTGCTGCAACAGGATCTTTCTGTAATAAGTTGAGTTGCTGTAACAGGATTATGATGTAACAAGTTGAGTTGCTGCAACAGGATTTTTCTGTAATAAGTTGAGTTGCAATAACAAGTGTTTGCTGTAATAAAAGCAAGTGCTGTCACAGGAAGATGTGTTGAAAAGGTGAGAATGGAATCATGAACCAGGCTGATCTATATGATATTGTTAGCAATTGCAGATTTACATGCCCCTTACATCATTTATTAGCAAACTCTCCACAAAATATATCGGAAAGACGATCTGAGGCAAAATATCTGCTGAAACATTATCTATTAGAGATGACTTGGTACAAGCCATTCATTTACCTTCACTTTCTGCTTTGCACCAGATCGAATTGACTCTTTTTTTCATTATCTTTGGGATGAGCATTTCTTTCTCATGCCTTCGTAATGTTTCATCTTCAGGGTCCCCTTATAACAACAGAGGATATTCACTTTCAGTCAGTACTACTAACTCAACCATGATATAAAAATTGTCCAAAAAACACTACATATTTAGAGTAAACCTTATGAAAAGTCTTACCCAACCCCATTGGCCCTTGAAAAGAGTTGTTGGCATTTGACAAAGTGTCACGAACTTTATAAGGACCCCATATTCGCTCCCCTACAACTCTTTGTTGATGTGGTGGCTCTTGAATGGGTTTCTCAGTCTCAGCAAATGAGGATTCATCCACTGCTGTTGTAGCCGAGCTCATGGCTTGTATCCTATGTCTCTAATAGATATGGCCAACAGGCATGTCTGACAGTCATGCAGAAACAAATACAAAAACATGTAAATTAACTACAACTGTAAACACCACACGAAACGCAATGAGCCAAATAAATTATTTTGAGATAAACATATTACCGTGTGATGAATAGCAGTGTAGTACATGTATATACGTATAAATGTTATTATGTGCAGAACGATAATTTTAATCCAGCTAAATGCTTCTATGTAATAAGAAAAAGCAGCACCCAATTTTCTGGCTTTATAATGAACATTGAAACAAAGCAAAAACTCGCTATGAAGCAGGAAACAGGCTTTTTGCAAAAAACAACTGGCTAGTGACAAAATATTGAAATACACCAGCATATCTATTACTGAATGTAAAGTACTGATATATTGTCTATACCATAAAAAACATGATCAAAGCTTCACAATTTTTATAATAAATGGTATTCCATAGAATCATGACAACTTGATACAACTACTAATAAACTAGCTTAGACATTGATGATAAATCCTTACACGTACTTGCTTCTACATTTTAGTGTTTACGTATGGTAAGGCTAATAGCTTAACAATGGCTCTCTTATATTTGCATCATCAGAACCCAATGATCCTTATTGAGCCTTTTTAAGCTTATAATCTAAAAAAATGGTCTCCCGGAAGAATATTTCTTAAAATTCAAATTAAGAATGGATGGCACACTAACCTTGTTTAGAACACTCAAAAAATGAAAATTTAGAAGAAGTACAAATGTGACACTTACTTTTTGTGTGAAGCTAATCTTCTTAAAACTGCAGAAAGCAAATTATTAGTTGTTGAATACAAACTTCAACAATTATGTTATTACAAAAACTAAAAATTTGTGATATATTTGTGATAAAATTTGTGATACAAGAATAAGAAAGCCCTATGTATTAAGCTTTAATAAGGAATACAGATGCAAATCAAGAGAGCGTACATAACTCAAGGATGTTCCACAAACCTTTCTTAGAGGTGATTGTTCTGGTATTATACCAGAAATGGTACTCTAATTGGTAAGCTATATATGATTGACCTTCGACTTTAGGTACTTCTACGCGTACAAATTAAGTAGTTTTTATCAAAGCTTGAAGCTCTGCCATTTTTTTTGTCATAGTATTATCTATATATATATAGATATATAAAACTGAGATACTGCACACAGTACTTCATATTAAAACAGAATTTACACATGCACATTTATTCTATCACCTTATTCACGCCTACTAAACTGTCAACTCAAGTAGCACAACCATCCTCCTCAAGTTTTGATTGGTAGCAAAAATTAAACAGCACACACGGCTGAGGAGTCAAGTCTATTGGTGACATGAGCTTGAGCTTTCATCATAAATAACAATAGCTTTAGAGTAAAACTTATATTTTTAATTGGTAACATAAAATAAACATGTGAAAATCATAGATAACGATACAGATGAAGCAAAGAAGCACTCTAAATACTGCATTAGTTATCTTGAAAAGAGATACAGCAAAATTAATTGCATGCTATCAAAAGCAAAATTAGTGACTTAGTTGGACGCAGCCTGTAACATATTATCTGGAAGTTCCTTTATGGGTTTTTTACACAAATTTGCTATAGGCATTTAAACTAAATCCACAAAGATAGCTTGCAGAATGCTATGCATAGCTGTCGCATGACATATCTGTTGTCAATCTTACTGGTGAGTGATAACCATTTTACCCACTGTTAGGCTGTCACAAAAATGACAAACTCAAAGTAGTCAGCTCAGCCACAACAACTCAACCTCACGAGCTAACTCTCCTTGAGTTAGCTCTCCTTATTCAAAACGAGTCGTATTTTCTAAACTTCATCCGTACAATACGTGTAACCTGTTATAGCTGCAGCCATACAGTGTCTATCCTTTTAGAGACAGCTAGTTGTTAATAACTTTTATCGATAGCAACTGACATAATAATAAGTTGCGATAATGAAAAGACTCACTAATCAAATTGAACGCAAGCTTTCTAATTCAAGTTTCCAAAAAGCCTGTTTAAATAGAAATTAACTTCAGATGGATAAATACTTCACTAGTAAGATACCAACTTGGTTGTCATCCATTTTATGGCCGTGTATGACTTGGCTTTACCTATGTGTTTTTTAGCCTGTGTGAGCATTCAAAAGAAGCTGATCATAATGTGTGCAGTTATATTATAGCTAGACATAATTGTCTTCTATTGCATTCATTTTACTCTTTAGCTAGAAGTCTATGAAGAAGAAAGTGTCTAATGTTGTAGTGCATTGATGCTAGAGTTTCTAGATTTAGCACTTCAAGCGTTGGTTACACTTTTTATTTCTCTTACATTAAAAATAAAAAACTGTACAGCGGTATTTTGCATCGTCTTTATGTTGTACACTTAATACTGTTGGCATGGGTCCCACACTGCTACACTACAATCTAAATGCGAACTAGATAGACTTGTGTAGGCCAGTAGTTTAGCCTGCTCAGGAGCATTGTACAAAGTGCGTTTGATCATACCGAGTTGGCGCTTTGTTTTTGATATTTTACTGTCAATACGAATTGTAAATGTAAGTTGGATTGTAAGATAACACCAAAGTATTTGGTCTCCTGCACAACTTCTAGAGTGGTATGCAGTACTGTGTAATTTGCTTGGGGTGATGTATGCTTTGTATTGAAGACAAGAACAGAACATTTGCCTATGTTGAAAGACATACACCAAGTCGAAGCTCAGGACTCTAAGGTATTAATGTTCTCTTGAAAGACCTGTTTGCCAGTGTGATTATTTACTACTTGGTAGATGACTAATTGGTAGATGTCAATGTACTAATACTACAGTTAACTTGAGTAGGTAAATCATTGATGTAAGCTAGAAGTAAAGTAGGGCCAAGAACAGAGCTGTGTGGAACGTGAGATGCGACCGGGAGTTCTATAAATGTTTGACCTTTAATGACTTTTTACGATTATATAAGAAGCTGTGTATCCACATCAGTAATTGGTTGCTGATGTTTGGTACTGTGAATAACCTTTGCATCAGCAGTTTGTGGGGCACTTTGTCAAACGCTTTTGCAAAATTTAGTACTACACCCGCTGTCTTAACAAAATAATCCTCTTCTGAATCTATGTTGGCGATTATACAGTGTCCCATCGAGAACAGCATTGAGCTCATGTAGAATTATATGTTGTAGGAGCTTACTCGAGATATTTGTCCAAGAGACTGGTAAAAAATTACTGGATTTGTCTTATACAACTCTTTTAGGCAGCGGCGTAACATTGACTAACTTTCATTCAGTTGGTAGTTCTGAAGCATGTGCATGCAAAATATGTGCATACATTTTTTCGGGCTTTCATCTGAGTTCAGCTGGTCTTCGGCACAGAATTGTGCACTGAAAAAATTATTCAACAAGTTAGCACATTCCTTGGAATCTTCACTATGGGCTCCATCGATACGAACTAGTCTCATGACTAGTTTAGTTGTGCTCTGCATCTATTGTAGATGGTGATAGAAAAGTTTGATGTTGCCATTTTCGAGATGTTTGCATATTTTTGTGGTTAAATCGTCTTGCTCTGTTCGACATAATTGTCGGCATAAATTTACGCCTTTTTTCCTTGTATCTAGTTAGGTAGAAGAACTTCATAGTTGATGGTCATAAGTGATGTGTTTTATTACGTTTTGTCATCAGTTTTTTGGCGGCTTTATTAAACCAGATGGGTTCAGTGTAGTCCTTGTTTTCGATTGCCTTTTTGGAGAAAGATGCTTCGACAGCCATTTTAAGATGTTGACGGAAGTGGTTCTACATGTCATTGATATTGTTTATCTTGTTTAGTTTTAACTGCACAGGATAACAAACCTCTTAAAAATTTTTCACATCAGCCAGTCTATAAAGTTTAATGGCTCGACTCTGTGTGTGTGCTTCTCGCCGCTGGATATGTCTAATGTCTACACCCAAAAGAAAATGGTGACTTATTCAGGGACATATTACTTTTGAAGTTATACAAGCAGGGTTTGTTGTGCAAAAAAAGTCAAATGCATTTCCTTTAATGTGGATAGGTTGCTCAATTACTTGAGTCAAACTATTGATATAGTAGCTTGAAATCTTTTGTGGTGATAAGCCTGCTGGGCCAAGTATGCAAAATGTAAATTAGAATAATTAAAAAAGATCATACCATGTCGGAAGGTCTTTTAGGTATAAGTAAATAATTTCAATAAACCAAGCATGCACATAATGTAAGGGATTTTTTGATACAACAGATATAGCAGCATGATGAAACTTCACGTCTGCACGCTAGTCAGACACGAAAATCATTGTTGATGTGTCTATTTTTAACGAACATGTTTGAAGAGTAAATTTAGTTCACTGTGAGCTCAACTAAAACTTACTTAATTGTGTACAGAAATAATAATTACCGTTTTATTACATTTACGGCAGCGATAATGGTAGCCTGTGATCTACGTGACACCAAGAATCTGGAAAAGAATTTATACTTAGCGAGCCAATAAAAGATACCGCTTATCGCTGTTACCACTATAGGTTGCCACTGACCTCTGTTACCTATATGCAGAGCCGTATAGTTTCACATGTGAAACTATACGACACTGGGTTGCATAAGTCAGTGGCTGTTACTAATAAGAGGCGTGTCAAGGACGATTGAAAAAAAGCAACCCTTTTTCCGCTTATGTAAATTAATTGTTCAGTACAGCATAGCACAACTCTGGTAAGTGCTTAGGAACAGCACTGGTCTACTTGAAAACAAACCGTTTTTTATTTAGTGTTGCAATTTATCAACACTTATGAACTCAACATTGATTTAGTTTCACATATGAATTCTTTCAAAGTAAAAATTATTATAGCGTACCCAGATACCCTTTATATAGTTACAAATTCGCGTTACGGGATATTAGTCACCTTGTTGTATTCAGGCATGGTTAAGTATCGAATGGGTGATTATTTTTGTAAACCAGATGTGTGTAATCAAAATTGTTAGATTGTACTAACACTCACTTAATAGTGACACCGAGTCAAAGCCTGAGAGGTCTTAATTTTTTACGAAAAAACGTTAATAAAAGTGTTTCCTTTTTTAAACAACACTCTTATGTTATGTACATATGCTAATAACAATTTAAACTATTAAATTTTACACTTACGTATAAACATACGAGTGGTCACACTCATATGACCAGTCAACACGTCTTGCAAGCATAACAGGGAAAGGCAAAGAGAATTTGTTGCCTAATCTAAATGCTTCTGATTTGCGTATGCAATGTTAAGGTGTTTGCACTGCGGTGTGCTTGTGGATTGGAGGACATTTAAAAACACTTACTAGAGTTAATCAGTGGATGGGTTATGGAACATTCCCTTTTGGAAGAGGCAATACATTTTTGGTTGTTTCACACTGCTTGTTATGTAATGGAACGGAAGTTTATCTGAATAATTTATGATTTTTTTTAGTATAGATAGTTGACAAATATTGGCATTTTTCACAAAATCTGCTCTGTTTCCTTGTAGTCCTAGATTTTAGTGTGTGGCTATCAATGACAAATGCTTTCTTCTAAGACACACTTTAATTTGAAAAACTAATGTGGAAGGAAAATAATGCGATGACATAATACACAAACAGAAGAAGCTAGCATTAGTTATTTTTTATGTATGTTACGTTCTTTGCTGAACAACAAACAAAATCTGCCAACCAAGAGAGTGATTTTTGAACACTAATTACGTACCAGAAATGGCTTAATTTTCTAAGTCTAGTGTAAAAGGCTTCATGTTAAGCCCATGATTAACTTTTGAAGCAGAGCTAGGCTCGTAGTTCACTGTTATTGGCTGTTTTTTTTACGTTTCCAACACAGGCTAAAGTACCCTCTGCGCCTAATTATTTTTTATTTTTACTACTGTGTTAAAAACTAAGTCTGTAGCTTTTTCTGTTTTCAAAACTGTAGCACATTTTAAATTGCTTGATTTTGCATATGCATTCACTTGGTCTGCAATATTATAAGGATTTAGTATTTCACAGGTTCACAATGGATACATCTCGTTTTATTGGCATTATACGTTGTGATAATTGTGCTAGATATCTAAACAGTTTATTACATGAAATGACAGATTTATACCCTTAGTCCTTTAAAAACTGTTATTCCAGAGCAACAAATCTGTAACAGGGTCTCCAGAAAAAATTGACATTCTTTTTGTGGCGCGATGTTTCCTTTCAATTATGTCAGTATCTGAAGTCTTTATAAGTGCAACTGACTATCTGGTTTATATCTTACTCTCCTAGCATAGGCTCAAGGCTTTACAATTGAAGCCATTGTCAGAAATATGTCAGTGGGGGAATTTTTTCTGAAAAAATATGGTACAGATGTTCTTCAACTAATGCAGCAGTTTTATTTTTGAGTTTTTTTGCATGACATCGTTGAAGGGTTACGCTATATAAGAATAAGGTACTGTAATCCATTATAGTGAGTAACGGTCTGTTTTAGTCTCTTTTAGTTACTTTTCACACTTGGAATTGTTGAAACTAAACCTAATATATCATGATTCAGCTGAAATATATAACTTGTCAACTGTATTGTTTTGCTCTGAGCAACATGATATACTACATATAGCTTGCAGTAAGACTTGGTTATAATTTGAATGTGTAAAACCAAAAAATTGAAGGTTACCTACATGTAGTTAATTTCTAGAATTAGAAATAGCATTATTATGCATATTTAATGAAGCTGTTAGAAAATGGTGACTCAAATAAGCTTAAAATACATTATGGTGCTATATAAAATGGTGATATATGACATTATCTGTCAAGGATTCATCGGGTCCCAATTAAATATTATTAGGTATGCTGTAATAAATAACATTTCATTTTAGCGATATCTGTATCGTTATTCATTTGTGCGTTAAGGCAAGCTTCTATGAAAAAACCTCATGTAAAGGATCTAAGAAAACACTGAGCACTATCGAGGAGAATACCTGTCTGGACTTGACAGTACTTGTATGTTCCCGTGTGCTATTAATGGCATCATGAGCTCCTCTTATTTTTGTAACTCACTACATGTCTTGTATGACACAACAACATTCTCTAATTTATATAATTTAGTACTGCTATCTCTTATTATTTATATTTGTATTATTTTTAAATTTCAATTTTTTAGTGAATAAAAATCTATGAGCTGTCTATAGAAAAAAATTACAGTGCTATTCACTTCATGTTATAGTTCTTGTTGAGCTATGTTCGATTTCATCAACCGATATCAAGCGGATTTTTGTTGTGGTTTTCTTGGTTTGCTCTTAATACACATCAGCATTCATATGTTTTTGGGACTTGCATTTTAATAGTTATGCACCTCTTTTTTATTACTATCTAGGTAATTCTTTGACTTTGGGCTTGCTGATGTATTCTCTATTTACATTATATAGCTTTCATTCTTTATCTACGACATTCTAAACCGGTTATACCAGTTATGGTGTTAGTTGTTTGTACGCTAATGTAAGTGCTAATCACTTTTGCAGTCGAGCCAGGATGGAGGGACCACTAAGCAAGTGGACCAATGTTATGCAGGGATGGCAGTATCGCTGGTTTGTGCTCAATGAAAATGTCTCTCTCCTTTCCTACTATACGGCAAGTTTAGTTCCAGTTCTTCCTTTTTGTTGCTATATCTTCCTGAAGATTTAGCCCACTACATGAGGTAATGTGAACTAGCAGGATTTGTTTGTTAAAGCTTGGCCTACACCAGATGCCGGTTGACAGAACGGGTATGTGAATATTAGTGTAAAAGATATATGCCTGTTGTACAATGCAATGATCGATGTATTCACTACGCTTGATCGATGTCTCCGTGGGCGAAGTTACATTATATTGGTTAAAATGAAATTAATACTAATTTAAACATTTTGAAATAATAATATTTATAAACTGTTAATGTTTTATTAGCATTTTAATGTTTTTGTATTTTGTAGTTTATTAAAATTCAACAGATTTTTTATTTTATAAAAGTGCATTTAACAGCTTAACATTCATTCAGATTTCACAGAATGTTCCAAAAAGTCTCCTCTGTTTTCTCTTATATGTCTTTATACTGATTACTAATACTGTTTGTGCTGGTATTTCACAAGTTGTTGCTTTGACTAAAATTATTAGTTTTAAATAACTAATCGTTGTGATGACCTTCGTCTAATTGATTGTTGTACTAAATTTGTTGTTGCGGCGGAGTCTAGATTAGCGCTCAGACTAGACAGTAGAAAGATAATTCGATAAGCGTATGATGTGAAGATATGGTAACTTGCCGAGGGCATGCATGGCAACATAACGGCAGCAGGATTCTAACAGCATCCAGTGTGATATAAACTTAGCTTAGTATATTGGTAGCGGTAAGAGTCAGGTGCACTGCACAAGCAATCAGTTTCACTGGAGGAACACATAGACTACTCACTATCTTAAGGATATCTAATGTGAAACTAATCATAGAACAGTCTCTTACTAGCTGAGAGCTCACTTGTACTGTACTCCTTCCTGCAGCCCCTATTTATCGTACTTGTATTGGTTGTGCTGTGCTCGACAGCGTTGCGTTTTACACAACGAGAAGCTTTTTATTGTGCCTCAAAGCAATGACATCCGTGGTTTCAGTATAAGTTGCTATCCATCTGTCTGTGTGATATGCATACAAATGTTGATGTTCATTTGTAACTGCTTTACAGTCGAAGGATAAAATGAAGAGAGGCTCGAGACGAGGATGTGTACGATTGAAGGTAGCGATCACTCTTACTCATAGCATGTACATGTAGTTTGGGCAGGCTTCCAGCAATGGAATTCTGTCTGGAATGCCAGCGTGTCCTTGTGTCGCTGTATGGTGCTAGGGACTAGTTGCTAATTGGTCAAATGTTTGCCTAACGCTTATTGTTAAGCTCTGGTACTAGCCTTTTTGTAAATTCAACCTTGACATTCATACGCCACTTTCATACGCCATACCTTACTTGATACGCCAAAATTGTCATATGTCGGTGCAAATATTTTCATTCGAATATATTGTATTTTGTTGAATTCGTTCTGAGCTTAAAAAATAATAGTAAGACAAATACATTATATAAAACTATATAATTAACTAAATGTCAAAACTTAAACTATATGTAAAACCAAATTAATAAAGTAATAATTGTTACTAAGTTTTTTGTTGATGCAATTTTTAAATTACTTTCATGTTTTATTTTCACCAACTTCTTCATTTAGCATACAGAACTGTAGGGGAGAAACTTTGTCCCATATATGATATTTATGCGTCGAAACAAATATTTGTTCATATTTCACGTCACTTGCCGACAAATATGCATGTAACGGTAATCGTACCTAGAGGTTAGACTGTATTAGTACTCCGTACTCTTCACCACTGAATATTATCTAAAGTACATTTTGATACTAACTGGAGTCCGAAAAAGGTTTACTCGGTTGGTGTTAGAGGTCATGGCTGTGCCATATTCTCAACTGCAGGGCGCCATACTCGGTATTGATGATGATGATGAGTCAACCTTCACCATAACAACTCATGACCAGAAAACCTTTCATTTTCAAGGTACTTCAGTTATTCATTGTCTTTACAGAGCATAAGTCTTTACTCATACATGTAGATGTATAATATTAAGTTCCCATTATGCTTATGCATCAGAAGACTGACTCCCTAAATATACCTGAGAGTTGTCTTCTAGTCTTTGAATTACCTTATTTGAATCTGAATAATGCATTTCATCTGAAGGATGCACGCGGCAATTGTGTAAGAATTAGTATTTTGTACGCTTTAGCCAGAGACAGGGAGGAGCGAGAGAAGTGGATGGAAAGGCTGGAGGAATCTATTAATCGAGCCTCAAAGCCGAGGGTACGATTGACCTTTATATTTATATCCTGTGGCCTGCTAGCTTTAAATATGCTAATTATCTATATCATCTTATCTCTTTAATATCTATTAATATCTATTACATATGTAAGCTCTTGCACATTTTATCCTAGAGCAAACGGTGTGATCTCTTGATAACACTTACATTAGCTTTAGAAATTTACTCTCAAATATTAGTCATTTTGTCCTTGTGGTACGTATCGGTATGAGTAATCAAGTTTAAATTTTGTAAGTAAAGACTTAGCCTTGTTTTTGATGTAGTCTAATATGGCTTCATTTGCTTTTCAATCAACAGATAGAAATGATGAGTATTTCCATGAGTCTATCAAAAGTAGAGTAGGTTGACAAACAATGTATTAAGTTGCTATGACAAGGATGCTTTGAACTATCAATCACTCCTGGTTGCTAGTAGAGATTCTATAAATAGATTTGTTGTGCACAAATAATTTCCTTGTTTACTTTAATGCCCGCCAAATGGCTTGGTTTCACTTGTGTTAGCCACTAGCAGACATAAAGTTTTATCTAGTAGAAAAACTTAGAAATGCTTTAGGTGGCTTATTTAATTATGTTTTTGTCATCCATGGACGAGCATGGTTGTTAGTCTTGTATGAATTATGAATTGAAGGACTTGCAACTGTTGGATTCTGTTTAAAAATATTAAAATACCGAGGAAAGCATGCTAATAACACCTCATCTCAAATCTAGCTAAAAGGTACCATACATTTGTTTTTTTGAACGATCATTTCTCTAGAGATCAGTTTAGCGTGAAATTGCATTTTAAAGCTACCATAAGACAAATCCTTCAATTAATCATTTACTGCTAGAAAGCTTGCTGTAATTAGTGCTGATTGTGATTGATGAAGGCTTCAAACTCCTAACTGTTATTTTAGTATAAGATACGTTTGAAGTATTCCACTTCTATCTGCAGAATACAGCTATCTTGAGGTAACCCTGATCTTTGATATCTTCGAAATAGAGTAAAATATTTATATAAAAATCTTAAAATAAATTAAGGTTCATTCTCCAATGAGATTTGTACTATCTTGAATCATTTATTTAGGTATAACAAGGCGTGTACGGTACACTGACCATGCAAAGGTGGATGCATACAATGATCTCTTCGGTAGAATAAAATATTGTAGAAACCTTTATTCATGGTACCCTCTGCACGATATGAGATTCATCTGAAATCCTTGTAGGGTTCCTCGCCTAAGGAGGTGCCAAGCTCTGCAGAGCTGGACAGAAAACTAGCGGAGACAGACGCCTACCTGCAACTGCTTATTCAACAAGTGAAGGTGAGACTAGATACACTGCGTTCTCAATTGTGAGCAGTTTCCTGTTACTAGCCGTGATGACAACATGAGTTTGTCTGCCTTAATAAGCGAGTCAGGCTGGCTCGAGTGCAGCGGTGTCGGTGGTTAGAGGCGGAGTGAGGTGGTTATTTCTACCATCCTAAGCTGGATAATCTTCTTTTGGAGCTGGTTGTCCTTGGTAACAGGAATAGCCACAGTTGTTACACTTGTCTAACAACAGCGGTACTTCTGTCGCTGCAGCCTTTAAGCGGTCTAAGTTTCACCCTGATGTCTATACAGCTAAAAGTGTTATAACATTTATTGCTCCATTGTCACTGTATTTTTGATGAGCAGGGGCTGGAAACGAGGATAGCTCTATGTGCAGATGAAGAAGAGGTAGAGAAATACAATCTGATAAAAGTAACTGCCGAGTCTATGATAGAGTCTGTGAAGCACTCCATAGTCATGATGCAGCTAGCAAAGGTTAAGTGACTTTTCTAATATATTTGGAATCTTTCATGATTACAGCTACCAATCACCATTGTTCTACCTTTGTTCCTTCAATGTTCTACCAATCACCATCGGGTTTCTTTCTCTCTGATATACTATAGTTTGGTTGCAGCCACGGGAAGAGGCAGAGGAGGAGAATGGGTTTGGAGAAGAGTTGTTCGACGCTGCGGAAGGTAAGCGCTTGATAGTGGTTAGTTCCAAAGTCGTACGTACGTGTGTTGCTGGTAGTCCACTGTAGTCGACCCTTTGACACGAAGAGACGACTAGAGTTAATATCGATTTTACACTGCATAGCTTAATAAAAACTTAGCATTCTATATCTTGCAAGTTTTTTAAATTTTGAACCAGAGTTGGCTCACTTGTAACACAATCGCTCTCTGCTCACTTGTAACACAATCGCTCTCTGACTGCTGCTGTCACATTACCAGAGTTGGCTCACTTGTAACACAATCGCTCTCTGACTGGTGCTGTCACATTACCAGAGTTGGCTCACTTGTAACACAATCACTCTCTGACTGGTGCTGTCACATTACCGATAACGATTTTGTCTGTACAGTTTCCTTCCTTTAGGAGCTTCCCAGAGGTCTTCTAGGAGCAACTCTCTATCAACAACTACACCTCCCTTGTGTCAGTCAGCGTCTCACCTCGCAGCCGGTTAGTATTTTTAGTTTCCTTTTTTTGTGGATTTGATCACACCGGTACATTTGAGGTTGTCTCATGGCGTCTGCTGGTCATGCTGATGATGTTATCTCTGCTATTGCTCACATTTCTCTTATCACCTCCAATTGAATTGCTCTTCAACTCTGCGGCTAGATATCATCAAGTGGCTTCTGGTCAGATGCTGCTGTACAGGACTTGTCGGCTTATGTACAGCAAAGCAAGCTAAAAATTCATGCTTATGACATTTGGATCACTTCATGAATAAGCATTTCTTATTTCCTTATTTCCTTAGGCCGTTATACTGTATGTATGAAAATATGTGGAGCGTATAAGGTATTAAGATTGTTTGTGTGCAAAAGCCAAGCTACTTGGTTTTTTGTCATAAATTAAATTATTAAAGATTAAGATTTTTTTATCAACAGTTATTTGCTTATTGTCTTTTTCAAAGACCATAAATGCTGCTGGAGCTGTTGCGATGTACAGATCAGCTGTGAGATGTCTAAACGCTCTGCGCGCCGCTGCCATGTTTTGTTATTCTCTCTTTAAACAACCTGCAACTCAGTTCATTATGGCCCTTATTGACAGTTTTTAAATTGGTTTTGTCTCACTAAATAAACTAGAAACCATCTTGAATCTGGTCATAATCAAGGTAGAACATCCTTGCTAGCCTCAATTTGGTTGTAAGTTTTCATACAGTGATACCAGAGCCGTGTCACTGTCTGTCATGATTCATTGTTGCTGTTGGGAAGTGAAACACCCATGCAATGTGCCATATTTATGCCAAAGAAATGACCTTGGTGGCCAATAACGTCCCACTTGTGCAAATAGTGACCAATAACATCGCACATGTGCAAATAAGTCTTGATTTCCTGTTGCTTCATATGCAAAAATATTTGTTGCCATAAGGCATCGCGCAGCCATCACTGTACCATAGCGCCCTTTGGAAACATGATCCGCTTGTCAGACCAGCGTAATGATTTGGCACTGTCGTACCCAGGTGTCATGACACTATCTTTGTATGGAAACTACTGAATGCCCGGCGTTGCACGAGTAATAAAAAAGTTTTTGCAGAGAAAATTACTTTTAATCAACATGCACAACATCTACCACGCTAACTTTTAAATGTTTGTTTATTTCTGTGTACTGTGTTTATTTCTGTGTAATTCATACTTTACTGGCTGCAGTGCCTACTACAGCTCTGTACTGATTGCAATAGTCTTGCTGCCTGTGTGGGTTTTAGCAGTTTTCATGAGGCCAACAATTTCAGCATAATACTAGCTGAAGTGTTAAGTGTGAAACCATGAAAGACTGGCATGTGTAATAAGTATGTGACCAATTTATTGCCTAGTATAGCCAGTTGGGCAGAATAGTGTATTGGATATAGTTGTTGGATTTATCTAACAAGTATTGGATAAATGCTTGACTGCAGAACTGGAGGTTCCAAGTTCAAATCCAGGGCACAGCGAATTTTTCATTCCTAAAGCTTTGTAGCTATAACTGGACAGACAGGCAAACAAATGACAAGCTTTGAGATTTATATAAATTATAGACCTAGCATACCTACCTTAATATACCTACGGCTAGGTGCTGCAGTAAACAGCCATAATTTACATAAATTTTTAGCTGTTCTCAGATTATTTCAAAGCTATGACAGAAGGTATTTGTTGAATAAGAGACCGGCGAGTATGAGCTGTGAATCCTTATACACACTTACAATCGTCTCGTATGTTAAACACACTTAATACGTTAGCTGGGCTATGTGAAACATGTCATAGCTTATCTACACAACTACAGGGGACCATAGAGTTAGTGACAGCCCACTTCTTAAAGAGGCGATCAAACAGGACAGCGATGGCCACTTCTCCAGCAGTGATGAGGAAGAGTTCTTTGACACTACGGAGTGAGTACCTACTGCCATAGAGCTGCATTACTCTCCGTGTTCCTTACGAGTCCTACCAATGCATTTTTCGCCATACCTGAAATAACCATTAGTCCGTTCATACATCAACCCTACAAAAGTGCTTTCATATCTTCTATAGTTTGTGGTCATTTCAAGACCTTCCGGGTCTAAATTCTACAACTTTGTAATAGTCCTCATGTCTCATGTAGTGCGATAGCAGTTGTGCTTATGACATGCATATATTCATCGTTTTGTTTGCGCTAGTTGGTTTTGCTGACTTACTAGCCTTAAAATGGAACTTGTATTCCTTTCTCTGCTATTACTTTATGCCTCTACGCTAACTCCTTTTTGAAAATGTGAGGCAGATTATGACCTGCAGGTTTGTTTATAACCTTCTGCCACTGTTTATAAGCTGTTTTTTAATACCGTGCAGATTTTCCCGGGCTAATGTATGGAAAGTACATTGCTCTGAGTTTTTTATATTCATCAGTAGACATGTCTATGTGTATATGGCCAAAGGAATATACATGTAGTATGCTATTTCAGTTTCATTCGCTACTTAATATACAATTCGATCACTTTTAGCCATTCCGAAAGCAGTCACACAGTGGCAGCGAAGAAAGTGGAGGGGGTTGTGCCTAAGGTCACAGGAAATGAGCTCGACAAGTATGATGGTATGGCAGCCATAATGTCCTCGAAACGTATTGTTCATTCTTTTCTTTAAAACTGATTTTCCAGATAGGATGTTTACTAAGGTTTACTTTTTGTTGTTATCGATTAATATAGTGAAAAGATGCTGGTTGGTTTGTAGGACTCTATGATGAGGGAGATGAAGAAGGGCTTGGCTCACTGAAAGAACATGGCAGCATCATCACTCACTTACTCAGCCAGGTAAGCGCTGACATCACTTGCGCTTTCGCTAAAGCAACACGTAAGGGTTTTTTGAAGTTGCCACCTGATGAGAGCAAACCTACATTGGCTTGAAACAAGTTTGTATTGGTTAACTAACAGCTAAGTGTTCTTTATATTCTATATTATGCTATATTTATAAATCTCAGTGTTTGTATTTTGCACACCTTATGTCCAATGAAAAAACTTTCTCAAGAGGATTTGATCTCGGAACCTCCCATTTAGTAGGCAACAAGCTAAGCCATTAAGCTACACAGGATACAATGGATTTATTGAGCCGATAGTCATTATGTGGGTTAAAATGCACATAGCGACTCTGTGTTACGCGCAATGTCACTAAAGCTTGTTCTCACGGCTGTTATTAGTAGGCTTAGCAATACGCATACTAGTTTACTCAAATTAGCCAATGACAACTACATTACTTACCACTGTTTATAAGCTGTTTTAATACCCCTGCAACACCGGGCATTCAGCCAGTATATCTATAAATCTCAGCGTTTGTCTGTTGTCATTCGTCCAGTTATAATGATAAAGATCAAGGAACGAAAAATGTCTGCGTCCTGGTTTTGAACTCGCAACATTAAAACTGCAAGTCTACTAACATTTGCTCTTAACCACAAGGTTAAGCCGTTCTTATCGTACCATATACCGTATATCATACCATATACCGTATATCATACCATATACCGTATATCATACCATATACCGTATATCATACCATATACCGTATATCGTACCATATACCGTATATCATACCATATACCGTATATCATACCATATACTGTATATCATACCATATACTGTATATCATACCATATACTGTATATCATACCATATACCGTATATCGTACCATATACGGTATATGGTATGATATACCGTATATCATACCATATACTGTATATCATACCATATACCGTATATCATACCATATACCGTATATCATACCATATACCGTATATCATACCATATACCGTATATCATACCATATACCGTATATCGTACCATATACCGTATATCATACCATATACTGTATATCATACCATATACTGTATATCATACCATATACTGTATATCATACCATATACCGTATATCGTACCATATACGGTATATGGTATGATATACTGTATATCATACCATATACCGTATATCGTACCATATACCGTATATCGTACCATATACCGTATATCGTACCATATACCGTATATCGTACCATATACCGTATATCGTACCATATACCGTATATCGTACCATATACCGTATATCGTACCATATACCGTATATCGTACCATATACCGTATATCGTACCATATACCGTATATCGTACCATATACCGTATATCGTACCATATACCGTATATCGTACCATATACCGTATATCGTACCATATACCGTATATCGTACCATATACCGTATATCGTACCATATACCGTATATCGTACCATATACCGTATATCGTACCATATACCGTATATCGTACCATATACCGTATATCGTACCATATACCGTATATCGTACCATATACCGTATATCGTACCATATACCGTATATCGTACCATATACCGTATATCGTACCATATACCGTATATCGTACCATATACCGTATATCGTACCATATACCGTATATCGTACCATATACCGTATATCGTACCATATACCGTATATCCTTTTTAGATTGCACATGCTAAATGTGCATTTTTTATTACACGGTGCACCTCAGGTTACGATTACCCTGTTATAGGATTCTTTCGTGAACACGATGTTTTTTTTCACCCTCGCCATGCGACATTTTTTCGCCATTCGATATCAACAAAAGTTTTATCTCAAAATTCAAATTTGCAGTCGGTGTGTTGAATACGTCGGAATAACCTATGCCTATATGCTAATCGCCGAAATCCCTCCCACAACGCATCAAAGAGATATGATGCTCGCTCTCTCTCAGTTCAGCGTTATAAGTTATAGTAAAAACGAAACCAGAAACAAATAGGTGATAAAGTTTTAGCCGATAACAAAGTTGGTTTAGTACGATGCATACTAAAACCTAGCTTTTAATGTGTTTAGTAAGTTAAATTCATCTAAGTTAAATTCAACATGTATGTTAGATGTCTGTCTCGAAGGTCAGAACTCGCTATGGAGTATACTGCATATAGTACATGGTAGTGTCACATTTTATTTCAAATCATAACCACTAAATACAATAAACACACTAAAGTTACTGTAGGTAACTATAGTTACTAAGATTAACATATTATTTTGTTACTAATTTTTAGTATGTACAAAATATATAAAATTTTGATGATTTTTGCCAGGTGTTATTTGCATTAGATACATGTAATTACTATTATCCATACTCCTCAATTTTCTCCTTACTGCGCCCACATTGGAAGGAATTAAAATGGTATGGCAATGGTGCACACATGCAGTAATTAATTAATATTACCTTTTGCATTTGCTATTCTTTTTGAAGTTTTTTGAAAACTTTTTTACCGTTACATCCTATTTTTTTAATTTGTAATTTTCAAATGTGTAGTTTTAATTTTAATTGGGCCGTTACACTCATGTTTCCGGTATACTATAGCTATAGTATAGCTATAGTATAGCTATAGTATAGCTATACTATAGCTATACTATAGCTATACTATGGAATATATCGCGCGCATACTCATTACACATGCCAGTCTTTCATGACTTCAGCTAAACACTTCAATTAGTATTATGCTAGAATTGTTGGCCACATTGTTGGCCACATTGTTGGCTCACACAGGCAGCAAGACTATTGCAATCAGTATAGAGTTGTAGTAGGCACTGCAACCGGTACAGTATGAATTACACAAAATAAACACAGTACACAAAATAAACAGACACCTTCATATGAGAGTTAGAAGGGTAGATGTTGTATATGTTGATTAACAGTAATTTTCTGTGCAAATAAATTTTATTACTCGTGTAATGCCAGGCATTTACTTAGTAAGCATATGGGTATATATCTTATAGAGATGACTGTATTTCATAATGACCCTCATATCCTACAGGTACGAATAGGAATGGATCTAACTAAGATTGTCTTACCAACATTTATACTAGAGAGAAGGTCCCTACTTGAAATGTTTGCGGACTTCTTCTCACATCCCGACCTCTTTGTAAGGTATAATCTACATTATAACAAACCATCTTCTGTTTGACTTACAACTTTGATCTCTATCAGCTTTATACCTAGAATTCTTTTTATACAAGCGTTAGTTTTCTGTATCATGGCAGGAGAAATTGTATGTAACTGTTTGTAAAAACCGATGCTTTCCGATTATTATTTCCAAAACTTTCGCAAAAAAATTACAAGGTTTTCAGTTACTGTTATCACTTATTCTACGGAGTATTGGCTCACACTGTACGATTGTATTGACACTGTACGATGTCTTGCGATTTTTAAGATATTTTTCTAAATGACTAAAGATATTTTTACCAGAAAATGGTTAATGTTATATAAAACCTAACCTTTTGGAACAAATCATTTTTAAGAAAATCATTTTGGTGATTGAATCATTATGAGCTGCTCGGTGGAAAAAAATTATGCATACGTACATACAGTTGTACATACAGTGTATTACAATTATATGCAGCTGTACATAGAGCTGTACATAGAGCTGTACATAGAGCTGTACATAGAGCTGTACATAGAGCTGTACATAGAGCTGTACATAGAGCTGTACATAGAGCTGTACATAGAGCTGTACATAAAGCTGTACATAGAACTGTACATAGAGCTGTACATACCGGTGTACATCCATGTAACTATATTAACATCCTCTGCTTATCTCTTCAAATTTGACGAATCATCTCTTTAACATTCTTATTCATTTAAACAAACAATTACTAACATAAGTTTTCATATAAAACGTTACATTTTTCACATTTTTGTTTTGGGTGAAGAAAGAATTTATTGAATGCCCATAGAACACTAATGTCAAGGTCATGGAAAGTCTAAAATAGTGCATGAAGGTTTTATTGTTGTCGAAGCACCGTGAGTTAGATGAGCTGATGTATAAAATGGTGGAAGTGTACCTGCTCCAGAACCTGTATGTGTCATATTGTGCATTGACTGGTAGATGCTAACTTCAAACTGATGCTGTTTGTAAGTTTATTGTATGCCCAAAACTTACTTGTTTTTTCAATATGGTGGAGCACTCTACAAATACCTAATAAGATGATAATATCAAATGCTTCAACCTGATATCACAAATCTGAATTTTGTTTACTTAGTTTTGCATAACTACAACCAGGTCTTTTTACATTCAACTCCAGGCTTTATAGATGAGTTAGTTTTGCACTAAATTGTTTGAGGGATTGTCTATTGCTCTAGATGCGTGATATGCTAGCTCTATTGTTGGGGTTCGTCAAATAATCAGCTTTTGCAAACTTGTTGAATACTGGTACTGATCACCATTGCACTTAATAGCGAAATTTATATTCTGTTTTGTCAAAACTTCTTTTAGTAACTTTAGGTAACCATTTGGCAAACGGGCTGCAAATATATCTTGAAAAATTCTACGTTATTTGTTATCTATGAAATCAAAAATTAAGATTTGTCTCCTTTATTTAATCATTGTTAGGAAAAGAGCAGATAACTCTTTACATCAAGCAACCTTATGCTAGAACTTTATCTGAAATCAAAACCTAAAATCATTTGGGTCCAAAGTTTGGTAAAAAAATTTCAATTTTTCTAGTAATCTTTTCTGTTATTTCTACAATTTCTCTAGATTCTCTACTTTTTTGCAAGATTATTTTAGATAATCTGCGGCGTAGCTTATCACACTGTCTAACCAACAATCTTGCCAAAATTCTGGATGTTTAATCACATTGCTAGTGACAGGAAATGTCTAAATACAATAATCATTTGGCACGCGTTATAGCATGTATGCATAACGAATAGATGAGCTTGTGGAAGCGCTAGAGACTATACCAGAGTTACAGAATGTGCTCTCTTTATTCTACATTTAGCATAACATTCACCTACCAGTATATAACCTTCTTATATCTGCACTCATTTTCTCATACACACAGGATATTTTTCTCAATTAGGAAATAACTTAGTGCTGCTACACATTGTAGAACACGAGTATTGTATTAGTGCTGCACGATAACATGATATAATTCGATATGACGATATATTTTAGTGGATGATTTTATATTTGGTCAGTTTTCGAAGCTTTCGAGTCGATATGAATATCGAAGCCGATATTTTATCGAAATATCGGCTTATTTTATTTTGCAAAAATGGAGTTGTTTATTCTCTTTATTGTAACGAGGTGACAACTCCTGTTTTTCAACCGATATGTACCAATATCCTCTCATATCGTTCATGTTAAAGCCGAACACTATATATCAAAAGAAGACCACATAATCGAATGTACATGCAAAGATATCGTGCAGCACTATATTATATCTCCTCAACATTGTTGGTGCCCTATCTGAAGGACCGGTCTTGCATCGTGTAATCTGCATGTTTAGCTTTTCTTTGTAGAATTGGTGATTACTCTACCCCAGAAGAACGAATAACTGAAGTAGTGAGATGGTACATGTCAGGTGTGTGCTAATTGGTACTTACACTGAGCGTATATGCATATTTATCAGAAGTATAAATCAGGAGTAGTTGCTAATAAACTAGAACTAGTCAGTGGTAGTTTCTAAGCAGGATGATTATTGACACTGGCTGGTCAGTTGTTATGACACTAGTGATCAGGTGCTATTTTGAATGGTTCACCAGGATAAACTTAGAATGTGGGTGCGAAACATTAGTTGGCGGAAAGTTTACTTTTCGTTGACATGTTGTTTGTAGCATAATTCCTGACGTATCCGTCAGAGTTTTACTAGATATCTACATATTGTGGAAAAACCTCTGTTCATTTGTTCACTAGTTGAATGGCATGAGAATATAGCTGAGTTATACTGTACTTGTTAGTAATTTGGAAAGGTTGTAGGAGATGCAGGTTTTCCTACACAAGGCCAGCAATGTATGAAAACCTGTTACCAAACATGAAATACGGTAGCTGTAATTTCTGGTTTTATTTGTAACGTGCGAAAGACAGGCTTTTACTATATGGATGTGCCAAATGGCTATTTTTAAGTACCTCTTTTTCCTAAGTATTTTGCTGGCATTGATCACAAAAAAGTAGCTCTAATCCAAGGCGCGCATGTTTCCCAGGTTATTAGAAGGGTAGAATGTGTTGTTCATATACTGTCTATTGTTTATATTGTTAGTTCTTTGACCGCAAGCAATACTTTATCATCTCTTTGATTTACATTCAATTCAATTGTATTATTAACATTTGCTTATCCAGCTGTAGTTTTTGCAGGTGAAGGTAATTCCTTATGCGTTAGTATTCTTCAGCAGTAATATATAAAGTTACAATATGACCATTAGTTTGCTTGATGAGTTTTTAATGGTATCACAGCTTTCCACGCTGGAAGAAATGCATCGGTAGCAAGAAAGCCCTACAACCCAATACTGGGAGAGACATTCCAGTGCGTGTTTGAAATTCCCGGGGAAGAAAACAGTAAAGAGGTAAATCCAACCCATCAAGCTCTGGTTGCTACTGATCATATGAGTTGCATCATAAAACTGTGAAGCCTGGCTTTTACACTGAACTATATAGGCTACTCCTTGAAAACGGCTACATTAGTTTTTAAGGCTAGACAAAGAACTCTGGCATGATACAGGAAATAGTCCTAGTGAGAGCCCTAGTTAAAGGCAACCACCTGCAGTAGTGTTGTTATTTCCTATTATTATTATTGTTACCTTTCCTTATTCTGAATTTCTTGAGGCAAAATAGTTTTTCTCGTGTCTGTAGTTGAAACACTCCTATGATGTTGGCTGTAAGATCATGTAGGCTGTTTAGCTCATCATGCATGTTCCAAGGATATTTTACCAAAAGCATAATCTGTCCTTTCATATATATTGTCCTTTAATGTAGTCCCTGGCAGAGGACGGACCAGTGAAATGGGCTACCAAGTCAGATCTGTGCTATATCGCTGAACAAGTATCTCACCATCCTCCAAGTAGGTGGTTAAAGACTCACCCATCTGCTTCAGGCTCTTTTTTCTCATATTGAATCTTGTCTTCATTTTGTCTTTATTTCACATGTTCTCTTACTGGAAATACCTCTTTCATCTTAGATCTCCTTACCTTGTACCCCTTCTCGACAAACAATTTAATTTAAAATTAAAACAAGTAATTTTATGTTTTTTTATATTAAAATCTGCATTCAATAAAGGTTGGACATGTAGTTCATATGCTGGTAGCAAGAGGTGATAATCATTGTGCGCAATCAGAAAACCTTAGTAGATAAAACAGTTAGTGTTGGATAAGTGCCAAGTAGCAGCCAGTTTGGGTTGCTGTTAGCATTTGACTTGGATTAGTGATTGTTTGACTTTCGTCTGCTGAGCTTTCTTTCAAAATTATCGTGATAGTCACTTGTGCTATGTAAAAGTTATTCCATATTCGTAATGGTTACAGTTTCAGCTTTTTATGCTGAATGTCAAAAGAAACGCATATCATTGGATGGATACATTTGGATGAAGTCAAAGTTTCTCGGACTTTCAATTGGCGTCGACTTAGTCGGCGAGGCTGTCATATCTCTACTTGACCACGATGAGGAGTATAAGATCTCATTTCCTAGTGGCTATGGAAGGTAGGTATCGCTCATTTTCAAAAAGTTCTTTTAGTTTTGGGATGTCAAAGACGTAGAATTGTCAATTTGGTTAGCTCCTACACCGACTTAGACATTTATATGTGTCATTTGCTAAGGGTGTAATATCTAAGGCTGCTGTCGCTAGAAGTTACCAAGTGAGGTTTGGTGCAATATATGTAGCTACTATCAATGGATATCTTAGAGCCTCCTTCCCCGTCAAACAATACCATCTTTGACTGTCATTATCATGAACCAAAGTATGTATTTGAATAAGGTCAAGGAAGAGTCGGTGAGCCCATGGTGATTGCAGTTGCATTTTGAGAGTTGCAGCAATAGTTGAGTGAAACTAGATCCTGCAGTATTTAGGGTCACAGCTCAAAGGCACAAGCTCCTTGCTGTAAATTCTCAACTGCTTGCCGTCACATCTATTTGAGGGAACATATTGCACTTGGTCAGCACCCTTTTCTATTGTAATTCTGAGACAGCTTGCCTGAATCCTACATATAGAATAATTAATGTCTCTGGTTCAATGCTGTACAGAGAGATTAGCATAAGTTGTATGTATGGCCATCACAACATTGGCAAGAATTTCCAAAGGATGGCAAAAATTTTAAGCATAAAATATTAAAAAAAAAAAGGCCAGCCTCTAGCACCAACCTTAAGGACCTTTTCAGCCTTTAGCACCAACCCATAGGACCTTTTCAACCTTGCACCAACCCTACGCACCAACCTGACAGTTTTATATGAGGTTCACTTAGGCTGGTTCACACTATATCGCTGTATATAGGCGTCGATGCCACAATACTTCAGTGATTGTCAGTAATAAACCTGTTGACACTAACATAAACACACGCCGTTGTTTGCTTCCATTTTCACTTTTCTTTTCAATTTTTTCTGAAGGAACCTTTCTTTCTTGTCGCGTGCTTGAGTAAAATACTGTTCCTGCAATGATTACGATAAACGGAAATATAGATGAAGCTATCGGCAAGAGCGAATAATCATTGTCGAAATGGTGCACATTGTACAGGCTGTCATCGATGCTCGGTGGACTATTAAAAATGTGTGACAGTTGCCTACTTTCTCGACGTATCTGCGTTTCTTCATCGATGTCATCAGTTCATGGTTCACAAAGTTGATGATGAACGCCGAAAGAACAAAGGCAATATAGTGTGAACCAGCCTTTAGGTAGACCCATTCAATAAATATGTAGCTTTAGCACTTGCTAAGCTCTAATGTTGTCATTCATTGGCAGGTCCATACTAACTGTGCCATGGATCGAGCTCGGAGGAAAATGCAACATCTCATGTGAGAAGACTGGTTGCAGCGCGGTTGTAGAGTTCCTCACAAAACCATTTTACAGCAACAAAAAACACGCGGTCAAGGGTGTCGTATCAGTGCCTGGCTACAGCAAACCTTTTTGTGTAATTAACGGCGAGTGGAATGGTCTGATGTTTGCTGAGTATGCCTCTGGGGTGGGTATTACTGGTGCCTTTCTTTTTGCTCTCTCATCAACTACAAAGGTGCTTCAGTCCCTTCCTTTAGAATTTCCAAAGTTTTAACATTAGAATAACAGTGGTTGGCTTTGAACTTTCATGGTAGATCAGTTATAGCTGGACATGAATTATTTCTGTTGCTATTTATTTTATACTAGTAGTAGTAGTAGTCCATTACTGACTCGTGTTGACTTTTGTTGGGCTGCCTTGAAGGTTTACTTGCAACAAAATTTACATTACAGTTATTTGGCATCAAAAAAATCACCATGTCTTACTCTGCTGTTTTGTAGGTTCAAAACATGTGGAAATGTGATTACAAGGTCTTAAAAGCTCAAAAACGAACAGGTAAAAAAACGGCCGTAGGTTGGAATCCCTTTATTTTGATGGCGTACTCAACTCGACGTGGTTATTGTTTTGACAGGTGATGATATCACGTGAAATAAAAAGCTCAATATAAAATGTCTGGTAGCACTAGTTTGTGACAAAAACTTCGGGTTCTACCGGAAAGCCGTTATCAAATATAGATGCTGGTTTACAGTTTCGTTTCAGCTTGGTCTAATAATCTAGTCATAAACTGATCATGTGACTCATATATTTCCGCCAAATGGTGCGAACAACTTCTGCAGCATTTTTCGACCATCACAGGGGACCAACAGGCTCCTCATGTTTATCAGAGGACGATATGCACCCTCTCGAATTAAGGTTGAAAAATTAAACTGATTTTAAAGCTAAGTTTTGATATCATGCGCTCTAAGTGATGGCATTACAATGATAATGAAATAAACGCGTAAGGACAATAGACATGGTTTATTGGCCTTGTTTGAATGCGTGAAGTTTATTAATGAAAATATTTCAATTTTTCGATATTTCGAAATGAGGGTGCATGAAAGTGTAAACAGAAGCACTCGTGTTTGACTATGTCGCATTTGAGCCGTTTTAAGAGGGTTTCCAACCTACTGCCGTTTTTGTGATGGCTGCGTTTAACTGCTCGTTTTTGAGCTTTTAAGAGCTTGTAATCATATTTCCACACAACTATAACACAGTAGAATTAGACATGGTCACCCTTTTGATACCAAATAACGGTAATGTAAATTTTGTTGCAAGTTAACCTTTAAGAGACTGTGCATGAATGTAAAACTGTGCATAGCGTAGACAAGTGTTGCAACATGCTCTAAATTTACATTTTCCTAAATGAACGAAAGACTTTGATCAAGAAAACTAAAGAATTGCACTACCAAAAGTTTACTGTTTGTTTCCAAGTAGTTGATTACATTCAGTAGAAATGCTTATTTTCAACCAAATCAAGATTGGACACTTGCAAAATATTTGGCATATTCTTATACATGAATTTCTCTTGATTTGTTGTAGCGCAACGAAGCCTTTTGTGACACACTAAAGATGCCCATAGTGAAGAAGCGTGTGCAGCCCATTTCAGAACAAGACCCTTTTGAATCTAGAAGGTGCGATATATAACTGCCACTCATGCTGTGTATTACAGGTGAAGGAAGTGTATGATGGTATTCACCTACTATATGACATCATACTGGCATGACCACCAATACATAGTAACTCAATGTGTTCGAGTATATTTAATAAGTTGCTATGCACTGCACACACTTGTACACATGATCTTACAACTACTTTATCATGGTGATAAACTGAGGTTTGCTCTTATATAGAGCCGGAGGACAAACTGTACCTACTAATACATGTACATGTTTATAGGTTATGGAAGGACGTGACGTACCACCTCAAGCACAAGGATGTTAATGGTGCTACGACCTTCAAACATGAGTTGGAGCAGGCACAACGTGAAGCGGCTCAGCAAAGAAAGGAAACTGGTGCTAAAATAGAACACAAAGTAAGATGTGATTTTGAATAACTAAAGTGTAGGCTGAAGCCTGAGGACAATTACCTGTTTTACCTGCTCTTATTAGTTTAGCTTCTATTGATGAGTTTATCAAGAGCAATTGTAATCATGAATTGTGATTAAATTTCACCTACCAGTCACAACTCCAGCTCGGCGAGTCTATTTTTAGTGACAGTTAATTATCTCATTGTAGCATTTCCAAGAAGTCGGTGAGAATTGGGTATACATGGAGCCCCTTGTACAGAGGATCTCCAGCTTACCGGATGCTGTGAACAGCGGAGAAAGCTGAGACCTTTTTATTAGTTTCTGTCAAGGCATTTTAAATGTGTTTCTGCAGATTGCCTTTAATGGTCACGCATACAGATGAACAATGATTTCTCAATTATGCCTTTAATCGTATCTCATCTGTGTCACCTTGAACAGGTGTCACCAACACATTCATCAAGGACATGTTGGGAATTTGACAGGCTTCTTGGGATAAATCCAACTATCCATCTTTTAATCTTGCCTACCATATTATATTTTAGTGCATATTTATATATTCTTAACAAATCCTGAGAATTGAGACATGCAATTTATATTATTGCTGTGCTATGCCTGTGATAACCCTATCCTTATACTACTCCCTTTCCATGTATGTGCATTATGCGCATACATGACGTCACGAGCATTGATTCAATGCTAATTGCTTTGCACGAGTGTAATGCTTATTGATAGCCTGCACTTATTCAGAGCTCAAATGATGTGATGACTTTCGAAGAATGAAATTCTTATTCGCACGACAGACATTCAGGTTGCTAACTAAGCCATATTAAGTACGTGCTGAAAGGTGTCACAAATGAGCTTCAATGAAATTACACGCTCAAGTATGATGAGAGTATCGAGTGCATCGAGCAAAAAACTAGTGGCCATTCAGGCTAAGGAGTACGTAAAATATCAACCAATGGTAGCTGATGACTTTGTAGAAAAGGTTACAGTCAGCAAAGAAAAAGAGGTCTCTACAGAGCTAGACGTCAATTTGAAGTAAGTAGGATGCATTCTTAGATAGCATGATATGTATTTTACGGTAATACCATATCAATTCCCCACACAACGCTTTAGTTTACACCTTTCAATGTCTGGTTAAATTGTTTTACTTGTAGGAATGCACGTTATTATATTATCCAATACAAATTAGAATGTGAAAGATAAGTACCAACTGTTTTAATAAACTATTTTTTGATGGTTTTAAAATTGTTGATATATGTTTAAGCAAAAGTTATGTAAATGTAATAAAATAAAGAATAGCACTGATTATGACGTAACATATGATAACACATAATATGATTTACCCCCCCTGTTTGCTTAGTTTAATCACCCATCATAGAGATGAAGCATAGTTACATTATAAACCTCTGTCATGCGCTGTTCTATCACCCCATGAGTGTATCTCTGGAACCTTACAAGTTATTAAAAACCTGACAGCTCATAACATGTATAGTAACTCACTACTGTCTGTTAGACCTGGTAAACAAGACGATGCTGTGAGACACGAATGTTACTCTCTACATGCATTATATATATGGCAATTGACAACCTAGCTAATTGTTATTTTGACTTATGTTGTAGAACAGGCAAGAAAAGAGGAAGTCTGCCACAACAAAACATTGAGGAAACTGAGACAATAGTTCATTTGCGAAAAAGCCAAAATTACATGGCATTTCCACAATATAAAGCGAATGCATTAGCCACAAACACCATTTTACCAGCAATCTTTTTGCCAACCAAAATGAGAAAGAATCGTACAACAACAACAACAGTGAGATTCCCTTCAATCATTAATAGAGAAGCTCATGATACCTTTGCTCAAAAACTGACCAGAAAAAAAACCTTCAGAAACGAGACGATGTCTCTGTCAGCGATACAAGAGTTATCAGTCCCTACTTCTGGTGAGCAACGATCAGCCAGACGTAGCAAATGCAAGAAAAGTCAGTTGCACATTGATGACGACCGATTTGACATGGGAGCACAAAACCCGAGGATTCTCTTGGGTCACAGTGACAAGAATAACTTCTCAGTAAAGAACATACAAGAAACCCAGCCAGGTAAGACTTGCAGTACAAGCAAACACTTGATGCTCTGACGCTTGATTGCAGTACACCGGAGTGACCTTTTTAGAAAAGCATTCAGCTAGAGATGTATTTGCTTCAAATCAGAAGAGGCAGTATATATACACACACAGATTGTCTTCAACAAACTTGCTATTTATCACTTTGACAGTTGACATTTTTCAAAATTATAAATGTTAGACAATGGTAATTGCTATATTTACATTTGTCGTAGAAAACCTGTTTAGTACCTAGCATGTACCTTGTCAATAGCAAAACTAGGAGCCGATGATAGCTAGCCTCAATGTGTAGATAACATTCTTGCTGCAGGGACAGTAAAGCTTTCTATCTATTACCATGAGCCATCAAAACGGAGTGTCTCCGCCCTGTCTGGAGGTGAAAGCAGAGAGAGCCCAACCAACAGGCAACAACAGATCAAGGGAATGGTTTTTGATAAAACAAGTAGATGCTACTATCCAGCAGACAGCGCTAGACAAACACCGAAGGGTTTTGCTAACATTGTTATTAGCAAGCTCAATGACTCTGGGACAGATGAACAACCAACAAGGTTGAAGTTCTTGAATGCGGCAAGACGCCGTCTGCTTCAAACTCGAAAAGAAAGCTTGTAGAAGTCATCGATTTGGAACATTTTAATCTTCATCAAAATGAGACAAAATTTTTTACATTTTTATTAATCAAAAAGTGGAAGAGGTGAGGCGTGTACAGAACTCTTGGAAATTAGGCTTATCTGAAGTTCCCTTGACTACAGCATGTAGAATTGTGTACATTCTAATTTGTGTTCCATAGTAAACAGAGATTAGCCTTCAACGTAAGATGGTGATACAAAACTGATAAGTGCTTGTATGTAACTAAGGTTTTGATTGGTTCAGTTGACCAGACACGTGTTGAGGTAGTTCACTGACCCCTCCGGGCTTAATTTAGTAGACAGGCTTCGAAATATCTCTGCTAATTAGACACAGGGTGATCATAAATGCTCAAAATCCAGTAATCATCTACGTGAGACGGTGAGACACACTGTCATACGTAACGCCATGCTCATGCAACAAGGGAGCAATACAGGCACCAGGTTTCTGCTATTTTACATAATGATAGATATACTGTTCTAATTATTCATAACAAACATTTGTGTCAACATATTACTAAAAGATATATGAATCCCACAAATGCAAATTTAAGTTTTCTTTTTGTCGTACTCAAATCCAGACAACTCTGTGAGAAAGCTCTCACATTGCCAAACTTCGCTTTTCCATATGTTCCTATCATAGATTGCGGTTGTACATCTAAGCTACCTTCAACCTTGACCCTACAAACCTGTGTAGTCTAGCAAGTTTTAATACATCAGTTCTTCATTCAGTCAATGTCATCTAGCGCACTGCTCCATTTCTGGTGAAACAAGCTTGTGATCTTCTGAACAGAGCTGTTCAATATGTGTGTCTACAATGTAGCACCTGTCATTATTAATCAAGCGAGTGTATTGCCTATTCTGTTACAAGGAATTGGAGAAAAGTACATACACTCATAACAAAGCCTGTTCAACCCTTTTCAGGAAATCTTTATTCAAAAGTTTTCAAGGTGAGGTCATTAGTATGTAGTCCATGAAGAAAGATGCTACAGTAGCCAGGGCAGTCCTAGGTTTGAACAAAACATGCATATTTTTCTCTTGCCACTTTATCTTGCTATTATAGAGGAACATCGACTAAAAGAACACCTGTAGATGCTACCTTGTAGTCTTCATTCTGCCACTCCTCTTTAAGCCTCTCTATTTTGTCCTGGTCCTTCACCCACTACAACAAAGTCTTTGACAAATTGAATATTCCATCTTTGTATGCAATGCGGTGTA
Source organism: Watersipora subatra (assembly GCF_963576615.1). Taxonomy (NCBI): domain Eukaryota; kingdom Metazoa; phylum Bryozoa; class Gymnolaemata; order Cheilostomatida; family Watersiporidae; genus Watersipora; species Watersipora subatra. The sequence goes on from NC_088711.1 coordinate 3,302,287, forward strand.
ATATGAAGTTAACCCATGGCTCAGGAGTTGCCTTACCCACAAATGATAGAGCAACTGTATGGTCTTACTTCCCCAAGTTCACTGTACTATTAACAGTAAGAAAGTGTCATAGTAGCATTCTCTAGTTCTACTGATAATTACCTTTTTAAATGAATTTATGGTACACTCTCCTAGCTTCTGAGACAACTCGAGCAGAGACTTCTCTACCTGCAATACAGGACAACAGCGAATCAAATAATCAGACCTTGTCGAGATATCTTGTTTACAAAATGACTGAGGCTACTCCATATTTTTATTCATCCTGGAAAACCTGAATCCAGCCAACGCAAAAATAAACAAGCTATAGTGATCACGAGAGGCAACCATCTCACCTGCTTGCGCATGTCCTCATGCCTTTCCGCCACAAAGCTGGCAGTATTACGAGAATTGATATGCAGTAGTGAGCTACAAAACATGACACAGACAAGTGTTATTCTATGCAGATTACCCACTGGCAAATGTTCTTCAGAGTAAGCATAAAAGCAACATGTACATGGAGAGTTGAGTGAGAGCATCCCCTACCTTACGCGTAGCAGATACAGAGCTAAAGGACGTGCGTCTGCATGCAAGAAGGCAAACTGGAACCAGATCGCATGATTGTAAGGATGTAGAAGTAGTAGCCTCTTTAGTTCATCTAGTAGGATTTTTATAAACAAACGCATCGAGTCAACGAGATAAGATAACTCCAATTTCTATTATACCAACTCGCCCATTGGTCCCCCTACCAAGTATGCTGCAAGCTATTATAGTGTTAGTAAGGGTAACAGATGTGTGATCACCCTATGAGGTTGACAAGAGAAGGCTATTTCGAGAGGTCTCACAACAATGCAGATCAACAACAAAGTGAGTGTATTTTACATTACCTGTTTTAGAAGTGGCAGGCATTGTTTGCGTTTTGATGAATAGACTAGTGATTCGATGATCTGAACTTTTGCCAATAGCCTCCTAAAATGCAAGGCCTTGTGTAGCACAGATCTCCTGCTTCTCCTAGGTCGCCAGCATGCATTAAACAGCTGAGAGCATAGATACTACACAGGAAGAAGGGCAGCCTAGGATGAGGGAGGACAGCTATGTGGTGAGTGTTGGGACGGCTATGTGGTCAGTGTTAGGAGGGCTATGTGGTGAGTGTTGGGACTGCTATGTAGTCAGTGTTGGGAGGGCTGTGGTCAGTGTTGGAATGGCTATGTGGTCAGTGTTGGAATGGCTATGTGGTCAGTGTTGAGACTGCTATGTGGTCAGTGTTAGGAGGGCTATGTGGTGAGTGTTGGGACTGCTATGTAGTCAGTGTTGGGAGGGCTGTGGTCAGTGTTGGAATGGCTATGTGGTCAGTGTTGGAATGGCTATGTGGTCAGTGTTGAGACTGCTATGTGGTCAGTGTTGAGACTGCTATGTGGTCAGTGTTGGGAGGGCTGTGGTCAGTGTTGGAATGGCTATGTGGTCAGTGTTGGAACGGCTATGTGGTCAGTGTTGAAACGGCTATGTGGTCAGTGTTGAAACGGCTATGTGGTCAGTGTTGAAACGGCTATGTGGTCAGTGTTGAAACGGCTATGTGGTCAGTGTTGAGACGGCTATGTGGTCAGTGTTGGGACAGCAATGTGGTCAGTGTTGGGATGGCTATGTGGTCAGTGTTGGGATGGCGATGTGGTCAGTGTTGGGAGGGCGATGTGGTCAGTGTTGGGACGGCTATGTGGTCAGTGTTGGGATGGCGATGTGGTCAGTGTGGGACAGCGATGTGGTCAGTGTGGGACCACTTTTGAGTCATGTGTTACCAACATTTAATTCAGAATGATTGATTTCTAAGTTTAAATGTATGAGCATACAAGTAACCACATTTTTAGATTTGTAATCATTTCATCTCCTACCGATTTTGTAGAAAAGAGAAGCGCTTGCTCAGTGTCACCCAACTTTCTGTAGCAAATAGCGAGTGACTCATAGACCTCGGCAAGCAAACTTCGAGTTGAGCCATATTTTCGACCTGTAGAATGAGAAAGGGTTCAAGGTCACTCAATTTCAAACTTATCGCTCTATCGTGGATCAAACGTAATAAGTGTAAACTGTGATGCGAGAAATTCATTGTTTGTTAGGTAAAATTTATATATTACAGTATAGTTACTTGTTTACCATTCTGAGGTTGGCATTGGAGAAACGCATGTAACTTTTAGGTTATAAAAATGGCTGGCCTATTGAATGCACAATATTTTGTCAGAAATGATATAATATTGTCCAGATTATAGATGAAATAACAGTGGTCAGATAGAGGGTCTAAACAAAGAGAATCTATTCACATGGTTTTCCGACGATTGTCAATTGTCAAAGTGAATGATGAAAGTGATACCATGTAGATAATAAACTGTCTTTGTGTCAGCAGCTTCAGTCTCTACGTCCATATATAATTATAAAGCTTAAGGATATAGCAATACATATATACCACATACTTTAAAAGTACTTCAGAAAGTTTGGACTTGGAACAGAGTATTACAACAGAAGATTCCATCCGCATGTATCTCAATAGTTTGCAAGCTCTCACAGCAAATAATAAGAAACATGTAACTGTAAACTAGGATACGTTTAGTTCTGAAGGGTAATAAAGTATAACGATAGTAGCTCATGTTAATCCTGGTTGCACAAGGAGAGTCGTCAGATAAAATACACATTAAGCATAACTGCTTGAGAGTTTCTCTGGGACATTCAAACTACGTTATAAATATTTAAGGATGGGTGGAGAGCAGCGAATAAGTCACAGAACAGATGCCTAAACTAGGGCACTGAAGAGAGAAAGCAAGTGGTGTCACCAAGGGAGTGTAGATGGGCCTAATGTGGTGCCCTTATACCTCCTGTGATATTTTTTTCTTTCTCTCTGTGTTCTTTGCTCTGACAAACAATGTCCAAACAAGAAATTCAAATGGAGCCACTTGTAACCAACTTGCGAACCAGTCTTTACAATATATTTTTCCTTGTTGATTGATAAAAGTTTGAGCCCTGAACAGATTATAGAAAGAGTTATGCCACAGGAGGTAGAAGGGAGCCCTATTGGGCCCATTCACACTGACTTGTTGACATCACTCTTTCAATGAAATGCTCTGTCATGGATAAAGCTAACACACTCTAACATCACTCTTCAGTGAGTCAACTGCTAAAATTATGAACTCTGAAAAAACTAGAGAGAGTTGGAACAGGAGAAAAGCTGAGAAAAATATCTGTGAATAAATACCCTGACCTCACATAGTATAATCACTGATTTGAAGCTTTCATTCATTCATCTTTGGGGTTATTTTAGCCAAGGTTATGCAATGTTACAAATCACAGGCAACTATCTAAAGGAGGTGTGACAGCGAGACAGTCTATGCATTTTGTATACCCTAGGACACTTATGTATTCGCGGCATCTAACTTTCGCGTTTTCGCGGTGTAATCTTCTCGCGAAAATTTAATGAGCGAAACTAAACTATCATAACGAACGAGCGAAAACGCTAAGTTAAATAGCTTTGTTCGTTGATATCCACAATAAAATCGTAATATTAGAAATGCAGGCAACTTTCGTCTGTGGTTAGGATAAATGGGAATTTTCTGGTAAACTCATTATAGCTAATACACGAACTGAGCAGCATGGCAAAGCAATATCAGTTTAGTCACCGAATTTGTAACTGATGAGGATGAAAGTCTGGTAGGTGAAGTCGTAAAATTGAAGAATAATTATTGCAGTGATGAATTTTATTACTATCCAAAAACAATATCAACCCTCATCAGGTCCAACCACATTATCTCTTTCACTGCCAATCATGTACAAATTCGTTACCGGCCTAGTGCCAGCCATTTTACCGAAATTGCCGATATTGCTTCATGATATGTATACAGTATTTTTCAAGTTCTACTTTAATTATCTGTATAATCACAAAAATCTAAATTGTCTGTTATGTCATCAACAACTAATTACCTGTTTTATGACTCGCGCGGGGTAGTTAATGAACTCACAGAAAAATGTTCGTTTTTAGATTAGAAATTCTCAAACAAAAGTTTAAATTTGCTTCGTTGTTTTAGGCTGATTTTATAGAGAAATCTTCGGACAACACAGTCAATTTCATAAAACACTTAAAGACCGTGGGTTATGTGGTCAACAAATAATAAAATCAGGTTACCAGACAATTGCTGAGAAAGTCAGAAAATGCGTTTATGTCAGTGGCCCCTAGAAAACGCATAAATGCGTTTATGGCAGCGTAAGGGTTATACAGTTTTGGTTGTGAAGTTGGTTGTTACCTATCTATTTTCTTCTTCTTGGGATTCGAGTGTGAAAGTCACGGCGGGAAGGACCTAGACGTCATTGATAGTCTAAGAAACAAATGGCAGCAAGTGATCAAATGGAATTGTCGATCTCACCCATACATTTCAACCTGTGGTTTACAAATACGAACTATTCCCAAATTGAATTTTTTTCTTATTAGTGAACTGGACCTGAGGAATGTAATGTTTTTTCCACTGGATTTATTTTCACACCACTATATTTTCGCACTCATCAGAGCCGCGAAATTAAGTTGCAGCGAAATTTTACTCTGTGTGCTACTCACGAAACTAAATACTAGCGAAATATAAGTGTCCTAGGGTAGGTGATAACAGAACAGACAACTTTACGTTAATCAGGAGTAATTTTCCCATGGGATAGTTTGTGATCAATTGGCACGCTCATAAACCAGCAACAATGCAGGTCAATAACAAATACAATCTCCATCATCATGCAGCCGACTATCTTAGACTGCTAGTTAATCACCTACATGTCATCAATTTGTGATACAACTGAAGAGCAGAGCTGTACTTTTTCCTATAGAAGTAAAAATCAGCTTGAAACTTTATCTCATCTTCGTCAGCATCAGATGATTGTGAGTTGCACAGAAACCACTGCAAATATAATTTCCTTGTAGCATCCTAAAATCAGGAGAAAAACTCCTCCAATATAAGATAATCAGAAAGGGCTAAGGGTGCTGAGCAGTCTTATAATTTGTACAACTGTCAGTATTGAACATGCCTGATCATCCAGAAAGGCTGCTATTAGCCAAGTACCTTACCATAATCGAGAGATTATACAGGAGCAGACACATGGTAACCGATCAGAGAGAAGTACTTAGAAAAACTCAAGTCTAAAAGCTTACAACTGAACAGCTTCAGTCAAGCTCACTTTAGTCAGACCAGACACAATTGAAATTCAATTTGAATGGACAACCTATTACTAGCGAATCCAATAATTACACTTCTTCACAAACGGTTAATTCAACCATGATTCAGAATTCATCAGTGTGATCATGTGATAATAGGGTACGAAATAGCTACAACAACATTAATTTTTTTGAGTTTGAACCTGTTCAGCCACTTCGTACAAACTTTTCTAGCTTCGGTTGAGATACACACTGTTAGGAGCCGTCTGTTCTGTTGCTATGTAGCCAAACCTTGACAGTTCAGTCAAGCCTTCAGTAGCCAGCAATAAGACACGCTATATTTTGAGAAGTACACTAAACATTATTACCACTGTTACAAGCATGCTCATGGTTGTGCCAGCGACCAGAGCTCTAGGAAGGCAAAGTAATCTACAGAATCCTGCAAGGCATGAGCTAATAATACATTGTAAGTGAACCAAATTACCTAGTTCCTACTACTGTTAAGCATGCAGGCTAGCATTGCGACTTCTTTCTATCGCAATACCATAGCACCGTTATTTTTACACCTACTTTCAATTACTGTCTTTCGATGAAAGTTTTGAACAAAAATGTCATAGAAAAAACTTTCTTGTAAGCTAAAGTCAAGCAGACGACTCTTGTTGTCAGCCTACTAGTCACCACCTGGCTCGTCTGCTTGATACAAGCCAGATGTCAGCTTGTTTCAAGATCATTTAAAAAATCTTATTCTCACATGATTCGTGCCAAACCAACTCGTCGTTGAGTAGGCCATGTAACAGTGATACTTGGTCACAACTCCGCTTGACTCACCTTGACTTCACACTCCTTTACCTTCGCCAAGTCGTGAGCACAAGTCACTTCTGCGCTTGATGTGCTGGTGTCAACGAGGCCTTCAAAATCGCCCAGTTCCAGCTCCATCCCTTCTGCAAAATGAAAAACATAAGACCGCTAATCCAAATAAATTTTGATACAAATAACTTGCTTGAAATGTATTATATTGTACAGCATGTGTAGCTTGTAATGTATTATATTGTACAGCATGTGTAGCTTGTAATGTATTATATTGTACAGCATGTGTAGCTTGTAATGTATTATATTGTACAGCATGTGTAGCTTGTAATGTATTATATTGTACAGCATGTGTAGCTTGTAATGTATTATATTGTACAGCATGCGTAGCTTGTAATGTATTATATTGTACAGCATGCGTAGCTTGTAATGTATTATATTGTACAGCATGTGTAGCTTGTAATGTCAACCAATCACTAATCTAGAGCACAAGATTTTAATGGGGAAGTGGTCTGGTGTTCAACAAATTATACTACGCAATAATGCTACCAGATGTCTGTCAGGTGTTATAGAGTTTTACTCACAATGAAGGAGTCATGAACTTGTAGTTTTCCTTTTCAGTGGGTTTTTTCTTTTTTATCGACAAATTCAAAGTCACAATTGCTCATCAATCAACTGTTGGACATTGAGTGGGATGTTACATTGGAATTCGATGTACAATATATCATAATATTATATGTGACCTGTTCTGTCACTTTTGGAGATTAAGTCTTGACCTAGTCTGAGATTTTGCATTTTCTATAACATGTAAGAGTCTGTCAAACGATGGACTGATGTCGCTTTGAAATGTTAACCATCTTTTTAGAAAGAATAAGCATTTAATGTTCGTGGACCCATAAAACTAATGGGTCTTGGACTTGTCAGATGTAATATAGAAATTCAATTAAATCTTTAAAATAGATACATGTACATGCAACTAACTAAGCTTTGCTTCATGATCAACCTGCTACTATTATCATACTTGATAGGTAGCCCAAGCTCCACCAAGAATAACAGAACACTTCAAATCATTATGACAATTAGTATAATTAGTTACAGGATGTCATTAAGAACAGTCTGTTTGCTGTACATTTTTGTAAAGTGACACAATTTCACTGACTATTGCGTTACTTGCTAAACTACATCCAAGTAACCAGTAAACATCTTTATGACTGGAGTATATCCTGTGTAGCTTTAATATGGTACATGAATATAAAAAAATATTTGCAATGACGCCTCATAGGGTGTGGTATAACATAGAGTGCTAACAAGTTCTAAAAGAGGGCTATGAAAGGTTATGAAAACAGCACAGTGGTGAATGCCATGCGATTAGTAAATGACTTATCGATCTTCTGTGCTATAGGGTTATCCAATCTGAAGTGGGCCCAAATATCATTCTGCCAACTCGTCATATGCTGGTATCTCTCAGTGTATAGTTTTTAATAATTATCTTTTTGTTTCTATGTTTAAATTACTTAGTAAGTGCCAAAAAATGTTAAAGACTTGATGACAAACGCCCACAAACCACATGTACAGAAAATAGATATGCAAAATCTGTATGCATAACTTTTTATGATAAAAAACCCTTGAAATGGCAAAAGAACATTGATACTAAATTGACACAAGCAGCATACCTGATTGGCTTGTAGACTGACCTCAAGACCACACTACTAACCTATGGTAATCCATAAACAAAATAAACTTTGAACTGGCAGGCCATGGACTAGCACCACTGTAGATTGGAATGGATGGTTGTTGTTGAAAAGAATGTGTAGCAATAGTTGGATGACCCCATGAATATGAAAAAACTGATGCGCTGAAACTCACAAAAAAATTACAATCTGTGCTGCTTTCTACCTGCTGTAAGTAGTGACATTGCAAACTAAAAAAAACCATCTCGATGGCACTCCTGAACAAGATGCTGGAATGATTTGAGTGACAACACTGGAACCAATTGGTTCTACAAACAATACAAGCTACCAAACAGCTATTCAAACATGTAGCTTAAGCTAAAAAAACTCAAACAATCTTCTGATGGACAAAACAACCACGCTACTAAATGATTCATTGGTAAATATTCGATTGAGAATGAAGATGCTGAACGCTGATTTTGCTGGTACCAAGTGTTCATTCATTTATCCTTTCATATTTGTTCTTTTTAGCACCCTATTTTAACATTTTATTTTTGCAAAAATTTTTAATTTTTGCAAAAACTAAGAATTTTTGCAGAAACTTTTTATTTTTGCAGCGAAATCAGAAAAAGTTTAAGAAGTAAAGTTTGGGACTATTTTAAAATAGTTTCTGATGATTTATGAGAAATGACTGATTTTGTGTATGTTCAGCAATAGCTATTAAATTCTTGGAATTAAAATTTCGCAATTTGACGGATTTGAACTAACGGAGATTGCAACCGCAAGTTTTAAATCCACGCGCTCTACCACTGAGCTATACAAGGCATATTGATCAAAGACATTATTATATACTGTATAGTGTATACACACGCTAAATGACGTATTATTTGAAACTCTATAAATTCTATTAACTTTATGAAATACGATGCTTTTTCGTATTTTCTTGAACTTCTATTTTCGGTTTTTCGTAAGGCTCAATTGCTAAATCGCAGTCAAGGCCGATTCTTTTCACGCTGATCATTGTATTATCTCCGTAGGAAGAGCCTCTACATTCTCTCACTGTTCGGTCAGACAAAGACAGTACGATATCTCATTTTTACATTTGTACAAGTATCGAGAGGTACCAGTATCGTCGTTTGGATAGATAGCTTCTGGTGGAACAGTAACCTTTTATACACACACGCACGCACACACACACTTCTATGCAAGAATTGTTATTATCAATTCAACATATTCAGGATTTTTATTTTGTTTTTTCAGTTCATATTAATTGTATCATTACCGAATCATCTTTTATTGTATCATAATTTAGCTATTACTTGCGAATTATTTCACATTTACATTCAAACCTTTTTATAGTTGTTTTATTTTTTTTAAATTTATTTGACCTGCACAAAACATTTTCCTCATGATATGAAGTTTAAAAGTTAGTTGTTTGACAATGTTTGAAAACCTTTACAGTTGTTTTTATTTTTTCTTTCAATTTATTTCAATTACACAAAAAACTTTTCTCGTGATATGTAGATTGAAAGTTTGAATGGCAAATATTGTTATATGTTAAATAAAAATCAATTTTCTGTCCATAGACTTTTTTATTACTTTGGCAATGCCGGGCATTCTCCTAGTTTCATATATAAATACAAACAAATAGTACATTTATATTTTTTGTAATAAAATAAACATCCATGCAGCACAAAATATCTAGATCGGTATCTGAATCAGGTTAGTCTACAATAAGAATCGGTAAGCCAGAGCTATATCTGGCTTGGCTGGTGTATTTTAAATCAAGACATCTCTAGATTTTAGACCAAACTTCTGTTAGCTTATGACAAATAATCACTAAACTAGCAAGTAATACAGAAATATTAAAAGCTGCCAACGAACGTGAAAAGCATTTCGGAGTTGCGGGATATTTACAAAAAGATTAGCTTCTATCACCAATCACTACTTTGCATTGAACAGGTCATATTCTACTAGTTTAGGCCAGCCCTACCAATATTACAGTGTGCTGAAAAGTTATTGCTTTCTAAACTAAGCAGCTCAAGGGGAATCCAGATATATTGCAACAAGCTGCTAAGGCAGTTTTTCAGATCAAAATGATAAGTAAAACTGCGCAAAATGGACTTGTTACGTGAATTCTCTTCTCAATAAAACGTTAATAGTTGTAACAACCTTTCTTTTTAGTACTAGCATGTATTTACGGTGCAAAGCAGTTTGGTTCAAATAGCTCAGCTTATTTGATGGTAAATAATTCCATCACAAGCTGGTCAACTATACGAAACAGCTCATAAGCATTTCATTACTTTCAATACTTTGACGGTTCATTTTGTTTTAACGTATCTACCCAACGACCAAAATATTCGCTAAACAAAACCATAAATATGTTGCAGATAGACAAGGTTATTTGCTTTTTTGTATGTTGATATAGGCTAGTTCTTAACTTCAACCGATATAAATAAATTTAAATCCTGTATGAATCAGCAGATATACAAATAAGTATGGGTTCTAGAGCTGTAATATACATGTGGGACAACTACACGCTCGGCCATGCCGATCGACAACCGAAACCTTGTAAATAGTACTGGTTCTACATACATGTATCTAGTCAAGAACATTCAAAGGGTGACGCGTTGTGGCTTGTACACAAGTCGTGAATTTTGGGTTGACATAATTTACCGACTCGAATGAATTTTTGATTCTTACTGGACTTGCCAACGATATAAATGCAGTCGTCTACTCGATGCGAGCTTGTTTTAACTGAGCAAACAACTCCGCCAAAGATAAACAATCGGGGGCCACATGGACTCGGTAATCCCTTGGTAATCATACAAAATAGGCATATAAAATAGGCATCAACAGACCACTCATGTTTCCTACAGCAAAACGAAAATTAGTACGTATTCGTAACGCACTTGGTACGATTTCAATCCTTGTTTTCTGTGCCTCACCTCAAACTGTTACTTTCATATCTAGCCACACAAGCAGATACCTATACATGTATATAGAATGTTTGCAGTGCAGAGTTAACCATTTTTTCCATTTAGATCTAGATGTAGCAACAAACACATTTAAATGATTAAAAATGATTAAAGCTGTGACCTGTAGACCACAGCTTTAATCATTTGATATGTATATAATCATTAGTAATGATTTGTTACATCACCAGCTACATCTACATCATTAGCTACATCTACATCATCTGTAGATCACAACTGGCAAAACAGCTGATCAGCAGCTTTTCCTACAAGCAAGAAAAGCTGTGATCTGTAAATCACAGCTTTTCCTATTAGTAGACAAGCAGGAAGAAACATTTGAATTATAATGTTGTAAATTATAATGATGAAACTGGTAACTCTTGCCCTTGTTGGTGTAACTACTGCTCTTCTGCTGGATCAACTAGCTAAATATTTTAACAAACTTTACAACTTTACTCAGAAAGTGTTCACTTAACTTTACTAAGCATTAATGAAAGTATGAAACTTGAAACGTTTGTTTGAGAGTACATTTAAGTAAATTACACAGATACATAATTCATTAAAAAGCTGCGTTGTTTGCCATTTATGTCAGGTAATTTTGATTATATCTTCGAAGTTGTCAAAAGCTTACATAAAGGCTATTAAATAGGCTAGAGTTAGGACTGTGAAAGCTCCCTCCGATGAATCCCGGAAGATTCAGAAACAGCATGTCAGCGCAGTTAGCAAACATCAAAGGTGACACTTATATATTCAAATTATCAAATTTATTCTTCTCAAAATTATAAGCTTTTTTGCCATGTAGATTGTTGATGGAAATCTCAATATTATACAAACAACATAATATTACAAGTTCAAAAGGCCCTAAAGCTTAAAGAAAAAGTAAACACAATTACTCTTATATAGTTTGATTAGTAATGCATTTCTACTAGGAGTTCTAATGCTAATACTGTTCCTATTGCCAAATAATATTTTGCGAGTATTATTGCTTCTGTTTTTTTTGTTCATTTTAGGCTCTATAGTTCAGTCCTGTTGACTCATACATACAACTTACCAGAGTGTATAGCCTTATCCAAGAACAGAAATACAACTTACCAGGGACTATAGCCTTACTCCCACTACAGAAATACAACTTACCAGGGTTTATAACCTTATTCCCACAAAAGAAATACAACTTACCAGTTTATAGCCTTATTCCCACAACAGAAACATCTGAGTAGATAATATAAGTACAGAGACTTCCTAGCTTCACCTTCAGCTTATCTCCACTGCACATCTTGATATGCTGAAATGCACTACACTTCTCCTTTCAACCCTTTCTGATCAAGTTATTTCTACATATCTCTATCAGTCATAGACATCTATTTTACAATAGCTCTGTTTGTTTATGTATTTTTAAAATGATTTTAATCAATGAACGAAAAGACCTCCGACAATACATCCTAATATTTCCGCTCCTCAGCGATAAGCAACAGCTGCAGTTCTATGATTATCCTTGAACTATAACTGCTCAAAGAAAGTATGAAACTTCAAAAATATTAATTGTATACGAATTAATAAAAAACTAAAAAAGTCAAGAGAAAAGTTAGCTACAGCGAAGCATTTGAAATGCTGATAAATAATAGCTGGGTACATCTGAATAAGGTTTGACCGATGTCTATGTGAGTTGTACGTGTCTGTGTGCGATAGTGGGTCACTGCGTGCCTCCAAGTATCCACCGTGAGCCATTTACTTACATGTCCAAATACTATGATGCTGAACCAGCACTTGCTAAATATAACGACTCAGACCACTAGACTGAATACTGCTACATTATACATTCTGCATCGCAGCAACATTTTGTTCCATGCATTTGAATAGATATATTTTTAGCCACTCGTAGGTTGCTATATTTATATGCGGTAACAGTTTCTCTTCAAATGCATGCACTTGCTTCAACCATAGTTTTACATCTAAAAAACACATATTCTCAAATAATGCCTCTAGTTCAGCTGCCGGATGCCGAGGAGGTAAAAAGAACACCAAATATATAGCAGTCTGCTGAGAGCTTCTGAAAGCGAGCACTTGATCAGGCTTGCATCTGCACTGTGACAAAGGCTGATTGAAACTCTACACCCTGTTCAGCAGCGAAGGAATCACAACTTTACTTTCTATAATCAAAAGTGAGCCTCCTTGTGTTTGCCTTGCAGATTACATCTCCCTTTTGATTCTAGTGTAAACGGCATCACTGCATGCCATGCTTTATACATATCATCTCATAACACCCGAGCAGCTCACATACTCAGTGCTGCCTCGCAGAGCTCTTTTTAGCTCACATGTTCAGGGCTGCCTTGGAGAGGTTCTTTTCAGTTGACATACTCTGAAGGGTCTACTTATAAACTACTCATGAAGTCGTCTTCTCTCAAGGATATAAGGACATGAGTAAGTGCTATACTGCCAGCATATAAGCAAGTTGTTAATAATTCACTATATATTTAGCTGTCATTTGAAAATTAGTATTGCATCTCTTTATTTGTATTTGATGCAACATGAGAAGAGCCTGTTCAACACACATATTACTAAATGTTATGTAATATTCCTTAAATGTTTTTGTGTTTTCAGATCAAGCTAATTTTTGCTATTATACTGGTTTGACTTACAATATGTGTACCTGAAAAGCACGTGTTATGGTCACAGACGTTAACAACACTATCAGCATACGCTTATTATCCAACTAGTGAGCGTAATGGGATGAGAAGAATTTAATAGTTTGCCTAGTCCATAAACATTCAGCGTTGTTACGGACCAAGGAGGTTACATATACGGATCCATAATATTCACAGTATCAAGATATAAGTAAAAACGATATTCGCAACAGCGAGTCCTTTAAATATAGATACACATTATAAAACACATTATTGAACTTGTAATTTTAGCTTGTGATTCTGCGTGCAAAGTTTTTCGTGCTGCAGGCACGCTAGTCTAGGCTGGAGAAGAGCCGATGCACAAGGGCTCAACTAGTTTTAGGACCCAGGGTCTAGAGTTGTCGCCTCATGAGGGAATATAACTTCAACTAACCGATATGCAAGGCTAGTACGTGAGAATATGATGCCGCTACGTAGGTCAAATATGTTCTACTGGCCACTGGAAGTCTGCCTCCTTAAATATCTTCTGTTGATGAGATAGCTCGATCTCCTTTGCCTTTTACTAGTTCAAATTCTAGCGATCTTATTGGTGGGTGTTGTAAGCACGCGGAATATACCGAAGTTTCTCATACAATTTTACAAAACAGGGGAAAAACTCATAACAATTACAAAATTTATACAAACTTCAGATACTTTAGACTTGACAAATTTAAACCTAAAATAAGATATAATAAATAGTTTCTGTATGTCTGCAGTTTCTTTTCTGTCATGTACCATCAATATGGCAGTCGCTTCTATATGCTTTCTAGTATAAATAACGCCTCCTCACGATATCCTGTGTCATCCTTCGACCCTTGAGGGCCACCCATTTCACAAGGGTTGTGTTCCACTTCATACCACTTATGGTTGCTAAGCATGTAATATATAGCCCAACATTTTATCTTATAGGTTGGTCACAACTGAGGGGGAGTGGCTGTAGCTCCCTAACTAGCTCAGCAAGCTCTCCAAGATCTCCCAAAATTGATGAATTTGGCATGTGGATAGTTGGAGATCAGCTTTTTGTAAGTACTCGAATTATGATTCTATATTATGGCTGGCACCTCTCCTGCCCCAACCTATGCCCTTGTAATAATTAGTGATGCCAGCTCTAGCATTAACCCATGTACATTGTTGAAAAAGTTGCTTGGTAACTTGAAAGCCATGCAAATCCGATATTAAAAATACAACAGTACAATGTTTCTAATATTAAACACTACAATACAACGCTTGTGAGGGAAGTCAGATGTCCATGAATTTTATAATGCAACTATTCATTTAATCTATATTTTAATTGTTTTGCTTATGTACACAGTATTATATTTTTCTACCTTAGTGTCTAGCAAAGCCAAGAGCCAATTACTGCTATATCTTCTGTTGATAAATGCTGTGTGCTGTGGTAGTTTTGTGAGCTGTTGTACAAAGCTACAGAGTCCAGTAGTTGTATTACTTTCGCAGATGGAATGTCAGTGACAACACAGCAAAGCTGATTGAGTTGCAGCATTTTTGTTTACCATGTTTATGATTAGATTCCAAGCGCTGTTCTCTTTACCCGTTTTCAGAACTCAATATAACCTGTCTTCTTAATGGCGAGTGCTCAGGCTATCTTGTTCACTAATTCACCTTCACCTCACAGACACACAGCTAATTTTTAACAAAGTTAATTGATTAAATGCTACGTATAAGATGCATTCTGAACGAATCCTGTGTTGATTTTGGTCCCCTGCCAGGCATGCATTCAATGCTCATTGGTTAAAGGATGGTTTCTTTTTCCTAGCATTCACTACCCATTCAATGCATATAAACCAACAGTCTAACAAGACTTTTTCTAAAAGCTATGCTAGGACTGGTTAATATAGTCCTAGTATATTATATTGCCCTATAATCATTCAACATTCATATAGAATGTTGAATATTTTAGGGCAAGTACATGTATATTACATCTGTTCAATGAGTCTCTCAGAACTAGTGTTTCGTTTTAGCATTATTTGGGCCTAAGGATGCTATCTATTTTCAGGTGGGCTACAGACTAGTCCACACTGTTGATGATCTAATAGAGCTCAGCCGTCAAACTGCTCAGTACACCAATGTTTGCCCCACCATTTCTAAAGCGGAGGAGCTGGCCAAGTTTGATAAGGTGAGAAGGGTTTCTGCTGTAAATGGTATTGCTTCATGAGTAGTGATGGTACTGGCTCCATGCTTCCAATGAATCAAGCATTTCTTGTGAAAGACCCTGAAGCGCAAGAGAGTGCTAGGCAATGGAGAAGATGTTTTTCACTATCTGTATGGGGCTCCTGAAGATGTTACCAAACCTTAATTTGCTCTCACGCCCGCCCGTACTCACCCCTTCCTAGCCAGCGTTGGCTGTCAGAAATTTGCTTGGAAAATATCTCACTTACGAGAATTGTTATTCCTATATTAAATCTGGGATTTGTAAATTCATTCAGTTGAATTGTAACTCAATGCTTTGCCATTCTTACTGTCAGGTTAGATAAAAAACAGTTCAAATGTTTTCAATTTCATTTTGTCCATCTGCAGAAAGTTTCTACTGTGGTTGTTTACGAGATTTCAGCCAAGGTTCAGCTGAGCAACTTCTTGACCTGAAATGAGGCTAGTATTGTCCTCATAATAATACCTGTGTTTATCCATTAGGTGCTGGCTAGTAGAATAGAGAACATGAGGTCAGGGACACTGGAGGTGAGCAGCGATTTCACCAACAGGAGACTAAAGGACCTGTTGCTCAGGTAGAGAGGTAGACACACTAGTAGATGGAGGCTTTGGGCACAGAAGTACTAGTTGGGGTCATGTAGGGTTTATGTCATTCTGTAGGTATTATTTTTGTTTACATTCTTTTTTAAGCGTTGTCATTGCATGATTTTTTCAAAGGCACATGTTAATACTCCAAATACTTTATTTGTCTCCCTGTAGCAATGCTTCAGTCAGTACATCTCGCTCAAGGTTGAACCTACTCTCTAATCTACTGTGGCACCATCAAGAATATGAGTGCGAAAGGACCTTTTGGGTCTGAGTAAAAGTTTAAGTTGAAAACCACTGAAAGGAGTTATTTCCTCCTTCATAGCCCATTGTTTTGGGCTCTTTGGATTTTGTATAGAATATGATAGTTTTCCCAAATTGTTACAATTCTAAGGCTGTCTATCGCATTAATACTCATCAATAAATAATCATTGGTTTTCAAGTATAAAATTATAAAGCTGATATATTTTCGTAGACATGATACACCAATCGGGAGGGTTGTAACCTTATTGTCTATCGAGAAACACTTAGGCAGAACTTTGCTAGGTGTTCTATTGCAGATATATTCCTTCTCAAGTCTTAGTACTCACTTGATAGTGTAATTTTAATGACATATTTCCGACCACCATTTGTCATCACTGTATGTACTGACATGGCCAGGGTCTGGCTCACGCACCCAAAGACCCTGGCTAACTCTGACACATAACAAAATGAGTACCGACAAGAGGTGGACCAGAGAATGGTCGATTCATTTATTATTGGGGGATAGAATTTCATTGTGTAGTAGTAGTAGCAGCACTAGTAGTAGTAGTAGTAGTAGTAGTAGTAATAGAAGTAGTGGTAGGGATATGTATAACCAAATGCAAGTGGGAACAACTCTTGGTCTAAACTGCTGTGGATTGTGGAATCAATATTAAATGGCAACTGTCTCAAATTTGATTTATTTCAACAATGATTTAAAACAGATTCATGAGGAAGTATATATTGAATTTTGATAGTCTCGGCTGTCAACAATTAAGTAGTGATCATTATCAAATCAATCTTCAGTGTCATACGATTGATTTTTTCATTTTGCTTCACTGATTTAAGAATGATCAGTTGTGATTGAAGTTTGAGTTGTCAGTTGAATGTAGGATAGACTCACTAGTTACTCCAGTTCTTGATTAATTTTCCATTAATTATCATTATCAAATCATTCTTCAATCAGTATGGATATGTTTTATGGGTAACAGTGACTTTTAGATCATTATCAACATATTATTAAATCTTAAGCCTGGCTAAATCAAATTACAATAATTTTTTTTCTCTGTGTAGGTGTTCCATTGCAGATATATTCCTTCTCAAGTCTTAGCACTCACTTACTAGTGTAATTTTAATGACATATTTCCGACCACCATTCGTCATCACTGTATAAAAACAAATGCGGTTTCAATGGACTCAATCAAAAATGAAGAAATGGAACAGAGAAAAGCTGAGAAAAAGAAGACAATTCTATTGTGTGTATAGCTCCGCAAAGTTGAAATGGTTCATTGTATTGTATATGAATGAGATTTTGAGGCAGCATAACTCAGTGAGTTGGAAGCAGCATCAGAGGTTGTGTTGCAAAAAATATCTTTCAATTTAAGTAGGTGTTCTGCTGCAGCCATTTGTATGTATTGTTGATGTTTACAGAGTTTGGTGAATCGTAAGTGACTCTACAATTGTAAAATATAACTCTCAGTAATCAGTGTTTCCACAAATATCTTAGTAAGTAAAACTTTTAGATGCCTTGAGCGCATGGGGGAGATAAGTCCACTCCTCAACAGCAGCATAGAAGCGCATCTCGCAACAGCCAATGAGAGTAATCGCTGTCTTGCTGCTCAGAATCGGGACTGTTTTAAACAACAACTATTGGAGACTCTGAGAGACTTTGGACTCTTGCTCCAGCTCTTTAAGAATGGAAAACCTCCGCCAGAAGTTGACTCTCTGCGGGTGGGCGCATAGTAAAATAGTTGAGGAGCATTTTTCACTTATAGAAACCAGCCTATTCAGTCTTTGGCTTGCCCAATCAACATAACATCCCATATTGCTCATGAGTTCTAGAATATTCTTGAACAGCTACAGAGTGAGCTTCGTCTCGTAATACTTTTTTTCTGATTTGAGTTTTTGTGGAACAAAAATCGTGCATAAATCTATTATATTTTCTGTAAGAGTTAACGTATTGATCTTACATAAACTGTCTTCACAATGATTTTCTTCAAGTGTCAACCGATTGCTGGCTGTATAATGGAGTGCCATGGCATAATATGTTTACATCTCGAATGGCGCAAGCCTTTGGTCAATGGAAGCAAGCCTAGATGGCAGTACTATTGGAGACAAGTAAAACGTATCGTTTGGTTTTCAGCAAACTACTTAAAGATTGAAATAAGCTTTGACTAATAAAATATCAAAAGTACATGTTATGAATACTGTCTACAGAGTGACAGTTTTGGCACTGCTTTGGAGTGGCTCCGTGGAGAGTCGTCTGTCCTCAGCAACGTAGGTGAGTTTTTATTCTAGCCAACACCACTATTCCTGCACAACCTTACTTTATTTTTAGCTTATTTAGCGTGGAGACAGCAGATAAGAAAAACTTGTGTAAGCGATTGTAAGAAAATAAAGCATTAGATATGGTTTACAATATAAGTTGTCTCTAATTATACTTACATGTATACTAGGAGTATATATTCATATGTAACCTATCTTTGACTTGCTTGATGATAACATCGAGTGTTGGAGATTCTTCTTTTGAGTAGTGGCTACATACACCGATGTTTGGCACTAGTGAAGGCATCTATGTGTTTGACACATGCTACAATGTTGGGCCTGATACAGGCATCGATGTGCTTGACACTTGCTGCAAGTTGGGCCTGATACAGGCATCGATGTGCTTGACACTTGCTGCAATGTTGGGCCTGATACAGGCATCGATGTGCTTGACACTTGCTGCAAGTTGGGCCTGATACAGGCATCGATGTGATTGATACATGCAGCTCCTGGCATTGGCATAGATTTAATATGTTGAAGTTTGCGTAGAATGCTTTCACATCACTAGTGCTTGGCTAGCTTATTTTTTAGTAATGAGTGAATTAAGTTTAAAAAAGTTATTAAAACTGAATAAACTTTTAGTTTACACTTTTTCCCGTGGTTCATGTTAATAGCTGACATACATCCATTACAGGTATTATTAAAAATAACAATTTTGTGTAGATTATTGTACTGCGTACACTTATCCTGTATACCAGCCAGTGATCCGTTATTGACTTTTGGCTGATTTTGGTAACTAACAATTTACTTCTCAAATGAGCAAGTCGACTGATCTACACTGTCAATTGGTATTACGAGTACACATACCTCTCCATAACCTATCGCTTATTAGCTCACGCTAATTGTTCTGCATGAAAAAATGGAATTGCACAGTCTGCTCTGATTGGTTGTCAGAACTGAACAGGCATTGGTAAATTAAAAAAGTGCAAACTACAGTTTGACCGATTTTTAAAAACATTTTTAATCATTCAAAATGTTTTTAGCATTTATCGGAAGAGCAAGCTTTTGGCATAATCGGTCCAATTGTTAGCTGATGCACATGTATCGTTACTAACTGACAAACATATGAGCACCCTAAGACACTGGCCTGCGTACACACCCTTTATAAACACATTCTCTGGTTACTAGGTGTAGTAAAAAGACATCCTCCTGTGTTTTAATTATTTTTTAAGGGATAAAATGTTTCTTTAGCTATTGAGTCCTACATCTATAGCTTCAGTATCAAAATACTCACAGCTTTTGTTTGGTTACGAGTCGATTCGTGTCCCTTAATATTCTCTCCTGAATTTCCTTTGAAGGTTTAGAGGCTATACGAACATGCATCAAGGATGGGCGTCAGCTAACCAGCACTTTAAATGATGGTTTAGACAAGGGAGAGCTCATGTCTATCTGCAGCGATGCTGAAGTGACTGGCGAGTTATTCAGAGACCTCCATAGCAAGGGCCAGGTATGTCCCCTACTTTATCTGCTGCTGCCTGTGCCCTGTTAGTTAAATGCAAAATCAATCCCTAGCAATGAACATTCTCTCTATATGCTGTTGTTGCTGCATACAATCGGCACACATACCTATAATTATGTAAAACTAATTACAAGGAGCAAGCACTGCTTGTACCTAGAGATTTACCTGCAGTATTCAATATATAACCTTGTTATTATGAGGGGTTGGGGGTTGGTGGTTGGTGATTAGCGCATACAATGTCTGTGGTCCACCTCTATTTCATCGGGATTTTCTTTATACTCCGCAACTTTATTTTTGTTGACCAATAGAATTCTTGGTCTCATCATGATATGAATAACTGAAATGAGACCTACTATTGGTCAATTGGCTGATGCAAACTGTGTTAACTCAGCAGATGCGAGTACCTGCTATGATAAACTCTGTTGATGCAACTCCTCATTTACATTGTATGTATGACACGTTCATAGCAGGTGCTTTGAGGTTGTAAAACCATTGGGTAAAACACCACATCCTTTATTATTTATAGCACTCAATATAGCTGTGCAGCTTTTTGACCTCATTACAGGGTAAAACATCTCGAGGCGTCACAGCCAAAGCACAGATGTCTCAGCAGTTGTCCCACCTCCGTGATAGAATGATAGAAACACTCTCCAGAAAGGTAGCCTGTGCTAGCTTCATTGTTTGAACCCCTCCCTTTAAATAGGCAACCATTTTTACACATGCTAAAGCTAAACAAGTAGACTAGGTAGGAGTATCAACCTGGCTGTAGGCTATCTATCTGTAGGCTTGTTAGATCTATCATCAGGGTTCTATCAACAATGTGTTTGCTTTGTATTACAGACAATGAATGCTAATTTGCCTTATTGCGTGTTACCGTTCCCTTCCTTACTTCTTTAGTAGTGACTTCTCTGACAGTATTTATAATGAAATCTTGATTGGTTGACATACCTCTACTCACTTTACTCAAGGCTGGCCTACTATGTGACTAATTGTGGAAGCTTTCATCAGAAACTAGCTGTGTAACCAATCGTTGTCAGCTGTGCCGAGCATTAACAAAGCAAAATATTTTAAATAAATTTTCTGAATGAGACAAGTATGGTGTGTGTTTTGCAGTTACATAGAGAAGGATTCTAAATCTTTCATCTGATTTTTTACTTTTCAACAACATTATGATACTAAGCATTCCACTGCTTATATACAATATCTTTTAAAAACAATTGTATTCCTGCTGATCTCAAGCACACTTGTAAATTGTTTTTGGTTTAGGCTCACTATCGCAGTCATTTTTCAGTCCAAAATAGGCTCATATTGTGACATAAATAGTCTATCGATTGAGAATAACATAGAAAAACAACTTGTCTTGCAGCTCGTAACTCTCATGAACGCTTTTGTTAACTCAGAACATGTAGTTTCACTTCTATTCCAAATTTTTTTTGAGATCTCATTACAGCATAAATGTAGTCTATGGCTTAGCATAGCTGCAACAGGAAGTTCTACGTTGTCACTAGTGAGCTTTTAAGATACACCCTAATGCAGTGTACAACAACAAAATTTTCTTCAGTGGTTGCGAAGAATCAAGCTGTACGTCTGATTGGCCCAAGGCTACCTCAGTAATGCTGCTGTACATCCAACAATGGAAACAAGGGCTTGGAATGAGAAAACGTGGAAGTTGATATTTGATTACATTCAATTCGTGCTTGAGAATATTTTTGATATGTATAGTTAGCGTCTATCATTGAGTAGTCCTAATCAATTAACTTGCAGTTACCCTCTCTTAACAAACTAAAAGTCATACTAGCTAAAAGATTCTTTATGTCTTGTCATGAATTAAACGGGATAACTTGCACCGACATGCAGTTGCAGTACCTTTATATCATGTTACTTGAATTAACCCACCAGCTAGGAATTGTCTTCCTTTTTAAACACCAATATCATATGCTGAAAACAGAGTTTTCAACACAGAAAGTCTATCAGACAGAAAAGATACTTTTAGTGGCAAAGAGGACACCTCATCACAATTATGTATGAGCCAACCCAACCACTGTAATGGCTCTAAGAGGAAAAGCAACTAAAAGTTGACTGTGTAATGCCTCTATCAGTATTGTGGCACGCAGCCACTCAAGTGATCATGCTCTGGTCTGCGTTTTACAGACACTCGATGATTTCTCAAACTCGGATCTGCCCATAGAGCTGCTGGAGAAAGCTGCCCTCATAGCCCATTGTGAGTAGCAAGGCAGACAGTGAACCCTTTAGAGCTGTTTATTAATATGGTTCAGCCATATAAGGTTCAGGTCTATTTTTGGCTACAACACTTATTAAAGCCTAAATGTTGTGTCAAATGTTTGGAATTATCTGTCTTTGTTTATTCTAGCTCATCCTATACATTCACCTATAACCCCTGAGCTAGGACAATTGATGGTATACTATTAGAAATACATAGCTTATGTCTAAATTGTTTACAAATATTCAGTAGCCAGACCTTGACTTATAATCACCTCTACTTAGTTATTCTCTGACATTCAACATAAACATAATAAAATTAGAGCGAATATCCATTTAGAGGTATGAAGTTATTTTCAGCATAGAATGTTTAGAATTTCTCAAAATTTTAGTGTTGTAAATAAAAGTGAAAAACGTGTAAAAGTTAAAAATTAAATGTACACCTGTTAGAAAATACATAAATTAAGTTAATTAAAAAACTAGCTAGTTTACATTGTATCAAGTATTTCTGTTGCACACTTACTCTCACTACCATTGAACACTTACTCTTTCTACCATTGTACACTTACTCTCACTACCATTGCAGACTTACTCTCGCTACCATTGTACACTTACTCTCACTACTATTGTACACTTACTCTCACTACCATGGCACACTTACTCTCGCTACCATTGCACACTTACTCTCACTACCAGTGTACACTTACGCTCGCTACCATGGCACACTTACTCTCTCTACCATTGTACACTTACTCTCACTACCATGGCACACTTACTCTCGCTACCATTGCACACTTACTCTCACTACCATTGTACACTTACTCTCACTACCATGGCACACTTACTCTCACTACCATTGCACACTTACTCTCACTACCATTGCACACTTACTCTCACTACCATGGCACACTTACTCTCACTACCATTGCACACTTACTCTTGCTACCATTGCACACTTACTCTCACTACCATTGTACACTTACTCTCACTACCATGGCACACTTACTCTCACTACCATTGCACACTTACTCTTGCTACCATTGCACACTTACTCTCTCTACCATTGTACACTTACTCTCACTACCATGGCACACTTACTCTCGCTACCATTGCACACTTACTCTCACTACCATTGTACACTTACTCTCACTACCATGGCACACTTACTCTCACTACCATTGCACACTTACTCTTGCTACCATTGCACACTTACTCTCACTACCATTGCACACTTACTCTCACTACCAGTGTACACTTACTCTCACTACCATGGCACACTTACTCTTGCTACCATTGCACACTTACTCTCACTACCATTGTACACTTACTCTCACTACCATGGCACACTTACTCTCACTACCATTGCACACTTACTCTCACTACCATTGCACACTTACTCTCTCTACCAGTGTACACTTACTCTCACTACCATGGCACACTTACTCTTGCTACCATTGCACACTTACTCTCACTACCATTGTACACTTACTCTCACTACCAGTGTACACTTACTCTCACTACCATGGCACACTTACTCTTGCTACCATTGCACACTTACTCTCGCTACCATTGCACACTTACTCTCACTACCATGGCACACTTACTCTCTCTACCAGTGTACACTTACTCTCACTACCATGGCACACTTACTCTTGCTACCATTGCACACTTACTCTCACTACCATTGTACACTTACTCTCACTACCAGTGTACACTTACTCTCACTACCATGGCACACTTACTCTCACTACCATTGCACACTTACTCTCACTACCATTGTACACTTACTCTCGCTACCATTGCACACTTACTCTCACTACCATTGCACACTTACTCTTACTACCATTGTACACTTACTCTCGCTACCATGGCACACTTACTCTCACTACCATTGTACACTTACTCTCACTACCATTGCACACTTACTCTTACCACCATTGTACACTTACTCTCGCTACCATGGCACACTTACTCTCACTACCATTGTACACTTACTCTCACTACCATTGCACACTTACTCTCGCTACCATGGCACACTTACTCTCACTACCATTGCACACTTACTCTTACTACCATTGTACACTTACTCTCCCTACCATTGCACACTTACTCTCGCTACCATTGCACACTTACTCTCACTACCATTGCACACTTACTCTCACTACCATTGTACACTTACTCTCGCTACCATTGTACACTTACTCTTACTACCATTGTACACTTACTCTCACTACCATTGTACACTTACTCTCACTACCATTGTACACTTACTCTCCCTACCATTGTACACTTACTCTCGCTACCATTGCACACTTACTCTCACTACCATTGCACACTTACTCTTACTACCATTGCACACTTACTCTCACTACCATTGTACACTTACTCTCGCTACCATGGCACACTTACTCTCACTACCATTGCACACTTACTCTCACTACCATTGCACATTTACTCTCACTACCATTGCACACTTACTCTCACTACCATTGCACACTTACTCTCGCTACCATTGTACACTTACTCTCGCTACCATGGCACACTTACTCTCACTACCATTGTACACTTACTCTCACTACCATTGTGCACTTACTCTCACTACCATTGTACACTTACTCTCACTACCATTGTGCACTTACTCTCACTACCATTGTACACTTACTCTCACTACCATTGTGCACTTACTCTCACTACCATTGTACACTTACTCTCACTACCATTGTACACTTACTCTCACTACCATTGCACATTTACTCTCGCTACCATGGCACACTTACTCTCACTACCATTGCACACTTACTCTCACTACCATTGCACACTTACTCTCACTACCATTGCACACTTACTCTCACTACCATTGCACACTTACTCTCACTACCATTGCACACTTACTCTCACTACCATTGCACACTTACTCTCGCTACCATGGCACACTTACTCTCACTACCATTGTACACTTACTCTCACTACCATTGCACACTTACTCTTACTACCATTGTACACTTACTCTCACTACCATTGTACACTCACTCTCACTACCATTGTACACTTACTCTCACTACCATTGCACACTTACTCTTACTACCATTGTACACTTACTCTCACTACCATTGCACACTTACTCTTACTACCATTGTACACTTACTCTCACTACCATTGCACACTTACTCTCACTACCATTGCACACTTACTCTCACTACCATTGCACACTTACTCTCGCTACCATGGCACACTTACTCTCACTACCATTGTACACTTACTCTCACTACCATTGCACACTTACTCTTACTACCATTGTACACTTACTCTCACTACCATTGCACACTTACTCTTACTACCATTGTACACTTACTCTCACTACCATTGTACACTTACTCTCACTACCATTGTACACTTACTCTCACTACCATTGCACACTTACTCTCACTACCATTGCACACTTACTCTTGCTACCATTGCACACTTACTCTCACTACCATTGCACACTTACTCTCCCTACCATTGTACACTTACTCTCGCTACCATGGCACACTTACTCTCACTACTATTGTACACTTACTCTCACTACCATTGTACACTTACTCTCCCTACCATTGTACACTTACTCTCGCTACCATTGCACACTTACTCTCACTACCATTGCACACTTACTCTCCCTACCATTGTACACTTACTCTCGCTACCATTGCACACTTACTCTCACTACCATTGCACACTTACTCTCACTACCATTGCACACTTACTCTCGCTACCATGGCACACTTACTCTCACTACCATTGTACACTTACTCTCACTACCATTGTACACTTACTCTCACTACCATTGTACACTTACTCTCGCTACCATGGCACACTTACTCTCACTACCATTGTGCACTTACTCTCACTACCATTGTACACTTACTCTCACTACCATTGTACACTTACTCTCACTACCATTGTACACTTACTCTCCCTACCATTGTACACTTACTCTCGCTACCATTGCACACTTACTCTCACTACCATTGCACACTTACTCTTACTACCATTGCACACTTACTCTCACTACCATTGCACACTTACTCTCACTACCATTGTACACTTACTCTCACTACCATTGCACACTTACTCTCACTACCATTGCACACTTACTCTCGCTACCATTGTACACTTACTCTCGCTACCATGGCACACTTACTCTCACTACCATTGTACACTTACTCTCACTACCATTGCACACTTACTCTTGCTACCATTGCACACTTACTCTTACTACCATTGTACACTTACTCTCGCTACCATGGCACACTTACTCTCACTACCATTGTACACTTACTCTCACTACCATTGCACACTTACTCTCGCTACCATGGCACACTTACTCTCACTACCATTGCACACTTACTCTTACTACCATTGTACACTTACTCTCACTACCATTGTACACTTACTCTCACTACCATTGTACACTTACTCTCCCTACCATTGTACACTTACTCTCGCTACCATTGCACACTTACTCTCACTACCATTGCACACTTACTCTTACTACCATTGCACACTTACTCTCACTACCATTGTACACTTACTCTCGCTACCATGGCACACTTACTCTCACTACCATTGCACACTTACTCTCACTACCATTGCACATTTACTCTCACTACCATTGCACACTTACTCTCACTACCATTGCACACTTACTCTCGCTACCATTGTACACTTACTCTCGCTACCATGGCACACTTACTCTCACTACCATTGTACACTTACTCTCACTACCATTGTGCACTTACTCTCACTACCATTGTACACTTACTCTCACTACCATTGTGCACTTACTCTCACTACCATTGTACACTTACTCTCACTACCATTGTGCACTTACTCTCACTACCATTGTACACTTACTCTCACTACCATTGTACACTTACTCTCACTACCATTGCACATTTACTCTCGCTACCATGGCACACTTACTCTCACTACCATTGCACACTTACTCTCACTACCATTGCACACTTACT
Source organism: Watersipora subatra (assembly GCF_963576615.1). Taxonomy (NCBI): domain Eukaryota; kingdom Metazoa; phylum Bryozoa; class Gymnolaemata; order Cheilostomatida; family Watersiporidae; genus Watersipora; species Watersipora subatra. The sequence continues at coordinate 3,329,585 of NC_088711.1, forward strand.
CTCACTACCATTGCACACTTACTCTCACTACCATTGCACACTTACTCTCACTACCATTGCACACTTACTCTCACTACCATTGCACACTTACTCTCGCTACCATGGCACACTTACTCTCACTACCATTGTACACTTACTCTCACTACCATTGCACACTTACTCTCACTACCATTGTGCACTTACTCTCACTACCATTGCACACTTACTCTCACTACCATTGTGCACTTACTCTCACTACCATTGCACACTTACTCTCATTACCATTGCACACTTACTCTCGCTACCATTGTACACTTACTCTCACTACCATTGTACACTTACTCTCACTACCATTGCACACTTACTCTCGCTACCATGGCACACTTACTCTCACCACCATTGTACACTTACTCTCACTACCATTGCACACTTACTCTCGCTACCATGGCACACTTACTCTCACTACCATTGTACACTTACTCTCACTACCATTGTACACTTACTCTCACTACCATTGAACACTTACTCTCACTACCATTGTACACTTACTCTCCCTACCATTGAACACTTACTCTCACTACCATTGTGCACTTACTCTCACTACTATTGCACACTTACTCTCACTACCATTGCACACTTACTCTCGCTACCATTGTACACTTACTCTCACTACCATTGTACACTTACTCTTACTACCATTGTACACTTACTCTCATTACCATTGCACACTTACTCTCGCTACCATTGTACACTTACTCTCACTACCATTGCACACTTACTCTCACTACCATAGCACACTTACTCTCACTACCATGGCACACTTACTCTCGCTACCATTGCACACTTACTCTCACTACCATGGCACACTTACTCTCGCTACCATTGTACACTTACTCTCACTACCATTGTACACTTACTCTCACTACCATTGAACACTTACTCTTACTACCATTGTACACTTACTCTCGCTACCATTGTACACTTACTCTTACTACCATTGTACACTTACTCTCGCTACCATTGCACACTTACTCTCGCTACCATTGTACACTTACTCTCCCTACCATTGAACACTTACTCTCACTACCATTGTGCACTTACTCTCACTACTATTGCACACTTACTCTCACTACCATTGCACACTTACTCTCGCTACCATGGCACACTTACTCTCACTACCATTGTACACTTACTCTCACTACCATTGCACACTTACTCTTACTACCATTGTACACTTACTCTCACTACCATTGAACACTTACTCTTACTACCATTGTACACTTACTCTCACTACCATTGTACACTTACTCTCACTACCATTGTACACTTACTCTTACTACCATTGTACACTTACTCTCACTACCATTGAACACTTACTCTTACTACCATTGTACACTTACTCTCACTACCATTGTACACTTACTCTCACTACCATTGTACACTTACTCTCACTACCATTGTACACTTACTCTTACTACCATTGTACACTTACTCTCACTACCATTGAACACTTACTCTTACTACCATAGCACACTTACTCTCACTACCATGGCACACTTACTCTCGCTACCATTGCACACTTACTCTCACTACCATGGCACACTTACTCTCGCTACCATTGTACACTTACTCTCACTACCATTGTACACTTACTCTCACTACCATTGAACACTTACTCTTACTACCATTGTACACTTACTCTCGCTACCATTGTACACTTACTCTTACTACCATTGTACACTTACTCTCGCTACCATTGCACACTTACTCTCGCTACCATTGTACACTTACTCTCCCTACCATTGAACACTTACTCTCACTACCATTGTGCACTTACTCTCACTACTATTGCACACTTACTCTCACTACCATTGCACACTTACTCTCGCTACCATGGCACACTTACTCTCACTACCATTGTACACTTACTCTTACTACCATTGTACACTTACTCTCATTACCATTGCACACTTACTCTCGCTACCATTGTACACTTACTCTCACTACCATTGCACACTTACTCTTACTACCATTGTACACTTACTCTCATTACCATTGCACACTTACTCTCGCTACCATTGTACACTTACTCTCACTACCATTGCACACTTACTCTCACTACCATAGCACACTTACTCTCACTACCATGGCACACTTACTCTCGCTACCATTGTACACTTACTCTCACTACCATTGCACACTTACTCTCACTACCATAGCACACTTACTCTCACTACCATGGCACACTTACTCTCACTACCATAGCACACTTACTCTCACTACCATGGCACACTTACTCTCGCTACCATTGCACACTTACTCTCACTACCATGGCACACTTACTCTCGCTACCATTGTACACTTACTCTCACTACCATTGTACACTTACTCTCACTACCATTGAACACTTACTCTCACTACCATTGCACACTTACTCTCACTACCATAGCACACTTACTCTCACTACCATGGCACACTTACTCTCGCTACCATTGCACACTTACTCTCACTACCATGGCACACTTACTCTCATTACCATTGCACACTTACTCTCACTACCATGGCACACTTACTCTCACTACCATTGTACACTTACTCTCACTACCATTGCACACTTACTCTCGCTACCATGGCACACTTACTCTCACTACCATTGTACACTTACTCTCACTACCATTGTACACTTACTCTCACTACCATTGAACACTTACTCTCACTACCATTGTACACTTACTCTCCCTACCATTGAACACTTACTCTTACTACCATTGTACACTTACTTTCACTACCATTGTACACTTACTCTCACTACCATTGTACACTTACTCTCACTACCATTGCACACTTACTCTCACTACCATTGTACACTTACTCTCACTACCATTGTACACTTACTCTCACTACCATTGTACACTTACTCTTACTACCATTGTACACTTACTCTCACTACCATGGCACACTTACTCTCACTACCATTGCACACTTACTCTCACTACCATGGCACACTTACTCTCACTACCATTGTACACTTACTCTCACTACCATTGCACACTTACTCTCGCTACCATGGCACACTTACTCTCACTACCATTGTACACTTACTCTCACTACCATTGTACACTTACTCTCACTACCATTGAACACTTACTCTCACTACCATTGTACACTTACTCTCCCTACCATTGAACACTTACTCTTACTACCATTGTACACTTACTCTCACTACCATTGTACACTTACTCTCACTACCATTGTACACTTACTCTCACTACCATTGCACACTTACTCTCACTACCATTGTACACTTACTCTCACTACCATTGTACACTTACTCTCACTACCATTGTACACTTACTCTTACTACCATTGTACACTTACTCTCACTACCATTGAACACTTACTCTTACTACCATTGTACACTTACTCTCACTACCATTGTGCACTTACTCTCACTACTATTGCACACTTACTCTCACTACCATTGCACACTTACTCTCGCTACCATTGTACACTTACTCTCACTACCATTGTACACTTACTCTTACTACCATTGTACACTTACTCTCATTACCATTGCACACTTACTCTCACTACCATTGTACACTTACTCTCACTACCATTGTACACTTACTCTTACTACCATTGTACACTTACTCTCACTACCATTGAACACTTACTCTTACTACCATTGTACACTTACTCTCACTACCATTGTACACTTACTCTCACTACCATTGCACACTTACTCTTACTACCATTGTACACTTACTCTCACTACCATTGAACACTTACTCTTACTACCATTGTACACTTACTCTCACTACCATTGTACACTTACTCTCACTACCATTGCACACTTACTCTTACTACCATTGTACACTTACTCTCACTACCATTGTACACTTACTCTCACTACCATTGTACACTTACTCTCACTACCATAGCACACTTACTCTCACTACCATTGCACATTTACTCTCGCTACCATGGCACACTTACTCTCGCTACCATTGTACACTTACTCTCACTACCATTGTACACTTACTCTCACTACCATTGCACACTTACTCTCACTACCAATGAACACTTACTCTCACTACCATTGTACACTTACTCTCACTATCATTGCACACTTACTCTCACTACCATTGCACACTTACTCTCACTACCATTGAACACTTACTCTCACTACCAATGAACACTTACTCTCACTACCATTGCACACTTACTCTCGCTACCATTGCACATTTACTCTCGCTACCATGGCACACTTACTCTCGCTACCATTGAACACTTACTCTCACTACCAATGAACACTTACTCTCACTACCATTGTACACTTACTCTTACTACCATAGCACACTTACTCTCACTACCATGGCACACTTACTCTCGCTACCATTGTACACTTACTCTCACTACCATTGTACACTTACTCTCACTACCATAGCACACTTACTCTCACTACCATTGCACATTTACTCTCGCTACCATGGCACACTTACTCTCGCTACCATTGTACACTTACTCTCACTACCATTGCACATTTACTCTCACTACCATGGCACACTAACTCTCACTACCATTGCACACTTACTCTCACTACCACGGCACACTTACTCTCACTACCATTGTACACTTACTCTCACTACCATTGCACACTTACTCTCGCTACCATTGTACACTTACTCTCACTACCACGGCACACTTACTCTCACTACCATTGCACACTTACTCTCACCACCATTGTACACTTACTCTCGCTACCATTGTACATTTACTCTCTTTACCATTGTACACTTACTCTCGCTACCATGGCACACTTACTCTCGCTACTATTGTACACTTACTCTCACTACTATTGAACACTTACTCTTACATTATTTGCGTTCTTACATGTAGTTTTATATAACGCAATTGTTATAATACTACATTTATTTAATTGGAGTATTTTTCAAGTTTATTGTTGTTTAGGGTTTAAGAAAGATTTAAACAGAATACAATGTATTCTTAATTTATTCTTATCTTGTTCATAATTGTATCAACATACAACCAACAATGGAAATGAATTAACTTTGTACATCAAAGTTTGAAACTATTAGATATTGTCATGAATTATTTGATTGGAAAACACCTTATGCTTTGGCTCACTTTTCAACATTCTTTATTGATAGCTGTTTTGGTTCTCACTTTGGCTTCAGGTTTTCAGGCTATTTTGCCAGTCAAGGTCAAAAGTTATAGTTTGAAATTTACCTCTTGCAGGCTATCCTAGCCTGTAACTCTGATTTTACTTTTGCAGTCAAACCTCAAAGAAAGGTGGCATTCATAGAAAAGAGAGTTGCTTTTGAGGAATTGTCAAGACACATAGTAGTCAACATGGAGAGGTGCTGTAAGCATGGCATGGTTCCCAGTCTAAGTAGAGCTGAGCTCATTCACTACCTATCAACTCAGGTTTGCTCGGAGAACATCTAGCCTGTGCACCTTGTAGAGTAGCATTCAAAGAAATTATTTTTATAAGTTATTTTTTTAAATAGCTGCTAAGCTTCAACTCTCAAGGCTTTCATTAGGATGTAGAACTTGGCATTCATTACTGAAATTTTAGCTGTGATCAAGCAATGATGCCGAGCAATAAAATGTATATACAACTTTTTATTGACATTGGTAATCACCAAGAAAATGATGTTTTTGTTACGTGACAACAGAAAAAGAACAAAAAAGTAAAAAGAGAGAAATCAGGAATTATCCAATGAGTTGAACAAATGTGTTTTAATAGTTGATAATTTACTAGCATTGCAGAGGAGTAAAATAGATTTGTTGGATGAGTAAACAAGAGCTAAAAATGGTTGAAATGCTCTACTGTTTTGATGCAGTACAACATTATTTTAGTTAAATGTTTCAACTAAGTTTGATATGATAAAAAGATGCTAAAATAGGCAGCTTCTCTAACATAAACCACAATTTAGATGTAGAACTTCATAGTGTGTTTTTGCATATGTTGCTAGGACTAGTAATAGACCTTGGTGGGTCTGGAGCAATGAGTCTATTGGAATGTTTCAGCTGTCAGCGCTGATGCCACAAGTAGTATGGGCGGCTAAGCTGCTACATAGTAACCCCTACAATGACGTGTTTAAGGATCACTTCTCCAAACTAAAGAGAGCCTGGCTGTATAAGGTGGAACAACTCCGATCTTTATTCTTGTCTGCAGCTGAGCTGAGAACTTACCAGAAACAGAAAGGTGTAGTTTCCTACTCGTAAAAATAGAGTTCAGTGTCATTTGTCATTAGACTGTTTATATAGGTGCTGACTGTGTGCCAGCAATGATGTGTAGGTGACTCAGCAGCAAACAGTTATTCTTCCAATTGTACTGTATATTGTTACGAGCTTTTTTAATCACATTTACTGGCATAATTCAAGAGCAGATAACTATAACTTATTTGTTCTGCCAACTCATCAGAATCTGTGGCAGCAATGTCAGTTTGAAATGTAGATTATCTTATTTTTTTAGATAGCAGAGCATATACATCTCGAACAACCATTTCTCCAATTGAGCCTGTGAACCTAGCTAGCTCTATTAATCGGGAGCCTGCAGATCCCGTCTCAATACCAATTTACAAATCAGAGCCTTGGAAGGTATAATGTAAATAGCGATGAACTCTTTGCTCAGCTTTTTATCTAGACGGTTTTTGATCTGCATATTAGATGGTAGTTGTTCGACAAGGTCTTTGTTCTTGACTTTTACCCTTGACTTTGTACTTTTTTAGCTATCGATTATATGTTATATAGATAGGCGACTCAAAACTTTGCAATCAACTGAAGCAATACCAAACTATTTCAGTCATGTTCTAGTTTATAAAATATAGCAAGTCTGCTGAACTTTTACTGGAGTTGTGCCACTCTTTTTGTGTTTAGTCAAGTTCACAACTAGTTATTTCAGCTGGTGTTGTTTTTCAAGTTGAAACTGCCAAACGAGCTGCCGAGCTGGGAGAGCGCGGACAAGGACTTGGTACAGGCAGCGAGGAAATTAGCTATGATTGTCTGCAAGCTGACTCAACTAGCCAGGTAACCTAACTATTAGAGTAGGTGGCTAACCCAACTAACTAGAGAAGTTGGTAATGATTATCTGTGGGCTGACTTGTATGGCCAAATAACCTAATTATCGAGCCAGGTAACTAACCAGCTCACCAGGACTATCAACCTAGTGAGCTGAATATTTCCCGTTTTCATTTGCTTTAGACTACACCTCTAGTGATTTATTGTTGACCACTATATGCACAGTAAAGGCGACACAACTCTCTAATTGCAACTTTAGTGTAACTCAACAGTTTCTGTATGTTCAAACAATATAATATTACTCGATGATACATTGGCAAAACCCATAATGGTATATGCATGCTATGTGCAGTTGCCCCAAACAGTCACTAATAAAACTTCTGAGTTGATCACGTAAAGTGCAGATGGTCACCACTGCAACATGTTCAGAAGGTTTTAGAAATTATCTTGAGCCATTCAGAAATGTTCTTCTTGGTTCGTCTGTTTGAGTCTAAATGCTATTTTTAAAATTAATTACTAGCTTATGTTATAAATATTAAAATCATTTGATAATGATATAGGATGACTGTTTCATAGACATAATATATCATATAGCATCAAAACAAATCCCAGGCGAAACAATTCACGAAGAAATTTTATGCACTACTTTAACCTGCAACTTTGTCAACTTTTGTTTTGAATTTGCAAACAGAAAGTATATGTTAGCAGTCATTTCTATACCTATAGAGAAGAAGGATTTAGTCGTGAGGAACTTCTGAGGATATCCAAAGATGTGGTGAGAGCATGCCAGATTGTGTCTCGCCTCACCAAGCAACTGGCGAGTGAGTGTACAGACCAGCGTACACAAACTGTAAGTACTCAATGAGACAACTGTCTCTCCAATAGACATCTTTGATAATACTCTTTTGTCCTTTTATGATGCAGTGAAAATTCACAACACTTTGTGACAGCTTGTTTTGGTTATCACGAAATGACTAAAGTGAGTTTTCTTTGCAGATGTTGATGAAATTTTGTGAGAGAATTCCTACATTTGCTGCTCAGTTGAAAATGCTATGCACTGTTAAGGCAGCCACTCTCGGTAATTCTGCTGGTAAGTTACATAGAACAAGTTAAAAAAATATTAAATAATAATATGTAAAACAAATAAAATAATAAATAGTAATAAATAAAGATAGAAATTTACCTGAGATAGAAATTTACTCGCTATCTGTGTTTCATTCCTTAACAGGTAATCTCTTTTGCACAAATATTAAGTTTTATGTTAATTAGGGTAAGTACATCAGGGTAAGTACAATAGGGTAAGTATATACATTTATACATTACACATATTTTTAAAAGTTCATCCCATTATTGGCTAGAGCCTTGCTCCAATTGGCGCCATATTCTGAGTCATAGAGTTATGTATCACTGTGATAGGGGGAGATAACTTATTTAGTGTTATCACTGCATGAGCTTGCTACATCTTTCCTACAAGAAATGGACTTTAGCTGTGACTCTATGATCTTTGTTACAGGTTTAACAGAAGATGCAGAAGCTACAGAGATGTTACTGGAAAATGCGAAAAACCTGATGGTATCTGTTAGAGAGACAGTTCGCACGGCAGCTGCTGCCTCTATCAATATCAGGGTAGCTTCTGGGCAGCATATCTGGTGATAAGTCGAGATGAAGGTATTTTTTGAAAGAAATTGTCATTGTTACCTGAAAGGGGACATTTTGAAAATAGTGATACAAGAACGACAACAACCCTGTAAAAGTGTTTGTTATGCTTACAGAATTGTCTTTCCAATGCAACAAGTTTGACAACTCCATATTCTATTCCTATACAATTAATTTCGCAGGTTGTTTGAAGCAAAACTCAGCCATAATGCTAAACATCTCACATTACTTGCTGTCTGGTTAACAGTTTGTTTTGTTAACAGACAGGTGTTTGTTATCCAACTTGTCTATGAGATAAAGTGTATTTGATAACCTCATCAAGGAGATGAGGTGGGTTTGCGTTTTACGGTTATTTTTCTGCATTTCAACCAAAGTTGTTTAAGAATTACTGCTTTATTATGTCAACGCTTTGTATTTGACAGTTGTTTAAAACCTCTTTTATCTTATATATATAAACTTGCTTCTTTCATGGTACAAATCTAATTGCTTTGTTTGTAGTTCATTGCTTCCAAATTAGGATTTCCTGTCAGCCCTCAAATATGAATAGAATTTTGAAATAATGAGCATTCTAAAGCTTATTATAAAGTATTATCTCTAAACAGCTCTCTTCTCACGTCATTCTATACACGTCTGCTCAGCTAGACACACATGGGAGTTGTCCTGTTAATGTGCCCAGCTACACACATGGGAGTTGCCCCATTAATGAGAGAATGTCTCAAGAGATATCTTGTAATACTTACATTAGGAACTCCAAATATTGGGTATTATTTTCATATCTATGCAGTCTCTAACATTACTGTGAAGAGCAGCTGCAGTGAACTGGTAGAGGCCATTCCAATTACTAGTCCATTTGAAGGCTCCAATAGGAATACTCAAAGCGGGTCATTAATGATTTGCATGTCATCAAATCACTGATGAGATACTACACCGAACTGTTGTATGTTAACCATCATGAATGACATATTCCTTTGCATCCCTCTGGACCCGCTAAAGTTAAAGTCTAACCTTTCCTACCTTCAGTATGTCATGAGACTCTGGCAAAACAGGCAGCAAGTGGTATGGCAGCCCAAGCATCTCTGATATCTTCTCAAGGTAAATATTTTTAATGTATCTTAGCGAGACGTCTCAAAACTTGGAGCATGGCAAGTATTGGTAAGTATCCTGAGACTAGGTTTAATGTAAAGACTAGAGGAGGTTGTCTTTTAGACTTGTAACTCGCTACATTACTACTACACTTATTCACAATGATGCCTGACTACAAGTACAGAGGACGAAGGACACACACATATCATAATACACTGTGTTTGTCCTTATAGTTCCCTATTTTATAAGGGAGATGGTTGCCCTTGTGGAGTATCTATATACTGTCTCTTCACAATAGTTTCCTAGAAACAATTCTCTTAATTAGTTGATGACAGACACGAGCTTTTTCAAAGGCAGCTAGAATTTTTTCTTTTCATTCAGATAGCCCTTAAGTTGTTTAGTTGAGGGTGGTGATTCAGACACCCGTAATCACTCACATCCAATCAGTAATATGCTATTAATTTGTAAGCGACCAGGCAGACAGTAGACACTGACTGATCCGTATGTTTCAATGCTACTCAGGAAAAACAGCAGACACGCGGGTAGCCTAGTTGATTAGATGACCTTTTTTTAGCAACATTTACTACCATCCATGTAAGGGCTGGGACTGCGCAGTTCCTCGACACAAACATATCAGTGATGGAGAACTCTTTATCTCTTGCTAACTTGTACACATCTCAGCATAAAGCAACACCGTGTAACTGGCTGCTTGACAGGGGTGGATTTGAGGCCAAGGGAAGAGGAGGGGAGAGGGAGACTCAGTCTACTTACAAATAAATAAAAGGTCTTTTTCAACGAACATCTCGAGCAAGGAACAGTTAATGCTGCGTAACGCACTTGTTTCCCTTTCTTCCTGCAGATCTGTGATAGTACATGTAATTAAGAACATGCGCTGCAGTTTGTAGTCTTTCTTGTTTATCTACATTCCAATCAATCTTATACATACCATATGCTGGTGCAGCACAAATCAAATCAACATCTAGCCAGACTTTTTGAAGACAAAGAAACATTGTGAGTAATTGGTTTACATGCTCTGTTATATGATTGGTCATATTTAACACGCTACATGAGGGTTTCTGGTGTTCATGAGAAGATAATTCATAACTTGAACCAGTATTTTATTAAATTTGCTGTGGCTGGTAGCTGATAAGTCTCCTCTGTCATACAATGTTCTGTTAGGCCTTGCCGTGACATTCTACGGTACTGAGCTGCTAGCTGTTCAAATGAACATTGCTAACAAAAACTCACACAGTCTCATACAAGGCGACACACTGAATGAGACCACACTTGGATTCATCTCATATTTGCACGATTTCCCTCAATTTTCATCAATAAATTTTTTTCAATTTTGCTGCTAGCTAGTTCCAGCAAGCTGTTTATGTTGCTAGGCAACAACACTTGACCTGAGTTAAGCCAGTAGCTCAGGAAACTTCATCAACCTGAAAGCCATGATAAATGCTTTTTCCTCTGCTTTGTTCTCACTAAAGAGGTGTTACGTATGCTCTTGGGGTATTTTGTACTAGTAGGGGGCGGCCAAAACACCATATTTATTCTCAAAGGAAATCTGAAAATAATGTTATTATGGTATACGATTAGAGTTGTGATTCTATGTCTGTGTAGGAGAAATGGATGACTGGTTTTGTCATGGCTCTATACAACTCTCAATACAACTACAATCGATAAACTAGCTGCTGGTTTCTGTACATCTTCAAATCTTCAGTTTCCTGTAATAGTGCAGTCTCCATGGTTACGCTTTTGCTTGAAACTTTCTACTCAGTCCTGCTTTAGTCTTATAATATTTAAGATAATTAAGACAAATTATGACTTAAGCATTGATTGTAAATTGAGCTGAAATGTTTGCTTTCATAAGCCTACTCGTAATTTGGTATATCCTACCAGGAAGGTAGAAGTATTATTAAACATACTGAGTGAGTTGGAGACTTTCAGTCTAGGTATACAAAAAGGTATACAAGAGACACCATAATTTATATACTTATTTTTATTTATTTATATAAGAGGCACTTATTACATACGGAATAATAGTGCTCTTACCTATTACACCTGATGATCTATTACTGCTCACTGAACAGCCAGGGCACTGGTAAAAATAATCAATATACTGCTATGTTCTATATGTAAAATAAGAATACATAATGTAAACAGCACATCTAAGCCACTCCATAGCCGAGTACAGCCTTTCACCCTAAACAGCATTGACAAAATTTGAATATAGCTTATTCTTAACTAGAAAGAAAACTAAATAACCATAAAGTTGAACTCAAACTATTAGTAAATAATTATTAAAAAACTCTCGGTCGTCCATAAACCAACAAGAAGTGTGGCATAAGCTGCATCTGAATAATTTACTCAAACAGGATTTCATGGCGTTTTTATTGTGGACCCTGTGATATACAGTCAAACATGGATAACTCGAACTTTACGGGACCGAGCGAAAGTGTTCAAGTTATTAGAGCGTACAAACTATAATAGAAATCAAAAGCATAAATGGCTTGTTTCAAATTAAATGCTTCTAATGTAAAGTTTAAAACTTTTTTATCAAAAAGTATAGGAGATTTTTTTATGACTTGAGATTGTTTTGTTGTTTGAGGTGATGTTATTGCCAGGACGTTTTTTAGATTAAAATTGGCAAAACTTGATCGTTGTTGAAATGCTCAGAAGAAAAGACATCTTTTTCTTTTGAGCATTTTAACCGAGATCAATTTTGCCGATTTTTCTTGAAGTTTATGCAAAGGTCACCTCACTTTTCCATGCTTCCAAACGGCGATTCGCTAAGCGAATGTTTGGTATAAATCAAAATTCACCAAACCTTTAGTAAAGTCGTTGACAAAAATGTTTTGCCGACGGTGGTAATAACGACGCCTATGATTTACGAAAAGTTGAGGTTTACCTCTATGACTTGGAATAAAGTGATTTTCTAAAGCGATAACAACTGTCTCGGTAGCCGTTGGGCAAAAAACTGTTCAAGTTAACAGAGTTGAGGTCGAGTTATCTATAGCGATTTATCATTACGTGGGAACGGACCAAAGAAACCGTTCGAGTTAACCATGTGTTCGAGCTATCCGTGGGCGAGTTATCCATGCTTGACTGTACCTTTGCTCAGGTCTTCATCTAATGCTTTGCCTATGATTCAAGTGTTTTTATATAAGAAAGGGTTGTCTGAGGCCACCTATCGCCAGCCTCCAGGCTAAAGATGATCTTAGAAACTAGTCTGAATGAGATTATAGCCTTGATAACAGATGCATGTTCTAAAGGAGCTCCGTGTGAACCACTGGCATAGTTTTAAAGCCTAATAATTGAGTTCTATAAGTTAAATCAGGAGCTTGTAAGAGTTGACAATACGCTAGTGTATATCAGCTTTTATGACCCTCATTTTTAGTTATACATGTACATCACATGTCGCATTACATTATACACAGCAAAGACGCCTGTAATTTTAAGGCGAATGAGAATTGCGCTTAGTGTCTGTAGGTTTCTATAGGGTATATACAGTGTGCACCTTTAATTAGGCTAAGAGTACAGTTCTGATGGCAGTAGACCGAGTGAACTCTATTTTTATCACAACACGGAGTTCCAGTAAAACGTACAACGTATCTACAGAATATAATATATATGCTAATAGAGATGGGAAATAGAAAAAATAGAGTAGTGATAGTCAGCCCACTTATTATGATGAGACACGCTGTCTCACACTGTCACATTAGGAAATAAGGGTAAGGTTAGTAGAGACTCGCGGCTGCGCAATATTATTTATAAATTATGGGGCCTCTTGTATACCTTTGTTGTCTTTAGTCACATCCCCTTGTTTCATAGAGTTGCTATCTCTCTAGCGACATGGACAGCGTATCATTACTATTTATGATAATCGTTTACCAGGAACCTGGCTAGTCACCATTCATGTATCAATACCCATTTAGACTCCACATCCCCGCACGTAGAAACCAATTGAGTTTAGAGCCGGTGAAACATTTTGTTATCACGAGTTGACAGAATTTGCATTCACCGCGCAAATGTCCGGACTTCCACGCCTTCCGTACAAAAATCAATTTTATCAAGTGGCAGTTGCAACTAGCCTCTGACACTCTAGTCACCATAAACATTGGTAACTGTGGCAATTCTTGAATCTGACCTTCCTGCTTCACCCCAACAGCCTCTTCAGGGTGAGTGACTCACTCTTTTAATGATTGTTTAGCTCCAGTAATCAATCCTGTTCCCTTTACATATTGCACATATCCAACATGCACAGATAAAATACATGTGGTATACTTAGAACACACAGTGGTAGAAGACAAGGGTGTTGCCTCCCTAACTTTGCAGGTCTTTAAGATGCAATAATTAAGTAAGAAAAAGTTCAGTAGGTGTGCACCTTTGTTTATTAGTTTAATTAAATGCCATGAGAATTGATGCCTTGGTGTCACATGAAATGGAAACTTCACTTGCAGACAGACATGCACACGTTGCACGCACATGCTGCCCACACACGCACACGCGCGCGCACACACATATATAATAGATACATGTATTATATTTTTAATATATTATGTATAATATATATTTTATATAGTTTATATAATACATTTTAATTACAACTAGGGTTATACTATATTATAAAATAATACAGTAAAGTAATACTAAAATAAAAGAGCTCTACAAGAAATTTGCAGTTTCTTGACAGAAGAAGTCATGAGACACTCAGTAGCTGCAAGTTAAGTACAACTATTTTACATAACTATTACTAGTTTATATAATACATGTATATATATATTAATCCTTTTGGCGTAAAATTCATTTCCTAAGCGTGCTTTATATATTTATGTTAGAAAAAAGGCCTTAAAAAATAAAAAATCTTTCAAATCCAAAAATTGAAAACATAGAAATGTTAGACTTTATCAAAATTTGTATTCAGTTTGAGATCTGCAAAATATGATAGTCTGCAAACAACCACTGATGCCTACCAACTTATAAGGATTCATCTGTCAGCTCATCCACCTTTTCTTTGGTATACAGCAAGTTATCCACTCAGCGAGTGGCTGACACTCTAGGTTTGTAGCCTCGCTGTCGACTCGTAGCTAAGCTCATGGGAAAAATCTGGAGTTTAACTTCTCGGCTTCAGTATTCCATTACTCAATTTTGTTTATGAAACGAGTGCTGAACTTTCTGGAGGCGTAGATGCAGCTGGCAGGCAAAAACAAGTGTGGCTCTGGCTTTGAGCTGTTTTATTAAGTTATATAACATCCTTGCTTGCCGATAAAATGTCATGATATAATCATATTAAGCTAATGTAATAACGCTAGATAAAAGAATCGTTCCGATTTATCTACATCACCATATCTGTTGAACGCTTAAACTCTTGTTGCTCTCACTTGCCTGTTTCTACCAGCTACAAGAGCTTCATCGTCTAGTCATGGAGTGCGATAGGTTTTTAAAATTGGATGGAACCTGCAGCCGACGCCCCTACCGAACTTACAGCACGGAATCATATGGTATTGTCTTCAAGGTTTATATGAACTTATTTCTATCGAAGTCATTGCAAAATAATCTATCAATTATCTGATACTTAATCACTGATATATGTTGACTCTACTCTGTTCTTCTTAACTGTGTGCTGGAGTTAGTCATCATGACTCATAACAGCAGCTTATGAGGCTTACCTCATCTCTGTCGATATGTTCAAACATTTATTGGACACAAATTTAAGCGTTCAACTCAGGACACTATTAGTTCATCGGTAAAATATTCATCTGCGCTGTGTTGTGTTACTCTAGTGTAGGTTTGTATGCGTGCTGAGGTGTAACATACATCGATAGGTTCTCCCTTAGCAAGGGGTAAATAACTTCTTATAATTAGCTCTATAACAACCACCGTGATATAATTGGGAACACTTTGAACTTTTGCGATAAACTGATGCTATTTGTGGTAATTTGGTAAATCATATTTAAACATATCATACTTTTTCTTCTACCAAAAGATTAGCCGGCATATTGGAACATTACCCATTATTTTGGGCATCAAAAAGAAACTTTGTAAGATTAACTTGGAATGATCAAAGATCGAAAAATTAAGACTACCACGGAGAAAGAATAAAAGATTGTTGTCTCTCTTTCTCTACATACAAATGAACTGAAGTGATTCTCACTTTAGGATTACGGTAGGTTTTATTGTGTGATTGCAGTCGTCTATCAATTCCGCTGCCTTTGAATTTACTAAGGTGCTTGACCTATTGCTTCAGCAAACTCATGTGCTGCCACTACTTGTTAATTAGTGATGGTGCCTTTAGGAGGTACATGTAACAGCCTGTATGGTCGTTGTGGTCAACAGTTGAATGTCTCTTAGCTATAAAAAACGTGAGGGAACCTCGGCTGATGAAAGTCAACATTTACTTCTCTCAACATTATAAAGGAGTATATCATAGACCTCTAGTATATCATAGACTTCTAGTAGATCATAGACCTCTAGTATATCACAGACCTGTAGTATATCATAGACCTCTAGTATATCATAGACCTCTAGTATATCATAGACCTCTAGTAGATCATAGACCTCTAGTATATCACGGACCTCTAGTAGATCATAGACCTCTAGTATATCACAGACCTGTGGTATATCACAGACCTCTAGTATATCATAGACTAGTATTACACAGACCTTTAGTATATCATAGACATCTAGTATATTATAGACAGATACCAAACTGATAGATGGAGGACCCATTGCGCTGACTGACCCTATTGTGCATGTCTAAATTAGCTCATTAGCACAGAGATTATATATTGGTTTATTGAATTATTACTATAATGTTAAAGATATGCCTGAATTAATACTATAAATACAATGTAAAGGAGAAATGGCTCCTAGACAAATAGTTTAAAAGGAACAGCTAAATGTGGCTCACGTTGTGGTAGCGTTAACTGTCAAGAAGTTTATAATAATACAACTTGGTACATCTACAATTCCTTTCTATGAGAAAACATGCTGAACTCAGTCATGTTGAAATGTTACAATGCTGATAGCCTGGTAATGACATGTGTAGATGGAAGTTTCTCTCTTGCCTCAAAGTAAAGAAACGTGTTGCCAAACAAAACTGTCTACAGGCTCACGAAACTAAATATTGTTTAAAACAGCAAATTGACTTGAAAATTTGATGAAAACAAAAAAGAATTGGTTTTAAAGTATAGTAGAAGAGATATACAGACAAGCACGCAACTGAGAAATCTAAGAAGGCATGCTTTGTGTTTTACCTGTTTGTGTTTTACCTAGACTACTACTAAGAAAAAACCTTTAGACTGTATAGTTTATGCCTTAACTATATACCTTGCATAGTGTGAACAACTCTGTTGTATTCAGCAGCAAAAACAAGGTTGCAATTCACAGCAGATTACCATGAGTCACTAGTACACTGTAGTCGCTAGTGTACTGTAGTCGCAGGTACACTGTAGTTATTAGTGCACTGCAGTCACTGGGATACTGTAGTCATTGGGGTACTGTAGTCACTAGTACACTGTAGTCACTGGTGCACTGTCATCACTGGTACAATGCAGTCACTGGGATACTGTAGTCATCAGGGTACTGTAGTCACTAGTAATCTGCAGTCACTGGGGTACTGTAGTCATCAGGGTACTGCAGTAACTGGGGCACTGTAGTCAACAGGGTACTGTAGTCACTGATTATGTGGAGCCATCACATTTTTTGAGGACAGAAGTTGTAAAGTTGCGGTCGTGAGCAACTTTTTGAATGAAATAAAATGAAAGACTCGCGTCACTGTTACGCTATTGACACAATGCTTACCGCCCTCTGGGATCTGCAGCTCAACTAATCATCATGCTGACCAGGGACTACGCTTCACCTAATAGGTTCAACTGTCCCGTTCCTATCCACCAATGATAAATATTTTATAAATTGAGTCTGGGGTAGCCAATAAACTGCTTGGGTATCATGGGAAAAATCAATTAAGTTGAAGCGTGCGGCAGCGTTCACATAAAGCATCAATTTTTGCAGGTGAGCGGTGCAGCAGTTATGGCCTGTTGCCTTTAGAGGAAGAGTTGGTACCGTCAGCACACAATGGAAAGGAGGTAAAGGTCACTATCAATCGCCCTAGGTCTGACAGATGCCGACGAACTCTGCGTGCTTCCAGCATTGACCTTGGCTTCTTGGTAAGTAGCGCATCAACACAGACTTTTTGTGTCTGTCCACTCGGGCTGGGTGGGCCCCCTCTCTGTCAACATGACTAGTGAGGCTCTTCAACACAAACCTTCTGAAGATTCATCATCTTGAAATCATGTGAAATGCAGCAGCACTTGACTAGAGTAGAATATTAAGGTAGTGGCTGGTTTATTAAGGACGAAACACAGTGTAACACCAAAACCCTTAGGTACACAGTCCTATGGAAGACTCCCTAAAAACTATTGAATTCAGCCAACAAGAGGCATCTACTGATATGTCTGCGGATAACATAAATTTGTGCAACTCCCATTTTCGCAGTTGTAGCGCGTAGGACATACTCTTTTATGCTCTCGCTAATGGATATATTATTACGGTAAGGTGCCTATGAAGGCTTCTCTCTGTTTATTTTTTAAAATGAAAATGTACATGTCACCTTAATGGCCACACCCAGGAAGAGGAGGTAAATGAAGAAAGGAATTCTTAGAATAGGGGTGCCTAGAAGTGTTAAGGGAAACCATCAGTCATATTGCTAGCAGTATTTTAATATGATCATATACTCTCTTAAGACTGAGTTTCATGCGAACAGTAGCGAGACATGTTGGAGCTGAGGTTTTCATCAATGGCTTGGGCTGCAGTGACTCACTAACCAATTTGGTTACGAGCTGTCTTTAAATTTGTAGATAATTGTCCTAATTGTAGATTTCCATTCGCTACTGGTGAGTGGAGGGGCAGCTGTTCGTCATAAGCTGGACTGTATCCTCCCATTGTTGAATGAGTTATTATCCATATCAGGCCTCAGCATGTGCAGACAATTACAGGCTTTCTCAGAATCTTAACCACTTATTGCACTTACAATCTTATTGTACTTAAACATGACATTTCTTTGCTTCTTTTGAAAGAGCGGCTAGTAGCAGAGATGTTTTGTGCAATTAAAGTTTGCCCAATAAAAGTACAGGGTTTGTTTAAAAGTTTATTAAAAAAAGTCAATCTAAAAGCACAAAATGGCTGGTGAGCTTTTCAGACTTCCAGCTGAATAAAATCTGAAAATAGCCAAACAGTGACAGAACTCGGATGTTATTTTTATAACTGCTTTTATTATTACTATGATGATTAAATTTCTTAAATTTTGCGTTCTGTTATTTTAGCAGGCAGCATCTCTTAATTTACCTTTTCCATAACGTTTGCATACGCTGCCTTACCTCTATTTTCATCATTCTTCATTTGGCTCTGCAATGAACTCAAATGTGCTTAAAGCACGCTGTCTCCACACATTTCTTTGGTTTTCTTCTCCTGTTGACCTCTCCTTCGTAGGAACAAACTATATCTATCAGACGTTTGGGTCCTAAAGTAGGTGCTCACCACTCTTCTTCAATCTTCATACTCTATTGATAGCCCTTGGCTGTCATAATACTCTTTGTGTGCGACCCTTCTTAATGTTACCTCTCCTTGCACCTTGTCTAAACATTCACCAGACCACCACCAGACCACCACCAGACCACCACCAGACCACCACCAGACCACCACCAGACCACCACCAGACCACCACCACCAGACCATCACCACACCACCACCACACCACCACACGACCACACCGCCACACCACCACACCACCACACCACCACCAGACCACCACCACCACACCACCACTAGATCACACCACACCACCGTGACAAATTAAACTGGATATTATTTATAGCAACAGCATTGAACATCCAAGGTTGGACTATGCAGCATATATTTTTTCATGGTATTCTACCATATTAGACATTGCCGACAGAAACGAACTTACTCTTGCTGTGCTGTCCTGCTACTCTCCACCCTACAAACCCTTTCCTGTTTCTTTGCTATCATCACTGACATTACCTCTATTGTTATACTGAATAATGTGAATACAAGGAACATCTTCCTGTGGTCGGTTGCTCATGCTGAGTATTTCCAATTAAGTTATGTGGAAGTACTCACTTGCCTGATTCAGATCCTGATGAACTAGAATACAATAATAATAATAATCATAACGGACTAGAATATAAACTGAAGGAGATGATAGCTACTAAGACATCATCATCTTCATAAGTGCTGTCTCTATATTTGTAGCAACAGCTAACTTGTGCCATGATTCTATTTTGAATAGACTATAATTGACTGTGTTTACTCTATGAGTAGTTCTATGATGATACTTTGCAAAGAGGTCAAGCCTCTATAATATGAGCTCTTTATTAGAACTTGTTTACATCATCGATTTACCAATTTAAAGAGAGTGATTTGTCAGCAATGCTGCCGCTAACAAACCTGCTTATCGGCATCAGTTCTTGTCATTTAAAATAAATGTTAAAATATTGTTGAATCAATAGAAGACTGAATATTTGGCTTGTTCAATCTTCTAGTACTTTTTTAAAGTTGTAAGTTGAAACGGACTTGAAATATGCGCAAAGCTGTGAAGGTTTTCAGCAATTTTATTGGTTAAAGAAGCGACTACTGACCCTCACATACTTTATTAGGCAAATTTGATTGGTTAAAACTCTATTTAGGGTGTGTCAGTGTGGATGTAAATTAGACTTAGTCATTACTGTCGCGATCCGCTAAATACATGCTGACGCTGCTGCAAGCCCAAGCAATTATTAGCTGGCTTCTATCATTACCGCACAGTTTTGATGTCAATGAGATAAACTGCTGATATCTAATATTGATCATGCCGACATACGCAACCGTTCATGTTAGGAAAAGATGTGAATTAGCTGGCTGATGTCAATGACTGAATGAGAGAGCATGCCAAAGCCAAAGACAATCGTAATAGCATCCAAGTCATTAGAGTCAATGACATAAATGTGAATTTACTCTGAGCAAATATTTATTATTACTTTTAACGACTTTCCAGAGGTTAGAAAATGGAGTAAACGAGTCTTGAGGCTAATAGAAAGAAATAAGTGCACTAACTCCGGCGGCCACCCCCTTATCTCTACTCCGGCAGCCACCCCCTTATCTCTACTCCGGCAGCCACCCCCTTATCTCTACTCCGGCGGCCACCCCCTTATCTCTAGTATTATCATGAGCGCTTGGACAGACGAGACGTACCCCAGTTTAGATTGGTAAAATCTAGATGAACATTCCCTGCTTGCAGATTAGCCAAAGAAGACACAAGATTCCTGAATCTACACCAAAGACAAGTCCAAATTGCGAATCTATTCTAAAGCCTCTAGGAACATCTGTGACACCGATGGCTGATGACAGGTATCAATTATCATATACAGATCTCATTTCCGGTGACCAAGAGAAAGTCAAGGAGCACCTTCAACGAATCATGCAGTTAGCCACCATAAGTGAGTATTGCTAGAGAATTAAGGTTAGACATAAAGACAAGGCGATAGGTACTTGGTTGCTGCTTTGAATAAGTGCTTTCAGTGGTAGCATATTGTAGATAATGCAAGCATTTGTCTCCGAAGAAAATAATGGCGTAATGACAGCTCGCAACCGGTCCACTCAGAACTTGTTTAGTCATTGAGTTGTTATGCACACAATCTGCTCGAGCTAAGTGCAGTTACATAAGAAGCTAAAATACCTACTTATCTTCCGTCCCATGGCAGAGGACTTACTGTTAGAATAGACTCAGAACCAAGAGCCAGATAAGCTAGTGGTCCATAGCTTCTAAAGCCTATAAGCCTAACTTTTCTACTATTTCTATTTATGTTATAAACTAGGATACCAATGCTAAAAGAATTGTGTCTTAAACCCTTGACAATACAGCGCACATTGCGCCCATATTAGTCGTTTTTCTTTCTTTTGACAAGATATGACAACTCTCACACAACAAAAATAAAAAAATTCTCGTTACTTTTTAGACCGCTTTTTTATAACATAGATGTTACAAACACTGTTTTAAAAATTTTCAGCAAACCTCATTTTAAATGTTCAACAATTCTTACAATAAAATGTCTCATTTTATTGTTTTTTGTAAAAAAAGTTTACATTGTTGACCAAGTGAATCTAGACTAGGTGTGCTTTTAGATTTTCAGCTATTCTTTAGGAAAGCGTGTGATACTCAAATTGTATATTTCAAAGTTATAAAAAATCACATTAAGATTACAATGTACGCGTCACAGAGACATCGCTGGGTATGTGTCTTCATTTAAGGTATTAGTAAACAGTATAACCTGCAATTGTAATCAATATTTACATTTATCATTATTTTAAAGCCGACATATAGTGGACAACTCCAATTTTATGGGCATGACTAGGCCTGAGGGATCAACTATCACATACCTCCAGTCAATGTTAGATATCTCATAACATCACTGAGTCTGTTTGCTTTGAATTTTTGTGGCGTCATTCCATACCATTGCTAAGGAAATGCACATTTGACTCACATGAATTACCTGTATTCTATGATACGATTGTTTGACAATGCTTTATAAAATCTCTTTGTTCTTAAATGTTTTCTTATGATCACTAATCTGTTTAGTGCTCGCAGAAGCAATCAGGAAGTACACTTTCTAACTTGTGTACCTTGTATGATTTGCAGGAATTGTGACTTGTAGGAGTTGTAATTTCCATCCTTTGATAATTCTATGACTTGTAACTTTTATGTTTTGTAACATCGATGATTTATATCTTTTGTGATTTGTAACTTATATGATTTATAACTTCTATGGTTTGTAACTTCTATGATTTGTAATTTCTATCCTTCGATAATTCTATGATTTGTAACGTCAATGATTTGTAACTTTTATGATTTGTTACTTCAATGAGTTGTAACCTCTATGACTTGTAACTTTTATGATTTGTATCTGCGATGATTTGTAATTTCTATGGTTTGTAACTTCTATGATTTGTTACTTCTATGATTTGTAGCTTCTATGGTTTGTAGCTTCTATGGTTTGTAACTTCTATGATTTGTAACTTCGATGATTTGTAACTCGTGAGAGTTGTGACTCCCCAACTAATTCATGAAACTTGAGTAGCAGACAAATTTGTTTGAGTTAAAACAAGAAGCTTAAATAATTCTGTCATGGCGTAATTGTGTATTTTTTGAGGATAATAGTTCACTGTTGGCTAAGTAAATAATTAAACACAATCAATAGACCCAATCATACTCATTGTAACCTCAAGCTAAACTATTTACAAACCTTCAGCCAAGGAGATGCTAGTAATTGTTCGTGCTGGCAAAGTATTACGTGACTACTATGCAGTCCAGCCATCTGTTTCGCAAGTCTTACTTTAACAGTTGCCAATTGTCGAAAGTAAAATTTTCAAGTGTGTTTGTTAATTTCAACGTTAGAAAACAATGAATACTAAATTCAAGTAATAAATTCATGTTCAAAGATATCACTGCCTGATATACGACAAGAATATGACTGAGATAAACTATGAAACTGGATTGTCAACAAGCACCTGCGACAGTTAGTCATGGTCTTTTAATTAGACGCAATACAGGGTGGTAATCGGTACTCAACAAAAGCTGGTGGCAGGTGCCTGATAAGAGCTTGTGACAGGCCCTTGATATAAGCTTGTGGCAGATGCTTGACATATACCAGTGGTTAGTTAGTACTTAACGTTAGCCAGTAGTTGGTGCTAAATATGTTTTCACAGTGCGTGCTATACAAGTCGTTAAACCAGACTAGTTAATGAATACTGGACAATAGTTGACTGCGGCTGCCAGAGGGAATCTGATAGCTGATGCTGAAGTAAGTTGGTAGAACATAAGCAGATAAACCACAGAAGTCCTCTTTCAGTTGTTCATATGTTATTGCTGTTATTATATGTTTTAGTCAGTGACTTTGTTAGTGAGTATGCACTGCTGTATGAGACCTTCTCCAACAAGCTGCAGGAACTTGCTTCTATCTACAAACAGAAAACATTCGACTGCACTAATGAGAATGAAGGGTAGGTGCTCTCTACTCAGACACATTGTCTATAGATGGCAGGTTGTGGTAGTTGCTCTCTACTCACACACATTGTCTATAGATGGCAGGTTGTGGTAGGGGCTCTCTACTTAGACACAGTGAACATAGAGGGCAGGTTGTGGTAGGTGCTCTCTACTCAGACACATTGTCTATATATGGCAGGTTGTGGTAGTTGCTCTCTACTCAGACACAGTGATCATAGAGGGCAGGTTGTGGTAGTTGCTCTTTACTCAGACACATTGACCATAAAGGGCAGGCTGCGGTAGTGACTCTTTACTCAGGCAAATTGACCATAGGGAGCAGGTTGTGGTAGGTGCTCTCTACTCAGACACATTGACTATAGAGATTGGTTCCAAGATCGTGTTTCAAACTGGCTAATTGAAGCACCACCGGATGGATGCAAGGTGTCACTGACAGATCTCTTTCGGACACTCTAACTGGTGGCAGCCTAATCTTGTTGCTTCCTAAATTTTCAAAACATTTCAAGAAGCTAGGATTCCCTAAATCAAGATATGCTTAAAGTTGGAACTCATTCCTCTTCTACAAAATTGTCTGAGTGGGGAGTTTAAGTTCAAATACCACTATGCATTGCTGGCTGTGTCAGCAGCTGTCATAAAACATTAACTGGCTTCTCTGGCACAGTTTGAAGGAGGGTATGGGACTATGGGTGTAGCTAGGGACCCATATTGGCGCGCATCTACCATTTGCTATAACCGAATGCAAACAATTGCTGCTGTTTCTGGGCTAGTTTCAGAAACTGATTGGTCAACCACAGGTGTTGACGTGTTAAACTGAGCAGGAGTTCAGTAGCATAGTACAAGTGGAATGGTGCAAGTACCATAGTACAAATACCATAGTACAAGTACCACAGTAAAAGTACCATAGTACAAGTGCCACAGTACAAGTACCACAGTACATTGTACAAATCCTCCAATAATTTGCGCTCTTCATTGTTGTACTATTTTCAGCAAACTGCACGAGTTTGACAGGAGTTTGACCTGCAAGCATAACCATGTTAACCTTTGAGTTTCAGCAGCAAACTTATAAACAAGAACTAAACTTGGCATGATTAAGAATTAGGAATTTGTCTTGTGGCTGTGATATCAATAACTAATCCATCTGAGAAAGAAGGCTAGCCAGAGTTTGTAACATTTTCCTTTGAAAGCTCTAATAACAGTCAGTTGAAAATAACCTTTCTTAACTCTTGTGTCATGGAAATCGTTACCTCAGCGTCTTATGCCATTTCTGTAGAGCAGCGCAAGGGCAGAGCTCAATGTTGGCAGCCTGGGAGGCGGTACTCTCTGAGGTCATAACAGACAGCCTGGTAGGTGAACAAGTGTCGAGTAGAGATCTTCTCAGAGAAACTCAGTCACTTTCAGCGGGGCTCATTATAATAGAATCAGTTTTGCACACCCCAAAATGCTAGACAAGCCATATATTACAAATTTATTGTGCTTAAGGGAGACGATTACTAAGCACAACATTCAACACCGGGTTATGTTTTTATGTAAAGGTTTATGCTTGCTTTATTAACAGTAAACATGCTGTCCTTGTTGTGATGTTTTTAGTTTGAAGTAAATCCAACAGAGCTATAAAGAAGATTTAATCATCCACACACTCACTAACTGCTGACCATCCTCAAAGGTCAAGGATATTTCATTGAGTGTATTACAGCATCAGAATACTTGAACACTGATTGCACAGCTACACTGTCTTTCTCAGACTTCTAAATCAACAAATGTTTTGTTAGGCTCAGAAATGTTTGATCAAACTTTTTTGTAAACTTTATTTGGCGTCAACATCATCTCCAAACAATATGCTTCTCATAATATGCAATTAAAAACATAGTTTAAAAAAAAGAAAGTGTAGGGATTATATAGAATAGATATAACTTGTTGATAAGTTGTATCACATGCCAATAAGGTTAGGGTGAATGAGACAAAAGTTTGGCTCTCGTCCTTATCAGTTGGCTCTATCGTATTATAGATTGATTGGAGAGCCCTAGTTCTATATTACATGTATATAATCCGATGTTTGAAATGTAGCCTAGTCGTCTCAATATTAACAATAAAAGAGGTGTAAAAGCCTTTTGCTATGATTAGTGTAGAGTTTGTTAATTTGATATGTTTTAGAGCTATGGTGAATTGTCGGGAAAACTAAAAAAGTCTAAATGCAGTCGACTGGCAGAAGTGGTTCAGTGTAAAACCTTGCATATGAATGAGATGTATAAGTTCAGAAAAAGGTTAGACGTTGCCCTCGACCAATCAGAAGAGATGTTACATAAGGTAAATAACTATTAACTAATCTAAATTGTACCACAAAATTGTATTTGTATAATAATTTATGCGTCAATCTATGTATCACTCTATGCAAAATACAAAGTAGCCAACTTTAACTCACACGAACATAAGCCTCTGAGTTCAAAAGACACAGAGAGTCAATTTGTAGCTTGCGCTTTATTGTTGTCGCCAGTTGCTTCAGTCAAGTTTTTTTGAACAAACTATTCAAGAACAGCCAGAGATGCTTCATTATACGCTATAAATATAATTTTGGCTGTTCCAATATACAAAATACATTAGCTGACTCACTGGTGACTTCTAACGTTTAATACCGTACTCTAAAGCAGACAGCGATATATACATGTCGGCAGCAATGTATATATGTATATATGCCTTTCCTTTGTTGCAGCTGCGGGTGGAGCTCAGAGATGAAACACACGTAAGATACATAGATATGTGATCTCTTAGTTCGTGTGGTCATAACTCTACATGTCTGTGTGTTTATAACTCTACATGTCTATGTGGTTCTAACTCTACATGTCTGTGTGTTTATAACTCTACATGTCTGTGCTTATAACTCTACATGTCTGTGTGTTTATAACTCTACATGTCTGCGTGTTCATAACTCTACATGTCTGTGTGTTTATAACTCTACATGTCTGCGTGTTCATAACTCTACATGTCTGTGTGTTTATAACTCTACATATCTGCGTGTTCATAACTCTACATGTCTGTATGTTTATAACTCTACATGTCTGTGTGTTTATAACTCTACATGTCTGTGTGTTCTTGTAGCTTTTGTCGAGGGATTGTTTGACTTCTGTTTACAAATATTTATAACTGTTTAGTTTAAGTTACTTTATTTTTATTGTATTTATTTACTGTGTTTATTTACGGCAATATTAATCAGCTTCAAGATCATATAAATGCAACATATACAGTCAAACCTCGAGTTTAATTGTTAAGTTGCTCTAAGATCTGTCAGTATGTTGAAGCTGTTGTAAGTTGGAATGAATATTCTCATAAGAAGACATTGTAATTAGTTTAATTCTTTTCACCGCCCAAAAACTCATGATTAGTTCATAATAAATGCTGCAGGTAAATTCACATAGCATTAAAACAGCAGTATTATATAAAACTATTTGCGAACATTATGTAAAAATTGTAAAAAACTTAATAGATGAAGTAATAATATATGACAAAGGTTTCCATTGTTATTTGACTTTAGAGACGAGCAGAGTGCAGGCTCAGTGATACGCAAGTTCTAGGGTGAAGCTGATAGTGATATGGGGGGATAAAGACGAGGGATAGTTTAAACTAACTTACTAAAAATGTTTTTATATTTTTTGTTTTTGTTTATTTTCATGTCAAATTCTTATCAGTCTTTTCAGCCTTCCTTACTTTCCAAAAATTTCAAATGATTTATTTTGAAAAATATTTTAAATATAGAATCAAAGCTTTGTTAGAAAGTTTGTAAGTTGAGACCATGAGTAAGGGTTGTGGCTTAACTGAGAGATATGACGTGATGAGAAGCAGAGTCGCAACTGAGTGAAAAGCATTCTTAATAGAGCAGAACTGAATGCCCGGCATTGCCCGGGTAATAAAAAAGTCTTTGGACAGAACATTTATTTTTATTTAACGCACACAGCATTTACCATTCTAACTTTTAAACATAATATCATGGAAAAAGTGTTTTTGTGCAGTTCAAATGAATTAAGAGAAAAAATAAAACAACTGTAAAGATTTTTAGAATTTTTTAAACAGCTTTAACTTTTAAATTTCTTATTATGAAAAAAGTGTTTTGTTGAAATGAATCAGGACAAACAAATAAAACTGTAAAAGTGTTTAAATGTAAATATGAAATCGTTAGCAAGTAATAGCTACATATAGTCTGTTTTGCTATGATTACAATGAAAAATATTTGGTATACAACGATATGGTTTTAGTTTGTTTCAGTTCTGGCATCATAAGGTGAAAATATCGTATAGAGTGGTATAAAAACCCATAATAATTATCTAATACAATCACTGCCTGGTAAAAATCATCAAAATCATCATTATTAAAAAATAGTAGCAAAACAATATGTTAACCCTCTTAACTATTGGTACCTACAATAACTTATGTGCATTTTGTGGTTATGATCTGCAAGAAAATGTAACATTACAATGTACTACGAGCAGTACGTACCTTGGAGAGTTCTTACCTTTGAGACAAACAAACATAAAAGCTGAATGTAACTTGAATGAATTTAACTTACTAAAACACATACTTAAAGGTGAGGAAAGGAAGTTTTAGTATGTATTTTAGTAAACTTCAAACTGTACACTAAAATTTTATCACTCATCTGTTTGCCGATCCCTTTTTGCTATAACGGATAACGCTGAACTGAGATGGCAAGCAACGTAGCCTATACCTCTTTCTGGTGTTGTAAGAGGTACATTTTGTATTTGGGTTGTATTTTGGTAAATAACATTTCAAAATTTTCGTTTCTTTGTCGTAATTAGCACAACAATCACCAAGTTTTAATCTTGAGATAAATTTTTGTTGGTATCGTATGGAGAGAAAACAAACTCGCCCTAGTATTGCGAGGACAAAAAACATTGAGTTTCATAGAACTAAGCGAAAAATATTTGATAACAGGGGCATCGTAACCCTGTGGGCTTTAGCGTGTGCAATAGAGAAAAAGGTATGCGGTAGGTAGCAAGAGTGATACAAGTCCAAGAACAGCGTAGCTTAGCGATTAGATGAGCGGTTAAGAACTTGTGGTTGCAATCTTCAGGAGTTCTAATCCAGCAAGAAATGAGCGTTTCATTTCAAGATTTTAATAGCTATAGCAGGACAGACAGATAATGACAGACGATGACAAACTGAGATTTATATATAGATGCTACATATGTGTATATATATTCATATATATACACGTATGTATATATGTATATATTGTTGTAGGCATATAAAATGCATCATCAGCATTACATGGTAGACGGAAGTGAGAGGAAAGATCGAGCATTCCAATCCTGTGCGAATGCCCATAATAATTATGTGCTACAGCTGAAGAGTACAAACAAACTAATAGAGGAGTACCACTCATCAGCATTGCCTTGGATCTATGATGTAAGTAATTCATAGCATAAACTGCCTATAGGTCAAGGTCTCCAATCAGATGGGATCTAATCTAAGCACGCTGAATGGCTGTGATAAAACTACAGTCTTGGTGTTAGTGCAATCAGATGCAGAAATAGTTAGATCAGATATTTTGTAGATAACGAAATTGAGAATGTAGTACATTTACTCATGCACTCATGATCGCAGAGCACCAGAACTTACAATACTGACATCAATCATAAAGAAGCTGTGGTGTTCTATTATATTTTATTTAAAAAAGGATTTGTTTCAGTCAAGCATTTCGTTGAGTATTTGACACGAGATCATAATCGGTAATAGAGATGCGTTGATCGTGGGTACAAGAGATGAGTTGATAGTGGGTACTAGAGATGAGTTGATAGTGGGTACAAAAGATGAGTTGATAGTGGGTACAAGAGATGAGTTGATAGTGGGTACTAGAGATGAGTTGATAGTGGGTACAAGAGATGAGTTGATCGTGGGTACAAAAGATGAGTTGATCGTGGGTACAAAAGATGAGTTGATAGTGGGGACTAGAGATGAGTTGATAGTGGGTACTAGAGATGAGTTGATCATGGGTACAAAATATGAGTTGATAGTGGGTACAAGAGATGAGTTGATAGTGGGTACAAGAGATGAGTTGATAGTGGATACTAGAGATGAGTTGATAGTGGGTACAGGAGATGAGTTGATCATGGGTACAAAAGATGAGTTGATAGTGGGTACAAAAGATGAGTTGATAGTGGGTACAAAAGATGAGTTGATAGTGGGGACTAGAGATGAGTTGATAGTGGGTACTAGAGATGAGTTGATCGTGGGTACAAAAGATGAGTTGATAGTGGGTAGAGGAGATGAGTTGATCGTGGGTACAAAAGATGAGTTGATCGTGGGTACAAGAGATGAGTTGATAAGGGTACTAGAGGTAGATTGATAAAAGGTGTTATTATTTGTACTCACAGGAACTAGGAGATGTTCACAGTGAAACTTGTAATGCCATGAACTCTACCATGAAGAACCTGTCTCTTTTCCTTGTGTCCAAGGTAAAGTCTATGAACTATATAATTTTAGTATAACAAAGCAAATAGAGAAGCACATTTAGCACGCAAGAGCGTTTCGTTATTTACAAAGGAAAAGGTTCTTATGTCGTTGTGTGGTTTGCCAGAGTCATTTTCCTCAAATAGGAAATATTGTGTGTATATTTATATAAACGAATGAGGAATCTTATTGAATGAATATTGATGTTCAGTCAAATCATTATTTAAAGCCCTACCTAGCAGGTGTGTAGATTATAGTCATGCATGTCAAGATGTCAGCAGTGCTGTAGTTGTATAGCAAACCATTGCAACACCCGAAGGTCAAGTGCTGTCATATCATCTATATAAATCTATATCATGATAATGTTGAAGGCTCACGACCAAGCAAACAGGTACGATGGACTATTCCGTCTTTTCAAACAAGTCAGTCCTGCTGGAGACGTACACAACTTTGTGAAGCCGCTGCAGAAGGATTCTTCTCCGGATGCTGCCAGCTTCATGCCTAAACCGCATGTCTTTGTAGCTATTCTTGACAATTCTTTTGAAGTGAAGGTAAGTTGCTCATAGCTGTGGATTGCAGAAGGCTTTAAAATGAACTAATAAAATTACAAGTGAATGGCATAAAAAATAGGTAAAAGTTGAGATGCAAAATGCAGCTAACACTACACATAAATCGCAGGCCAAACTGTGAGATGAATATTGCAATGGTGAAATATTGTAATATTAATCGTATAATAAAAAAGATAAATTAATGTTCATCACCAGATGTATCACTTTAAAAGCATATTTCACAACCGCATTTGTAATACTATAATGATTGAATGTGGGTGGGAAACTGTTTATCACTGTGTATCAACAATCACTGTGTATAACTGTCACTATGTATAACTATCACTATGCATAACTATCACTATGTATAACTATCACTATGTATAGCTATCACTATGTATAGCTATCACTGTGTATAACTATCACTGTGTATAACTATTACTATGTATAACTATCACTGTGTATAACTATCACTGTGTATCAACTATCACTGTGTATAACTATCACTGTGTATAACTATCACTGTGTATAACTATTACTATGTATAACTATCACTTTATAAAACTATCACTATGTATAACTATCACTATGTATAACTATCATTATGTATAACTATCACTATGTATAACTATCACTATATATAACTATCACTGTGTATAACTATCACTGTGTATAACTATTACTATGTATAACTATCACTTTATAAAACTATCACTATGTATAACTATCACTGTGTATAACTATCACTGTGTATAACGATTACTAGGTAGAACTATCACTGTGTATAACTATCACTGCGAGTCTTATTACCATTGTGGGTCTGTCATCTTGAGAATGACCATCACTGTAGGCGTGACTATCACTTGTAAGACTGAATGTCTTCATTTCTCATAATAAAAATAATAATAAAAATAATAATAATAATTATTATTATTGTTGTTGTTATTGTTATTATGATTAGCGCCGGTAGTGGATTGACCTTGGTAAAGATCCACTAATATCGGCTTGGTGCCCGACGCTTAACTGGACCCGCCACTGTGAGAAGGCTTTTATAGAAACTCATAGTAGTGCCTGCTGCCTTTTGGGTTAGGTTCATGTTTCAACCAAAGGCTAATGGAGTTAACCCCACACAAACCCTATTGCTTTGTAGCATTGGAAAATGATTAAGGCTATAGGAGAAAACCCTTTACAAATCACCACTCATACCCGTGATGAATACACAAACAGAAAGAAACCCCTACGACGCTGAGCGGACAGGACAAGCCAGTCAACTCTTGCCCGGCAGCTCACCTGTGCCACCCTAGGCAGAGAGCGGTCGTCAATCTGCTACTGGGACAAGTAATACCAATGAGAAGAGGAGAGGATGGACACGAATAAACAACATCAGTGCAATGGAATTTTACTACCAAAGTCAACCAGAGAAGAGAGGATACATGAAAAGGATGCATCAGATATGGAAAGATAAAGGATTGTTTAGTAAAACAGATCAAAGGATAGCAGATCAAGTCAGAGTCATCAAAAGAAACGGGCTGATGTCCGACTTGGAGATGGAACAGATAAGACAGAGAGTAACAGTGACACCACCAAACGCTGTGATTCAGAACAATGTAAATGAACATGTTGATACAGCCGAAGAAGTGATGGAGAGCGAAATCACTGTGAAGATAATAGAGACACCAATTGAGAGACCAAGGGCAAGTGAGGAACAAAAAGAGATAATCAATCGCCTCAAAGACATCATTGAGGAACTGGAGCAAAAGTGAAAGATGCCAAAATTGAAGAAGATACCGAAAGATAAGATCAGGAAGGAAACAGGAATAATTAATCAGGTGATCGGATTTATTGACACCACTGATATTGGAGGTACAAACGACTTGATATATGCAGGAGCACAGCTGGTAATAGAAAGATTACAGAAAGGACAGAAAACCGGTGGCAGGAGAACCCACACACCGGCATGGAAAATGAGACTAGAAAGAAAATTGGAGGAAACACGTAAATATCTAGCAAAGATGAATAACATCAAAGAAGTGAGGCAATTCATCACAAGAGAAATGGAGCAAGGTTGTTGCCTGAAGAAAAAAGGAATAGATCGAGTGAACGAGGAACTTAAACAGAAAGTGACATCCACAGCAGCAAAGATTAAGAGATATTCTGACAGAGTGAATCAGTTTCATATGAACCATCTATTTGAAACATACCAGAAATGATTCAATCAAAGCCTAGAAGGTAAACGACAGGAACAGATACCACCGCCTGAGCCTGATGCTGCTCTGGTGTTCTGGAGTAACATATGGGCACAGCCGCACACTCATAAAAAGATGCCAAATAGATCAAGGAGGCTGAGAATGACTACAAAGATTTAGAGAAACAAACTGATATGGAGATCAATGTAGTGGGATTAAAAAGAATCCTTAGGAGATTATCACCATGGAAAGCCGCTGGACCGGATGGAGTACAGGGCTACTGGGTCAAGAACTTCACAGCTCTTCACACAAGAATTGTGAATCAAATGAATGAGATTATCAAGAGAGGCAACCCAACATCATGGATGACAACAGGAAGAATGGTGTTAATTCCTAAAAATGCAAGCAAAGGCCACATACCATCAAACTATAGACCGATAACCTGCCTGCCAATAATGTACAAAGTACTGACTGCAATGATCTCGGACAGCATTTACTAACACCTGGAGAGAAATGAACTACTACCATGGGAACAGTAAGGCTGTGGAAGGAAAAGTTAAGGAACTAAAGATCAATTGATAATAGACAGTTGTGTTATAAAAGACAGAAAGCAAGAAAAACCAACCTGGTAATGGGATGGATTGACTACAGAAACGCGTATGATATGGTTTCCCCACTCATGGATAATGAAAGTAATGGATATGTTAGGGATCTCTAAAAACATCAAGAGGTTCATGACAGCAGGTATGAAACAATGGAAAACAGAGCTAGAAAGTGGAGGGAAAGAACTAGGACAAGTATTGATCAGCCAAGGTATTTTCCAGGGAGACAGTCTTTCTCCTTTGATGTTTGTGATATCAATGTTAACCCTCACAACTGTACTGCGCAAAGTTAAACCGGTATATCATCTCAAAAACAAATGTGTAGTTAACCATCTACTGTATATGGACGACCTGAAACTGTATGGAAAGAACAAGAACGCGATTGAGACACTGATACACACAATGAGAATCTTCAGCGATGACATTGGTATAGAGTTTGGATTAACTAAGTGTGTTACCATCAACATGATAGGAGGAGAGGGAAACTAACTGGCAGAGGAAATATCATGCTACCAAATGAAACAGAAATCCATGAACTAGAAGATAATAAACGCTACAAATATTTAGGAGTTATGGAGGCAGACGACATAAAACAATTTGAAATGAAAGCTAAGATCAAGAAGGAATACACTCACAGGCTCATGAAAGTGCTGAAATCAAAGCTGGCTGCTGGAAATCTCATTACCCCTATCATTACATGTGCTGTGTCTTTGTACAGATACGAAGCATGGATTATTCAGTGGATGAAGGCTGAGTTACACTAACTTCTATAGGTCTTCATCCAAGATCTGATGTAGATAGAGTATATGTTGAAAGGGACCAAGGAGAAAGAGGATTAATGAGAGTAGAGGAGACTGTGAAATACGAAAGTCAGTCTGAAAAAGTACACAGAAGGCAGCCCAGTCGAATTTATAACAAGAAGAGTGTGTAAGATCATAAATACCAACAGTTAAGATGGAAGACAAGAGTATAGAAACCATCAGAAAACTGAACGAAAGCGAAACTGGCATGATAAGCCAATGAATGGACAACATCTAAGACAGACAGAGGATCAAGCAGCAAAGGAGACATGGCGATGGGTGGAGAGGGGATGTTTTAAATGAGAGACTGAAAGCCTGATCATTGCTGCCCAGTATCAAGCATTAAGAACCAACTATAGAAAGGCCAAAATAGAAAAGTCAACAAGCGATCTGAAATGCAGATTGTGCAAGCAGAAAGATGAAACAGTGTCCTACATAGTCAGCGAATGCAGTAAGATCGCACAGACAGAATTTTAAAAGGTGGCATGACAAAGTAGCAAGTGTAGTGCACTGGAGCATATGCAAGAAACATGAGTTGACCCACACAGAAAAATGGTACAACCACCGTGCAGAAGCTGTATTGGAGAATGAGAAAGTGAAGCTGCTATGGGACTTCAATGTGCAGACAGACAAGGTTATTGAAGCTAGAAGACCAGACCTGATACTAATAAACAAAGAAACCAAACAGTGTCAAGTCATAGACATAGCAACACCTGGAGACACAACTGTAGTACAGAAGGAGGTTGAGAAGATTGGTAAATACAAAGAGCTTGGGTTCGAGATAAACAGACTGTGGAAGGTGAAGACCGAGGTGATACCAATAGTAATTGGTGCACTCGGAACAATATCAATGAGGCATATAGCATACTTAGCCGAAGTAGGAGTAAACATGTTTTTTGAGACTATACAGAAGACAGCCATGTTAAGAACAGCTCACATATTGAGGAAGGTTCTCTCTTAGTAGAATTGAGGAAGATGTTAGATCTTTTGGCCTTTTGTTAAGACCCGGACTCAACATGAACTAAAACCAGTCACCTACACCACATGACTTTGAAGAAAAACTCTAATGATAATGATAATAATAGTAATAATGATAAAGGTATGATTGGGCAAATAGCAGTATGTGTAGCGCTTCTCTAGACAATAGTAAGAAGTGGTCTGCCTGTTCATAGGCTACAATTATTCTCTATCTATATTCTCATCCTCTCCAACACAGACTTGCTACAAAGACTTGCTACATAGACTTGCTACATAGACTTGCTACATAGACTCGCTACATAGACTCACTATATAGACTTGCTACATAGACTCGCTACATAGACTTCCTACATAGACTTGCTACAAAGACTCGCTACATAGACTTGCTACATAGACTTGCTACATAGACTCGCTACGTAGACTTGCTACATAGACTCGCTACATAGACTTGCTATATAGACCTCATGAAATAATGCACTCAAGCAAAAAGGTAACTCTTGCTGTGCTTGACTAGGCTTTTTGCTCACTTAGCTAAACGCTCAACTATAATTATCCTTCATTTTTATGATTATTGGAGTTATCTTCTCTACAGACTTGTTAGGAACAGTCTGTTAGCGCATAGCCACTGTAACTTTGGTGAAAAAAATAAAAAAGATTGATGCTTATGTTGGTGACTTTTATTTTTATGTCTATTAAACTCTCTTAAAACTGACACATGAGTTATATATATCGATGGGCAATGCTTGAGAGAGTTTGGCTTCCATGTTTGTTTGACTCTGCTCTTCCACTCTCTTCCATTTTTTTCAACTCTCTTACAGTGTTTGAAAAAGGCCGAAGTCATCTTCAATGACCTAGTTAATGAATCAACAGAGGCAAAGTTGACTCAATTACGCTGGAAGAAGGATGAGCTTGAGGAAGTCATCAGTCAACTGAGTGAGTCAGTTCTCAGCTTGGAGAATTCGAAAGAGAGGTCAGTGAGTTGTTTGCATGGCAAATAAATTTAGGGACTTATCTGTGAGATGTTTGAACTTATGGATAGTTGCGAGAAAATCTGTGCACTTCTGCTGTGAATCACTTTTAACTTGAAGAAGAGCTCATATATCTCTGATAAGTTTATCACTGGTGCGTCTTTTTTGCCCAGAAGTGTCTGTGCAACAAGGTGTTTAGTCACTAGTAAGCAATAGCGTATGGTTTGTAGTGTTGTTCGTTCATCTGCAAGAACACTAGAGTTGCGTTCTCGCATTGCCTTAATGATGCACTTGTTTAACCCCTTCATCTTGTGATGTGTATTTCAACAATCGATGTTGGCTTCTTGTTTCTCGGCTCATGGTTACAGCTATAAACAATCTTCTTATCGTTCTTGTTTAATAGACTCTTTCACATCTAACAGGTAAGAGCTTCTTTCAGCTTTTTACCTTCAGGGTGTGAAAGCGGCTATGAGATACATTATTCTGATGACACTCATTCTGCTTTTGAGATATGAAAATACTGCCGTAATTGTTCAGAAAGCGTTGCCCACCGCTTTACCTCGTATAACAAGGCTGGCCATGAAAACTGAGTGAGTTACCAGTATGTAGTTTAACTCTAATGGATGAAGTAAACTACCCGATTTATCTGAGGAACAACAGATTCCATCTAGCATATACATCATGCTGTGCTTGAACATAACCTGCCTCGGCCTTAGCACATGTAGAACATGCCTAATGATTTGTTTATCAACAAAACAAGTGGCGGAAAATCTATCGACCACCAGTGTGTAGCTGGGGACCTCACTTTAATTCTGATTGTAACTACATCTGCGTAGGTGCTGAGTCTACCATCAGTGTGTCTGGGGACCTCATCTATAGTCTGAGTGTAACTACATGTATGTAGGTATTGAGTCTGCCATCAGTATATCAGGGTGTCTGGATATCTCATCTTTAGTCTAAAACTAAGTACATCCGTTTAGAGGCTATAACAAAAAATCTTTTTAAATTATCATCTGTTTAAACTGATATTTGTTACACTGCAGAACTTGGTAGCCAACACTATAGGCGTTGTGTCGCATCTCGCGGTATAATCGGAGCTATAAATAGAAACTTGTATACTTGGTTCTACACGCTAAATGGAAACTTTTAAAGAATTTCTAAAGCACTTCTTCAAGTAAAGATTTTTCTTACTTGATGTAAGAAAGTCAATTATGTTATAACTGAAACTACCAGCATGTATGAGGCTTAGGGGCCACTTGCGTTTGTCTTCTCCTGAATAGCTGCGGACCTCAAATGCATTTTTACATCAGGAAAAAGAATGTTGTTTTAAGGGTTTCTTGTAAACATATCAAACAAATATTGAGCTTTGAACACTAATCCTAGCAGCAGAACTTGGCTGCCAGCCCATTAAAATTACTCTTTATATAGATTCATTGCCAGGTATGCAGCAATTAAGAATTGCCAGTATTTTCATGGTACACAGGCTGTTGGGGCTGCGGCAAATGCTCTGCTCCTCAAATAATGGTCTGTTCAATCACTTTGTGCATCAAATCGCATTGGTCCACTTTGGCCAATGAGCGAGAGATATAACAGTGTCATGCATAGGCAATATTATTTTTATATAAGTTTTCTCTGCTCCAAAATCTTATAATTATTACCAAACAATGTTAACTCTAAAATTTAAGGCTTTTGTTATAGGCTTAGCTCTGCGCATGTAGCTACTTGGTTTGCTATTGTAGGACTCCAAAAGCAGTTGATATAATATTGCGCAAAGAAAACATGGTGCTTAAGCTGTTATAAAATAGTTACATGTGTAGATTACTCCAGTGAAAGATGTAATCTACACATGTAGATGATGTGTTTGAAAGTATTTCGACGAAAGTGCAGATGATAAGAGGTCTGACTATCTTATGCCCTCGAGCGGTTTACTTGTGTATACAGGTGGGAAGCTGCTCTGGCAGCATGTTGAGATGTTAGCTTATAGATATTACTTTCAGAGATAAATTATTGGATAAAGAGAATCCTCTGCGTAATTATTATTATTTATTGCTCTAATAAAATAAACAAAGATATCTAACTGAGTGCAATTATGAGCTATAAACGCTGATAAAGGTAGATGATTGTAGAAAGAGATAACATAAAATAGCTGATACACAACAGTTGCCATAACACTGCCTTGCTATAATTACGTTTATTTTTATCTTATAACATACATTGGCCAGGCATCATCTCATCAACATGCAGGCCTGCGAAGTTAGTAGTTGTGAATAAAATGCTTACAGCATGGTAGCTGCTCTGCCATAAAAGATACTGTTAGAGGCGTCTAAATTGATTTATTAAAAGCTGCCAAATCTTCTGTAAAATACATCAAAAGAAACTGTTCAACTTGAGAGCTGCTTGAGTAATATTTATTGCCCTCCTACCGTATTGCTTAAGACCGACCGTACTTACCTCTTTTCTTTTCAACAAACATTTCTAGCGTAGCGAATGTGTTATAGATAAAAACATCGTGTATAGTAAGCCTCTAGTTTTCAAATGTAAGCGAGGCAAACTCACACAGTTTCTAAATAATTGTTAACTTTAAGGCAGCGTGCTCATCAAGATCAGCAAGGTCAATACCTTTGCAGAGTTTATCAACTAACCTTCAACCACTAGGTAGGGGTGTTTTGCCTATCCAAGACTTTTGTGCTGTTTTACTATAACATTGGTAAATAAAGTGGTGACTACAGAAATTGACATTTTACATTGTTGTTTGGGGTGATTTGACTGTCACAATGTTTCCAGATTAAAATCCACAAAACTTGATAGCAGTTAAAATGCTCAGAAAAGTTATGCACAGATTTTTCAGAATGATCTCAGTAGTTGCGCTTCCTGTTTATAAGGGATAAATATACGATCTCATCTTTAGCCCATCAGCATCGCAAACTCATATGTTTTCACAGCACTTAGAGAAAAGCAATGCGACGAGTGCTAACCAACGTATCCTAAACCATTTGAGAATATGTAGCAGTGTATCTGAGACTATATTTGATGTTTTATTCCAACAATCAGAAGCAAGTACAAAATAAAATATGTCACTAGAGACGTGTAACCCTGCAACTTGAGCGAATGGCAGATTTCAATAACGAGAGGGAAAAACAGGAAGCATGTTTTTTGATGTAATTTTGAGAGAACTCTTAGCGCGTCTTTTTTTCTGAACATTTTAACCACGATCCAGTTTTGTCGATTTTAGTTTTGAAACATCCTGGCAGTCAGATTACCTGAAAGTTGAAACAACAAAAAATATCTTAAATAATAAGAAAATATCAATACTTTCTGATATTTTTTTATAGAATTTCATGTAGTCACATCTTAAATGATGGAAAAACATCAAAATGATGAGCTAATCGTATTAAAAACTGAGCTAATCGTATTAAAAACTGAGCTCATCGTATTAAAAACTGAGCTCATCGTAGCAAATTAGGCAATGAGATGAAGTGAAGCAAGGAGGCTCCATGTAAACTATTTGAACTTGTTGCTGGTGCTGAGGCTATCAAATGCAGGCACTAAACACATC
This sequence comes from Watersipora subatra, assembly GCF_963576615.1. Classification (NCBI taxonomy): domain Eukaryota; kingdom Metazoa; phylum Bryozoa; class Gymnolaemata; order Cheilostomatida; family Watersiporidae; genus Watersipora; species Watersipora subatra. The sequence goes on from NC_088711.1 coordinate 3,369,503, forward strand.
AGTACCATAGAGCTACATAGAGCCCATAGAGCTACTAATATAGAATGAAAGAGTATACGAGGTACATCAATCGAAGTGAGATTCGTGTGCTATTACCGACTGATTCCGTTTTGCAATTTAATCAAATAGTATCTAATTATGTATTATCCTTTGACATAACATCTCTAAAGAGCTATGAATGGATGTGGGTTTTCCTCTCAATTAGCCTCTCATCAGCATGATTTATAATTAGTTACTGCTGTGAGCTGATTAGTTAAAAGCGCTCTATATCCTCACTCCTTGGCTCGATGCGGCGGAGAGCAGTAGCTAACTTCACTCACAAGCATATCCTGATGAATATTCGACATGTCGTCTATATCTATACTCGACAGTAATAATGAAATTGACGATGATTACAAAATGCTTGCCAAGTTATCGCAGTATCATAAAACGGCGACCAAGCCAGTGCAAAATACTCGAAGAAAAAGTAAAAAACTTAGCAATGGTGAAGCTAAACGGCTTCTTGACTCTCGGTTGATTTCTAATGAAGAAAAGAACGATAAGGCAGATGTTGACCGCTCTTCCTCCGTCAATGATTCAGAGAAGACAAAAAACAGGAGGCAGCTTAGACGAATGAAGTCTGAGGTATTTACAACGAGTAGTGTGAGTTTTTCCTTTATTGTAGGTTGTTAGAGTCGAACAACTTTGATCAACTCTACAACAACCAACTAGAAATCTGCAACTTAGGGGCTCAACTTCACCAGGCTAAGATATCACATTGCGTGATAGGCACTCAAGTAAGGACAGCCTGCCATTTCTTGCTGACAATCAGTTTTGTTGCTTTAGGCTACTACGTCCTTTACAGAGAATCTCAAAATTTAAAAAGCGGGGGTATCATTATGCTAATTGTAAAGTCTTCAAAGCCTTTTCTACTTAACAGTACAGATTCAATTTAGAAAGCTTAAAGCAATAGGCGCAGAGAAATGGTTTGGGAGAAAATTTGTGGTTATTTCTTTTGCCTATCTGATAAGGGAGCAGCTAGCGATGACAATTAGTAGAACTCACTGCTATGTAATTTAGTCTACTGCCACCAGACATAGATACATAGATAAATAAATATTCACTTTATTATCACCCGTCAATGTCAATGCCAATTATCAATGTCGTTTGAAGTACATTAGACCATGAAACAAAAAACATAAAATATAACAGTAAAGTAAAATTATGCGTATTGGAATAAAAAGCTCTTTTCACATAACGCTGTTTTATGATTAAACTGACAAGGTGTTGGTTTCTGGTATAGAATGTAGTGGGTTTCCTAAAGAATTGGTAATGTACATGTACAGTACGTATAACTTTTTATTGTCATCAATAATCATCACTAAGAGGATGTTTTCCGTTACATGCCACAAAGATGTAATGGTTGGTCAGGCAGATTTTCTCCGCTTGCCACAACCTCGAGTAACAGCATGTGTGACAGAGCAGCAAGAAATTTATTAGGATAATTTTCATATAGAAGAGGTTATTTCCTGTAACCACCTGAGTTGGTGCGCAGGCTGGCAGCACAATGATGACATTAATGAACTGCAGTCAGCCTTTAATTTAGATGTAAACATAATAATATGATTATTGTCGTAATAGCAGAGACTTATAGCCAGGGATCCTATGAATAGCCAGGAATCCTATGAATACACGCAGTCGACTCATCAGGAGGAAATGTTTGCAGAGTGCTGTAAGAGCACTTAGAAAGTACTCTTTCTGTAATCGCTGCCAACTCCTATACAAACATCATTATACAATGCTTATGAACTTGAGTAGTATCATATAAACATCTCTTTTTTCCTATCGTAAGAAAATTTAGAAAGGCTGCATAAAAACAATGCTGTCAAAAAAATTAAAAAAATTCAAATACTAATTTTCCAAAATACTATGTTTATACAAAAAATAACTATATAAAACAAACTGAATTTATAGCATACGAGGACGTGAAACTTGCTGAATTAGCCATTGCACGGTAAAAACTTCAAAGCCTGTAACAAAGAGTAAATGGGTATTCTGGTAATCTGCAAAATGAATCACTAAAAAATAATTTAATTAATATTAATTCAACTTACCTAATTCTTAAAGATCCTTGCAGAGGTTATCTGTTAACTTAAAATCTCATTTTCTGTGAGAAATGGTCGATCAAAGTAGCTTTTTATTTTTAAACCCTAAAATCTTCTAAAATTTACTCAATAACCAAAATAACACCCTGCGCTAAGAACATAGCTTAATTTCTATCATTTATGCCATTGGTGTGTCGGTGTGTAGCTTATGATCAACAGCTGCTCGTAATGTGTGTCAACAAGGCTAACTCATAACAGAAGGGTTGGTTTACTCCTCCTTACTAGCAGCACAATGTTTTAGATAAAATCACTGACCCCTGATAGCCAACTTGATTCGGAGCCATCTGAACTGAGAAGAGGAAAACCCACAAAATTTGAAGGAGGCATTAAAACTATGTGGAAAAAGTTTGCAAAGAAAGCTGCCAGACGGAAAGACGACAATGCAAGTAAGGTAGGTCACTCGTAAGGTTGATGTACATAAACTGATGAATAATTATTTAGATTATTAACAGATTGATAATTTATAGTGTTTTGTCATAAGATAAAAGAAAATAAAATAAAAGTGATTAGCAAAACAAGTGAATAAGTTCATGATATATAAATAATTCCCCACAACTCATGCTCTTATATAGCTAAGCCAGTCCCATCATCCAGTACCAGACAGCAGTTCTGATGTCCTTCTTGTCACCACGCTTGGTCTGTTTAGGGATCAAATGCAACTGTTTTTCTCTGGTCAGGTGCTCTAGACCCTTACGTTACATCTGTTTACAATAATAATAATGATATTAATAATGATAACACTAATAATAGTAATATTAACAATAATAATAGTAATAATAACAATAATAATACCATGTCTTTTGAGACTATACAGAAGACAGCCATCTTAGGAACAGCTCACACTTTGAGGAAGGTCCTCTCTTAGTGGAGTTGAGGAAGATGTTGGATCCTTTGGCCTTTTGTTAAGACCCGGACTCAACATGGACTACAACCAGTCACCTACCACCACACGACTGTGAAGAAAAGCTTTTACAACATTAATAATATCAATAATAATAATAATAATATCAATAATAATATCAATAGTAATAATTATAACAATAATATTAATAATAATATCAATAATAGTAATTATAACAATAATAGTAATAATAATAATAGTAATAATAATAATATCAATAATAACAATTGTAACAATAATAATAGTAATAATAATAGTAATAATAATAGTAATAATAATAGTAATAATAATATCAATAATAATATCAATAATAATAATAATATAATAAGAATTTTTGACTGAATGGGATTACTGGAAGCCAATGGGAAGAGATTTAGAGTTACTCAGGAGATGGCTAAGCTAGAATCAGCTAACATCATACTGATCACTCCAACTATTCCAACCTAGTAAAACCGGGTAGTAAGAATAAAGATATAAAACACCAATAATAACAAATGCAATGAATAACAAAAGTATAACATATAAACAAATAGTAATCTGGTGACCTTGGATAGGTAAAAGCGATATTATCAGCGCACACAGACAAATGATAATAACAGATTGAGTGAATTATAAGAGAGCAAGAGCAGAGAAATCAAGCAATGACCGACATGTAATAAAGCTCGGGCTGTATGGATTAGACGTTGAAAAGAAAGATATCAGATGTATATAATTTGCTGTACTGTTAGGCTGATGGTATAATTTAAATAGAAACACCGGAAATCTTTGGTTAGATTTTCTAACTCGATATTTAGCTCAAAGAATCAGCTAGCCAATAAACTGTGCATACAAGCAATAATAATAGTAGCAGTAATGATATCAACAATAATACTAATAGTAATAATAATACTTGACCGCTTGCTGTCATTAGTTCTGAACACTATCTAAGCCTGTCTGTTTGCTGTGACTACCTGAAGGTCTCTCAGGGAAATGGCTTATCTGGAACAGTTCATGATGCAGGAATAGACATCGGGCCAGAAGGCGCTGACGAACAGGTGGATGAAGGTAAGCATTTCTGTCTCACCTCACACTCATGGTTTTGTCTGACTGTGTGGTTCCTACGTGCTTAATATGAATGTGACCTTGCGTCCGTCATATTAACATGCCTGATCATCATCATCGACACGACTTGGTGAGTTTGGGTGACCCTATCTAACCTCTTCAAAAAGTTTTGTTAGGTTGGCTCTATGGCCTCCATAAAATAGGATATAGAAAACTAGCAATGTCAAAGGGGTTTCACTTTTTAAAAACAGTTGTACTACATTTTTCCTATGAAATGCTAAAATAAAGAACTAACTAGCAGTTGTTTTTTTCGAAGTATGCAGTTTTTTAAAATTTGTTAGGTACATGAGGAGGCAACTCCACGTAAAAGTAGCTCCTATAACAAATAAGTTAATGCATGAAGAATACAACAGAGTAGATGGAGGCGGTTACTGACGTGTATGAGCAGCGCTGCCCGAAAATGGTTTAAACTGCTTGAATGGTTAAAATATATACTTCTTGAATGTTCTAGAATGTTCTTGAAGCTTGTTCCCGCTCGCCTGTAAGCCTAGATCATCAATAATCGACTCTTCGACCGTTATACCATCAGTAAAAATCTTATTAAAAAGTGGTCAACGGCAATCAGCAATGACCTTACTTTGATGACCGATAGCTTTTATCTCATACTTTTTACATCTCTGGAAAAAGATACGATTAATTTGAGATCATGAGAGGGCATTTGTAGTAGGAGTTCTTGATGTTGAGGCTAGACAAGTCATGTGATTCTATTTATAGCTAATTATATAATCGCAGAGTTTTTCATCTGTCTTTCATGTGTAAAGTAGGCGATTTCGTAAGTGTTTATAAAATGGAATAGCTGGTCGGCAGGCCTGCCTATTATCAGAAGGTTGGTTATCTATCATATACAGTAACGGGTTATGAAGCCTTGTAACGCTGTAGCCCTGATATGCTAGGATTAACAATGGGTTAGTCTAGACTCTAGAGTCTACTCTGCTACTGATATCATTGGGCATTTTTATAACCATAGTTCCTTTATTGTTATACTATTGTTCTACAATAGTATAACAATAGAATAGTCCAACAATAGAATCAAATATAAATGTAGATAGATATGAATTTTATTTATACCGGCCAACTTCGGTTAAACAAATTAGACTGTGAGACGAAAACAAAAATATAGCAAAGTAAATTATGTGAATTGAAAGAAAAAGCTCTTTTTGCATAATTCTGTTCTATAATTTAAATTGGCAAAGTGTTGGTGTCTGGTATAAGGTGTAGTAGTTTTTTAGAGAAGTAGGAATGTAATGAATGGTCAGGCAGATTAGAGAAGTAGGAATGTAATGAATGGTCAGGCAGATTAGAGATACGATTTGAGTATTTTAAACAGCAAATATCTAAAAACACAGCTCAGCATTCAATGACACATACATGTGTGGGCCATTTAATAACCTTGCACCTTCAATAGAATGACACATACATGTGTGGGCCATTTAATAACCTTGCACCTTCAATAGAATGACACATACATGTGTGGGCCATTTAATAATCTTGCACCTTCAATAGAATTGAATCTTCATATTTGAAGAGTAGGTGGAACAAAGCTTTTTGGCTAACACGAATTTCCCACATCCTACACAGATGCTTCCGAGAATTTTGCTAGAAGCATAGCCTTAGTACTAATGCGGTATAGGACTTTGGAGAAAAGGCACAAACTGACAGATAGGAAGTATGCTATCATACACTGTTAATGTGTTCTACAATACCATACAGTACATGCAAACTATAATTGATATGGTCAGTCTATCGCTGCAAGATATCAGTTGGATAATCTGCTATGCCAATAATTGTGTCAGTGTCCATATGCCTCACCTTTCCAATTCCGCTATTACAGTTCCGCTGAGGTTATTCTCAGGTCAACCTCCGGCAGTGAGCTGGGAGTCTGGTAGGTCAGTGCTGTGGCATTAATTCCGCTGCCAGGGTATATAAACAGGCAATTTTAACGCTGATTGCTTTGTTTTTCCTGTTGACCTACTGTTGACCTTCTGCTGACCTTCTGGTCATGCTGACTCTAAATTATGACCAAGTACATTTATGTCGAATAATAATTAATATCATTTAGCAACAACAACAACAACTGCTAGAGCATAATTTTTTATGGTATAGTAAAATATGTTCTCTTTGATCGACTAATAGTGGAGAGAGAAACCAAAATACATGTATTAGGAATTTCAACTCAGAACTATGAGCTACTAGCGACCTTGACTAGCCTTACCTCTCACCAACAGTACAAAGGAGGAGAGACATAGCTCTACCTTTATTATATATTCTTTAGCAAATGCGGACCCTGTGTACAACCTGCTCAAAGGGGCGTCCATGCTGCGAGGAGGAGGAGACGGAGAAAGCTCAGGGGTGAGCAGCATGAGAAGTCTCCCCCGACAGAATACAGCAAGTTCTGGTAGAAGTGGCAGCTCAAGGTCTTCGAGTCCAGGTAAGCCCAAGTTACCACAAGTAGGGTAGAAAGGATGCGGATCACTATCGGCCAACAAAGTTATGGTAAATAATTCTTTTGCTCGTGAGTGACCAAAGGCTGTTTGGCCACAATTTCTTTAATGGAACCTATAATAAAAATGCTGCCAGATTGATGCCCATGAGAGACTGATTTTGGCAGCAGGGCTCAGTCAGTACATGACTATCTAGTACTTGAGTATTACGAGTGAGTCAGCGCGAATGAGGCCTGTGTGGAGATTTTATGATATACAAATTAGTTGAAAGGCGTAGGATGCTGTCAGGTATTCCTAGCTCTCTCAGCCTCCTCCAATATTTCATTTAATAAAAGGAAGAGCGCCTGACAAGCACCATAAACTACTGGTGTCATCATTAACCTCTATATTGCTTTCCTATAAAAGGTAAGTTGATCAGCTCTTTGGAATGCCACCTTTTCATCCGTCTATGCTTTCTATCAGTAAATTGATCCATAAACCTCTATTATTTTCACTCACAAATGGATGCAAACTGTTACATGTATGTGTACTCACACGCATGTTCAATGCTTCTCATGTTGAGATTAAGCCTGTACAAGTTATATATTAGGTTTAGCGCTAATAGTAAACGCGATATTATTTCTTAAAAGCACACACTCTGCATTTTACCATGCGTGCATAGATAGGTTTGATAAGATCTTGGCCTGCGAATCTCTTACCAAGCTTTTCTGCCATTCCTGTTGATAGCCATATCAAGCTATCAGCCAGCAATGACCAGCGTGAGGCCGAAGCAGATGCTGAACAGGAGGATGAAGAGCTTCTCTCTTGACACTCCGGATGCTCCAAAGCAGGTCGATCAGAGCACCAAAAGAAAGAGCAGCTCCTACACTAACAACACTTGCATTCCAGGTAGTCTGTAGCCAGCCTATCAGTAGCCTGTAGGTAGTCTCCTAATAGTCTCCGGGTAGTCTCCGGGCAGTCTCTGGGTAGTCTCCGGGTCGTCTCCTGGTAGTCTCCGGACAGTCTCCGGGCAGTCTCCGGGTAGTCTCCGGGTAGTCTCCGGGTAGTCTCCTGATGGTCTCCGGGCAGCTCCGGGCAGTCTCCGGGTAGTCTTCGGGCAGCTCCGGGAAGTCTCCGGGTAGTCTCCGGGTAGTCTCCAGGCAAGTAACTTTTATCTCATCTGAGGGAATGTTTGCACTACTCTGAGCCTTCCTACATCATGGCTAAATAACCTGAGTGTCTTATGTCTAATACGGGAACCTGACAAATTGATACAATCTTTGAAAAATATTTTAGAAGAAGTTACTAAAAAACTGATGTTTTAAAAATTAAAGTATCGGTGTAAATTAATCTGCGATTAAATTGTAATAAACAATCATGCAGCATTATGATTAGCCCCCAGCATTTAATTTATGGTTATAATCCGCATAAATATTATGAAATATTAGTAGTAAAACCATACAGTGAAAGAAGCAAAACAAAACATATTAAATATATTTTATGTAAATGGTAATTATATTGATATAAAATGAAGAGACTCAGGGTTGACTGGACCCTGATACATTAAGATATATTAATGACTGCTATCTGTACCTCTCTTATCTGTGCTTATATCTGTACCATTATCTCTTTTACTGCCGTTTAATTGTTGTTACTTTTGTTTCTTCATTATTAGCTGATTATAGAGCTTTTCACTGGCTATTTTTCAACACGTCATCGACATTGCAAAACACTTCTAGGTTGAGTCCATGCTAGCTTGATCGGCCAATAACTTTTCACTTGTTGAAGGTGTCAGCTGTCAAAGCTGCTAATTTGGAGAAAAAGGTTTTTCCTCAAGGATGGCTACTCGAGTGAAAAAAGAAACGTTTCATGTTTCTTAGTCTATTAGAGAAAATTTAATAAGAGAAATAGAACTTTGGAAGAGATTAGTAGACTAATTGGTAGAGATATTCAATAGATTAGAATATAGTTGCAGTCACTTGTCGGAAGATGTAATAAATAGAGCTATTTACCTCTCCTACTCGCATAGCGGGAGGTTCTGCCATCTTTACTTCTCAGTAATGAATTAATCTCACACCTACATACATATTGGTGATGGAAAACTGCAGAAATTAGCCTTAATTAGTTCATGCAATGATTAATATGTTCCTGTAAACTTTCGGCGACTGCTCCCAGTCTAACTTGTTCAAGAATAATTTTTGATTGTAACCTGATGAACGGAGTTGTTCAGGCTCAAACTGCTCAGTGTAAGGGATTTGTGAATGAGTAGGAAGGAAATGAGGTAGTAGCTGTACTTTTGGTCATGCCGTGAATTTTATATGCTGTTTCACGCACACAGTCGGTGGGAGAGTAGTTCAATTGATAAGTCTATGTATATAGTCAATAAATACAAGGTCTATGACCATGTATGTAGCCAATAGATGATAACTCTATGATCTTGTATGTAGTCAATAGATAATAAGTCTATGACTATGTATATAATCAAGAGATGATAACTCTATGACCATGTATATAGTAAAGTCAAGAGATGATAAGTCTACTATATCTGTAATAGCTACAAAAGAGAAGAGTCGTCAAGTTATCAACTTCCAAAGGCTGAAAGGAAGTGGATGTTTTTTCTTATCAAACAGTCTGTTGCTTCTAATGCATTAACCAGTCTCATCTTAAACAACAGAGATATAGTGTAACTTTTTCTTTTTTTTCTCTCGGCAGCAATAAGAAGCCAGGTTTGGCTCATTTATTAGAGTTGTCATCTCTTTGCGTAGAAAAAACAACTTTTACAGTCTAATTTTAATGATATTTTACTGTACATACACAATAATCGTAATTAACTTTCGCAGTCTTTTAAAAAGAATAATTTTTACGCAGTATGATAAATGAACTGCCATGATCTTAGGCGCAAACTTGACACCAGAGATGTCAAGACGTCGGCATATAATGAGCTTACAAAGAAGAGGGTTATCTGCAGAGGAACAAGATGGCGGCTCTCTTCTGAATGACAGCAACCCCTCCGTTCACTCATCTCACTCTAACAGTCCGCGTGGTTCAAGAGGCAAACCGCCGCTCTCTTCCTCTGCTGCTAACGACTCAGAGGTATTTCTGATTACTGTTCTGTGGAGAGACATAGTCGTACAGTTTCGCAAACTTCATTTAGTTCACTTTGCAAACTTCATTTTGCAAACTTCGCCGTAGTAGAGTGAATGAAAATTTGTAGCAGTTTAACTAGCTAATTGGCTGCTCAAACTCAGTTTTAGATTCTTGTTCATTAAACTCCAATTGCTGTATTTAAGGTTAATTATTATTTTTAATCTTGCACATTTCATATCCACATTCCGTTTGTTGGCAGCAGCATTTTAATACCTGCTCTGTCTGATACTCGAATTTTGGTATCAATACCTAGATAGATAGATGTTAACACTGTATTAACACATATTTACACTGCTTAATGCCATAGATGTAACTTAATGCCATAGATGTAACTTAATGCCATAGATGTAACTTAATGTAAATAAAGTTTAAAACCGTTTAAAGTAAATTAGACCATGAGACAAAAAATATAGTTAAGTAAATTTAGTAGATATATTAAATACAGTACCAGTAGCAGTTGTATTGGACTAGTGATACTAATATTAGTTATATTAAAAAAAGAAGCAGATAAAATCACAAACATTTATTGTAGTTATTACTATTTTATTAGGGTTACCATGCGGGAGACACCGTTATCGCTCTCATCGATATCGATGCTAATGACATCGGAGACTTGAACTTAAGGTTGGTCGCACTCTTGATCATTTTATTGTCTTTTAAAAGCTGATCAACTTCTTTAAATTTGTTTCTTTCATTTCTAGAATCTCAATCAATCAATTCAAATCTAGAATTTTCTTTCTGATTGTCAATTATTTTGTGCAATATTTGTTGTTATAAAAACTTTACTGAAACCTCTAACCTCGATAAATGTCCACTCCATTTTTTGATCCAACGCAGGCAACCATTAATTGTTATTAGTTAGAAATCGTTAAATCAGCACAGTATAGATATAGTAAGGTTTATTATATCTATGCTGCACACGGATAAACTTAGAACATAAATTGAACCTGTAAACAAATGCACATGTCTATGCATGTCTATCGCTAACTTATCAGCTATAAAATGTCTATATAACACTGTGCTTGGAGCAACTGACCCAGCATCACGGACCTAATAGTCTTCCTAAGAGTCGTGTTTCTGTTCAGATCTGGTGATAGAATCTCTTTAAAAGACACAAGTGATGCCGAGTGGTGGTCAGGCAGCTCTTCCGGATACACAGGCTTCTTCCGCAGTCGATACGTCATGGCCGTGGCAGATGGCCAACTAATCTATAAAATAGTCAAACCCATCTACCTCAGTGATGACAACTCCGAAGTGAAACTTCTCAGATATCAGGTATATTTTGAGCTGATTCCTAGCCACTTTTAGTGGAGTCAAGTGCCAGAGTATGATCCCATTCATTGCTGCTTGACTAAAGAATTTGTGGTGATCGTGTAAACTACACGGTCTGTGTTGAATCAACCAGCCTTAACTTTTGCTGTACATTCTACATTGCTAGATGGTTGAGTAACTGCCTTTATACTTCATAAACAGTTTGAAACAAATCTTTCTAGACAAGTAAATACAAGTCACCGGCAAATGCTGATGGTGTTTTTAGTTTTTATGACATATAGCCTGCTGCCCTAAACAAACTACTTGAAACAATAAAATAATTTATTTAGTAATTTGAATGATTGCTATTGTATTGTTTAAATCTCATTGCAAAAACATAAAATCATATAATTTACAAGCAAACAAGAAAAAGCTGTCATTTGTGACACAGATCATGGAGCAGAAGTTACTCAATAGAGAGGTAGTGTCGCACTAGACCTGCAACAGCAGGTGATTCTGCGATGAGAAACAAGAACTCTACATCTTATTTGTTTGTTTGGCAGGTGGTGGTTGGAGAGGGGTGGGCTGACCAGAGCAAGATTAATATCCATACAAAGGATGTGAAGACAGGAAAGTCATATCGGCTGCAGTGTCCATGGCGGTACTTAGAGAGAATCGGAGAGTCATGAAACTCTGTTATTCATAAGATGAGAACTATTTATCGTTAGATCGTTAGATACAATAATGTACCACAATATTACTTCCACAATATTTGGTTCATTGGAGTTATCCAACCTTGGTAGGAGTGTGATTATTTTGTGTTGTAAAGTTAAAGTATTTTTGCTAGAAGTTCATTTACAAACTTTTGCATATCTTTTCGAATAATTCGATACATTTCGTATTTTTTCATTCGCTGAGCTAAAATTTTGTGATGTGCTACACGGTTATATAAGCAGAAAATCTTTAAGTTATTCACTGCGCCACAAGTTTTTAATTTGTATTCAAAATCTAGATGAGCTGATTCGTCATGAAGCTCATTTGCTTGCAGTATTCCAGGAAATATGTTTTATGACATGAAATGGTTTGTTATTCATGATATGTAGATGGCTGGAATCCAACACTGAAGCATGTCACTAGTCACAAATAATCAGTAACTGTAACTAGTGACTAGTTACTAGTAACTGATTATCTCTTATTTGTGTTAATAACCTTATTAATCTTACCCGCTATGCGGACTTTAGTCGTGGCAAACAGGCGACCATAAAGTATTCAACATCAGACCTATTATTTCGTCATTTACTAATATCCTGTATGATGATTGGCTAATATCCTAGACAGGGATTGGCTAATGGTATTAGTATCCTGGTGAAAGGTTTTCTTTTGTGTTACAACAGAAGCTGAGCCCTAAGGCTATAAGCATCATGTTCTATAAATAGAACATAAAAATGAGGAGGGCTGTGTCTCTCCTCCCGTCCTTAGATCACATGAATCACACTGAAGTTAGCTATCAATGGTTATTTCAGAAGTTCATCATAATTACGATTGAATGTTATAATTTTAGAGAGATTGTTGAGCACTTTTGAACTTGAGAGGCAGCTCAAAACAAATCATTCTAGACAAGTAGATACAAGTCACTAGGAAGCCTTCCTTGTGTCTTTAGTTTCTAAGCCTGCTGTCATAGCCTGCTGTCCTGAGCAAACTACATGAAATAATAAGGGAATTTTGATGATTTCAATAATTGTTATTATATTGTTTAAATCTCATTGCAAAAATATGAAGGAATAAAATTTACATGCAAACGAGAGAAAGCAATCATTTGTGACTGATACAGTACTAAAGGGTGACCAAACCACGAATAACTGATAAATAATACATTCTACTTTTTCTAAATAATCACAGAATGAATGACAACAAATATCTAATATAGCCTTAGGTTATAACTGTACATCTAGAGATTAAGGGGGAGAACAATCAGCCCGAGCTGCACGCTCGCTTTAGCAAGCATAACAACATTGAATCAAGGCTAATAAAAGAACGTTATATAATTCAATTTATACACAACAAAGTTCTGATTGCTTGTTAATGTCAGAACCAGTTTACATTTTAAACTGCTGTACAGGAAACTAGACCATACTCTGGAGACCTCTAATTTAGCTTTGGAATTTATTTGCATGCTCAAAATACATCACACTGTAAGTGGGTCTGAAGCGGTGCCATCAATGAGACATTTTCAATATGCATGTACTGATTGCAATCACATCGTTGCATACAAATTTGCAGCAAGAGCTTCACTAGACCAGCTTTAAAATAAAAGACAACATTTGCGTAATTCTCCTAGACTAAAGGTATTAGCAAGACGTTACAAACAATTTTGCGTATTATTTATGCTAACAATGCGAGATCATAACGCAGCAAGGTAGGCTTGACAACAGCATAGAAAAAAAAACTATTGCAACTTGGAATAGTTCTCACTCAATAGGCATGGGGGAAGTAAATTAATGGCTTGGATATTGTAGGAAAAATTGAGGAGCACCTTAAAACAGGCATTAGACAAACATTGTAAAGGGATTAGATTTTTATAAAGAAAATCATGAATAATAGCTAATTTGGTCAAATTATACAAATCTGTCAAAACAATAGAAAAGAAGTTTTTAACATTAAATACGTCTGCCAGGCAAAGGCTTGGTCAGCTGACTCTCTTTAACAAAATGGCCAAACGTAATTCATGCCAGCAGAATGGAAGTAAAGAGGATAGCATTGTACAAATATGTAATACTATATAACCAATCATAACAAATTAAAAATGTGTAATAAGAAAACTTCTTTACTTGTTACAATCGGTGCAGATGAAATCATATATGATACATTAATAAATAACAATCAACAATATATTACTATATCATTCACAACCACGGAAGTAGTGTGAGTACCCACTCGCAGAAAGACTCACAACCCAGCCACTGCTATCTTTCTTTTTCGCGTAAGATATATGATGGTTGTCAACTAGTTTTGACCCAAAGATATCAGCATTCCTCTAGGTATGTTATTCACACCGGCCGGCAGCTCGCTGGTATGCTGACCTGTGAGAATTCAAAGAACTTGTAAGTTTGGTAATGAAAGGTGTGAGCTTGTTTTGTAACTTTCAGCTGTCGTAATTAATATACATTTTGTTAGGTGATTTTATAGTAAGATATATAAGTTGTTATTAAGTGCCATTGTAATCATACTCATAAAATAATCAATCAAAATGCTTTTATTTCTATTTGAAGTTGTTTGTTCATGCGACCAGAAAAGAGGATAACTTCAATATATAAATATTGATTGGAAAAAAGTATAGCAAAAAATAAAAGTAAATACAACGATCTTTGAAATTTGAAGCAAAAACAATTCCAGTAAGTGAGGTGACTTTAACATCAATGCATTGATTATAGTTTGAAGCGTTTGAAGGAAGACTGATCTCCCTGAGGTAATTCTTCGCCTATCTGTATGATGCTGTGACATCACGTTTTGGGTTAAGGGCTTGACTGGAAGAGGGATGATAGGTATGGAGCAAACCCAACTAACCTGTTGGACTGAGAGGAGGAGAAGTCTTTTTTGGTGAAAGAAGAAATGCTGTCGGGCTATATGTATACTGGTAGTCAAGGAGTTCAGCAGGCAGGTCATCAAACATCCCGCTCTACAATATAAGTTAGTGGGTGAGGTCACTTCAGTCATGAATCTAACTTTCTATGTTAGATGTAAAGTTCTTTTTAGAACGCTGCTGATCATTTGCTTTGATCTTCGAGGGCATTGTTCTTTGGAGTAAGTTATCACACTTTACAATAGATACAACCATAGCGATCAGCGAGTCTAGAGAGTCTATATACATTAACTTTATTAGGATTGCGTACAGGTACAGGAGTGACGTGAGAGAGAAAGGTTGAGGAAAGAAACATCAAATAAACTGAAATAGTTTAGTATAAGAACAACAAGAAATGACTATCTATTATTGTGAATGCACGAGAAGGAGAGTGAGTGGCTTTTGTGAGACAGGAATCTGCTAGACCTCCAGTATGACCCTAATTTATCCCATATATGCCTAATTAAACCAGAAGAGCAAAGACTGCCTACTATAATGAATTGTTTAGAGATTGGCCATAGGCTCTACAGCCTGCCTAATGTATCATTCTAAACATCACATAGTGACAAAAACTGCTATCGACCCAGGCTAGACTTATTGTTGGTCAGTTGCCCCGTTGTTTTGTTGACAATCTTTCTGTAAGAGAAATCAATACATGTGGGATTGTTACGAAGGAAGGCAGCGAGATTAAATTAGAAGGAGATGAGCCAATGAGGTTGAGGTGTGACACAAGATACAATAGATGTCAGCGTTATATTACGCAGTGCCTTTCGTTACGCACGTATATTAATACTACAAGACACTGCATACTGAGCCTGCCGAAGGAACTGGTCGATAATGCACAAGTGCAACAAAACATAAATAGTACACAGGCTATAAATGTCCTAGGTGATGTTATCTCAGCAGCCATTGCAATATGCAATTTCAAGAGAGGGTGATTCACGGAGGCCTGATGTAATAAGTGCAGCAAGCTTAAAGGCAGCGCATTGCTGACACACTACTATTTTGACTAACGATATGTATTTACTTTAACAAGGTCACCGAGGCTATCGGTGTGTCTAAGATAAAGTATATGACAGAAATGAAAGTCAACATGATTTCTAGAAGAATATAATGCCGTGTACTTGCTGGCACTGGTCGTTGTGAGCAGCGAGTGCACCCGGTCAACAACAATAAGCTGAACGAGCCATGGGAAATCACAAGCCTTGCACAAAGATAATGCAAAGATTTTTCTGAGCGCAGCTTGTCTTATGTGCTGGAGACAAAGGGATAAAAAGGTAGCTAATATTGTAAGATCGCGAGCTCTACTCATGCGACCAATAACAATGAGGGTTGAGTAAGCAAAGTGAATACATTTGGACAGAACATTCTAGACACTGGGTCCTCAGCTCCGAGTCCGGGTAATAAATTGCGTCGTGCCGGCAGATCAATAATTCAGCTAGATATCTCATAGAAAGAAACGTTGTAAACAAAGCAGCAGCCGTTTGCTGTCCAAATAGCAAGTACTAGACTAGTAAAACGAGGTGACAAGCACCTGTCTGGGGCTGCCACTATGTTTGTTCTATAATTTTCAGCACCAAAATAATTTTTCTATTTGTATGAACGGAGACAAAAACAGGCAAAACGCTTTTAAAAGCTTTTATCTAAGGAACTATCATTTCACACCAGATGGTGTTACACGTTATTAAGATTTAGCCATCTCTGTAGATTTCTACAGCTAGGTAATGAGAATATTTCTTGCAGCCTCTAATTACCAGATTCTTGACGTCTGATGCTTACAGAGGAGCTACACTAATAGCGCAGTGCTATCTCTCTCTCTCTGTATCCTTAATAGCAGGCCATTAAAACCTATGACGTTGCCGTGAGCAAATCCGAGCAAAACTGTGTCTCAAGCCTTGCGCAACATGTTACTGCTCCTCCTTTGCAACACCTTTTAATGAATGCCGTATTCGTTGTTGACATAATTTTCACTGATCTATGACCTACCACCATATTTTTATTCTAATGATGAGATTTGTTCAGTGAGGCGTGAGCCAGAATGACATGGCCGCTCACTCTATATATATCTGAGTGATTTGGCACTGATATATCGCAAGAGCTCGCGGTTAGGCAACGTCTCATCTAATAAATATAAACTGCAGTAACTACATGCGCAATACTACATGCAAGACAAACGATTAGAAGGCCTTGACGTTAACCAAATAACTTCAACTAAAATGTCCTTGATTCGCACACGATCGCTGTAATTAAAATTTTTTTAGTACATTAATATATCTCGCTCTATTCTCTCTTCATTTCTATTTACCTGAATAGGTATGTCTGAGAGAGACGCATCGAGTGTAAGATGCTGCCCACTGTTGACACCATACATATCGTGAGGTCTCTCCGCATTGCTCATCACTTGCTGTCCAGGAGGGCAAGGAATGTGATGTGCCATGGTTATAGAGGGTGGCAGGACAGAGGCAGTGCATGTACTTACAATTGCTGGAGTGGCTGTGCTTTCTACAGCTCTAAAACACGATAAGAAAGTCTTGCCCTTTGATTCTGCCTATTGGAGTTCTGTCAGGAAGTTACAGGGCAGAGGGTTGATTGCCTGACTGAACTGGGAAACTCACCTCATCTTAGGAGAGTGGCTGGGTGAGGAGTGCGGATGCATAGGCTGGTGCAGCGTCTGATGTTGGAGGGGATTGCAGGCTGGCAGCGGTCTGCCATGACTTGCCAGACGCTTTATGCCATTTCGTGGTGAGAATGGCTCTTGACCTTTGGAGAGCATCTCAAGCATTTCTGTCAAAGAGCAATGAAATGTACTTTCTGTGACTTAGAATGTGACTAAAAGAAGAATACTGCTGCTGTCACTCTTGTTAAAACTAGAGGGAAAGAAGCCTACCTGGATGTGTCATGGCCCGTTTAATAGATAATGGATCTTTCTTGTTCCATTTATAAATTTCTTCATCCATCTTTTTAGCCTTTGCTGGATTCAGAGCCCAAAGGCAACCTTTGCGTGAATTTGTTCCATCTGCGTTTGGATTCTCTATTTTTTCGAAGCACTTGTTCAATGAAAGGTTGTGCCTCACAGAATTCTACAAGGTTATAGAGCTTACTTAGTTTGCCACCAAAGAAACCTTGGTAATGCTCAGTAAAAACTACGACTTTGCAAATAATTAGAAATGTGAAGCTTGCAAACAAAACTATAAATGAATGCCAAGTAATTGCAGGCTTTTGAGCTGTAGAACCAGTAGTTTGGAAGACCATCGCTTCCCACTACCCCCCCTCTTATAAGCTATTTACTGGTTATATAACCCCACATATCCTCTTTGGTCCTACTATTTAGAAGCATTCCTAAACATTTCCTCTTGAATGTCTCCACAGGGAAGCAACTATATTTTTGAGTATGTTCTCAGGTAGTTCTTCCTAATAGCACAATTTCAATTTGTTCTAGAAACCTCCCCTGAGCCCGCTAAGGGGTACTAAGGGGGATATTGGTTTCCTTTGCCAGTTTACACAACAGCTTCGCCGATAAACAGACAGAGGTTAGACAGCTGATGCCAAATAATAGGAGGCCTTTGCAATCCTATGTAATTAGAGCAACAATAAAGGCTCCACAAACCACAAGAATCCACTGCAAACTTAAGCCGGGCCCCATACAATAAATTGGGCCTAGTGGAGCAAGAGTGTTGGCAGGTTGCCACTGCTGCTAGTCCCAACTCATGCAAGGCCCGCTCTCACAAGGGGCTGCCATTTGAGGAATAACTAGGAGGTTAATCTGAGAAAGGCTGGGAGCACTATAATAGCGCTGGGACTTGATTATCTCAATTGCGGTTTGGTTATCTGATATTGTGTGATGAATCCTATGAAATGGCATCAGATATCAGCATTAAGGCCGAAGCAGAGGGAAATAAAAAAGGGGCCGATAGAAACCTGTAACCTTTAAAAGGTGACCAGCTGGGCTGAGCCAGTAGTTTTTCACACTCACCTTCCAGCCATCCGGAGCAGTTTTGAAGTATGGAAAATGCCTCATCATGAAGCTGTAGATCTCAGCGACTGGTAGACTTCCATTTTGGCTGTTCTTTAGCGCGAGAGCGATTAAGCAACTGTAGGAGTACGCCGGTTTGGGGAATGGGTTTTCAGCTATGGTTGATGAAGGGGTCGAGTTTGGTGAAAGAACATAACTGCTGCTGCTATCACTTCGAGCTCGATAACCGCTGTCAGCGCAGTCAGCTGGCTGTGAAGCGGGTGAGCATTTTGTGGATGATGCGTAAACCTGTTGCGTGCTGCTTGGCATGTTTACGTAGTTAATACTACCCCCTGAGATCTGCACACTATTTGGTAAACTTAGCATTTTAGCTGTCAAACTTTGATTGTGGACGGATTGATCGTTGTTTGCAATAGAAATTCCAACAGATTCGGGAGTGAGAGGATGGTGCTGTGGCTGGGGCGGTATTGGCTGTAACCAATCGAGGTTAGAAATATTTGAGTCGATGGGAGAGCAAACGGGAAACTTTTGGACATATTCTTGTAGTTGATGGGCGGCTGTTCCGTAATTTTGCGAACTTTTGGCATAATTCTCCTGCGAAGTGTTGCTAAAGGTGTCTGGGGAGCCACTGCTCGTATAGTTATCCTGGGAAATGCTTCGATAGCCGTCCATAAGCATGTGTGCGGATGTTAGTGGCTGGTACGAGGTCGGCTCCTTCATATGATCTTCCTGCTGAAGCAACTCCATATTTGAGGCCATCAGCTCTGGAATGTCCGCTGCGTATGAATCTGCACCAGCCGTCCGGTAGCAGTCCATTGTGTCGTCGTAAAACAAGTTCTTGATTTGCATTGGAGCTTAGAAAACCTGAAATCACGAAGGTAGAAAAAGTAGGCTTCAGCAGTTAGAGAAGGGGCTGTCATTGGATGATATGCCAGGTGTGACATATATAGATAGAGCGAGAAACTTCCATTGTCAGCTCGATTGAAGACAATCGACAAAACCAATCACACTCCATCCATTGAAAGCCTTTTATACTGAAAATCTCCACTCAAACGCTTGCGTTATATAAGGTTATACAAATAAACGAAGAAGAAAACCTCTAAACGGTACACAATTTTTTAAAAACAAATTAGCCCTTTTATTGCTACTGACTGGCAAAAATGAGCTGTGTGCAGACGTATCGCTTGCCTATACCTTCCAGCAATGTGCTCTCCCTAGCCCACACTTTGTGTATCAAGTCAAATAAACCATTAGAACAGTGGGAAGAGAAAATAAAGAAAGATGCTTGGTGACAACAATACATAATGCTAGGAAATGTAAAGCACTTACTATGCAGGCCTCTGCTGTATATGCATGTATAAAACTATCCTGAGAGCTCTTGACCCTATCCAATGTACTATAGTAAGAATCTTTGCTGTCTCCTGTTTATCCAACATGCCCATTCATTTTAACTATTTTCTTTCTCCTCGCGGTGTATATAGTCCAAGCCTGTTTGAATGACTCCTTCCCATTGGTTGTCTAATCACGTGATGAGCCAATCAATACATTAACCAGTACAATACGCACAAATGAATGAAGCAAGGCACATAAATAATCCCATGCCCTTGAAGTTGACGAGGGTGAAGGGTGACAGAATAAAACGCATTAAATCCAACGTCATATAACATGATCGTTGTTTTTATACCACCTCAAGGAGCTTGCTTTCTGCTTGACTGTAAAGGCAGATGGGTTTTCCCTTGTGATTTATATCTCCCACTAGTGCATTCTACTCATAAATATTACTGAAGTAATGTGTTGAACAAGCAATAGTCATACAATTCCCACAAAAAGTAATTTCTCTGCAACTCGCTAAATTGGCATTTGCATACTTTGGAATGTGGACAATAGATGTTACGCAAGGCGACCTTGACACATTTTATGTCACAGCAGCCTGAATAAGCATAGAACGAATTAGCCAGTAGAACTACCATTTAAAAATCCTATATATGTAGGGGACCCAAGCTTGAGCAGATGTTACTGCCCACTTGGGGTAGCCGGGCTGAAGAAACAATTTTCTATATATATTTAAGAACAACTGTAACTCCAGTAGTCAATGGAGTAGGTCACCTACTGGGTTCAATAACTCTACACATCGAATGTGACTTGCTCAAATACCAGTAATAGTCAACACAAGTCAGTTGCAGACAAGTGTGAAATTGGAAACGGCTAAAAGTGCACTATTGAGAACAGCTAAGATCTTGAGGCAAATGCTTCGACTCCCAGGTCTCTGGTAGGAGAGCCTAGAGTTTGAGTAGACATTCCCATCCGCTAGGGTTAACTAGTAGGAGGAAACAATTTGTTATATAGGGGAGTCTACAGAAGCTAGCTATGAACTTCTTAAAACTATTTAAAATGGATACACCTAATCTGGAAATACTCTGGTCGGTTCTGTAGAGGTTGAGCTCGCCATCCTACCTTACTACAAAAACTAACTTATGACGAAAGTTTTTTATTATGCAAAGCAGCAAAAAGATAACTTTTCATTTGTTCTTTTCGTTGAATATTAGAAACATAGTCTGTAGAAATAATTTTGTAATTTATGCATTTGGTGTGCGTGAATGTAAAATTTATTTTATCACATTTCATGTCTGAATATTTCTATTTTTTCTATGTAAGATATATTTGCTAATAATGTAATTATTAACCCTTTGGCAGGGGAAATGACCAGAATGTCGTTTATCGGTTGCGTGGGGAAACGACATTTATGTCTATTTCGGTAGACGTTTATAAAGCTGTCGCCTAAGAGCGTTAAACAAAGGATATGAAGACTAGTAAGTTTTAAATATCATCAACAAGATATCGGTCGATGATTTACAATATGAAATGATTGTCTGAGAGGCGTTGCTTTGTGCTAAAAGCTAAACAAATCGCGCCTCCTTGGAAAAGAATAAAAGTTGGAAAAACCAGTCAACATCGGCTCGACTTTCTAAACGGTAAAATAAAAGATTTCTTGATCCTGTGATCATTGGTGATTTTTTGTCTGATCAGAATAAAAATAATTCAAATGATAGAAGTAATGTAAACTTTTTTGGTCTTTTAATATACTTGCAATATACAGAGAAAACGATCGTTATGGTGGCTCGCACGGCTATGTTATAGCGTTTGACTCTACCGAAAAAAAATGCTTCCAAGCATTTTATACAGGGACAATTGCTCATGGTTGCATTTTTTTGAGTAGTACATATGTGAATGAATGCATATGTACAAAAATTTATGTTCATAGAAATAAGTTTAAGATTTGAGCTATGCATGTTCATAAAATATCGATTTTATTGAATTTTCGAAAATAAATTACATGAGTTTCGGTTGTTTTTGGGGGGCTTATACCTGGTCAAAGGGTTAAGACCTTGAAAGGATATTTTTTCGTTCTTCATAACTAAATGAATATAATGTTGGACAATGCTTTTTACAATTGGCAATGTCTTGTCGTTATTTATAGTTGTTCTACCTTTCAACCAGCTCAAAGACAACTCAGTCCCATTTGAAACAATGCATGCTTGGGCACACTCTGGAACGTTCAGGAGGAATGACTCGCATTAATGAATATAGACCGAGGTGAGAATAGGGAACATCGTAGCAAATCAGGAAGAATAAACACTGTCTTTAAATAAGCCTCCTACGCCGAGACATACATATTTCTGATCAGCTTGATCATTGTTATGCAGGAGCAGTAATCCTCTGACGCACATTCGCGACTGTGAATCCCATATGTTCTATGGAAATAGCATTGATTATCCTACTGAAAGAAAAATAAACAAAGCTTGTAAACAATTATTGATTTCAAATGAACTTTTACAAACAAAGCCGCTTCACCTAACATGCGTGTCTTCAGCAATCAATGATTCATATTTAGCAAAAATATAAAAAGCAAAATCGTTCATTAAAAATAAATCGCTGCCTGCCTTGGTCAGAATGATCCATTTGAATTGGTATATTTTCCTAAATACTTTACAAAAGTTGCCACTCTCTTGCAAGTCATCAAAGCATGGCTCTTTACAAAATAATTACAAGAAAGCACCTATATTATAATAATGAACTAAATGTCGCCAAATTTTATCGGTGTTGCAACAAAAAATCAAAAGCCTTACGCTAAGATCAACAAGTGTTGTCATTTATTGATTTGAAATAATATTTTTTTGCTTGATTTTGATATTGTTCTAAAACTACTAGTTAGAATTTATAAACAACTAAAATGGCTTGAGAAAAAGCAGACACAATTTAAAATAAAAACTTAATATTTTTGGTCATAAAAAGGACATTGATAGGTCGAAAAAATAGCAGCTGTATTTTATTATTAGTGAATACAGTATTAAATAAATTATAAAAATTTATTTACAATATTTCGCTTTATAGGCACTTCAAAAGTTTCTTGTGTGTCTTGTTTCTACTGTCTGATCACTTCCAATAGGGTTATTCAGCATTTTCCTTCACTTGGTTTACTACTGAAATGCGATTCGATCACTACTATAAATAGCGCTAAAATGGTAATAACGTATCAACAACTGTCACAACATCCTAAAAAAAGACAAAAAACGAATTTTACATTAATTTTAAGTTTGTTTTCCATGTTTTGAAACGTGTCTCAAAAAGTGATTGATACATAATTGTAAATAAGATACACAAAAGTGTCAAATGATAAACAATGACCTACTGAGTACACACGAACCATACCTTGGTATTTCACAGAGTTCCTTTTACAAATGCTTCCACTGCCTTCACTACCTAATCTGTGTAACTAATTCACAGAAATGGATCTCATCTTGTGATGGCTTAACTACGGATTGGAGTCTATCAAGCAATGATAGTATGATACACTGCTAACCTAATTCAAGTTCGTGCAACAAGAAACTGCCCTCTTTTACCATGCTGTTTGAGAAATAACACCTTTTTCACCCTACATTTATTTGTATTTATAACAGGTCAGCACCGTGTATTGTTTTCTCCATGACATATATTTTTTATTTATCTTGATTGTTTGAATATTGATAAAACAAAATTTTTTTATAATTTAAAGTTTTTAAAAATAATAAAAATTTTCTGGCAACCATTTTATTGATGAAATGGTTTTAGAAAAATCTGTTCTAAATAGTACAGCCAGGGCATAGCTCTCACCCACAGACACCTTGGCCTGCTTATTATTGATTATTGATTATTGCTCTAACCTGAGGGTGTTAGAGCTTTGCGACAAGCCTTAGATTATTGGCAACTCTAATCGGGGCTTATTAAACATTCTTCATATTCTAGCAGATAAACTCACAGCTAAATAACCGTGTACCAAAATAACATGGCGCTGGCAGCAACAGTTGTCTTGTTCACAAAAATTTCAGTCGCGTGTGCCTCCTTTAACGCTTAAATCACTCGACAAAACCTTCAACACTGAAAATTGCGAACAGGTAAAGGAATGTCTGTTTGACCTTCTAAGGTCAAAGCTCAATTCAAGCAGTTGAGTTCTACATCTTATTGTACAATTTAAAATGTTTTTTAGAACTTTTGCTGCAGTCAAACTATACTTGATGCTCTAAACAAATATTACAGAGTGATCAAAAAATTTTTTTATATTTGTTTTCTCAGTTTTTAGCATTTCATGTACTTTTTACATTGGTCAGTCTGAGCTCAAAGGAATGTATGAAACCTTTAAGATGCTAAGAGCGCTGTTTTATATCGTTTCTCTAAATAGTCCTAGTCATATCTAGAACAATTGTATTTAATAACATATATAATAATATATAAAACTTTTTAGAAATTTTTGTTACATATTATTTGTATTTAATATACATATATATATATATATATATATATATTATATATGCATATTCAATACAAAAAGTAGTGAATATATATGTAATATATATTCACTACTTTTTGTTTATTTTGGTAAGCTGAAAATGTATAACTAGGCATAAGGCCTGCGTGAATGTTTAGAATTTTCAATAATACTGTCTCTTTATCGGCAACTATTCTGTAGAGCTGTTTACAGCAGACGATATGGGCCGCTGTTTACAGCAGACGATATGGGTCGCTGTTTACAGCAGACGATATGAGTCGCTTGGCTTGCTTATGTTCTCCTTGTTGATGGTTTGCTCAGCGACCTCATCAACTAAAGAATGTAGGTTCATTGCTTACGCTTTAAAACTGCTATGCTGACGTGTGAAATCACACTATTGATTTCAGACAAGTGTTAAAGAGCTCCACATTTGCATTTTGTAATGACAGCGAGTAGGCCTACATACAGTTAATGGGGATACTTCATGGCAACACCTTAGAGTGTTTCCAGGCTGTGAACATCTCTTCGCCTTATTTAAACATGACACCTGCTTAGACTGACAGCACTAGTACTGCGCCAGTCTGTTGGGATAAAAATATTATTTTATTTTATAATTTATTCATAGTGTGTATTGCCTAATGTGTATTGCATAATGTGTAATGCGTAGTGTGTACTGTATAATGTGTAATTCCTGATACATACTGACAAACATGTAATGTATAACGTGTAAGGCATAATGAGTACTGTATAATGTGCAATGTGTTTTAAATAATATTCAGTGCGTAATACATAATATACAATATGTAGTGCTGGTTTATGAGCTTCATAGCCTATTTGTTATTTAACATATATGTTCATAGCCTATATATAGCCTGTATGTCAATAAGTGGGGAGTTTCTTCTATGTGTAACTATAATATCTGTTACGAGTTTTTGACTCTCATCAACATGCATGTTTTCTGAACCAATATTATTATCCATCATCCGTCATTGTGTACGTAGGGCCTATCTATCTATTGTGTACATCGTAAAAGGGGTTCAAGTCTTCAAAAACCAATTAACAGACAAGTAGCAGACGAGTGCCAAACTGATACTGGAGTAGCGGCTAGTAATTCATAGCCATCAGTATTTAATTAAGACAGACAAGACTATGAAATATTATTGTTTTCTCAGCTGATTTAGAATATAATAACCCGACAAAATTCAACTGTCACCATAATAGAAAAAAGATGAATGTATAATTTTGGGTAAAAAGATGTTGATCATGGATCACCCAAGCAAGAACACGCTTGTCTCAATTTTCGTTAAAAAATAAAACCATATACTGTAATAACAAACTCAGACTCTTAAGCTGAACATCTCCTAGCCGGCTGTTTTCAAAAGGTTTATATTATTATTCTTTTTTTATGATTTGTACACGTTTCATAAAATGTTCAATAATCTGGAAATAAAAGCTAATGTTGTCTAACCTACCGTCAGCATTTATATACATTATTATGGTTTTAGGTTTGTTCTGACAGCCGTACTCCAATCTCCACATAATTGCTGTACGTAGTAATTATTATACAGCTGAAAATACAACAGCTATGAACACAAATAGCATTCAAATGAATTTAACTCTTCCTTGGTAGGTCTGTATTCTACACACTTTACATCCTCCATAATTAATAACTTTATTGAGTTTTTCGCATTTGCAGTTGTACTAATTTATAAAACTGTTTTAATCTCAGACATAACATACACTTTTTCATCTCTTCCAAAAAAGCCTCTTTAGAGAATTATGTAAATGCGAGGTTATAGATGTTTAGCCATGATTCTTCTATTACACTTTCAACTAATATTTTAAGTTTATTTTAGTTTTTGCTCATAAAAACTGTCTGTCCAACATTCTTCATCACTCTATCTATTCCCATCACTCTATCTATTCCCATCACTCTATCTATTCCCATCACTCTATTAAATCTTCATCACTCTATCTATTCCCATCACTCTATTAAATCTTCATCACTCTATCTATTCCCATCACTCTATCTATTCCCATCACTCTATTAATTCTTCATCACTCTATCTATTCCCATCATTCTATCTATTCTTCATCACTCTATCTATTCACATCACTCTATCTATTCTTCATCACTCTATCTATTCCCATCACTCTATCTATTCCCATCACTCTATCTATTCCCATCACTCTATTAATTCTTCATCACTCTATCTATTCCCATCATTCTATCTATTCTTCATCACTCTATCTATTCACATCACTCTATCTATTCTTCATCACTCTATCTATTCCCATCACTTTATCTATTCTCATCACTCTATCTATTCCCGTCACTCTATCTATTCCCGTCACTCTATCTATTCCCGTCACTCTATCTATTCCCGTCACTCTATCTATTCCCATCACTCTATCTATTCCCATCACTCTATCTATTCCCATCACTCTATCTATTCCCATCATTCTATCTATTCCCATCACTCTATCTATTCCCATCACTCTATCTATTCCCATCACTCTATCTATTCCCATCACTCTATCTATTCCCACCACTCTATCTATTCCCATCACTCTATCTATTCCCATCACTCTATTTATTCCCGTCACTCTATCTATTCCCGTCACTCTATCTATTCCCGTCACTCTATCTATTCCCGTCACTCTATCTATTCCCGTCACTCTATCTATTCCCGTCACTCTATCTATTCCCGTCACTCTATCTATTCCCGTCACTCTATCTATTCCCGTCACTCTATCTATTCCCGTCACTCTATCTATTCCCGTCATTCTATCTATTCCCATCACTCTATCTATTCCCATCCCACTTGAAACTGCTCTGATTTTATTTTATCACAAAAGAAAAATGTGTCCCAATTCAAAAGCAGAACTCATGCTACTCTTCTACATGCGCTTTTAAGAGCTGCAACTTATTTCATCTTCTTCAATATCCATATCATTAGATTGTCTGAACTTTTTTTGATAGCCAAAAACAATAATACCATAATGTAGTTATAGTTGAAAAGAATGTGCTACAAAACTGACCAATTCGTCTTAAAAAGCTGTTGGACACGATTCCATAGACAGCCATAGACATTCACCAACATTCATGAACATCCATATATCCTCTATAACCATCCGTAAACATCTATAAGCATCCAAGAGCCTGCTTACTCTCATGGGAGTTCCAAAGTAACCATGATCCACTCAATGAAGTGACAATTTATTTAAAGAACAGACAACTCTCAACTTAAAAATACTTACCAGGTGTCCTTAAAATGAAAATTTATGCTCGCGAGCATAAATTTTCTGTGTTATTTAATAATAGTTTATGCTATATTAATGTAAATCATGTAATAATAATAATAATTTTGAAGATAATAGTAATGGTATTGTTAATAATAATGGTAATAACACCAAGTGTAATAACAGTGATGATAATAATGATGCGTGTGAGCTATGCAGGCAGGTATTTACAGTATGTGTTTCAGTCATTCTTCAGCAAATTTAGCAAAAGTATGCATATTTATGAACTGCATCGTGTTCCTTGCTGATGTTATGATACTTTCATGGGTTTCAACAGAAAATAGCGTATTTGAACTGTCATCTTTATGCAAATTTTTACCTACGCTCTGAATATTGAACTTTGGAACGCACAGCCTGGGTTATGACAGGAGAGAAGCTCTTTGTTTTGCTGTTTTATATTAGGTTGTTTAGGAGTTTGCCAACGAAAAGGGTTGCCATTCAGAAAGTTTTAGTAAGCTTTGAGGATGCATTTACCCAACTCTATTGACATTTTGAGAGTTAAATAACTTGGTTTTGTCATAGGCTCACAAATGGGACAAAAATTTATTGGCTTTTTAAAAACCCCTGAAGCACTGGCCATAAAAAACCCAAAATCTCTGTTTAAACTATAAACAGGCCTCCGGCAGCAAAGACAGATGCTTGTTACTTTTGAGGAGCTAATGTTTATTTCTGCAGCACCATATTTACCATAGTAAGAAAAGTTGACAAACTTACAAATATGTATTTTGAACTAGAAACTAGTTGCAACCGGACTGTGACAGCTGAGCTGAGAGCCAAGAGGCGTATCACAAATACCACCTTATGTTTTGGCAAATCAACATAAAGTTACAATTGTCATAATAGACTAAAATAAATTTTGTGATGAGCCAACTAAACCAGTTCAATTTTGCAAGCAAGTGTGAAAAGTTGTCAAATGATGACAGCAAACTGCCAGAGCATGCATGACAGTGCACTGTGACAGCCCTTCCCATTACCACAATTCTCTTTTCGTAACACCTCCACCATCTCTTAATTGGCTAGCAACTGCTCAGCGTAGTGAAGATAAATATGATCAGTGAATAGAGAACTGTCTATGTTTTAATGAGTCTCCTTAAATCAAGTTTTGACCAAGGTAAGTGTCGCCCTACCCAGTTGCTATGAGAAGCCAGCTTCTTTCCTTATCAGTAAGTTATACCAGCAATAGTGACCAGTGGTTGTAAGTTTCCATGGTCACTCGATGCAGCTAAAAACAGGAAACACACCAATCAATGCATATAGAGTAGACTAGCTGAGATGAGCCGAGATAACATTAGCAAGTCAATGCAAAAAGGCTGAACTTGCACACAACCATACACCTCCCAAAACATGTGTATACAGCTATCAGACAGATAACAAGGGTAGATAACAAGCACTGTCGGAGTGAGTAGACAACAAGGGTAGATAACAAGCACTGTCAGAGTGAGTAGACAACAAGGGTAAATAACAAATACTGTCGGAATGAGTAGACAACAAGGGTAGATAACAAATACTGTCGGAGTGAGTAGGGGATAAGACTAGATAACAAATCTGTAAACAAAACTAACATTAATTTTCTTTAACCAGATTTACTTCAGAACTATTATGGAAACCGCTTTTTTTATTTCAAAATCATTTTTCGTACAACTCTTCATCATTCTCTCCAGACAGATTTATTCACACAAAAGGTACCACCCGCTCTAGCAATGATCTCTTTTCCAAGTTTCTCTACATGATATTTGTCCTATGCTACTAGCAACTTCTTTACCAAAAAATGTAAACATATACAGTGTATCTGTACTCTGTATATTCTATTAGCTCAGGGCTGTAATAAACTCATATGACGATGCGTGGTGTTCTTCATCCCAACAGGAGTTTAGCACAGCAAGAGAGTTGCTAAGGGCATCAGTGTGTGATCTAGGCGCTTACAACAGTAACATTGGAAAGTACTAATTTGGTATATTAGCCTACGCTCCATCAAAAACTGACAGCCTCCATTTTATTTGTTTAGTGCTCAGTTAATAACGATGTGACGAAATAACTAAAAAATTCCGAGCCAATTAGTTTCTGTTAGTCAGTAATACTGCTACCTCTTTAGCAAAAGAGTCGGGGGTATAGATGAACTTGATAAAAATCGGTTGAAGTATTTTTTCAAAAATATGACAATATAAAAAAACGACAGTTGGTTCACTCTCGAGTCCAGCGTAGCAACCGATGATACAGTCGGCCTTCACCTTACAATTGCCTTAACATATGTGTTGTACAACATATGATACAATTTCAGCAAATACTTGACTATACAGAAATTGTAACAGATGACTTGGAGTCCCTAGAAGCAATGAAGTTTTTTTTGACAATGGAAAGGAACGTCGTGAAAAAAATTAAAAAAAGCGCATGAAATATAAAATTTATACTTACATGTAGTTCACACTGCGTCTCTGCATCAGCGCCTACATGTAAGCATTTACATATTGGTGAGTCTAAGATTCCATCTTTCAACTGAAAGAGACTTTAAGGAGATACATCTGTTTTCATTATTGACGGTAAAATTTAGTTTTTAAAATATAATTTGGCTTTTTGCATAGTTTGGTAGTTTGAGAGAAACAGGCTGCCCCACAAAAGAACCAGCTGACATAAAGGACCGAGACAGCTAGATCAAAACCAAATCGGCTGGACAAGCGACCAACCCAGCTGAATAAGGACAAGCCGATCCTAAAAGGTAGGCGGAGCCAAGCTATACGAAGGTAGGCGGAGCCAAGCTATATGGAGGGTAACTGCGCCTCTATTTAGGCGCCCTAAAGCGTACGATAACGAAAGGATACAAATATAGTGCTCTCCTTTATATGAATATTTCTTCTTGTATACCTTATTGGATTGACAAATATATTCATTATATCTTGACAAGTGCTGGTGTCTTTGGTGTGTCCTAGTTTGTTAAGTGAATATTAGATGAATTATGGCAATAAGCGTATCAATGGAAAGCTAAGGATGTTCCACACATGAATATTATTAAATATCAACTAATATTTACCTTTTTACCTTGATTTTAATGTAATATAGCAGTATCTGCACATTACAGAAAATATTTCAATAAAAACTAAATTTATATTCGTCAACAAAAGTGGCCAAATTTAATTTGGTTTTTGAACATAATCATGTATACATGCAAGTATAGAAAAGTAAATTGATGACCTTTAGAGTATTAGCAGTGCTTTAATATTTAGTTGGCCAGCCGTTACTGTCAATCACAAAATAGGATAAAATAGGTGTACAATAAATAGATTATATTTCTTGAAAATACTGTTGGTGGCAGACAGAATGTCTACAAAACTTGCTTCTTAAATATGTACATTATGTACAGTCTAAAATAATCAAGAAATGAGTTTATGTCATAAATGAAAAATGTCATGAAAATTACCGGGTGTCCCATGATTACGATCAACCCTGTAGCTATGAGCCTTTTACCTAAAGAAAACTTGCAAAATTTTTTTGGAGTTATCAACCTTCCACTAGGCCATAACAATCTAGTCTTGCGTAATGAAAACACAAAGCGAGCACTGGCGTAGGGATAGTACACTATAGCACGGTAAAGATACAGGATGCACAAGCGTACGCCTAGTTCCTGGTTGGTTTGCTTATACAAGGCAAATCATTACCTTACAAATCATAAATCAACTAAACTGGTGGCTCATTGTGATTAGGTCAGACTGCGTGATCTACTACCGGGAATGCAGTAGACACTCCAGTAATGTAAACTTCTTTTTACACAAATTTTGCTTAATGTACAGAGATTATGTTAAGTTTTGCTTTGTATTACATTAGAAATTCCATATAAAATAAAACATCAAGTCGGTATAAGTTCTCGAATTCGATTTGAATCATGAGAATCCCTTAGTTAGTATTGAAAATATCGTTTTCATTCTTGCCTCTCTTGGGAGGGAAAACAACGAATAGGGGTATTTCTATTATCTATATGTTTTAGTACCCTGGTAGTCTAGCGTGTCATGAAAGATTATGAGGTGTGCCTATAAAGCAAAGAGAAACGTTAGCTGCACAATTATTCAGAAATATGTAAAGGCTGTTGATTGGTGCAGGTGTTAAGAGTGTTGGTCTACCAGCTGAATGTCATGAGTTGGAATCTCGTTGAAAGTGATGTTTTATTTTTATCTCTTCCCATGTTTTATCCTAACCTCTAGCCCTAGTTTTGGACGAATGGCAAGGCAGACACCACCCCTATTATATTAAAGATATATTTTTCTTTTACTTTGGTCATAAACAATATATTTCTTTTTGTTTTTTATCTTTGCAGCATAGACCTTGCTTGCTGCGAAAAAAAAGTGAAAACTCCCTCCCCCTTGCAAATGGGAAGGGCGAGCTGAACACCCAAACAGAAACAAAAACATCTGTGAAAGCACTTCACTATATCGATGATGTACTGTGGTGGCATCTACAGTGTAAGGATAGACAAACCTATCTATCGGCCAGCCACTGCAACAGGATGGAAATGCTAGCAAGTCCCGACCTGTTCTTGTCTGCTGGATATCATATCCTTCCTGTTGAGAGAGTGAATCTAGTTCAGCGGACTCCGGAAATCACTTAAACATTCGCATACAGCTTTATGGAATAAATGGCAACTCTATATATATATATATATATATATATATAAATTTCAGTACTAAGAAATAATAATAAGTGTGTGTATTTTGACACAGTAAAAGAAATAAAATGTTTGTATATATGCTCATGAAAACTGATGCTGACTGAAAAATACATAAAATAAAAACAATAAAAATCATATTGCTTGGTAAAAAGGTGATTAAGATACGAAATACACTTAGATCTAAAACAGTGTTTGCGTAGGTTCACTCTAAATTTTATCACAGATGGACAATAACATTTGTGTTTGTCTTTTTGTTAAACTTTGTGACCAATTATAGCAATTAAAATCTAGCAATGAACAATCCACACAGCACTGGCTTTGATCTCACAACCTCCAGATCTGAAGGGGCGAACTTAACCATTAAGCTACACAGAATACAATGGTTTTTTGGGAAAATAGTCATTACATTGGTTACAATACTCATGCTTAAAGCACTTGCTTGGGGTTAATAACTAGCACTGTTGACCGTTACACGTAACGATTGTAAAGCTGGCCCAAAACACAGGTATTGTTTTAGTAAAGATTTTAGAAAAGATCTAGCTTTCCAGGTAAGTTACTCAAATTCATTAGGCAATTATTCTATTTCCCGTGCAAACGCCACGCACTCGGCTAGTGCATCAGTAAACGCAAGCCACAAACATAGACAGTCTTAGTTGCCTTGACTGTTTTCAAGAGAATAAGGCAGCTTGCTGACACCTGTTTATGACAAGCTCAGGTTGTCCCCCAGGCAACCATTAGTTGCTACTTTACTATAGACAAACTTACTGTTGTATCAGAGTACAGTAGGTCTATGGTTTGAGCGGTAAGATCAGCAAAGGAAGACATCATTTGCTGATGCAAGAGTGAAACAAATAGGTACACAGCTATCTGCTGAGATCAGCACAGTGGAACAGCCTATGCTTATCAAAACCCCAAAACTTACGAATGGAGATCATAAAGAGCTTCATACACAATTATAAAAATATTTTGCAATGTGTTTATCTAGATATGCAAAACCATCTCCGTTCCTGTATTCTCCTTTAACTTGAGAGTATAAAAACCTTTTAAGTTAATATAAAAACTGAACACGTGCAACCCTTACGAGTTATGACGGCAACTTTTAGGTCAGTTCATCTGCGATAAGCTCGAATAAAATCTAGTCCAATAAAATATCCAATAAAATAAAACAATTTTTAAAAAGAAGTTCAATGAACTAGGATTGAACCACAATGCGCGTGATTGAGTGCCACAAGTTAGTGTAGAGCCATTCATCTAACTTTCAGTTTGTGTATATGATCTCATATTCTAGAACGTAATGTTGTTAGACTTCTTACATCTTTCTGAATTAAGTTCTTATCTGATTTAGTGGTTAAACTGACAAAATGTATACCTATAACTTTAAATTCAACTTACTAGCTCAAAGGGACACACTGTCTCCTTCTGTTCAGTAACAAAAGGTGCTAATTTTACCCAAAGAATACCCTTCTGTATACAGTATGTGTGTAAGATTGTGACACACCATCCTTGCTGTAACACTGCTTGCTATACTTCCATTATATATTTTGATATATAATAATAGCTTTCCATACACTATCATTATCAGCATAGCAAAATGAATACAACTGAACATATGCATGTATATGTAACAAACAGTAGCTGATTGCTACGTGATGAGGTTAAGAGATAGGATTTACTCGAGACACTAGACCCATGGGTTCGAACCTAGTTGAGTGAGTAAGGTGAACAAAGTCCTAAATTTCCGTCTATATAAAAAGTTACGAGCCAAATGTCTCAAAACCAACTTTAATATTGTTCAAAATAAAAAGAATGTAA
Organism: Watersipora subatra; assembly: GCF_963576615.1. Lineage (NCBI taxonomy): Eukaryota > Metazoa > Bryozoa > Gymnolaemata > Cheilostomatida > Watersiporidae > Watersipora > Watersipora subatra. The sequence continues at coordinate 3,403,631 of NC_088711.1, forward strand.
CAGTATATAAATACAAATATAGAAACAGCTATACAAGCAAGCATACTCCGTGTGACTGGAACAGAACTTCAACAAGAACTAAGGCTGAAGATAGACATCTCCTACTTTGTGTTCCTTTCAGCCTGTATCTGTCAGAGCAAACTGTCTTCTATAGCACTCCTCATAGCCATCCTGACAGAAATAGGAAATCCCATCATAATCTATACATATATATGTATAAATCTCGGTGTTTGTCTTTTTGTTAAACCGTGTGTCCAGTTATAGCAATTAAAATCTAGCAATAAAAATCTGCACAGCTCTGGTTTAGATGTCGGGACCTCCAGATCTAGAGGTTAACCAGAACTCCAGGTAAATCTAGAATGTAACCATTAAGCTACACAGAATACAATGGATTTATTGGGCAAATAGTCATTATATTGGTTAAGATACTCATGCTTAAAGCTCTTGCTTGGGGTTAATAACTAGCACTGTTAACCGTTACGCGTAACGATTGTTAAGCGGGCCCAAAACACGGGTATTGTTTTAGTAAAAATTTTAGTAAAGACCTAGCTTCACAGGTAAGTTATTCGCATACATTAGGTAACTATTCTATTATCAGTGCAACGCCAGGCATTCGGCTAGTCCAAGATAAAGGTGGTCGTGTATGGGTACACAATAAAAAACGAATGCTTAAAGGTTGACTTACAACAAAATTCACATTACAGTTATTTGGTATCAAAAGATTCACCATGTCTTACTCTGTTGTGTTGTAGGTGCAAAACATGTGGAGATGTGATTACAAGCTCTTAAAAGCTGAAAAACGAAAAGCCGCCGTAGATTGGAACCTGTTTATTTCTCACACGTAGTCATTAAATTTGGTTATTGTTTTGTCACGTGATGTTCTCACGTGAATTGAAAGGCCAATAAAAGGCTCAATATCAAACTTATCGTAGCACTAGTTTATGACAAACACTTCGGGTTTTACCGAAGACCCCGTATCAAATATAGATGCTCGCTACTTTACAGTTTTGTTTCGACTTGGTCTAATCGTCAAGTCGTAATCTGATCATAAGACCCAATACTTCGCAAATAATTTCTGCAGCGATTTTCAATTATCACAGGTGACCAACAGGCTCGTAATTATTATCAGACAATGATAGATACTCCTTCGAGCTAAGGTTAAAAAGTTTAACGATTTTTTACGGTAAGTTATAAGATATCAGTGCTAAAAGTGACAGCATTACAATGACGATAAAACAGACGCGTAAAAACAATAGACATGGTTTTATTGAATGCGTGAAGTATATTTGTGAAAATATTTCGACGAATGAGGTTGCTTGAAAGTTTAAACAGATGCCATCTACAACTATGTCACATTTGAGCCGTTTTGGAAAGAGAATCCAAACTACGGCGGTCTCGTGTGGCTGCGATTAACTGTTCGTTTTTTAGCTTTTAAGAGCTTGTAATCACATTCCCACATATTTTGCACCTACAACACAACAGAGTAAGACATGGTGAATCTTTTGATACCAAATAACTGTAATGTGAATTTTGTTGCGAGTCAACCTTTAAGGTAAAATAACAATATACAAACAACGAATTGAGGTGTAAGCGTGTTCACACTGTTATCTTTCCAGCAATTTTAGTTGTGGGGCTGATAGGCCACGTTGTTGAAGTGTCTTGTGGGCAACATGCCTTTTACTGAAGAAATAAGCTTGAATTTTGGAGATTCCAAAACTATTTTCTCTCAAAGGGAATCACTTGCAAGTGTTGAATGTGCAGCTGTAAAAAGCACCTCAGTTAAATAATTAGCCTGTTCAAGAGATGATAATAACTAAAGACAAACATTCTAGTTACTAAAGATACTATGTATACTACGATATGACTAGCTATCAGGAATCTACCGCTCCAGACATTGACTGCTGACAGTCATTCTTGCTTATTCTTGGCTATACACAACGCAGTCAAATCTTCACATATGAAGTTAATCCGCTCAGAGGGAACAAAGGCATTCTTTAATTTGTAATAGTTTAGTTTTAGTTTAGTTATAGCACCAAAGTCACCAAACAAATCTTTGAAGTGTGTTTGCATAAATTAAAACAAACAGATCATGAATAAGTGAAAATTTAATGTAAAACCGTAAATTATATGTGAGAACTAAATCAATAATCTAAAAAGATTTTTATTGTTACTTTATGTTAGAGACGTAGGAATGGAAGTGTGCAGGTTCAATAAAAAAAAGGAGTGACAGAAATATGTGTATAACTTACTCTAACATACTGGATATATGTTTGATATCAACTTAACTAACTTAGTTTTTTATTTGTAAATTATATTTTTAAATCTTACCAGCTTTTGAACTTTTACTTAGAAAACTGTTTCGAAAAATGTCAGATATACTTGCTAAAACTTTTACTTTCTATGCAAAATGATAGAAAGTGAACATCTAATGATTGGCTAGGAAATAGAAAAGCTTGAAAAATGAGAGAAAATTTTTTAGCTAATAAAACAGTTATCAATTTTGAACCCTCATAAAGTACCAATAAAAGTCTCTCTTTTCATCATTTATGTCACCAAGCGGTATTTAAAATGTGGTATGGTGAGATAGTAAACAGTGGTTACTAGCCAATGAACAGTAGTATGGTGAGATAGTGGACAGGGGTTACTAGCCAATGAACAGTAGTATGTTGAGATGGTGAACAGTGGTTACTACCCAATGAACAGTGGTATGGTGAGATAGTGAACAGTGGTTACTAGCCAATGAACAGTGGTATGGTGAGATGGTGAACAATGGTTACTAGCCAATGAACAGTGGTATGTTGAGATGGTGAACAGTGGTTACTAGCCAATGAACAGTAGTATGTTGAGATGGTGAACAGTGGTTACTAGCCAATGAACAGTAGTATGTTGAGATGGTGAACAATGGTTACTAGTCAATGAACAGTGGTATGGTGAGATGGTGAACAATGGTTACTAGCCAATGAACAGTAGTACGGTGAGATAGTGAACAGGGGTTACTAGCCAATGAACAGTAGTATGTTGAGATGGTGAACAGTGGTTACTAGCCAATGAACAGTAGTATGTTGAGATGGTGAACAGTGGTTACTAGCCAATGAACAGTAGTACGGTGAGATGGTGAACAATGGTTACTAGCCAATGAACAGTAGTACGGTGAGATAGTGAACAGTGGTTACTAGCCAATGAACAGTAGTATGGTGAGATGGTGAACAGTGGTTACTACCCAAGGAACAGTAGTATGGTGAGATGGTGAACAATGGTTACTAGCCAATGAACAGTAGTACGGTGAGATGGTGAACAATGGTTACTAGTCAATGAACAGTGGTATGGTGAGATGGTGAACAGTGGTTACTAGCCAATGAACAGTAGTATGGTGAGATAGTGAACAATGGTTAATAGTCAATGAACAGTGGTATGGTGAGATGGTGAACAGTGGTTACTACCCAATGAACAGTAGTATGGTGAGATGGTGAACAATGGTTACTAGCCAATGAACAGTGGTATGGTGAGATGGTGAACAGTGGTTAATAGCCAATGAACAGTAGTATGGTGAGATGGTGAACCATGGTTACTAGCCAATGAACAGTAGTACGGTGAGATGGTGAACAATGGTTACTAGTCAATGAACAGTGGTATGGTGAGATGGTGAACAGTGGTTACTAGCCAATGAACAGTAGTATGTTGAGATGGTGAACAGTGGTTACTAGCTAATGAACAGTGGTATGGTGAGATGGTGAACAGTGGTTACTAGCCAATGAACAGTAGTACGGTGAGATAGTGAACAGGGGTTACTAGCCAATGAACAGTAGTATGTTGAGATGGTGAACAGTGGTTACTAGCCAATGAACAGTAGTATGTTGAGATGGTGAATAGTGGTTACTAGCCAATGAACAGTAGTACGGTGAGATGGTGAACAATGGTTACTAGCCAATGAACAGTAGTACGGTGAGATAGTGAACAGGGGTTACTAGCCAATGAACAGTAGTATGTTGAGATGGTGAACAGTGGTTACTAGCCAATGAACAGTGGTATGGTGAGATGGTGAACAGTGGTTAATAGCCAATGAACAGTAGTATGGTGAGATGGTGAACCATGGTTACTAGCCAATGAACAGTAGTACGGTGAGATGGTGAACAATGGTTACTAGTCAATGAACAGTGGTATGGTGAGATGGTGAACAGTGGTTACTAGCCAATGAACAGTGGTATGGTGAGATGGTGAACAGTGGTTACTACCCAATGAACAGTAGTATGGTGAGATGGTGAACAATGGTTACTAGCCAATGAACAATGGTATGGTGAGATAGTGAACAGTGGTTACTAGCCAATGAACAGTGGTATGGTGAGATGGTGAACAGTGGTTACTACCCAATGAACAGTAGTATGGTGAGATGGTGAACAATGGTTACTAGCCAATGAACAGTAGTATGTTGAGATGGTGAACAGTGGTTACTAGCCAATGAACAGTGGTATGGTGAGATGGTGAACAGTGGTTACTAGCCAATGAACAGTAGTATGTTGAGATGGTGAACAGTGGTTACTAGCCAATGAACAGTAGTACGGTGAGATGGTGAACAATGGTTACTAGTCAATGAACAGTGGTATGGTGAGATGGTGAACAGTGGTTACTAGCCAATGAACAGTGGTATGGTGAGATGGTGAACAGTGGTTACTAGCCAATGAACAGTAGTATGTTGAGATGGTGAACAGTGGTTACTAGCCAATGAACAGTAGTATGTTGAGATGGTGAACAATGGTTACTAGCCAATGAACAGTAGTACGGTGAGATGGTGAACAATGGTTACTAGTCAATGAACAGTGGTATGGTGAGATAGTGAACAATGGTTACTAGCCAATGAACAGTAGTATGGTGAGATAGTGAACAGTGGTTACTACCCAATGAACAGTGGTATGGTGAGATGGTGAACAGTGGTTACTACCCAATGAACAGTAGTATGGTGAGATGGTGAACAATGGTTACTAGCCAATGAACAGTAGTATGTTGAGATGGTGAACAATGGTTACTAGCCAATGAACAGTGGTATGGTGAGATGGTGAACAGTGGTTAATAGCCAATGAACAGTAGTATGGTGAGATGGTGAACCATGGTTACTAGCCAATGAACAGTAGTACGGTGAGATGGTGAACAATGGTTACTAGTCAATGAACAGTGGTACGGTGAGATGGTGAACAATGGTTACTAGCCAATGAACAGTGGTATGGTGAGATGGTGAACAGTGGTTACTACCCAATGAACAGTAGTATGGTGAGATGGTGAACAATGGTTACTAGCCAATGAACAGTGGTATGGTGAGATGGTGAACAGTGGTTAATAGCCAATGAACAGTAGTATGGTGAGATGGTGAACCATGGTTACTAGCCAATGAACAGTAGTACGGTGAGATGGTGAACAATGGTTACTAGTCAATGAACAGTGGTATGTTGAGATGGTGAACAATGGTTACTAGCCAATGAACAGTGGTATGGTGAGATGGTGAACAGTGGTTACTACCCAATGAACAGTAGTATGGTGAGATGGTGAACAATGGTTACTAGCCAATGAACAGTAGTATGGTGAGATAGTGAACAGTGGTTACTAGCCAATGAACAGTGGTATGGTGAGATGGTGAACAGTGGTTACTAGCCAATGAACAGTGGTATGTTGAGATGGTGAACAGTGGTTACTAGCCAATGAACAGTAGTATGTTGAGATGGTGAACAATGGTTACTAGCCAATGAACAGTAGTACGGTGAGATAGTGAACAGGGGTTACTAGCCAATGAACAGTAGTATGTTGAGATGGTGAACAGTGGTTACTAGCCAATGAACAGTAGTATGTTGAGATGGTGAACAGTGGTTACTAGCCAATGAACAGTAGTACGGTGAGATGGTGAACAATGGTTACTAGCCAATGAACAGTGGTATGGTGAGATGGTGAACAGTGGTTACTACCCAATGAACAGTAGTATGGTGAGATGGTGAACAATGGTTACTAGCCAATGAACAGTGGTATGGTGAGATGGTGAACAGTGGTTAATAGCCAATGAACAGTAGTATGGTGAGATGGTGAACCATGGTTACTAGCCAATGAACAGTAGTACGGTGAGATGGTGAACAATGGTTACTAGTCAATGAACAGTGGTATGGTGAGATGGTGAACAGTGGTTACTAGCCAATGAACAGTGGTATGGTGAGATGGTGAACAGTGGTTACTAGCCAATGAACAGTGGTATGGTGAGATGGTGAACAGTGGTTACTAGCCAATGAACAGTGGTATGGTGAGATGGTGAACAGTGGTTACTACCCAATGAACAGTAGTATGGTGAGATGGTGAACAATGGTTACTAGCCAATGAACAGTGGTATGTTGAGATGGTGAACAATGGTTACTAGCCAATGAACAGTGGTATGGTGAGATGGTGAACAGTGGTTACTACCCAATGAACAGTAGTATGGTGAGATGGTGAACAATGGTTACTAGTCAATGAACAGTAGTATGGTGAGATGGTGAACAATGGTTACTAGCCAATGAACAGTGGTATGGTGAGATGGTGAACAGTGGTTACTAGCCAATGAACAGTGGTATGGTGAGATGGTGAACAGTGGTTACTAGCCAATGAACAGTGGTATGGTGAGATGGTGAACAGTGGTTACTAGCCAATGAACAGTGGTATGGTGAGATAGTGAACAATGGTTACTAGCCAATGAACAGTGGTATGGTGAGATGGTGAACAGTGGTTACTACCCAATGAACAGTAGTATGGTGAGATGGTGAACAATGGTTACTAGCCAATGAACAGTGGTATGTTGAGATGGTGAACAATGGTTACTAGCCAATGAACAGTGGTATGGTGAGATGGTGAACAGTGGTTACTACCCAATGAACAGTAGTATGGTGAGATGGTGAACAATGGTTACTAGCCAATGAACAGTGGTATGGTGAGATGGTGAACAGTGGTTACTAGCCAATGAACAGTGGTATGGTGAGATGGTGAACAGTGGTTACTAGCCAATGAACAGTAGTACGGCGAGATGGTAAACAGTGGTTACTAGCTAATGAACAGTAGTATGGTGAGATGGTGAACAATGGTTACTAGTCAATGAACAGTAGTATGGTGAGATGGTGAACAGTGGTTACTAGCCAATGAACAGTAGTATGTTGAGATGGTGAACAGTGGTTACTAGCCAATGAACAGTAGTACGGTGAGATGGTGAACAATGGTTACTAGTCAATGAACAGTGGTATGGTGAGATGGTGAACAGTGGTTACTAGCCAATGAACAGTGGTATGGTGAGATGGTGAACAGTGGTTACTACCCAATGAACAGTAGTATGGTGAGATGGTGAACAATGGTTACTAGCCAATGAACAGTGGTATGGTGAGATGGTGAACAGTGGTTACTAGCCAATGAACAGTAGTATGTTGAGATGGTGAACAGTGGTTACTAGCCAATGAACAGTAGTATGTTGAGATGGTGAACAATGGTTACTAGCCAATGAACAGTAGTACGGTGAGATAGTGAACAATGGTTACTAGCCAATGAACAGTGGTATGGTGAGATGGTGAACAGTGGTTACTAGCCAATGAACAGTAGTATGTTGAGATGGTGAACAGTGGTTACTAGCCAATGAACAGTAGTATGTTGAGATGGTGAACAATGGTTACTAGCCAATGAACAGTAGTACGGTGAGATGGTGAACAATGGTTACTAGTCAATGAACAGTGGTATGGTGAGATAGTGAACAATGGTTACTAGCCAATGAACAGTAGTATGGTGAGATAGTGAACAGTGGTTACTACCCAATGAACAGTGGTATGGTGAGATGGTGAACAGTGGTTACTACCCAATGAACAGTAGTATGGTGAGATGGTGAACAATGGTTACTAGCCAATGAACAGTAGTATGTTGAGATGGTGAACAATGGTTACTAGCCAATGAACAGTGGTATGGTGAGATGGTGAACAGTGGTTAATAGCCAATGAACAGTAGTATGGTGAGATGGTGAACCATGGTTACTAGCCAATGAACAGTAGTACGGTGAGATGGTGAACAATGGTTACTAGTCAATGAACAGTGGTACGGTGAGATGGTGAACAATGGTTACTAGCCAATGAACAGTGGTATGGTGAGATGGTGAACAGTGGTTACTACCCAATGAACAGTAGTATGGTGAGATGGTGAACAATGGTTACTAGCCAATGAACAGTGGTATGGTGAGATGGTGAACAGTGGTTAATAGCCAATGAACAGTAGTATGGTGAGATGGTGAACCATGGTTACTAGCCAATGAACAGTAGTACGGTGAGATGGTGAACAATGGTTACTAGTCAATGAACAGTGGTATGTTGAGATGGTGAACAATGGTTACTAGCCAATGAACAGTGGTATGGTGAGATGGTGAACAGTGGTTACTACCCAATGAACAGTAGTATGGTGAGATGGTGAACAATGGTTACTAGCCAATGAACAGTAGTATGGTGAGATAGTGAACAGTGGTTACTAGCCAATGAACAGTGGTATGGTGAGATGGTGAACAGTGGTTACTAGCCAATGAACAGTGGTATGTTGAGATGGTGAACAGTGGTTACTAGCCAATGAACAGTAGTATGTTGAGATGGTGAACAATGGTTACTAGCCAATGAACAGTAGTACGGTGAGATAGTGAACAGGGGTTACTAGCCAATGAACAGTAGTATGTTGAGATGGTGAACAGTGGTTACTAGCCAATGAACAGTAGTATGTTGAGATGGTGAACAGTGGTTACTAGCCAATGAACAGTAGTACGGTGAGATGGTGAACAATGGTTACTAGCCAATGAACAGTGGTATGGTGAGATGGTGAACAGTGGTTACTACCCAATGAACAGTAGTATGGTGAGATGGTGAACAATGGTTACTAGCCAATGAACAGTGGTATGGTGAGATGGTGAACAGTGGTTAATAGCCAATGAACAGTAGTATGGTGAGATGGTGAACCATGGTTACTAGCCAATGAACAGTAGTACGGTGAGATGGTGAACAATGGTTACTAGTCAATGAACAGTGGTATGGTGAGATGGTGAACAGTGGTTACTAGCCAATGAACAGTGGTATGGTGAGATGGTGAACAGTGGTTACTAGCCAATGAACAGTGGTATGGTGAGATGGTGAACAGTGGTTACTAGCCAATGAACAGTGGTATGGTGAGATGGTGAACAGTGGTTACTACCCAATGAACAGTAGTATGGTGAGATGGTGAACAATGGTTACTAGCCAATGAACAGTGGTATGTTGAGATGGTGAACAATGGTTACTAGCCAATGAACAGTGGTATGGTGAGATGGTGAACAGTGGTTACTACCCAATGAACAGTAGTATGGTGAGATGGTGAACAATGGTTACTAGTCAATGAACAGTAGTATGGTGAGATGGTGAACAATGGTTACTAGCCAATGAACAGTGGTATGGTGAGATGGTGAACAGTGGTTACTAGCCAATGAACAGTGGTATGGTGAGATGGTGAACAGTGGTTACTAGCCAATGAACAGTGGTATGGTGAGATGGTGAACAGTGGTTACTAGCCAATGAACAGTGGTATGGTGAGATAGTGAACAATGGTTACTAGCCAATGAACAGTGGTATGGTGAGATGGTGAACAGTGGTTACTACCCAATGAACAGTAGTATGGTGAGATGGTGAACAATGGTTACTAGCCAATGAACAGTGGTATGTTGAGATGGTGAACAATGGTTACTAGCCAATGAACAGTGGTATGGTGAGATGGTGAACAGTGGTTACTACCCAATGAACAGTAGTATGGTGAGATGGTGAACAATGGTTACTAGCCAATGAACAGTGGTATGGTGAGATGGTGAACAGTGGTTACTAGCCAATGAACAGTGGTATGGTGAGATGGTGAACAGTGGTTACTAGCCAATGAACAGTAGTACGGTGAGATGGTAAACAGTGGTTACTAGCTAATGAACAGTAGTATGGTGAGATGGTGAACAATGGTTACTAGTCAATGAACAGTAGTATGGTGAGATGGTGAACAGTGGTTACTACCCAATGAACAGTAGTATGGTGAGATGGTGAACAATGGTTACTAGCCAATGAACAGTGGTATGGTGAGATGGTGAACAATGGTTACTAGTCAATGAACAGTGGTATGGTGAGATGGTGAACAGTGGTTACTAGCCAATGAACAGTGGTACGGTGAGATGGTGAACAGTGGTTACTACCCAATGAACAGTAGTATGGCGAGATGGTGAACAATGGTTACTAGCCAATGAACAGTGGTATGGTGAGATGGTGAACAATGGTTACTAGTCAATGAACAGTGGTATGGTGAGATGGTGAACAGTGGTTACTAGCCAATGAACAGTGGTACGGTGAGATGGTGAACAGTGGTTACTACCCAATGAACAGTAGTATGGTGAGATAGTGAACAATGGTTACTAGTCAATGAACAGTGGTACAGTGGTATGGTGAACAGTGGTTAATAGCCAATGAACAGTAGTATGGTGAGATGGTGAACAATGGTTAATAGCCAATGAACAGTGGTACGGTGAGATGGTGAACAGTGGTTACTACCCAATGAACAGTGGTATGGTGAGATAGTGAACAATGGTTACTAGTCAATGAACAGTGGTACAGTGGTATGGTGAACAGTGGTTACTACCCAATGAACAGTAGTATGGTGAGATGGTGAACAGTGGTTACTAGTCAATGAACAGTGGTATGGTGAGATGGTGAACAATGGTTACTAGCCAATGAACAGTAGTATGGTGAGATGGTGAACAGTGGTTACTACCCAATGAACAGTGGTATGGTGAGATGGTGAACAATGGTTACTAGTCAATGAACAGTGGTATGGTGAGATGGTGAACAGTGGTTACTAGCCAATGAACAGTGGTACGGTGAGATGGTGAACAGTGGTTACTACCCAATGAACAGTGGTATGGTGAGATAGTGAACAATGGTTACTAGTCAATGAACAGTGGTACGGTGAGATGGTGAACAGTGGTTACTACCCAATGAACAGTAGTATGGTGAGATGGTGAACAGTGGTTACTACCCAATGAACAGTGGTATGGTGAGATAGTGAACAATGGTTACTAGTCAATGAACAGTGGTACAGTGGTATGGTGAACAGTGGTTAATAGCCAATGAACAGTAGTATGGTGAGATGGTGAACAATGGTTAATAGCCAATGAACAGTGGTACGGTGAGATGGTGAACAGTGGTTACTACCCAATGAACAGTGGTATGGTGAGATAGTGAACAATGGTTACTAGTCAATGAACAGTGGTACGGTGAGATGGTGAACAGTGGTTACTACCCAATGAACAGTAGTATGGTGAGATGGTGAACAGTGGTTACTAGCCAATGAACAGTAGTATGGTGAGATGGTGAACCATGGTTACTAGCCAATGGACAGTAGTATGGTGAGATGGTGAACAATGGTTAATAGCCAATGAACAGTGGTACGGTGAGATGGTGAACAGTGGTTACTACCCAATGAACAGTGGTATGGTGAGATAGTGAACAATGGTTACTAGTCAATGAACAGTGGTACGGTGAGATGGGGAACAGTGGTTACTACCCAATGAACAGTAGTATGGTGAGATGGTGAACAATGGTTACTAGCCAATGAACAGTAGTATGGTGAGATGGTGAACCATGGTTAATAGCCAATGAACAGTAGTATGGTGAGATGGTGAACAATGGTTACTAGCCAATGAACAGTAGTATGTTGAGATGGTGAACAATGGTTACTAGCCAATGAACAGTAGTATGTTGAGATGGTGAACAGTGGTTACTAGCCAATGAACAGTAGTATGGTGAGATGGTGAACAGTGGTTACTACCCAATGAACAGTAGTATGGTGAGATGGTGAACAGTGGTTACTAGCCAATGAACAGTGGTATGGTGAGATGGTGAACCATGGTTAATAGCCAATGAACAGTAGTATGGTGAGATGGTGAACAATGGTTAATAGCCAATGAACAGTGGTACGGTGAGATGGTGAACAGTGGTTACTACCCAATGAACAGTGGTATGGTGAGATAGTGAACAATGGTTACTAGTCAATGAACAGTGGTACGGTGAGATGGTGAACAGTGGTTACTACCCAATGAACAGTAGTATGGTGAGATGGTGAGATGGTGAACAGTGGTTACTACCCAATGAACAGTAGTATGGTGAGATGGTGAACAGTAGTTACTAGCCAATGAACAGTGGTATGGTGAGATAGTAAACAGTGGTTACTAGCCAATGAACAGTGGTATGGTGAGATGGTGAACAGGGGTTACTAGCCAATGAACAGTAGTATGGTGAGATGGTGAACAGTGGTTACTAGCCAATGAACAGTGGTATGGTGAGATAGTGAACAATGGTTACTAGCCAATGAACAGTGGTATGGTGAGATGGTGAACAGTGGTTAATAGCCAATGAACAGTAGTATGGTGAGATGGTGAACAGTGGTTAATAGCCAATGAACAGTAGTATGGTGAGATGGTGAACAGTGGTTACTAGCCAATGAACAGTAGTATGGTGAGATGGTGAACAGTGGTTACTACCCAATGAACAGTAGTATGGTGAGATGGTGAACAGTGGTTACTAGCCAATGAACAGTGGTATGGTGAGATGGTGAACCATGGTTAATAGCCAATGAACAGTAGTATGGTGAGATGGTGAACAATGGTTAATAGCCAATGAACAGTGGTACGGTGAGATGGTGAACAGTGGTTACTACCCAATGAACAGTGGTATGGTGAGATAGTGAACAATGGTTACTAGTCAATGAACAGTGGTACGGTGAGATGGTGAACAGTGGTTACTACCCAATGAACAGTAGTATGGTGAGATGGTGAGATGGTGAACAGTGGTTACTACCCAATGAACAGTAGTATGGTGAGATGGTGAACAGTAGTTACTAGCCAATGAACAGTGGTATGGTGAGATAGTAAACAGTGGTTACTAGCCAATGAACAGTGGTATGGTGAGATGGTGAACAGGGGTTACTAGCCAATGAACAGTAGTATGGTGAGATGGTGAACAGTGGTTACTAGCCAATGAACAGTGGTATGGTGAGATAGTGAACAATGGTTACTAGCCAATGAACAGTGGTATGGTGAGATGGTGAACAGTGGTTAATAGCCAATGAACAGTGGTATGGTGAGATGGTGAACAGTGGTTAATAGCCAATGAACAGTATGGTGAGATGGTGAACCATGGTTACTAGCCAATGGACAATGGTATGGTGATATGGTGAACAATGGTTACTGGCCCAAACAGTACACTGACACGTTTCAAAACATGCTTCCTCATGCACGAGAATTGTTAAACATAGAAATTTTTTTTCATGAATGATAAAAGATTATCAATATAAACAGTGTAGAGAGAGGTTATTAACATAGACAGTGTAGTGGATATTTTTGAATGCTTTTACGAAAATCGCCATAATGAAGATCCCTAAAAATTTTTGAAATAAACAGCTATACCAAAGGTGAGTATATTCAGTTTACTAAATATTTAAACGTAACAAAGGCAATACTTTTCGAACCATTCTTAATGAGATATTTTAAAAATGTCGCATCCGATAATCTAAAATTTGGATGTCCATTTGCTTAATATTATAAATAGGCTCAGTGATCAACTGATGTGTTACAGTGATCAATCAATCAAACTTGTCTCACCTATGACAAGTCATGACAAGTCATGACACACCAACTATGTGACCTTAACTGAAACACAGCAGCACTCTGTAAGCTTTTCCACATTGTGATTGAAAGTGATGCTCAATATAATACAGCAACATCAGCTAAGCGAATGGGAAATCTGTAAGCGCCCCATCGATGGCCAGTTAGTGATGATTGATCGCCAAGAGTGATGAATCACTGTAGCTTTAGTATAAGATTAAAGGTTTGCTATTAAATCTTAACAAATGTTTATAATGCCTTTTAAACCAAATACAACTTTTTGCTTTCAAAAAAGTATGCTCAATGAAATGCATAATACACAGCACAAACAGATGCGCACTTTTCACTTTTGAGTATCCTCATTCTTCAAATGAAAACATTGATGATATCATAAAGGCTTCATATGTATTATGATATTACGTATTATCATATGTATTAGCTTTACAAGTAAATAAGATGATTTGCTCTTTTATCTATAATTGGAAACTACGTCTTTGGCGTTAGCACCAACTGTACTTGCTATTGGGTTGGGGTACTTGGGGTAAAGTGACATTCTGTGGTCAAATGATCAGCAATGACAACAGTGTTTCATTGGCTACATACCTATACTATTGTTACAAAAACACATTGGGATTCATCAACAATAACATATGGCCATTTCCTGTTACGAGTAGTTCAGTTTGGTTAGTATGACTAATTAAATAAAATTTTTATTTTCACAGATTGGTGCTTCTGGAACAATTGAAAAAGAAATTGAGTGCAAATATTTTGGAACACACAACGAGCTGACAGAGGCTCAACTGCAATACACGATTATCAATATTTTACAGCAGCAGAGGATTTGTAACGAGAAGAAAATGATGTTCAACTTAGCAATTAAAGTCAGAGTAAACTGATTGTCGATGTTTTGACAGTTTCTAGTAACGAATGTTCATAGTTTAAATACACAATTATTTTAACGTCGAGACTCTTGTCGTCAATTGCTTATTGACCGCGAGTAAGCGCATTAGCAAACAGCACCGCAGAGGTAAATGACAATCAAAATCCTGTACCCCTAGCATAAAGTTCTATGAGAATGCTTTTGCATTGGTGCACACTTGATAAACATCTACCATAGAATGATGATATATGGATGAGCGATTACGTATATCCAAAACTTGGAGCCATTATTGACACGTCACTTTCAACGATACGCGATCGATATTGTGATAACTTTATCGATCCAAATACAAGTACTTTTATTTAAACTGGTATTCAATTGTGACCATTGTCTTTACCGCCATGACAGTGGGTACCGTTATGGCTTTTAAAGACAAGAGCGGAAATGGGAAAAAGAATGCAAGGTGTAAGTTTTTTTAATTTTAATTTAAAAGAATTGATAAAATACAAGTAGGTACTAATCATGCAGAACTGGTTATTGGCAATGAGCCAAATAACAGCACCAGAATTTCCTATTTAACTTTAGATAGCAATCTTTCGACTATAAAATATTATTAAAGCAGTTTTTTAAAAGTTATCTGTATTCACAGACTCTGTTTAAGTCAGTTACATTTGATTTCAATCAGCTCGCGACTATTAAAGTTATCTGTATTCACAGACTCTGTTTAAGTCAGTTACATTTGATTTCAATCAGCTCGCGACTATTAAAGTTATCTGTATTCACAGACTCTGTTTAAGTCAGTTACATTTGATGTCAATCAGCTTGCGACTATTAAAGTTATCTGTATTCACAGACTCTGTTTAAGTCAGTTACATTTGATTTCAATCAGCTCGCGACTATTAAAGTTATCTGTATTCACAGACTCTGTTTAAGTCAGTTACATTTGATTTCAATCAGCTTGCGACTATTAAACTGAAACATAAAACACTTACATATATTTGGACAAGTTTGATAAAACTGTGTTTCATCAAACTTGTCAAAATATTATGAATACAAAGAATGCAAAATTTAACATTTTTATCTGCAATGAAAATACAAACATAGCTGTTATATACAAGATACTGTGCAGACAGTAGTGAAAAAGGTACACTGATGGAAGGCAAATTTAAAATTGTTTTAATGTATATAAAATTGAAAGAAAGCTAATTCCGTATACAGTTAATGAAATCAAGATTTCAGATCACCTTAATAGGGTTGATGTTTATAAGACCACAAACAGTAGTCATCATGTATTTTTATACTACCAGACCTCATGCAAATCTTCTCATCTATGGACACTGAAGTCTTCTCTAGTCATAGAGAATTATAAGTCTCCTTAGATTTCCCTACAATGTTCTACCCCTTAGCCTTAGTTCTACCCCTTAGCCTTAGTTCTACCCCTTAGCCTTAGTTCTATACCTTAGCTATTAACAACTCATCTATAAACTACAGTCCACCCTCAGGGTTTAAACGTCGCAGATCTTAAACAAATCGAGTTCAGTGAAAGAATTTGGGACTTTTTGCTTTACAAATGAAACCAGAATTTGAACTTCTCTAAAATAAGCTAAGGATACATGATGATGCGACCAGGTTGTCAACTGACATGCTCTCTTCCTCCTTTGCCCCCTTTCCTTTCCTATTCCTCTTTTCCCATTATGTTCAGTATTTAGTTATATGCAGAGGTGTTCATTGTAGTTTATAAAGTACTGACTATATTTACTGAGCCGCAACACATTCATTTCATTCATTCATACAATAATTAAAAAAAACGAGGCAGGGGTACACGCTGCTAGAGAGACAGCAGTATACTTTGCAGCCTAAGCTATTAATAGAATATTTATGATAAACTTGCTGCACTATACTTGTAGATGCTGCCAAAAATTTTAAATTATTTAAAAGTTATCTTCTAGTCTTGAAATGACCTAAAACTATTTACATTATTTGTAATGGAGGAAACCATCTGAAAATTCAAACAGATTGCATTTTGAACAGCCTTCTGGGTTGTGATCGAAAGCTTTAGTCAGACTGCACTTACAAATTATGAAAACCTAGTCTGTTGCATCAGGTAGAGTTAGATAACATAACATTCATGTGCTCAAGCAACAACTGCAAATTACACGTTACTTTAAGAAGCTTACACTCGACTAATAAATTCAAATTTCTAATTACGCTAAAATAATTAAAAATATCCAGTACCATTTAGCTCAGCTGTTGGTTATGGGCTGAATGAAATGTAACGCACATATAGAATACATGTATATCTGAAATTTCTCAAGTTAAATATCTGAGCACTATAGTATATCTGATAGATTTGACTTCTTTGATATGTTTAAAGCAGTCAGACTGGAAGTAAATTCTTACCTATTTGTGCTAGTCAGACATGAAGGGAGAAACTCGGTGTTTGACTGAAAAAAAAACAAACAAACGATGACAAAAGGCATAAGAGACAGAAAATTGTACTTACAAAGGCAGGAGTTACAATAGACATGAATTTGAGTTTCTATAAAATAAAGTGTTTAGTTTGTTAGAACCAGATAATGTACACATGTTCAACCAACTCACTATCTGTACTTACAGATGCACATGTACACATGCTCAACCAACTCACTATCTGTATTAAAAAGCACATGTACACATGCTCAACCAACTCACTATCTGTACTTAGAGATGCACATGTAAACATGCTCAACCAACTCACTATCTGTACTTACAGATGCACATGTACACATGCTCAACCAACTCACTATCTTTATTAAAAAGCACATGTAC
This sequence comes from Watersipora subatra, assembly GCF_963576615.1. NCBI lineage: Eukaryota > Metazoa > Bryozoa > Gymnolaemata > Cheilostomatida > Watersiporidae > Watersipora > Watersipora subatra. The sequence goes on from NC_088711.1 coordinate 3,420,997, forward strand.
ACATGCTCAACCAACTCACTATCTGTACTTACAGATGCACATGTACACATGCTCAACCAACTCACTATCTGTATTAAAAAGCACATGTACACATGCTCAACCAACTCACTATCTGTACTTAGAGATGCACATGTAAACATGCTCAACCAACTCACTATCTGTACTTACAGATGCACATGTACACATGCTCAACCAACTCACTATCTGTATTAAAAAGCACATGTACACATGCTCAACCAACTCACTATCTGTACTTAGAGATGCACATGTAAACATGCTCAACCAACTCACTATCTGTACTTACAGATGCACATGTACACATGCTCAACCAACTCACTATCTGTATTAAAAAGCACATGTACACATGCTCAACCAACTCACTATCTGTACTTAGAGATGCACATGTACACATGCTCAACCAACTCACTATCTGTACTTAGAAATGCACATGTACACATGTTCAACCAACTCACTATCTGTACTTAAAGATGCACATGTGCATCTTTAAGTACAGATAGTGAGTTGTACATGTATGTACACGTGCTCAACCTTACAGAGGATGAAAAAGTTATCTAAGATCACATCGATGTCATGTCTTAATAAGAAAAGGTAAGAGAAATACAATTACATCGCACCCTTGCACAGCCTCCGTCGTGAAAGCCCACAATCCATCATGCAAAAAGTTCCTTCTTTTCAACTTATCATGGTTAAAATATGCATAGTACAGGATGTTGACTTTAAGGACAAAAACAGCAACAATGCGTCAAGTAACATTGAAATATTTCACTTACTCAAAACAAATTAGCAAAAGCGGAGAATATTGGTCACGTTTACATGGAAGGTGAGATTGAGACTCGGTGAGTGATTATTAATCACAATGGAAAATGTAGCTTGTGACACTCTCATAGAGTTATGGCGGCCATAGCGACACAAGCTACAGCGGCCATATCGACCAGAATTATAGCGACCATCGGCTAAAAGAAACTGCTAACTCCTGAGATGTTCTCTAAACAAATATTATTTCCACTCGAATAGTCTTCATGTTGCGTGAGGATATGAGACCTATCACTGAGTGTGTGAGTGAGGATACGAGACCTATCACTGAGCGTGTGAGTGAGGATACAAGACCTATCACTGAGCGTGTGAGTGAGGATACGAGACCTATCACTGAGCGTGTGAGTGAGGATACGAGACCTATCACTGAGCGTGTGAGTGAGGATACGAGACCTATCACTGAGCGTGTGAGTGAGGATACGAGACCTATCACTGAGCGTGTGAGTGAGGATACGAGACCTATCACTGAGCGTGTGAGTGAGGATACAAGACCTATCACTGAGCGTGTGAGTGAGGATACGAGATCTATCACTGAGCGTATGAGCCGTTGGCGGAATTAAAACCAATGAACGGGAAAAGATGTTAAAATGAACTATCATCTGAATAGCATGAGATATAAATGTAATTTTTTCTGTAGATTATACAGAGAAAGGTAAAATACTAGACGTTTCGTATTTTTTATTCATGCCATTTCAGTTGATACTAGTACGTTGTGAATGAAACAGAAGCTAGGAGAGAGCAGACATGGAAGTTATCAAATGCAGACATTACGGAAGGTTGAAACGTGAGTTATGCACCAGATACTCACCATGTCAGCAAGCATACCCCGACACGAATAGCACAGAGAGCTCACCGGGTGTGGTGACCTATAAACATCAATTACAGGTGCTGTCACTTCTTCAAACCGTAACAGCGAAAGAATAGAAACAACGATGGTTGCTGAAATTGTTAGCCCCTTGAGGCCCTAATGAAACAGCCTTCAGTAATGCATTGATACAGCATCACATAGTGTGTATTTGATCTATAAGCTATGCTTGTGTTCTATTATGAAAATGATTTTTTTACATCATTTGGTTTAATTGCTGTATGCCTTAAATAAGACTGGCTGTAGTGGCCTTTGTTTGTTTTCACACGAGAGCATTGGCTCAAAATATTGCATAAAACAAAAATGATTTGACAACCAGCTGAAACAGGGCCAATAATCTGGTGTCAGCAAGCAGTGGTTTTGCCAATATTACATGAAAGGCTAGGGAACATGTGCACTACAGAAAGTTCTATATATACAAAAGCACAAATTTTTGAAAAGCTTTTGGTGCAACCTGGCAATCTGGTGCATGCCAAAATGATTGCGCAGGCGACGAAAAAGTTGTATGCACTGTTACTTCCAAGTTAGTCATATCTTGCATGACACGAAGCAAACAGCAGTTTAAAGCTGAACAGGACACAAACTAAAGGCTATTTTAATAGCAAATAGTCTTAAAATATTTTAGTACAATTTACTCAAGCGCTAAAAAATTAACTGCACGTCTAAAATATAAAATGAAAATGGCTAAGATTCGTCTAAATACTTTGAATTTACACTGAAGTTTTTGAGCTTCAATACCTACAAAATATCCTTTAGAATCTGTAGTCATGAGCAGAGAAAATGAATTGACAAATTAAAGGGAGATTAAAGAGAGATTGCAGCTGATGATATTAGCAATTTCAAATGGAAAATTTTACATAATATATATTTAGGTAAACAGAGAATCTCTTCTCAATGCTTCCACAAGGTCAGGAAAAAAAGGGGTTGACATCTAGAGTAAGTCCCAGTGAAAATGCTAAATAAAATGCTAACAATAAAAACATTTGCTTAAATAGTTATAATAATTGTAAAGGTTCATGTAACATTTTAATGCCAGATATAAAATTATTCTGAGGTACTTGGGTGTCACAGAAGTATATTTATGATTTTGCTCAATACCTAGTTTTTACTGCTGCTTGAGTGTTGACTGAGGAAGTAATATATAATTCATGAAAAAGGTAGAATGACTTGTGATTGAAACGTGAGTTATGGTTGGAATAATAAGAGTTGACAATTCAGCTGACTCAACTAACTGTTTGACGGACAATTTATAGTGCATGATAACGAATAATGTTATGTTACCGTAAAACCTCTACTTGAACGCCATGGCGTTCTATTTTTCAACTTTTTCTTTCTAGCGGCGGTCAATTGGAGGCGGTGTTCAAATAGAGGCTAGAGGTCTATTTTTCAAATGGCTCGTTAGAATTTCCGGAAAATAAATTTAGCCCTATTACGGGCGATACGAATGTCGCCTATATTTTGCACTCTCTTTTCGGTTGAGCGAAATTAAACCATTTGGATGCAATAAATCTGCTAGCTTACGCCCAACTTGTTCAAGATCTCTTAATACATGTGCATTGACAAGCCAAGAAATATATCTACCAGTTGATATCTATTGCTTGCAATTAATTTGCGATCATATTATAATCTGCGCCCTGCTTTGCAATGTGTTGGAGCTTTCAATTTTTGGTTTCATTTTAAATTTGAAGAGATATTTTCCTTTTATATCTATATTTAACATTGTTGAATACAAACAAATTGCACTCACTGATATGTTTGCTACGGTTTGTAGTCAAAACTAGTTTTTAATGTGCAATAGAAGTAGAGTTATGAGCATCGATCCATTGTAAGGTGTGTTAAAATGGCCGCAAGGATGATATTAAATAACATGCTATAAATCTGCATATTTATAAGTTATATAATGATAATCTATCAAATGACACAAATATATATCCATGAACAAGTGACATAAATGAACCATATTTATATTACATGCAGAAACAAAAATTAACGTTTTTAAAACAAAAATATTTCCATCGTTTGCTCGGATAGCTGCGTTCTTATTGTTGCTTTTGATGGAATGAACATCTTCTAGTTGTCCAATACCTTCCACAACATCTTCTGGTCTCAAATCTTCTTCTGCACTGCTGAACTAGTCGACATTAACGTCCAAACAATTTTTGGCAGAGCAAAACTTTCACGCGCTGCTTTTAGCACCAATGCAACGCGTAAAAGTTTGCTCGCTAAATGTAAACTTTGGTCCAAAACTTGCAAACCTGTTTTTATATGCATGTCCTTTGAAGTATTAGAACCGCGCCAAACATGGAACTACTATTAGCCTGAGATAGTTAGTAGTTATTTCTATGGCGTTGCTTTCAATGTTCATCTACTATCATAAATTTAAGCCGGTTTTTAATATATGTAGGCTACTTCGAAGTAGAAAGACCGCGTAAAACAGAGAACTACTACTAGCCTGAGACTGTCATTGATTATTTCTATGGTGTTGCTTTCAAAGTTGTAACCAAAAAAAAGCTTTGGAATTGATATAAACAATTTATTATTAATACGATTTTGTAGACACTTTTCTCCTGATCAGTTGATATTATGGGCTCGTAAAGATTAAATAATGTCATCAAAGTGGCGGTCAAATAAAGGCGGCGTTCAATTGGAGAGTGGTGGTCAATGTTTTTCAACACTACTCTTAATGTGGCGGTCAATTGGAGGTGGCATTCAAATAGAGGTGGCGTTCAAATAGAGGTGGCGTTCAATTAGAGGTTTTACGGTAAGTTGAATATACATTGAGTCTGACTATGACCCATAAAAACAATGACAAGAATTTCATACAAGTGCTCCTTTCAAGAATGACTTCCGGAGAGTTCTACACATTTCTTCCATCTATGAATCCATGTTATAATCCCACGACCACACGAGCGGAGCGGAAGTGTGGGAGTTTTATGATAAATGCATGCGCACACAACTTACTAAAATTATTCATCAACAATGAGACGAACCCTTGTCAAGAAATTTCATCAAAAAATTTAAGCATCGGAATTTAAAGTCGTTAAAGTATAATAACGATACAAAACACATTTAAACCTATTTAAATATGTTACCAAGTCTTTGTAAACCAACGATAATATCTTAAAACTTACCCATCTGATCGAATTATACACAAATAGACAGATTAATTTGAACGAAAATTGCCACAAATAGCTTGAAAAGCTCGGTTTAATAAAAGTTAAGACCGAAAATTGAAACGCCAATAAAGCCGTGCGACCGATTGTAGAACTATTTAGCAGTGCGCATTTCACGATAAAACCGTGCTCATTTCATCAGTCTATGGCATTTTTCACTTGTAATCGAATTTATTCGAAGGTTTCTGTAATAAACGTAGACCGTTTGAGGCGTAGACCGATTTACAGGTACGAAATTGTGGTACACAGTTTATCAGCCTGTGTTTTTTGTCCAATCACCGAAGGTTTTATTATTTGAAACGTTAACCGAAATTCTTTACAACTTATGTACAAGCTAGGGCCGAACTTTAACGCCCCTTCATGACGAGAACATTTTTTATTTTGCTACAGTTTTATACGCGTGAATACTCTTATTCGCTTTCTGTTAAAGATCGCTTATCAAAATCATTCTACATTCAACGCAACCAAATTTCAAACTGTGTATAGTACACAGTACCTTGCCATTTTACTTCTAATTTTGCATTTCAGAGTTATAATAAACATATTTCTTTATTGTTGTTGAATTACATACATTACAGTAAATTAGGCCTACAGCTTTATAACACTTTAATAACAGCTTTTATTTTGCTGCAGTTTGCAGAAATCTTCGAGACGCATGAACGCTCATAGGTTTTCTATTATTGCTGTATTACTATATTAACAATATTGGTTATTTTAATAATATCAGTGCATTTTACTTATAATATTGGCCAACATTGCATTTCTCCTATTGCAAGGGAGAGATATAAACGTGTAATATTTTCCTTTCATTGTTGTTGTTTGTCATGACCAAACACTTTTTAAATAAATTTTCTAAAAACCTATATAAATACCACTTCTCGATATTGCTACCTATTACGTTTTGAAATGTAATCAAAATTGTGTATTGTTTTTCTCTTATTACTATATTAATAAAATTGATTATTCTAAGAATATCAGTGCATTTTACTTCTAATATTGGCCAATATTGCATTTCTCCTATTGCAGGGGGAAAATATAAACATCTTTTCCATTCATTATTGCTTATTGTTGTATATAATAACACCCACACCCAGTACATTACAGCTACCATTGCAGTTATCCTATTGCACTGCAGAGCCATTTGATTGCTAATATTGCATTTCTCAACCATCAGTACCCTTTATTTTTTTGCCAGTATCTCTGGCCATCTCTTTGGTCGTGGGCTGTATGACAGTGGAATTTCTAGTGCAAGCTAATATAGTTAACGAACATTTATGAATCCATGTTATATTGCTATGCTAGACATCTATGAATTGTGCAGATTGAATTCATCATACTCATAAAGCATTGATGTCTACCACATATTTTAAGCCCAGGCAAACGAACTTGAGTGGAGAGACATTACATTGTACCGTTTAGAAACTTTGGAACTCTTGAATAGAGAGATTGCATTTGAAACGCCGAATCGATGAAAACTTAAGTTATGGTGATACTAGATGTCTACCATCAGAAAAAAAAAAGAGTCACCAAGAAGTCCGCTAAGACAAATCCAAGGATCCAAAGCCATGGCTCAGAGACCATTGTGTGAAAAGAGACAAGGCGCTCTTTCTTGCGTGATGTCAGCCAATCATGCATGAGCGGTAGTTTTTTTTCCTCGATGATTAGTAAGCAGTTGATATTTTTAATAGCACTCAGACTGTCGATATATCCCTTAATAAAGCTACGCTTCAAGGCCATTTTTAATGATCTCAAACTAACAAACACAAAGGAACATACACAATTGTTAGCTTGTTGTTTCTACTAATTTTTACAAGCGAAAGAAGTGTATCTGGCACGAACGGAGTTAGCCAATGAGATGCAAGGCAGCACTTCAAAAAATCACCAGCATGCTTGTCCTGGTGTCGATGCCAGCGATGCTAAATATTAGGTTGTGTAGCGGTGATTTTACAACGAGCTCTACTCATACGTTAAAATATTTTCCACTGACAAGAATGTAAAGATGGATGTACCTGCAGATACTGCCAGACTCCGAGCCTCTCTCCTGCAGCCGTCTCTCACATAACATGTCAGCATGACTTACTGACATGAGGGCTGACGATTTGGGCACTCGTGTGTCTAACGGAGCCTACAGTTGGAAAGGTTCAACAAATACAGCAAAACAATACAGACCTGCAAAATATAACTGTTTTCAATTTTAATTTAAGTAATTTAAAAGTGAATAGAACGCATGCAGGTACTTATAGTACCTTGGTTTTGGTTATTAACCAAACAATGTTAACACCTAGTCATACTATGTTAACACCTAGTCATACACTGGTACCACCTAGTCATACACTGGTAACACCTTGTCATACAATGACAACACCTTGTCATACAATGATAGTACTTTCTCACTGTATGACAATATCTTGCCACACAATGTTAACACCTTTTCATACAATGCTAACCTTGTCATACAATGTTAACACCTAGTCATACGCTGGTACCACTTTGTCATACAATGGTAACACCTCATCATGCAATGATAACACTTCGTCACCCTATGATAATATCTTGCCCCACAATAGTAACACCTTGTCATACACTGATAACACCTTGCCGCACAATGGTACCACCTTGCCATACAATGGTAACACCTCGTCACACAATGGTAACGTCTTGTCATACAATGGTAACACATCGTATCACAATGGTAATGCCTTGTCATACATTGGTAACATTTTATGACCCCATTTATAACCAAGTACAAATAATTCATTAAGTATGCCTATAATATGCCAAGTCACCCAAGAATAATGTCAAATCATGCAGTAATGTCTAGCGAGTGTAACAACTCAGTGGCCAGCCATTTGCCCCCCCCCCCGCATTAGCTCCTATCACTGGTATTCACGACTACAAACTGTCCTAGGTCTGTTTGGGAAATGTTCACTGATTCACAGGCACACTATCACTCAGTTTATATAAACATATCCACTCATAACATCAAACTTCCTTTCTAATACAGTACAAACAAAAAAAGGCTGGTGCTGAGCTTTTCTTGGGCATTATTCATGTAAAATGATTTCCCATAAAACCTCTTTATGCTATATATCACTAGAATACGTGTTTAGTAAAATTACTATGCGTCGACCCGGAGACTTAAAATACGATGCATGTATATTCATATATTCATCATTGGTGTGAGCGATTCCAATTTCAAATGAGTACACTAGCCAGTATCTAACACTACCAACCAAATATTACAGATTTAAGAATATTCAAAGAGGACAGTTTGTGGGAACTTAGTCCCTGTCTAGTGTGAGACCGATAACAGAGTTTGATGCAATATTTACAGTTTTTGCTAGAAGCGGCTGCCATTGCATAAACCTTTAGTACATAATTTCATACAAATATTACGAGGCTACTTGATTTTAGCTTATGATCATGTTTTCTGGGAGCAGATTGGAAATAGCAGTCTGAAGAACAAAGGTTTACCTTACAAACGCTGCAAGCTTCTATGCAGGTAGTCTCTCCATCTCCATCAGTCGCTTGTTTTGAGTTCATCAGCTTTTCACTGGTTCTATTAAATGCAAAATATATTCAGCTTAGCTATACTGGGTACACAGAATATGTACTTTATATGCTGATGCTGATGGAAGTGAAAGGGAGACTCACTTATAAGCAAAATAAAACTCTAGTGGAATGAACTAAATTTTTTACAGGCTTGTGGTAAACCTGTGTGGAGACGAAGTAAAAAATGGTTGTCGTAGCATGGTTATCTGTTTTTGCTGTTTCTTGTTTGTGCTATGACAAAAATATTCAAGTCATGCTTATGAGTTGAATATCTGTAGACATTTTCAAAACTGAGAAACAACAGAGCTTATGAAGAACACCAACCAATCACAGCAAGATGAGCTGAATGTTAGATGAGACACTAGGACATAGCAGAGAACTGAACATGCTTATTAGAGAGATGTAGATTATTATATTGTATGTGTTAATGTATTTGATCACATATACAGATCTGAATTCTGAAGTACATCCTATTTGGTGCTGGCAAGCTGTCTAGAGCTCGCATAAACCCTTGTAAACATTGGCAAGAAAGAATGCTTTGAATGCCAGATTTCTTTGTTATATGCCACACAAACATAAACTGATGTGGGCACACATATCATATGGCCCACAATGAATGAACATTCCTGAATATTACAGCTACGTTTCTATTTTTTGATTTTCAATTTTTCATGTAGATTTGGAATTCCATTGTTAAAATTCCTATTTGCATTCTGAATTAGGGCAACGTCGTTCGCAAAATGCTGTATTTCTACGAATTACTGTTCAAGCATCCTTCAATGTTGACAATTTAAATTGTCCATGATACTTAACAGAGTTATATCGGTTAAAATTAAAAAAAAAGTACCTATCAGAAGGCACAGCAAGTGCAATAGGTATATTGAGAAGTTTTCTACTCATGCTAGAATGATGATTTTCAACACATAGTCATTGAAAAGAGCTTTTTAATGCACTGTTATACATTAAATGCTGTGACAAAGGTAAAAGCTCTTCTTAGGACATTTTAATGGTAACCAATTTTTACTGCTGCAGAAGGCACATCCGAGAGCTAGTTTTAGCACTGACTTAGTCAGTTATCTAATATTCAAGTTCCCTTTCGAAGACCTCATTTCTTAGCCAAAAACTTGATGACATTGATGACTGAAATGTTCGCTCAAAATTGCCAACCGAGCAACGAGAATAACGTGGTCCTAAAGCCAGTGACCATCTGTAGATTTGAAAAGTAACGGGAGGATTAATAAGTAGATTTACACAAAGTATGTGTAAAAGCAGCGACTGATGCTGGAGACTACCGTGACAACAAGTACTAAGAGCAGGCAACACCTAAAACTCATCTATAACAAGTAACATGCTCGCAGTGCATGTTTACAGAACTTATATTTAACAGGGTGCATCTATTACTACTATGCAAATCGTAGGGTTGGCTTTGATTAAGATTTGCCTTACTGCGCAAATAGCATGAACTGTCCATATGACACTTCTTGAACCCCGCATATGACTTTGGGCTCACATATGTTTCCCTTAGTTCAGCCCCTGATGAAATATTTATGGTAAGCTTTGTCTAATATATACCATCTTTTTACCAGAATTGGACAGGCTATCTAGAAAAAAATTAGCAACATTTTAGCAGTACACTATTTTATTCATATTATATATCGTAAAACCGGTATTTGAATGACATGACACTTTATTTTTCAACCCTTCTTCTCTAGTGGCAGTTTATTAGAGGTGACGTTCAAATAAAGGGTGGCGCTGTATTTTTCGACTAGCTTGCCAGAATTATGGAAAGATAAATTAAACCCTTTCACGAGCGAAGCTATGCTAATGTTGCCTATATTTTGTACTTTCTTTTGGGCGGAGCGACATCGGCTGTAACATTTTTTAAAACTGTTTTTTATTTACGTCGACATATTAGACTGAGTTAAACAAGGAACTACTTTGATTATAAAATATTAGCGGGATAGAGTTATTTATTACTTCGATGGTGTTGCTTTCGAAGTTTTAAAGAAAAAACCATAAACATTTAGAGTTAGAAAATAGACATACAATTTTGAAGCTTTAAAGATGCTTTTGACGTTTCAAAGTTAGAATACGCCATAACAATGGCTGCTATTACATCGTACGGTGTTCCTGAAGAGTATTCTCATCATTCATCAACACGCTTTGAAGTTGTCAGGTCAGACTGTAAACCACATTATGGACGAATCTGAAGACAATTGATCGGATTAAGACCCTAGTGACTTCAAATAAGAGCATGTTTTTGATGATTGTGATGATCAATTTTCTCAAGTACACTGTCACTAAAATCATGGCAACCACTACATAACCAATGAAAAAATTAATTGTTATTGATGTAACCGAGTCATTATTAGCACCATTTTGTGGAGACTTTTCTACTGATCACTTTTTATTATGGGTTCGTAAAGATTACCGAATGTCAAAGTGGCAGGCAAAATGAGGTGACGTTTAATTAAAGGGTAGCGCTGCATTTTTTAATCCTTTTTCGATAATGGTGTTCTATTAGAGGTGGCGTTCAAATAGAGGTTTTATGGTATATTCACATAAAATTAAACGCATCTAGTGTCTAATGTGGTAAAACCTACAGCTGCAATTCATTTTCCACTATGCACACGCATTAATAGCGCTCATGTTGCAACTTGAATACAGGTTCTTGTGTGACCTTGACACCACATGTACTTTAGCCTGCATAGCCAAAGATGAGTCTAAATATAGTAACTATGATGTGATAAACCAATCGTAGTGGGCACATCGTAGTGGCTACCATGAAAGCTGGTATTACGATACAACAACCAAACATGTGCACTGAGAGTCATTTACAATTTATCTAAACCTCTGTGCTAAATTACGGCTATACTGCGTAAATAAAAATTCACTATAAACCTATTGAAATTGCACAAAAGTTGAATACTGTATTTCTCTCTGTAACTGTTCCGAGTATTTCAAATACTATTTTTCCAAAAGAAAAGTGTATGAAAATATTATCGTATGCACGCGCCATGAAGAACTCATTCAGATAAACTTAAACGATGTTTTGAACATCTTTAGCTCTTTAGTAAGAGTTGACTTGTAAGCTGTATAAAGTGTTCAAGTCTTGGAGAGAAAACAAGAATGTTTAGGAAGGTCAGAAAGATCGGTTTTCACATTAATTACTTTCACAGAGACGTTAAAGGATCCCTAGATTATATTTTTGCGGAGAGACATGTGCATTACTTATTGATCCATCTAAAGCAACAACTACGGCTCTCTAAACAAAACAGTTTACACGCAAGCGATTGTAATTTGATTTCAGCAGATTTTCTGACCTTCACCTTCCCCATAAGTTCTCAAATCATTATGCAAATTGTATATTTTTAACAATAAGTTAGTTGGAGTTACTACTAGTAACAAGCACTTTCGTTTGATGCCTGCTCAAGAAAAGTGCGATAACTGAATATGCTTTGCGTACAGCTAACATCTGCACCATTGTCCTTTATGTAAGTATATCGAGTTCATTTACTCCTAGCAAACTTGCTACTACGTTGAAAATCCATTCTCTCCAAGTTACTTCAACCAGCAATATATAAGTTATCAACTACTCCTATGTGGTATCTATAGCGATATTGCATAACACTAATAGGTTTGTAGATTTAGTAAGCTTTTAAATGTTTTGTAATTATTTTTCATATCACTATGATGATTTGTTTGTTTAAAATAGAACAAACAACTTGAGCACTTTGCTACAGAAAAGAAAAATATTGTACAAAAAACCTTACAGAGAAAACATAAATTTGAATTAAGTTTAATTTTGAGGGTTAAGTGAACCAATCAAAAGCAAAGACTAAGTACCTTTCCGTTAAATTTGTTTAAAAAGCTCCGATTTTGTTGACTAAAACTAATGATAAAAATTGGCATGACCCAGTTTCTAGGATAAATTCTGAAAAGCTTCCTTAAAACCATTTTTGGCTGAGTTAAAAATCCCTTTATTAAAACATCCCTCTTTGTTACATATCTGTAAATTTCAGTAATGGTTTCGTTCAACTGTGATTCTAGCTAACTACAATGAAGAAGCATTATTTCTCAAATATTTTTTATTAAAACCTCTAGACTTTCATGATTGGTATTATGTATTTATAAAATCCAAAATAATGGTGGTTATTGTCTAACAACATGTTTAATATATACATGCAATGTGAAGAAGGAGTGACAGCAGGTATGTTTGTGTCTTTTGTATCACTGAATATGGTACAAATTATTTTAATATGGAGTAATCGTTTTGTACGCATGATTACAAGCAATGGAGCAGGCTGATTACAGATACAAATCGTTATTAGTGCTATATAGCTGGCAGATCCTAAACTTGGCTAGCTATAAAACACTATGCAATTGGCATTGTAATACTGCTTGTAGAACACTGTTTAAGATAACGCAATAATAGACATAAAACCGTAGTTATCAACATAACTGTGGGTGCTTTTTATATATTCAGATTTCTTCAAGTACAAACTGCTAAGGAACTTAATCTATTCTTTCTTGCTGTCTATTTCTAAAAGAGAATATATACATGTTTTTCTATTGCAACATTTAGGATCACCAAAGGTCTAATCAAAGTTATTTGGATATAAAGAACACCATCGACGCTATGAATAGTGAGGTTGCTCCTTTTTTCCTACTCTTGATATACAAGTTTATATAAAATATTATTCATACAGTGGATAAAATGTATCTTTGCACGGAAGACAGGCCACAAAAGTCAAATATAAATTTTGTCTTAGCTTGAATAAGCATATGCAAAGGTTTGCAATCATTTAAGATTTTAAAATGTAAACTGTACAACAAAAAATGGCGCATGCAAAGCCAGAATTAAAAAATGCAACAAAAAACGCAAGACGGCTGATCTAGACAATACGTAGTCACAATAGCTATGAGCACCTTGGATGCATAGTCAAAACTACCTTTGCTGAATCCTACTGTTTTATGGGTAAATAAAGAGCCAACTAAATTCCACGCTATATAACAAAGAAGCTTGGATAAATGTGAGGGTCGTCTGTATAAAAGAAGTGACAAGACAACTATACAAACTGTACACAGTAGTGAGTCATCCATTCGCCAACTTACGTTAAAACAACTTTCAGATTTGCCTCCTCGCTCTGTCCTTAATGCGATGACTCATTAAAATACTGCTGACTGCATACAAGTTTCTAATATTTTACTTTAGGCATGACTATAGCTGATATACACTATGTAGGTGTCACATGACTATAGCTGATATACACTATGTAGGAGTAAGTTCATCATACTGCTGGTTGTTTGGTAAACAATCTAACGGATGCATGATTATTTCAATAACTCAGCCACGTGTAACCGGAGTGTTTCCACACATCAACAATTATTCCTTCATAGCAACAGTTGACACAATGACATGTGCAAGACTACAAAGAGTTAGAATCTGTTTTATGAAATTTATTCACCAAATTTTTATATAATTTAGAATCCTCCGATGATTGGAAACGCTAATCTTCAAATATTTCAGCTGCTGTGCACCATATTTTGTTTGTATTCAAGAGTTAATATAATTCCTATCATTGATATCCATATCAGGTCTATAACCAAGCGTAACTTAAATCTGTTTTAATTTAAACAATGACAACAACTGCATTTGAAATTTATCAAACATTTGAATACAACTAACTTTAACAAAGTTGTGGACTTTTTACATCCATTGCGATGATAACCGTCAGTGGCTGACAACCATTGATGGTTATTAACCAATGGTAATGGCACCTTATTGGATCATGAACCTACATTAAATTGAGCGACAATCAACTAAAGATTATAAAATTTTGTTACGGGCGATCTTCTCTGACTTTTTGAAAGCCTAACTATAATAACTTCTTAGGAATGACGACTCCTACGAATAATATCTTGAAAGCATGGAAACAGTGTATATTTGGTATCAAGTAGCTTGACTCTGGCGTACATACTGAGCCTGAGAATGACATTAATTTTTTATTAAAATCTGTTATCGATAGCAAGCAACCAAAAGTTGTGTATTTTTGAGTAAATGATCTAGCTGTTACCGACGCAGCATGTTTCCTCAACTTTATGCTATTCTGTAACATGCCCTCAATCATCCCAATGCCTGAGTTCAACCAGAATATGGCAGCAATTTCCCGAAATCACCCCTTGAAGTTTCACGGAGCATAACAGTTGTGACATTTACTACAGATTTTAGAGGGTTTCTACATCATCTTTACGCAGAGCAGCGGTGAAGTATGTCAGTTTCATAATATGTCATTCAGTGTGGGATTGCAGAGATGACGCGCGCAGACTACAAGCAGATTACAGAGAATTAGTTCAGCTGACCGAAAACCTTTTCCTAACGAATGTCAAGAAGTGAACTCGAGCCTTCAGCAGTCTTAGCTGCACGCAAGGACACCGATCGCTGTGAGTGGAGACAAATAAGGTCAGCTAAAGTATAACTTTAAACAAGGAGAGGATGGATGGACTGCTTTAAATAATCATATTAACATGACACTCATCTTGGGATCCTAGACAGCACCCACTCCCACCCATTTCTTGACCGCAATTTACTTAATTTGGTATAAATGATGTTAAATCCTTATAATTTGTTATAATAACAAACGAATGGAGAGATTACGTGAGAGCAACACAGCCTCGAATGCCAGCAATTACATCAGAGTTTCGTAATTACTTGGAGTTGCTGCACCAGATATATCAAAGCAGCTATGACCGAAGTTGGTATTAAGAAATTTCAAGTGAATCGATTGACCATTCAAACTCGGATGAGCACCTTTACAGAGGCGCAGCTACGCTTAAACTTAACAAGCATAAGAGAACACATTAATTGACAGCAAATAATATACAGAGCAATAATATAAATAATATACATATAATATAAATAATATACAGAGCAATAATATAAATAATATACATATAATATAAATAATAGCAAATAACAAATGGAGCGGAAGACACTGAAATGGAAGATTATTTTAGTCAGTAACAACACCTGACTAGGTCTTCAGTAGCTTGGGATCAATATGCAAGTTTGCATTACGTAATTCTAGTCCATTACGTATTAATATACATGTACAGTAATAGCTCTCTACTTGGTATTATAGCTTTCGCGGCTTCAGCACTTTGGGGAGTAAAAAATAATCATTAAAATAATAAAAAAACTACAATATATAAAATATGTAAATCTCTCTCATACTCTGACCCAGTGAGATTCCTCCACGAGCATCATTGTGATCATCATGGCTCGCTGTTTTCCTGTTATATTTTGTGACGTGTAAAAGTGCAAAGCGCTGGTGATACCCTTCATCATGTCTCTTAAATGCCCTCAACCCCTAAATTGTCTAATGAACCTAAGAAACAGAGGCAAATGCTTGAGATTAATAAAAAAACTGACTTTATTAGAAATGAGTTTATTAGTTTCTATTTCACAGATTTTAATTTATCACGGGGAGTTGTCAGTCCCGATTAACTGCAAAAATTGAAGGATTACTAATTTAAAGCCTATTATAGTAAAAGTTATTGGTATAAAATATATCAAAATATTTATTCATAATTTTACAGAATTTATCAGGAATTTATCAGCTACAAACAGGAAATTATGACTACTTGTACTTTGCTTCCTGAATATTGGGTGAAATTTTTCAATTACCAATTAGAAGCAGGTGATAACGCCATGTTAAGCTTGTAAATTCTGGTAACAATACATACAGCTATCATAGATACACTTGCGCTTCTTATAATTGGTTCCTTTTATTTAAAAGTAAACCAAGTCGAAGCTGCATATTTCTATGGCTCTGGCACAACCATTTGTGCATTTGACAGGGCCACGGGCTAACAAGTGCAATACCGTACAGATCGCACCTGTTACCAAGACCACCTAAGGCTCGCTTCATTCCTTCCACAATCACATAGTGAGTACGGATAGGGAGAAAGATAGGGAGAGACGAACCTCATGATAGTGCTGACAGTCGATGGAAACTGGTCTTGAAGTCCAGTGATAAAAGCTTCAGTCAGTTTGTTTATGCTTGATCCAGCAACCGCCTGAAAACAACTCAAAACTTGACAGGGGAGACAATAATTGTTTGAGTTGTGGCAAGATAACTACCTCAAAATAGACCCACATGTATGTGGATTGTGAGCTGCACTTGAATAGTTATACCAAGCTTAAAAACTCCTTTAAATAAAAAAAAGGAATTCTTTTGATTCAATGAGCGAAGGAAGGCAATTTTCACTTTTCCGTCATTTTGTTAGCTACTGCAACAGGGTGCATAGAATTTGGATATGATTGTAAAATGTTACTAAAATACATTCCATTACAAATATATATCTAGGATTTGAATGAAAATGAAATGAATCAGTGTTTACCTGTTTATAAGAAAACAATATCTAATACTGATGAGAATCTGTGTGTATTTAAAGATGAGTTATGAGGGCGGTGAATGCAGACCGCTTGGTGTTGCCTGTATGATTGTTGTACCACATAACCTTTCCTTCGAGGCCAGTCAAATAATAGTGTGGCTCCATTCTCAGAGACGAGCAGCCTACTTAACCTTTCTAAGCATAACTCAGTGACATGCAGTGAAAACTGGGCTATCGCTAACAAGGATCTGTGAATACCACATAATGATCCATATCGGGGCAGATAATAGGATTTCCAATGTAAATGATTTCTCTGAAAAAACAATCAATCAATTTCAACGAATAATTAATCGTTGCAAAATAATAAACTGCAGGTTGTCAATAAACCTGATGACGTAGCCTAATGTTTACCACAACTATGGCTGGCAAAAAACATGCAAGAGTAACTATATATACAAGATATTTAAAGATGATGAAAGACAATCTGTAAGGACTATGATGAAAGACTATGGGTGAGGTTTACTAGCGCAATGAGCCTCTAACAATATTCAAGTGTCTGCCACTTGGTGAGGTTGATGACATAGCAGACATATGAAAGGTTAGCACCCTTGACTAAGGCTATATGCCGAACTCACTGATCCTACAGAAAAACCATAAATGTACAGTGGTGTGCATAAACTTGGAATCACCAGTTAAATCTTCAAATATGTATGTTTATATGCTGTTGTCTAAGAAATTCTTTAGAGTTAA
Source organism: Watersipora subatra (assembly GCF_963576615.1). Taxonomy (NCBI): domain Eukaryota; kingdom Metazoa; phylum Bryozoa; class Gymnolaemata; order Cheilostomatida; family Watersiporidae; genus Watersipora; species Watersipora subatra. The sequence goes on from NC_088711.1 coordinate 3,438,568, forward strand.
GTGCCTCAACCCCATCAATATATATATCATTTGAAAGGGAAAATTCTGAAGAACAAGATGATGCCAAATATTCAAAAATATTCTCAGATTTTTATCGCTGGGGGTGGATCTACCGAAAGGCAGACTTATTGCAGGCTATGAATGTTGTTAGTGAAAATTGATAAAATAGGATACAAACAAACTCTTTTACACAAATTGGTGGCCCTGAAAAGGGCCGTTGGGTTATTGTTGGTCTTCAGAAGGACTGGTAAGGTGTCTTGAGCTGAGCATTAGTATTTTATTGGCCAGCCCTTGTTCTTGATCACCATCTGACACCGTCGAGGCATGCTGTTTACCAACTTTCTGAGCTCTTCAGGAGTGATGATGTGATGCCAAGCATGAATAATCTTCTCTATGAGCTCCCGTTTTGTCTTTGGTTTATTTTTGCCGACTATCACACCAATACGCTGCCAAAGAATTTCAATAGGATTCAGGTCAGGGCTTTGTGCTGGCCAGTCTATTACCCTCACATTACTTCTGGTCATCCACTCCTTGACTCTCTTGGCACGGTGCATTGTCATCCTGGTAGTACCAGGGTTGGTCGTTGCTGGTGAACAGGCTCCGAGCACTTGGAAGCATGACATCTTCCATGGTCTTAATGTATTTGTCTCCATTCATCATGCCTTCACAAATGGAGAGTCTTCCCACACCAAAAGCTGTCATGCAACCCCATACCATGACTCCAGTAGGGTGCTTGATGGTTGGTAGCGTACAAGCCGGGCTGTACTCCTCTCCAGGTCGTCTCCTCACATAACAATTTCCAGAGTGGTTTTGGATGGTAAATGTTGACTCATCACTGAACAAGACCCTTTGCCATTGGGCTGTTGTCCAGAACCGTTTATCTTTAGCCCACTCTAGATGACGCTTTCGCTGTTTCTCAGAAACTAAGGGCTTGCGCCTTGCCCTGCAGCCTTTCAAACCATTTGCAAGCAGTCTTCTTCGCACTGTACTGGGGTGAATCTCAATATCTCTGTTGTCCTTGATCTCCTTACAAAGTTGAGTACTGTTCAGATGTCTGTCAGCGAGGGATCTTCGTACCAGGTACCGATCTTCACGGATAGTCGTCTTCTTGGGTCGTCCAGCAGAGTAGGTGGGTTTAAGACTGCCATTGGAGGTCCAAGTCTTGATTGCTGTGTAGACTGTCTTCTGAGAACAACCAACTTCCGCAGCTATCTGTCTTTGGGTCTTTTGCTGTTTGTGAAGGTGCAGAATGATGGCTCTTCTCTCTGTAGATAACACTTTAGGCATGGTAAAGTTCAAAGTCAAACTGAGTTCAAAGTTAAACTGAGAATGAATAAGACTTCAAGTGTCCTGCTTTAAATATGCAACAGTCAGCAAATTGCATAACTGAAATGCCATCATGATGGGATTTAGGATATTTCACTTTTTTTGAAATTTGACAAGCAGTAAACTTTCTCAGCTGGGAAGGTTTGTGCTAACCTGTTATAACCAGATTATGTACAAGACCAGATAAAATTGCTAATCTGTTTAATAGGATTAATATAAATCACTCAGAAATGATTGTGTTAAATCAATCAATGCATTGTTTGAAAGCACATCTTCTGCTGATCAGATTGATATATAATATCTGGCATGGCATCATAATTGGCGGAAAATAGAAAGCAAATGGAAGATCCATTCGATATAGAGTGAACAAAACAATGTGATTCCAAGTTTATGCACACCACAGTATGTTTTTTTATAATAGCGCACTATTGATTACATGTATATATACAGAAATAAACTGGCTTTACAGCCCTGTTTTCAAGGTTTTCCTGCTTTTGTCTATTCAAAGGCAATGAAAATTATTCTGGGAATGACATAAACTAGGAGGGTTGGGTGCCATGAAGCAACATAGAGGCCAGTAAATGTAGTAATAAGAGAGCCGTGACACGGGGATAACTCCTGTCAGCAGGATTCATGAGCTAATCTTATCATGCACAAAAGAGAGAAGACGACTACTGTACTCGGTTACTTGCAACTCATTTCTCTGAATGTCTGTTACAAAATGTTTTGAGCATATTTCTTTGAGGATGAAACAGCGGGTAATGGCAAATAATGAAGGCATAGCTTGCCTTAAAATCACAGCCAAACCTTGACATGCGAGTGCCCCAACATATGAGAAACTGGAGATACGGGACAAATTTGAGATACGAACGTACGAGACAGTTCCTGATTCGGCCGTTATAGTAGGTAATCGAGTACAAAAGCCGAGTCACTTAGTCTTTTTCGTCAGATCAGTTTGAAAAAGTTTTAGAAAGGCCGACTAAATGGTGAAGTGAAAGCGAGGCAAAAATAGCCAAGCCAGAAGATAGTAAAAATGAAAACGAAGACAAAATTTGAATTAAGTTTAGGGTAAGATTAAAATTACTTTGAAGGATGCGTTTAGTAAGCTAAATTTATTAATGTTAAATTTGAAGTTCATGTTACATTAAGTAGCATCACAAAAGTGTGCTGTACCAGATGTGTTGCTGTCACACAGCCATTAGCCACTACACCTGTCTCAAAGGTAAGAATTCCATACAGTGCGGCACATAATCTTACATTTTATTGAAGATCATAACCACTAAATAGTTAGGGTATTTGTTACTTTGCGAGCTGGGTGGGGAATTAGAAAAATTAAAAACACGCTTTTCCATCGTACTATCCAGTTTTGGGTGCTTTTTTTAAAGGGTGGGAATGAATCAATTTATATTTAGTTATTTTACAAATGAAATGTTGCTTTGAGATACAAGAGATTTGACATACGAATGCATTAACCTTGTATGTCGAGGTATGACTGTACCAAAAAGCATGAACAAACATTTTTGGATTATTTGCAAATCCTCAAAGGAGTCTAGTAGCTGCTGTGAGACACAACGTGAAAGTAACAAGGAGAGAGGAGGGCTGAGATCATGGAAACTGGAGTGACCGGACTAAATAACTAAAGATGAAATATAAAAGACATCAGATATAAAAAAAATATAAATAAGATATACCAATAAAGTTCATGACAATAAAGTTCACATAGTCTATGTTCTGAGACTAGCTCTACATATCTATCAGCACATCTACCTGTACACTGTTCCTTGCCGGTATCTCCAAGGCTACACCTTTGCCTTTTGTCATTGATTATTGCTTTATTAGCTTAATTTGTTGTAAATAATTGAGTCTATTCCATATAATTTTTTGTACAATGTGGTTTATATAATGCATTGGATATATGCTATATAAACCACAATTACCTGAAGTATTCATTATAGCTTTAGAACGAATTACACAAAATACTTTATTCCTTATAAGAATATTTGCTTCAATATACGATTGTTCTAACATATGAAGAACATTTCCAAACAAATAAACTTTGTACATAGATGATAGACTACTGGAATATGCTAGCAGGTGTATATAACTTTGTACATAGAGGATAAACTACTGGAATATGCTAGCAGGTGTATATAACTTTGTACATAGAGGATAGACAACTGGAATATGCTAGCAGATGTATATAACTTTGTACATAGAGGATAAACTACTGGAATATGCTAGCAGGTGTATATAACTTTTTACATAGAGGATAAACTACTGGAATATGCTAGCAGATGTATATAACTTTGTACATAGAGGATAAACTACTGGAATATGCTAGCAGGTGTATAGAACGCCTCTACCACCAGAAGGCTAATCAATTTCATTATAAATTCTATGCATGTCCAGATGAAGCTAGAAGAAAACTTTTTGATATTAGCTAATCATTTAAAGGTTGATTTGAAACAAAATTCACATTACAGTTATTTGGTATGAAAAGATTCACCATGTCTTACTCTGTTGTGTTGAAGGTGCAAAATATGTGGGAATGTGATTACAAGCTCTTAAAAGCTCAAAAGCGAACAGTTAATTGCAGCCACACGAGACCGCCGTAGTTTGGATTCTCTTTCCAAAACGGCTCAAATCTGACGTGGCTGTGTTAGATGGTTTCCGTTTACACTTTCGTGCAACCTTATTCGTAGAAATATTTCACAAATATACTTCAAACATTCAATAAAACCATGTCTATTGTTCTTACGCGTCTATTTTATCATCATTTTAATGCTGTCACTTTTAGCAGTGATATCTTATAACTTACCGTAAAAGTTCATTTAATTTTTTAGCCTTAGCTTGAAGGAGTACATATCATTGTCTGATAATCATGACGAGCCTGTTGTTCATTTGTGATAATCGAAAAGTGCTGCAGAAATTATTTGCGAAGTATTGGGTCACATGATCAGATTATGACTTGCCGATTAGACCAAACCGAAACAAAACTGTAAAGTAGCGAGCATTTATATTTGATACGGGGTCTTCGGTAGAACCGAAGTTTTGTCATAAACTAGTGCTACAATAAGTTTGATATTGAGCTTTTTATTGCCCTTTCAATTCACGGGAGAACATCACGTGACTAGACGATAACCAAATTTCATGATTACGTCAGAGAAATAAAGCGATTCAAATCTATGGCGGCTTTTCGTTTTTGAGCTGTTAAAAGCTTGTAATCACATTTCCACATATTTGGCACCTACAACACAACAGAGTAAGACATGGTGAATCTTTTGATACCAAATAACTGTAATGTGAATTTTGTTGCAAGTCAACCTTTAAAGCTTTTATGTTCCATTGCAAGAACCTTTCAGGTAAAACAATCTATAGAATTTATTTTATTTATTTATTAAATTTAGAATGATTCACTAAATTTAAATACAATGATAGTGTAGTGACACCCGAGTGCGCCAGCACTAGCACCTAAGTACTACACTGGGCCAACAAGCAGATCATGTTTCTATAGGGTGCTAGAGTAGAGTGATGGTTGTGCGAGGGTTATGTCAAGGCTGTATCTGTAAGAGGTCACGGTCAAAAAAATATATTAAAGCGTTTTAAAACAAAAATTTATGCATATGTGGCAACAGTAAAACAAGACCTGCCATATATCCCCAAATATAAGGCAATTATGCAATGCAAAATTGTTTTTACAAAATTTAGCTGTCCGGGTTATATAAACGTAACTCTGATTGAAAGCAAATGAAATGACATTATGCTAACTTAACTTCAACAACTACAACTCAATCCTATTAGCTCAACTTTATTAATAAACTAGAAGAATTCCCAGCGTTGCACGGGTATTAAGAACCAGCTTATAATGTAGTTGCCTGCCACTTACCATTAGCCTGGCACATTGCCAATGGCTAATTTAAGTAAGCTAGTTATCTACGACTCTTACTAATACATAGAATTAACGGAGAGTGGTAGTGTATTTTCACACACATAGCAACACGCGTGTATCTCGCCCAAAGAATCCATCAATCTCGCTTAGCTAAATTGGTATGGCATTTACCGGGCAAACAGGAGTTTCTGAGAGCAAATCTTCTGCTATACGGATTCTTCATTCCAATATTTTAATAGCTGGACAAACTGAACTACATACAGACTTTGCGATTTATATATATAGAAGTAAAACAACCATAATGGTTACAAATATATGGTAAAACCAAATATATGGTAAAACCAAATATTTAACATTGGCGCACGTCTAAGTTGCCATAAAATCTGACCAAACTAATTAGCATAAAATTGTACATCGTCTGATGCCATGAAAAGGCCACTAATATGTTGCAGAATGAGTTCAGACACTTTTCTGTCCTATTCATAATATCATGGTGGACAAGTTGAGCATGTTCCGAGTGAGACGAATTATCACTATTACTATAGCTTACAGCATTATTATTACTGTTAAAGATAAATACTCACTCATTACTACTATTGCACAATAGATAGTCATCGGAAGTCAAGTGATTTATAATTTGTGAACTCTATGTAGTTGTAATAAGTCTGATCATCACGAAGAATAAATAGCTATAAAAATGCGCTTTTGAAAAGTGAAGTTAAGGTCAACATGAGATACAAACATGTTTTCCATTGATTGATCCAAACAGATGATTGTTTCCTTTTGATTAAGCAGAAACACGATATGCTAATTATATAACTAGTCACCAATCAAAAAAGTTTTGTATTAAGCATGCAAAAGCCGCTCCATTTCTGCTACCTTTTGCTCTGATGGATACATATGGTGTGTTACAATTTATAAGGCGGGGTTATACGCAAGTTTTTATAAACTACCTGATTTCAGGACTATTCTTCTAGGGTCAGAATATATGTGAGATTAGCTTATATGCGGAGATATATAGTATACGCAGGCACGAGTGCGATGCTATTGGTCGCTAAGACAGTTTCCATGGCACAAAGATGGCGCATCGCACGAGTGTTTCGCTTGATGACTCTGAATCACGACAGCATCAGAGTGGCACGGCTTTTGCCGACATTGCAACACCATACGGGGATGTGTCGCCACCCGAATGATTTGTTATCAAGTGCAATGTGGAATCATTGTGCCTGGCAGTAAAATTTATCCTAGATCTGAAAGACTAAAGACGGAAGAACTCTAGTGTGCAGTTAATACAGTAGACATTCCGATAACATAAATTCCACTTAATGCAAATAATTTATGTAAAGTTTTTGCTTTGTATTATGTAAGAAATTCCATATGACATCAAGCGTCGAGTCGGTATAAGTTCTCTAATTCGATTTGAATAATGAGAGTCCTGTAGTTGGCCTTAAAAATATCGCTTTCTTTTTTGCCGCACTTGGGATAGAACACTACATATAGGGGCATGTCTATTATATATACTAGTAACCTTGCAGTCTAGTGCGCTATAGGAGATCGTCAGATGTGCTGATAAAGCAAAGAGAATAAATATGCACACAATTATTCAAAAATACTTATAAAGAGATCAACCGGTGTAGTTGGTAAAGTGTTGGTTTACCAGCTGAATGTCATGAGTTGGAGTCTCATCGAAATCAATATTTTATCTTAACCTGCAACCATGGCTTTGGAAAAATGGACGAACAGACAGACTGCTCGTACTATAGTAAATATATGTTTTTGTTTTACTGTATTTTAAACATATACAATATTTAGTTCTTTGCAGCGTAGACCTTGCTCTCGAGATAAAAGTGAAAAAATCGATTTAAATAGACATTGAAGGTTTGCGCTCCCCTTAACATAAAATTACTGTAATCATGGACCATAAACCGAGCGAAAGTTATAAGAAAAAGGATAAAAGTTGTGGATACAAACAAATAACACTACAGAGATTGCAGTTATTTAATTAAAAATTTAGCTTGAGTTTTTTCCTATTTGAAAGGACTAAGGGGTGAGTTTGCGACAATCTTGAAATGGATTAGGCAATTTACAAGTATTTTACTGTTCGTATAGCGTAAAATACCAATAGTATAAACGTTCCTAAAACGGATTATTTACGTTGAATTTTAGTGGATTTATCTTCTGTATTTAAACAGCCAGTATTATATTTCCTTTTGGGTGATTATAACTTACCTTAGTTGTAAATGAAACTCTGGTGGTTATAACTTACCTTAGTTGTAAATAAAACTCTGGTGGTTATAACTTACCTTAGTTGTAAATGAAACTCTGGTGGTTATAACTTACCTTAGTTATAAATGAAACTCTGGTGGTTATAACTTACCTTAGTTGTAAATGAAACTCTGGTGGTTATAACTTACCTTAGTTGTAAATGAAACTCTGGTGGTTATAACTTACCTTAGTTGTAAATGAAACTCTGGTGGTTATAACTTACCTTAGTTGTAAATGAAAGTCTGGTGACAGCAGTAATGCCATTGAATCTATTATACATAGCAACCTCTTTGTCGGTAAAGTCTTTTAAAGGTCGCATGATGTACACAGAGCTGTCTCGATCGTCGAGTAGAGACTAACAACAACATATGTCCACCATTAGCCATTTATACAAGCTACCGCTGCATATACATGTACCAATTATAATGGAAGCAATCATTTAATCCAAACTATCCATTGGGTGATGACCCTTAATCTCATCACTCCATTGGTATCTTTCAATAGGAACTGCAGATAATCAGAAATTGACAGAACATACACAAGTAGCTAGAAACACTGCGTCTACATTGTGTCTACTGACAGTTGGCCACAAGTTAACATGCCATCACTGCACTTCAGAGCATAGGTTTTCTATGTGGGAGCTGATAGACTTACTGTATCATATGATATATGAGCTCCTTTACCCATAGCCATGTTTGATAGGAAAGCTATAGAAAGCCGAGAAGACGTATCCGCCACAATGACCTTGGAATAGCCTTCAGCTTTAGCCACTTGTATCATAATCTCACGCCTGCGTATTCAAAGGTAAGTGAGTTTAAAAAAGAGTTAGGAAGAGTGCTTTAAAAATTTGTCTTTGACCTTGCCTAATATCTCACTGGCATACCAGCTTGCATCACGAAGAAGAAACAACTTATCATCAATAAAGTTCTGTATTGATGATAGTAGCTGAATGTTGTAGTCAGTGCTCTGTTATTCTAGCTCATTCACAGCTTATCTATCTCTGAATGACAACTGGACATTAAAGGAAGTAATGGCATCAGGTGAGAACCCACAAAATAACATTTCAATTAATAAAACTCTTCATCAGGTCTTTGAATCTAATAGAACACAGTATATACTAGACTGACGCAGCGCACCAGCAAATATTGAGGTTTTTCCCCATTGAAATTTCTAGCCTTGTTTAAAGGGCAGAAATCTAGTGTTCTGTGCAAATGCATTTGACTTTTCAAACTAATAGAATGATGAACAGAGTAAAAATGAAATCTACCAGGTAGAATTAGCTACACACTGGTTAGCTTGAGAGCCTAGTAGAAATCCAAATTACACGTTAATGGTATAAGGTGCTTTGGCTAATCATTGGTGAAGCTTTTGGAGAGCGCTTTGATTTTTACAAAGTGTAACACATAAGAAATAGGAAAACTAGATCAGAGTAGTTTGGATGTTGATGATCTCAAAAACTTCAGTGGCCAATGAGACAATAAATAAGTGAGGTTGATGCAGAGATTACACTTCAATGACACGCACAAGGAAAGCCTTACCGAAGAGTACATAAGAGCTGTTCCTTGGCTGTAGCAGTCTCCGCAGCATGGAACAATTGATTCAGCCTTTCTGTAGGTGTTCTGTCACCAACGATTTCATCACACAACTAGCAAATACCATAGAGTTAGTATCCACACACAACTAACAAATACCATAGTGTTAGTATCAACACACAACTAGCAAATACCATAGAGTTAGTATCAACACACAACTAGCAAATACCATAGAGTTAGTATCAACACACAACTAGCAAATACCATAGTGTTAGCATCGACACACAACTAGTAAATACCATAGACTTAGTATCGACCCACATCTAGTAAATATCATAGAGTTAGTATCGACACACATCTAGTAAATACCATAGTGTTAGAGTTTCTTAGAAAAAAGAGGTATGGCAATAGAGACGAGAGCACGGTAGCTGCCATTTGTTGGAGGTATGAAATTGCAAAAAGTGAAATCTGTTGGGTGATGCAAAGCGATGATTGGTAAATAAATCGTGTCTTGCATGTTCACTTTTTCAAAAAAATAGTCAGAATTTGCCACCATAAGTATTGACAGTCACATAATTTAGACAGAAGGTACAGAAGACAGACTCAAATGCCGACTATCATTCCAAGTATTCCTTTAAAAGAGCTTTTCATAGAGGTTTGAATTGAGCTGACATGACGCAAACTTAATGAGCGAATTTAACAAAAAAGATTGAAAGCTTGGTGTACCTGCTCAAGCTTGACAATGTGGTATGGATACTGGGAAATGGTAAGCTTTTCTTTAATAAACTCAAGGTCATCCTGCTGACAGCTGCGTGATGATCCTAAAGCTGCACCTTCTACAATGTAAAGGGTGAAGTAAATCCATCTACAGAGCGTGCCTCATATTACAGAGCCCTCTATTAGCTGCATCGGCACAATGCTTCGGGAGATGAAAAACCAACTCTAACATGTCTTCGAAGGTAAGTTCACTATATTCATAAGAGCTTATTGCATTAAACCAATGTAGAGTGAGTAAACAATGTAAGACATTGAATATAGTGCTACAGCTCACCGTCTATGTAAAGAATTCCTGGCAAAAATCTCAATTTCTTTTGAGCTCTCACACTCTTGCCCTATCAACAAAGCAAAGCAGTGATACTACACAACAACAACCATGACAATGGCCCGTCAGTAACTGTTCTGTAGTGTTAGTTAAGAACTAGAGCAGAAGCAGCCGAGTGCGTGAGTAGGTGAAAAATTGGAAATGAAGACGACGATTAACAACACAAAGTAGGAGGTTAAAAGTCACTTTACTGCCGACACATTTCAGGGTTAGCAAAAGACAATCTCTTTCACTTCATAAGCCTCTTTTAACACTGTTAAAGCCAATTTAAAAGGGAAGACAACTTTCAATTTGTCTAACTGCTTAAGCAAACTTTTTTACTGTTTCACTAGGGCAAACCTTGCGAAATTATGGTATAGTTAGTTTTGTTTATCTTTGTGAATAATTAATCTAATAATACTAACAGGAGTTGGTTTTAATCACAAATTCAATTATTAATGGTTAAAGGTTGACTTGCAACAAAATTCATATTACAGTTATTTGGTATCATAAGATTCACCATGTTTTACTCTGTTGTGTTGTAGGTGCAAAATATGTGGAAATGTGATTACAAGCTCTTAAAAGCTCAAAAACGAACAGTTAATCGCAGCCACATGACAGCCACACATCGCAGCCACACAGTTTGGATTCGCTTTCCAAAACAGCTCAAATGGGACGTAGTTGTGGTAGATGGTTTCTGTTTACACTTTCATGCAACCTCATTCGTCGAAATATTTTCCCAAATATATTTCACGCATTCAATAAAACCATGGCAATTGTTCTTACGCGTCAATTTTATCGTCATTGTAATGTTGTCACTTTTAGCACTAATATCTTATAACTTACCGGAAAAATCGTTAAACTTTTTAACCTTAGCTCGAAAGAGTGCATATCATTGTCTGATAATCATGACGAGCTTGTTGGTCATCTGTGATAATCGAAAAGTGCTGCAAAAATTATTTGCGAAGTATTGGGTCACATGATCAGATTACGACTTGACGATTGAATAATGCCAAAACAAAACTGTAGAGTAGCGAGCATCTATATTTGATACGGGGTCTTCAGTAAAACCCGAAGTGTTTGTCATAAACTAGTGCTACGAGAAGTTTTATATTGAGCCTTTTATTGGCCTTTCAATTCACGTGAGAACATCACGTGACAAGACGCTAACCAAACTGTAATGACTACGTCAGCGAAATAAAGAGATTCCAATTTACGGCGGCTTTTCGTTTTTGAGCTTTTAAGAGCTTGTAATCACATTTCCATATATTCTGCACCTACAACACAACAGAGTAAGACATGGTGAATCTTTTGATACCAAATGACTGTAATGTGAATTTTGTTGCAATTCAACCTTCAACGAAAACTTATGATTTAGGTAGTTGTCCTCTCAAAACCAAAGGCTGTTAAGAGGAGACAATTCAGCACAAATAAATGATAATGCTCTTCAGAGCGACGATGAAGAAAACTAATAGGTATCGGTATAATGCAACTAATGCAGGTACAAACGAGTTCACAGCTGTATCCAAACTTTGCTATTAAAATAGATCATGTTTGCCATCATCTTCCGTGAAGTATTTCAAAAATGGCCTGTATTCGGAACAGTCAATAGTGAGAATCATACACTGCCATTAGCTAGGATATTGCATGATTGGAGATGCTTGAGCCACTGCATACATATAAAGCATAATCCAAACTGATTGACTACAAACTTAAAATTAAAAGGATAACTTTTCATGAAGAAACTCCAAGCAGCTTTTTATTTTGTAAAACTATTAAAAAGCTAACATTAGAGTGGCTATGATGAATTTGGGTCACCTACATTGTACACCCGTAAACACATGCGTGCATGCAGATGATCATAGACACACAAACACTCATAGACACACAGATACCCATAGACTCACGGGTCCTCATAGACACAGTTACTCATAGACACACAGATCCTCATAGACACAGTTACGCATAGAAACACAGATACTCACTCATAGGCTCACAGATCCTCATAGACACAGTTACTCATAGACGCACAGATCCTCATAGACATATGAATACTCATAGACATACAGATACCCATAGACAAACGGATACTCATAGACACGGATACTCATAGCCACATGAATACTCATAGACACATGAATACTCATAGACAAACGGATACTCATATCATAGACAAACGGATACTCATAGACACACGAATATTCAGAGACACACGGATACTCAGAGACACGCAGATACTCATAGACACCCGGATACGCAGACACACGAATACTCATAGGCATACGCGACAGTACACCCAAACACAAATGCTCGCGCGCACGCATGCACAAACGAATGCGCCCATGCATAAATGCGCGCATACAGATATTCATGGATGGGCTCGCACTAATATACAATGGGTTGCTGACATACCACAACGTTACAAACTGTAGAATCACATACCTCCATAACAAGATGTAGTAGCGCGGACGAGGCAGGCCCTCCTGAGAAGGCGATCAATACTCTCTCTCCATCTCGGATGATCTTTGACTTGCCGAAAGCAGACCTGAACTTGTGTGTGCAATGCTGCAGGAAACAGTCCCTGTAACAAAAACACTTCTAGTACTCTTCAACTGCCCCATACAGTGTATGAAACACAGCACTGTATTCTCTCATCCATCATGAGTCAAAATAATGCAAGAATTTAAAAGAAAGCCGTCACATAGCCACTATCACTAGAGAATAATTGAAGGCAAAAAGTTAAATAGAAAAATCAAAATTAATTTAGGAGAACGGAGCAATAATCTGGAGAACTTAACGACATTTACAAGTCCCTATAAAGTGCTGAGTTGCTAGGGACTTGCACTAAGACTTGCACTAGGGACTTGCACTAAGACTTGCACTAGGGACTTGCACTAGGGACTTGCACTAGAGACTTGGACTAGGGACTTGCACTAGGGACTTGCACTAGAGACTTGGACTAGGGACTTGCACTAGGGACTTGCACTAAGACTTGCACTAGGGACTTGCACTAGGAACTTGCACTAGGGATTTGCACTAGGACTTGCACTAGGGACTTGCACTAGGGACTTGCACTAGGGACTTGCACTAGAGACTTGCACTAAGGACTTGCACTAGGGACTTGCATCTAAGGACTTGCATCTAAGGACTTGCACTAGGACTTGGACTAGGGACTTGCACTAGGACTTGGACTAGGGACTTGCACTAGGACTTGACCTAGGGACTTGCACTAGGACTTGCACTAGGGACTTGCACTAGGGACTTGGACTAGGAACTTGCACTAGGACTTGGACTAGGGACTTGCACTAGGACTTGACCTAGGGACTTGCACTAGGTTTTGCACTAGGACTTGCACTAGGGACTTGCACTAGGGACTTGGACTAGGGACTTGCACTAGGGACTTGCACTAGGGACTTGCACTAGAGACTTGCACTAAGGACTTGCACTAGGGACTTGCATCTAAGGACTTGCATCTAAGGACTTGCACTAGGACTTGGACTAGGGACTTGCACTAGGGACTTGGACTAGGGACTTGGACTAGGGACTTGCACTAGGGACTTGCACTAGGGACTTGCACTAGGGACTTGCACTAGGGACTTGCACTAGAGACTTGCACTAAGGACTTGCACTAGGGACTTGCATCTAAGGACTTGCATCTAAGGACTTGCACTAGGACTTGAACTAGGGACTTGCACTAGGACTTGGACTAGGGACTTGCACTAGGGACTTGCACTAGGGACTTGCACTAAGACTTGCACTAGGGACTTGGACTAGGGACTTGGACTAGGGACTTGCACTAGGGACTTGCACTAGGGACTTGCACTAGGGACTTGCACTAGAGACTTGCACTAAGGACTTGCACTAGGGACTTGCATCTAAGGACTTGCATCTAAGGACTTGCACTAGGACTTGGACTAGGGACTTGCACTAGGACTTGGACTAGGGACTTGCACTAGGGACTTGCATCTAAGGACTTGCACTAGGACTTGGACTAGGGACTTGCACTAGGGACTTGCACTACGGACTTGCACTAGAGACTTGGACTAGGGACTTGCACTAGGGACTTGCACTAGGGACTTGCACTAGGGACTTGGACTAGGGACTTGCACTAGGACTTGCACTAGGACTTGCACTAGGGACTTGCACTAGGACTTGCACTAGGGACTTGCACTAGGACTTGCACTAGGACTTGCACTAGGGACTTGCACTAGGGACTTGCACTAGGGACTTGGACTAGGAACTTGCAGTAGGGACTTGCACTAGAGACTTGCACTAAGGACTTGCACTAGGGACTTGCATCTAAGGACTTGCACTAGGACTAGGGACTTGCACTAGGACTTGGACTAGGGACTTGCACTAGGGACTTGCACTAGGGACTTGCACTAGGGACTTGCACTAGAGACTTGCACTAAGGACTTGCACTAGGGACTTGCATCTAAGGACTTGCATCTAAGGACTTGCACTAGGACTTGCACTAGGACTTGGACTAGGGACTTGGACTAGGGACTTGCACTAGAGACTTGCACTAGGGACTTGCACTAGGGACTTGCACTAGGGACTTGCACTAGGGACTTGCACTAGAGACTTGCACTAAGGACTTGCACTAGGGACTTGCATCTAAGGACTTGCATTTAAGGACTTGCACTAGGACTTGCACTAGGAACTTGCACTAGGACTTGGACTAGGGACTTGCACTAGGGACTTGCACTAGGACTTGCACTAGGGACTTGGACTAGGGACTTGGACTAGGGACTTGCACTAGGGACTTGGACTAGGGACTTGCACTAGAGACTTGCACTAGGGACTTGCACTAGGGACTTGCACTAGAGACTTGCACTAAGGACTTGCACTAGGGACTTGCATCTAAGAAATATAAACAGCAAAACAGTGAATTTATAATAACAGGAGACAAAGGATGGGCTGAACTCGCAAAAACTTGAAAAACATAAAAGTGTTGAGGAGTAATCGCTGCAGCTTACCGACAAAAGGCATCATTTACTCGTATCACCAACTGTGGCGAATTTTTCTTGCACTTCATACACACCTTCTGCACCCTTAAAAAACAACCAGGACGGCTGAGAACAAAGCAAAGAACAATAGATTTACAGAAGTGGTAAACTATAGTTCGAACAATCAGTGTTAATGAATATACGCAGTTAGCCCTAATTTTAAATTAGCACTGAAATAATTACCAATAACTTGATATAAAAACCAGCAACCATTTAAAACAATTCTAAATATTCAAAAAAGTACGTAAATTATAACAACTATATTTGATAATAGTTCAACTTGCCCAACCCCTAAATGATTAACTTGGGTGATCCTAGAGGTTTTCAACAGCAAAGGCCAACTTTGGTATTGTTTCTATCTAGTTAATCTAGGACAACCTAATCTTCACTTAAATTCAAGCTGCTAAAAATACATTCTATTGCTGCTAAACATCCAACATGAGATGTATTTAGCCATCTAGCTGGTAGCAGGGATGAGTGGAACTCAAACATTAATGCTGCAACAACTGCAAATCTGCAACAAAACATCTCATTGAGAACCTTCATTCAACTCTTGACTCTAAAAAATACTTCTATCGCACACCATATACATTAGACGCTGCAGCAATGTAAACAATCCATTTTGTAAAAGTTTACGTTATAGGAATTTTACGTTACAGGAACAGTGTAATACATGCAAATTGCCTAATCCGCTCCAAGATCTTCCAAAACTCACTTCTTTGGTTTTTCCAATCGGAAGACCAGACTTACCTTTTTAGCTAAATGACTGTACAGTAGTGTACATTAACTGTAGTATTCTTGGTTTGTATCAACAACTTCGCTTCTTTTTTTCATCACTTTCACTCGATTCATGTTCGATGATCGCAGTAATTTTACGATGAGTGAAGGAGAACACACACTTTCAATGTCAATTTACCTCGAAGTTTTCTTTCATTCTAGACAGCAAAGCCTATTTTGCTAAACGTAAATAATAAAAAATATTTTATACATCTAAAATAAAGCAAAACAAAGATATAATTTATCTATAATAAAAGCAGTGTTTATCTCTCCGTCCATCTATTTGTTGAAAAGGATCTCGAGGTAATGATAAAAGATAGCTTTCGGCTCCAACTCGTGACAGTCAGATCGGTAAACCGACACCAACATCTACATGGAATAATTGCGCTGCTACTTATTACTGTGCTTTATCGACACACGTCCCGATTTCTCACGGAGAACTAGACTGCCAGAATACTAGTACATATATATACGGAGATAACCATATACGTTGTTTTCTCTCTAAAGTATGACAAGAGGGAGAGTGATATTTTTAAGGCTAACAATGAGATGTTAAAATCGAATTTGAAAACTTGTGCCAACTTCACACTTTACATGAAATTTTTTATGTTGCTCAAAGCAAAAACTTTACATAAATCCTTACATTATGTAGAATTTCCATTATGTGGAATTCCCACTATAGGAGCGTCTACTATATAATGGTTTTTAGAAATACCATTAAAGGTATATTCGATAAAAAAGTTAATTGACAACTGACAGTTCAGGAAAATTGTGTAAAGTACCTGGGCACTTCTCTGGGAGGTTCCAATATCTCCCCCTCCTCGTATGTGGAGCACATTGTATATGCCTAAAATAAAGTCAAAAATATAATAGATGCTTCTACATACCACTTTCTTTCCCAAGTGCGGCAAATGAGAAAATGATACCTTCAAGTCTAGCTATTGGACTCTTGTTATTTAAATCAAACTTAAATCAACTTGACACTTTACATTATCTGGAATTTTTCACATATGTAGCAAAACTTTACATAAATTCTTTATTTTTAGTGGAATTTACATGGAGATTTACGTTGGAGGTCAAGGACGGTGTATGCTGTATTTTGTATCATTTAAACTGTGTGCATCACATTCTTGGCACAATAACTCCACACAGCATCTGGGTATCCAAAATTAGTCTGCACAGACTTGTGTATGCAAACAGCTTAGCTTTTCTGAATGCTCCATATAAGAGATACTATATGCCTCTAAAGTTCTCTCGGACTTGGCACACATTAAAAGATTCCTCTATAACGTAGCAACCTGCTTTTTTCAAAAATGTCCTTGGAGATTTTATATTGTCAGCAAATTCGTTAAGAGTAAATATTTTATTTTTTTGGTTAGGATAGATTGGTTTTATAAAATGATTGAACATATTTTCTTCTCAGAGTTCAAATCAGTCAACCAGTCAGTTTATCGACTTGTGATGTTTTATTTTGTAGGCTTTTGCGATGAAACAATAGTAACTCTTTTACTTTTTGCATTATGCAGTAAGAATTCTCAAACTTTAGGTTTTAAACTAAAAGAAAAAAAAAGAAAGAATAGGGCTAACATAAATAGACTTTCATGTAAAACTCAGAATATAAATGTCACACCATTCATACTTGGGTTTTAAACTTTGCACAAGCCTTTGACAAAGTGCCACACCAGCTTCAAATGCAAAAGTTCTCAAATATACTCCAAATGAGCAACCAAATGATCAACTTGGTACAAGACCTTCTCAACTATGAACAGAGAGAATTAGAGGACTGTTATCAGCTGAGTTCTCCGTAATATCAGGCATCCCTAATGGCTCCGTGCTGAGACATACTTTATTCTTGAGAGATATATATGTATGATTTTCCTACTTACATTAATTGCAACACTAGTTTGTTAGCTGATGACGTGCTTCTTTACCAAGTTGTCACTAACAGTGACGACATACATAAATTCCAAGCTCACATAGATGCGCTGCAGCGATTGGATCAAACATGGCCTATGTTATTCAATGTTGAAAAACGCTTTATTCTAGAATTCAATTAAACCATTTCAACGCCCCATGTTGACTATCTGCTGAATGATAAAATACTTGAGATTGCTAAAAAACTAGGAGTCATCCTACTAACAGATTTGAACCTTGGAAAACACATCCAAAACAACATATGAAAAGATAAAAATAAACTCAGCATGATCTATATGATGCTCCCAAATATGCATAGGCCTACTGAGTCTCGTCTGCTTGCACACACTAGCCTGTGTAGACCACATTGGAATATGTCGCTTCTGTGTGGGATACTCCTCTAGATAACTTCGTAAATGACATTAAAATAAGTATATCAAAAGTTAGCTGCATTGAGGCACAATACCTATTACAAAGCAACATAAATTTATTAGTGATGCGCATCACTCAAACTGTTCTCGTGTGTAATCAATGATATACAGCCCCCACATGGGGGGGGCTGTATATCATTGGTGTAATAAAGAAAAGCAAAAGAGAAACGCTGAAACAGCAAAATTCAAGTGTCTTAACTTAGTATTACTTTTGAGCGAATCAAATTTTAACGAATTATTAGTTTTACTTTTATTGTATTCTTGTAAAGAATTGAGGCCTGAAGTAGTGCAGATTGTAATGTAGTTTATTCACTGACGGAAACACACAACTTGAACTGAAAATTTTGTGGGTATTTATATGGAACCAAAAGCAGCTTTATAAATATTAGCTTAGTATATGGCGAAAATACAATAGAGCGCTATATGGCTATCTTGCTTCAGATGTAAACAGAATTGTTATAAGCAAAAGGATTACTATAGCCATAAACTATTATCTCACAATTGTCACAATCCCTTATAGCTCAATAGCCATAGCAACTTTCTTTGCTATCCTAAGCACTATATTAATTTTGTTCAAATAACAAAATTATATGAAATAGTATAAGTGTCTAAGGGACAGATACCGATTGCACCACGATGCGTTGATTAAGAAAAACATTAACCTGGATCGCTACGAAATAACCTCGGTCTATCGATGAAGGTTTCCTAATCCTGCTGCAAAATCGGGCTCGAACAGGTCTTATCCCACAACATAATGGACGGGTATAACTGGAGTATCTCAGAACCTGGTTGCAACCTCAGAACCTCTATGTATGCATGCATACATGCATGTATACATAGAGGTTCTGAGGTTGCAACCAGGTTCTGAGATACTCCAGTTATACCCGTCCCAACATAATTCCCGTACATTAATGTACATGTACAGGTATTCTCAACTCTAGGCGGAAGTAAATGGAATTCTTAAAAACGGGTTTCGCTTCATGCTCCGCTATGTCAATACTGCAGTACTGACGAACGCGGGGTTGAGCGCTTGGTTGACGCGAAGGAAATATCTTACCTCAGACGAGGTAGAACTTCCTAGCGATTTAATTTAAATCTAAAGGGAAGCCTCTATTTATTGGGTTTGTTTTGAGTCAGGGTATAATTTGGAGAGCAGCACACTGATGCTTAGGATTAGTGAGTTTTGGTTGTGTGCCCTCTGATGTCTCGAATTGTTCGAGGCAAAAAGCTATTGACGTAGACATTTTTGTTTGTTGTTACAGAGTTAAGTTCTCCCTGGAGGCTTTTCTTCTTGTTATTGTCATATTTTCTCTGTCTTAGTTGATTTAATCGTATGCTTCAAAGAGGGAATGGTGTTTTTTTCGGGAAACAGTCCCAACATCGACAAGTCCGAACCTAGACAAGTCCCAATCTCGACAGAGGTTGGTCCGAATCTAGACAAAGGTTGGTCCGAACATCGACAAAGGCTGATGCAGTTTTACAATAATTTAATCGTCAACAGATAATAAATGTCTTTTTGCAGTTGTATCCTCACTTCAAAAAATAAAAATCAAAGCTACTCACTGAAGTTTAGATTTCAAATAAAACATTTTGCTAGCATAACAGTCAACCATATTTATGATTGTTACTTGTTTTAGCATTCGTTCTATATTTAGGTTTGGCAAAATATTGTTAAGCCTACATAAGCTGGGGAGTGCTGCATCAAATAGATCACAAGATATTTTTGCGCAAATAAATCTTTTACATATAAATCGCTCATTTACTATGAAAATAGTAGATGGTAAAATAGTAAAACTGCTGTCGAGATTGGGCCAACCGTTGTCGAAATACAAACTCGTCGATTTTCAAACCAGTCGAGGTTCGGACTATAAACCGTTTTTTTCATTTTGAAGAATTCTAATGAGCAGACTGAGTCGGTGGCTTTTTTGCCTGTCTTCCAGTGATTTTATACCTAGTTGGTTTCTTGCTTCCGAAACACTTTCCCCACGCCCTCTCATGTTATTTATGAACCGTATAGCATCATTTTGTACTAGCTCTATGCATTGGATTGTGTTTTTATTGGTTGGATCCCAGACTGCATCTGCATATTCTAGAATTGGTCTACATAGACTTGTGTATGCGAGCAGTTTAGCCTCCTTTGGGGCACTATACATCAGATGTTTAATTCCCCCCAGTATTTTCCTTGTTTTACTACATTTGCTCTTTATGTGTTGATTGAATTTCAGATCCGACTGGATGATCACACCTAGATATTTTGTGTCCTCTGTCCAGACAAGAGGCGAGTTTCCTAGGTTATACGTAAACTGCTGGCTCATTGTACCAAAGCATATTGCTTGGCACTTTTTCTCATTGAATGGCATTTTCAATTTTTTTGACCAGTTGTACACTTCGTTAATGTTATTTTGGAATATTTTGGCATTCCCTGAACTACTAACTACTTGGTAAATTAGTGTGTCATCAGCGTAAAGGCTAACATTGCAAAATAAACTTTCGGGTAGATTGTTAATGTAGCATAAGAAAAGGGTAGGTCCCAGTACCGTGCCCTGTGGGACTCCAGATGTTACAGCACATTTCTGAGAACTCTTTACGTTGAGTACTGCAGATTGTTACCTGTCAGATAGGAAGTCGTGGATCCAGTTAATGAGTTGTGTGTTTATCCCCGGTATGCTTTGTAGTTTTTCAAGGAGCAGTAGATGTGAAATTTTGTCAAAAGCCTTTTTGAAATCCTTTTTGAAAAATTTTTGATGATGGCGTGAGTGGTATGGCCATCGTCTGCTGCTTTGGCCAGTCCGTTGTATGTGGCACAGAGCTGAGTTTGACAGGACACTCCCCTCCTAAAGCCATGTTGTCAATGATGAAATGCATCATCAAGTGTCTTGTTTAGATAATGCAACACTATGTGTTCCATCATTTTACAGGGTATGCTTGTGAGTTATATTGGCCTGTAGTTATTAGGTAACTCTGGGTCTCCCCCTTTATGTACAGGGGCTACATTGGCATATTTCTACTGTTCAGGAAGTTTTCCAGATTTTAGAGAAGCTTTGTAAATCAGTGCTAGTGCTTTCGTAGTGGTTGGCAGGTCTATTAGCATATCAGTTTTTCTACTGTAATTCCATCAGATCTTGGTGATTTTCCATTTGGCAAGTCACGTATCAAACATTTTGTTGAAGGTCTGTGGCACACAATTATTGTGTCGCTAAATGCAGGTATGATTAAAACACTAACAACTGGTTACTGCTCTGTGACAGTGTTTATAAATAAACAGTTTGCTGACTGTTACTGCAATTTGCAACGTTATTATTAGGCTTGTACACGGTACGGATCTTGCAGATACACGTAGATCAATAAGTCTAGATGGATAATATATTGCGCGCCGTAACTCCTATTTGCTGTTAATCCTTCATCAAATTCTGTATTTGAGTACTTAATTTTAGTAACATTTAGTAGTCATTCATGTATCACAGCAAGTGCTCGGCCCCGCTCACTCTGATGGTTTCAGCAGATTATAACGATTTAATTTCAGCTCTTCTCTATTGGGTCCAACAGGTTGTATTGTAGAAATCTGTAAGTTCAGTGTACTCTCTTGGCTGCAGCAGAGAATAGTGAGATGATAAATTCGTTAAAAAGATACTCTGTTCATTAATGAGACTTGTGATATTTTCTTTTTTCTTCCTCTCGATGAATTTGCTTCACTGATGGGAAAAATATAATGTTAGAAAAGTTATTCCTTCTAACCTTTCTAAAAACAATAGTGGGATGCACAACCAGGCGTAGCAGTTTATACGATATGGTGCGTTTGCGCATTGTCAACAGATAAAGTACCTGCAAAAATTTCCACTCAATGCTGTTAACTGCGCAAGGTAGTGGTGTGTTGGCTGATGGAAAGCAAGTTGTTCTTAGAAGTACTAAAGCATTAAATTTTGACTGGTGCCAATTCCGCTACAGTCTCAGTTTAAATTGGTTGTTGTTGGCGGTTACATTCGGCTTAGATTTCTTGAAGGCTAAGAAGGCATGAATATTTGCTCTTATAATTGAGGCAGAATTGATTTTCTTCATTTTGTGTGGAAAATTAGATTGGGTGTAAATAAACCTAAGCGATATTGTAGAGATGAAACTGGTACGGTATTGCTTACTATTGGTGATGAATAAAAGTGTGTTACTGGCTATCAAGTTGTAAATAAATGCTCCTTTTTGTATAATACATATAATGGATGAGGCCTGTCAAAGGTTGACTTGCAACAAAACTCACATTACAGTTATTTAGTATCAAAAGATTCACCATGTTTTACTCTGCTGTGTTGTAGGTGCAAAGTATGTGGAAATGTGATTACAAGCTTTTGAAAGCTCAAAAAACAACAGTTAATCGCAGTCATCACGAAAACGCCGTAGGTTGGAATCCTTTTATTTTGATGACGTACTCAACTTGACGAAAGACCAATAAAAGGCTCAATATAAAACTTCTCATAGCACTAGTTTATGACAAACACTTCGGGTTCTACCAGAAAGCCCTTATCATGTATAGAAGCTCGCTACGTTACAGTTTCGTTTCAGCTTGGTCTAATCATCTAGTCGTAATCAGATCATGTGACCGCTATTTCCTGCTAAATGGCGCGAACACTTTCTGCAGCATTTTTCGTCTATCAAAGGTGACCAACAGGCTCTTTATGTTTATCAGAGGATGATATACACTCCTTCGAGCTAAGGTTAAAAAATTAAACTAATTTTTAGGCTAAGTTTTGAGATATCAGTGCTCAAAGTGACAGTATTATGTTAATGTTGAAATAGACGCGCAAGGACAATAGACATGGTTTTATTGAATGCCTGAAGTATATTTGTGAAAATATTTCAACGAATGAAGTTGCATGAAAGTGTAAACAGAAGCATATCGTGTTCAACTACATCCCATTTGAGCCGTTATGGAGAGAGATTCCAACCTACGAAGTTTTTGTGATGACTGCTATTAACTGTTCGTTTTTGAGTTTTTAAGAGCTTGTAATCACATTTTCACATATTTTGAACCTACAACACAACAGAGTAAGACATGGTGAACCTTTTGATACCAAATAACTGTAATGTGAATTTTGTTGCAGTCAGCCTTTAAGAAAAGATTAAATCTCATATAGGAAAAGCATAAGTGATTGGTGAAACATGGGAGAGAGTACATAGTACACACATCCTATATACCTTATTTAGTTGATAATAAGTTAGTTGGAAAAAAATTTGTCAACAGTTTTTCAAAAGAAAGTAATATAAAATATGACCATATTATTATGTAGTGAGTATGGTGATTTGGTGTGACCTACATAACAGCCAAGTTTTAGCCTGGTAATGGAAAGGATGTTTAACAGATTGTCATGCGAATCTTGGGTAGCCTCATGTCTACTACAAAATTATTTGCTCTCATATCAGCACAATGTACAGGGCATATTGGTGTAGTATATCTACATGTACAACACCATGTCAGCACAACATACACAGTATGCTGCTGGTCAATAATCTTGGCTCAATATACTACAATCACTAGACTGGGCTTTTTTGTAACCCACAATACATCCAACTATCTTATCCTAAGTTAGAAATAACAGAAGGTCCACAACCAATAGCAAAAGTCCAACAACCAATAGCAGAAGGCCAACAACCAATAGCAGAAGGTCCACAACCAATAGCATCTAAATATTTCCAATTATAATAGCTATAAATATTATAACATAACTTATGTCAGAACTGATAGGCTAACTCATGGGACCGCAACCATTCGCCAACTATCAGTATATCTGGCCTGTATCCTGTTTACATGATTTAATTCAGCAAAATAATATAATGAAAATTATTTATTGGTGCTCAAGCATTTTTGCTAATAGGTTCGTTTTGTGTAAACAAGAATTAATGGCTATGTATTTACTGTCATTCCAATTTTCAGGCTTTTAACTTTCTCGCTCACGCGCCGATGACTGACCAGATTACACGATCTTTATGCTAAGGTTCTTTTAAAAAGAAAGTTTTGTGCAGGAACTCAGTAACGTCGTTATGCAAAGCATAACAACATTACTGAGTATACTCACATTACTGAGTAACAAGTATATGTTAGTACTTTGCATAACTACTACTAAATGCGCTAAAGAAAGCTTCTCAACATTGATGCAAATAAAATATTTTTTGCGAATCATTTTTTTAAAAGAGGTTCATATCCTGTTACCGTGGTACTGTAGACAGATTAATTTGAGATATAAAAGTTTCGCCTCCATTTTTAGGGCCATGGAAACATAAAATTTTTGATGACTTCTGAAGGCCTACAATATGATATAACATTGGTCTGCTGTGAAAAAGTGTTACCCTCATCCACACTTGCTCTGATTTTAATGGAATATTTACGGGATCAATAATTGAGTACTGTCAATGCTTGTTTTATTTTCAAAGTTGATGAATCAAGATGGCTTATCGTGAAGAAAGCAGCAAACAAGCGCCTGGGTTTCTAAAAAGGGTGACTAATTCAATCAGAGAGATGGTTGGAGTCTCAAAACTAAAGAGTAAGTGGCTTAACAGTTATTCTCCAGAATAGAGTAACGTTGTTCTTTGAAGTAAGTAATAGTTATTCTTTAGAGTAAATAGCAGTTGTTCTTTAGAGTAAGTAACAGTTGTTCTTTAAAGTAAGTAACAGTTGTTCTTTAAAGTAAGTAACAGCTGTTCTTTAAAGTAAGTAACAGTTTTCCTTTAGTGTAAGTAACAGTTGTTCTTTAAAGTAAGTAACAGTTGTTCTTTAAAGTAAGTGACAGTTGTTCTTTAAAGTAAGTAACAGTTGTTCTTTAGAGTAAGTAACAGTTGTTCTTTAAAGTAAATAACAGTTGTTCTTTAAAGTAAGTAACAGTTGTTCTTTCAAGTAATTAACAGTTGTTCTTTAAAGTAAGTAACAGTTTCTTTTAGTGTAAGTAACAGTTGTTCTTTAAAGTAAGTAACAGTTTTCCTTTAGTGTAAGTAACAGTTGTTCTTCAAAGTAAGTAACAGTTGTTTTTAAGGTATGCATAATGTGTTAAAGATAACTTTAAAACAAAAGTTTTGCTTATAGCATTTGTTCTTTTGCAGGTATCAAAGATATCCGATCTAGTGAGAACGTACTATACCAGGGATATTTAAGAAAAAGAAACACTGGAGCACTAGGAAAAGCAATGGAGAAAATGAATTTTCGCTGTAAGTATAATTGATAGAGATGGTGAGCAAAATTAACACATACAAATGTTTGTAGAGTAAAACGGTAAAAACCAAATATGCGTATTTTCATTTCCTTTTATCATTATGAATACATCAGCCAAGCTATAGTGACATTATATTAACTACATAAGGGTAAAGCTTATCATGGTTACGGTGTGACAGGCTAGTATAATGAACTAGTCCTTTCTAGTGGTATAGTTTTAGGTAATTCTATAAAATCTAAATGTTCAGATTGTTTCTTCTCAGCCCCGTTACAACCAAATCTATGCGAGTATTAGGACTTCACTTAAGAACAACTACACCCACTTCTAATGTTTCACTTTCAAATGCTTTCTGTTTACATAAGAATGCTATCGCTGAGTGTCTAATTCAAACACTATAGATTACTGGATGTTGTCAGCTCTCCTGTTGTTCAAGGATATAAACACGGAGAGTGAGTTGGACTGTGAGAGACTCTCACATTTACTTGGATGATGTTGCCATCCTGAATATTCAAAAACTCGTTCATGTGTTTATAGTCAACCTGAGTGCGTGCTCTTCGTTTCAACTGTTTGCAAAGCTTGGCTCCCGTTCAGACACCACTTAGTTAAAAGCTCCTAAGATGTATTAAGCAGGCGCTTGTTTGCTTTATGAGGTCTGACTTGGTATGTTGTAGGGAAAAGGTTTTATGTTATCATCACCGATCAGTTTATTTACTACTACCAGTCGGATATGTCGAGCAAGTTGGTCGGCAAGTTCTCTCTGTATGGCTATAATGTGTAAGTTAACTATCTCTCTTTCTCGACCTAATCACGGCATATGTTCCGTGTTGAGACGCCATAGTCGAGCATTTCATCTACAAGCCAGCTCATGTTCTTATCATTCCAGTAGTTTGCACCGGATCTCTAAGGCACACAATAAAGAGTACACAATCTATAATAGATCTGTTGTTCGTGAATGTTTTCCACAAGAAGGTTTAGATTCATTCTTATCAAATGACCTTAGTTTACTAGTTTACTAGTGGCTGCAGTATATTGAGGCAGCATTATTGATAAGCAGCTGTACACTGTGCTGACATGATATTCAGCTTTCAGATATGCTGTTGTACATGTATATGTACTGTAGAAATGCTGTGTCAATATGCTTTTCACACTGTGCTGATATGAGAGCATATCACTTTGGAGCAGACGTGAGGCCAACCACGATTGACATGACTAAATCAATTCAACATCCACCTTCATTACTAGGTCAAAATTTTACTGCTATGTGGGTCACACAAAATCACCATACTTGCTACATGGCCATATGGTCATATTTTATCACTAATGATAAGTGATACGGTTGCTGGCTCAGAGTACAGTTAGTGTTATGGACACAGTTGATGAAATACTCAAATAATATATAGTAAAAAAAAAGCAAAGGTTGTAATATATGTACACAATATACTTTCTTATTGTGTACATTGTTTAAGCGATGAGTTTGCTTTGTATAGACCTAGTATTATAAGTTGGCTGTCAGGTTGGTTATCATTGATGTGCATTTTGGTTTTGCTTTACCTAGGCTCTCGGAATCACCGGTTGGTGTAAGAAAAGGTCTTTATCCTTGTCTTCATCCTTATTGAGTTGTGAGCCCATTCCTCCATTTCTACCCTTATTCCTCCATCCATACCCTTATTCCTCCATCCATACCCTTATTCCTTTATCCATACCCTTATTCCTCCATCCATACCCTTATTCCTCCATCCATACCCTTATTCCTCTATCCATAACCTTATTACTCTATCCATACCCATATTCTTCCATTCATACCCTTATTCCGCCAGCCATACCCTTATTCCTCCATCCGTACCCTTATTCCTCTATCCATACCCTTATTCCTCCATTCATACTTTTAATCCTCCATCCATACCCTTATTCCTCCATCCATACCCTTATTCCTCTATCCATACCCTTATTCCTCCATCCATACCCGTATTCCTCCATCATACCCTCATTCCTCCATCCATACCCTTATTCCTCCATTTCTACCCTTATTCCTCCATCCATACCCTTATTCCTCCATCCATACCCTTATTCCTCTATCCATAACCTTATTTCTCCATCCATACCCTTATTCCTCCTCCATCCATACCCTTATTCCTCTATCCATACCCTCATTCCTCCATCCATACCCTTATTCCTCTATCCATACCCTTATTCCTCCATCCATACCCTTATTCCTCCATTCATTCCCTTATTCCTCCTCCATCCATACCCTTATTCCTCCATCCATACCCTTTTTCCTCCATCCATACCCTTTTTCCTCCACCCATACCCTTATTCCTCCATCCATACCCTTATTCCTCCATCCATACCCTCATTCCTCCATCCATACCCTCATTTCTCCATCCATACCCTTATTCCTCCATCCATACCCTTATTCCTCCATCCATACCCTTATTCCTCTATCCATAACCTTATTTCTCCATCCATACCCTTATTCCTCCTCCATCCATACCCTTATTCCTCTATCCATACCCTCATTCCTCCATCCATACCCTTATTCCTCTATCCATACCCTTATTCCTCCATCCATACCCTTATTCCTCCATTCATTCCCTTATTCCTCCTCCATCCATACCCTTATTCCTCCATCCATACCCTTTTTCCTCCATCCATACCCTTTTTCCTCCACCCATACCCTTATTCCTCCATCCATACCCTTATTCCTCCATCCATACCCTCATTCCTCCATCCATACCCTCATTCCTCCATCCATACCCTCATTTCTCCATCCATACCCTTATTCCTCCATCCATACCCTTATTCCTCCATCCATACCCTTATTCCATGCTTACTTGTTGGTATCTGGCGCTGAGTTCATATCATTAACTCGTTTTAGAGGGAATGAGCATAAGTATGCATGTTGCTCTCTAGCATGTTTATAAAGAAAATCGCTCTATTATCTCTGCCCATGCTCTAACTGTCTTGCTCAGCATTGAATCAGCCAGTCAACTCTTTTTGCTATTTCTTGTTTTAAATGCTTTTGTCATAGCATAACTATTGAAGTTATTCACTGCGTATTATATTATATATTATATTAAATTGAAATTGGTTAAAATTGATGATATTTGACTAACTCATCATTACAAAACATACTAGACCTCAAGGTATTTTAGTGTGAAGCGTCTCTCACCGGATGCTGAAGCTAAGATTCCAGATAATGCGATCACTGTGGAGCATGCCAGCAGGGATCCCAGCTGTAAAAATTACTTTTTTGCTGCATCCCATGATGCCGAGTGTCTGGTAGGTGTGCCATCCCGTTCTTTCTTTCTTCACTTAGCTTGTTCATTCGCTGCTTCTGTTCCCATTGATGGTACTTCTTACAAACAGCTTGCTTTGTTTCTCACTAACCCTTGCCTCATGCATGTGAGGTCTGATGTGTTGGTTTTTAGTTGTACTTGTGGATTTTCTACACATAAGGGTATGCGATTGGGTGATGTGTGAGGTGTTCTGATCGCATGCCCCTGACAATTTTAGGAGAATTACTGTAGTTGTTTCCATTAAGACACCGTAATATTGACCTTTCAGACACCGTAATATTGACCTTTCAGACACTGTAATATTGTCCTTTCAAACACCGTAATATTGACCTTTCAGACACTGTAATATTGACCTTTCAGACACCGTAATATTGACCTTTCAGACACTGTAATATTGACCTTTCAGACACTGTAATATTGACCTTTCAGACACTGTAATATTGTCCTTTCAGACACCGCAATATTGACCTTTCAGACACTGTAATATTGACCTTTCAGACACTGTAATATTGTCCTTTCAGACACCGCAATATTGACCTTTCAGACACTGTAATATTGACCTTTCAGACACTGTAATATTGACCTTTCAGACACTGTAATATTGACCTTTCAGACACCGTAATATTGACCTTTCAGACACTGTAATATTGACCTTTCAGACACCGTAATATTGACCTTTCAGACGCTGTAATATTGACCTTTCAGACACCGTAATATTGTCCTTTCAGACACTGTAATATTGACCTTTCAAGTTTCTATTGCAGGTGTGGGTAAGGGCAATCAGATCTGGACTCCTGGCAGCCAATTCTCGTCTTATATGTGATGCAAGGTATCATTGAAAGTATTTACAATCCTTCAGGCTATCTTAATGGCTATCCGCAACTCTCTTTTGTGCACATGACTCAACTCATGGTCGTAGAGCTCACAATTGCACTCATCTTCTCGAAATCCCATAGCCTATAATCCCATAGCCTATAATCCCATAGCCTATAATCCCATAGCCTATAATCCCATAGCCTATAATCCCATAGCCTATAATCCCATAGCCTATAATCCCATAGCCTATAATCCCATAGCATATAATCCCATAGCCTATAATCCCATAGCCTATAATCCCATAGCCTATAATCCATAGCCTATAATCCCATAGCCTATAATCCCATAGCCTATAATCCCATAGCCTATAATCCCATAGCCTATAATCCCATAGCCTATAATTGGCAACATCTTTGTAAAAAAGTTATTACACTAGAGATAAATCTACTTCACCTCATTTTACTTTTGAAGAAGCAAATATAGGACAAGATGAAACAACTTGATCATCACCAATGTATATATATTTTTTGCAATATCCTTTGCTGCAGTCATTAAAGATTTGCACATCTCATAAAATATTTGCAATACTAGCATGCACCTACTTTTATGAATTTGATGTTGTAAGCACTTTTAATATCAATATCGCACTTTTCCGGAAATTTCAGAATATAAATGCAGGAAAATGTATAAAACGTATAAAAGAAACAAAGTCTGATAAGTACTTCAATCTGTGACAACTTAGTTGTTTTATAGTCAAATGTTTCTGTGAGCTTATAGGAATCCATGGCATCCATTTGCACCTATAAGGCTTCTTTACTGCGCATCTGTCAGCCATGAATTGCGGTGTAACTTTAAACAGCGATCAGCCTGCTCTCCATGCGTCTGGCTAAAGCTGGTAGAAAATTTAGCTTGCAGCTTTCATGGTCTGTGAAGCTAAGGCACAAGTTGCCCATCAGAGGTGAACTACAAACGACGGAGAGTCTCTACTTAGTAATCAGGCAATTTCATGTGCTGCTTAGAATCCATTCACAAAAGAGAAGTTGCAATTGTCAGAAGTCAAAGTAATAAGAAAATACAATTAAAAAAAATATTTTCATTTTTCAAATTTTAACTTACCGGTACTAGTTATAATATCTATAAAAAAGTATAGCATGACAAATACTACAGAAGTATTCTAGAAAGAATATATCCAATTTTTTTAAAGGTTTGTGATGAGGTTAAAGATATTTTTTGTGGGCTCCACAGATTTAGGAGGTTGTCAAACTCAAGTGTTTGAGCTTTGAGTGTTTCAAGCAGTAGCCTCTTAGCTATAATATTATAGAATATAATAAAATAATATAGTATATATAATAAAATAATATAAAGTTGATATTATGACTATTTACTATAATATCAACTTTCTATTTACAACTGCTTTTTATTTTTGTATCTCTGTTGGACTATTTGTAGCAACTCTTCTTCATCTCGTGCTTCTGACAACCTTGAAGATCCTATATATCCATCGGAGTCATTTCTGAAAGTCCAAGATTCAGATACATACAGTGACGTGGACAGTGAGTATTCTTTAATCAGACACTTGTTGGCAGCTGTCAACAGTGGCAACAAGTCTGGTTTCTTCCTGCAAACATCAACCTAATCTGAGCAATTCTCTAATATACAGTAGATATGCTGGTAGTTTCTGTATGCGGTCTGGCGGCCTGCCAGCAATTGGTGTCAGCGACAATGAAAAGTTGCTTTTGCAAACAACATTTAGTTACATCCTGGACTCAAAACTTAAAGACCAACTGTGCTTTGTTGCTTGTTCACATTCTAGTTGGTATAATAGTGACTGCAGTAGTGGGACAATATTAGCAACGTGTAATATTATGGTACTGGTAGGTAGAATGCTTAGGTGAGGTTTATATGCGGCATATAGATTTCTAGATTTGAAACATGACAAACTGTACGTGCTCTTACCAGTGTAGTGATGGCACCTACCTGTAGCTCTTGTCACCACTGATGGCACCTTCCTGCAGTTCTTATCACAGCTGATGGCACTTACCTGCAGCCTTTGTAACTAGTAATGGCACCTACCTGCAGCTCTTGTCACTACTGCTGGCACCTTCCTGCAGCTCTTGCCATTACCGATGGCACTTACCTGCAGTTCTTGTCACTACTGATGGCACCTGCCTGCAGTTCTTGTCACTACTGATGGCATTTATCTGCAGCCACTTGTGCCTAACCGTGACAATCGATGTTCTGTCCTGTGTCTCATGATAGGGTGCTTCGCGTTGAGTGCTTTAGAACTGATGACAAATATGCACTGTTAGTGTGTGACTAGTGGTGGGTGGCTATCGACTAGGAGTAATTGTTGACTATTAATATGCACTGTTAGTGTGTGACTAGTGGTGGGTGGCTATCGACTAGGAGTAATTGTTGACTATTAATATGCACTGCTAGTGTGTGACTAGTGGTGGGTGGCTATCGACTAGGAGTAATTGTTGACTATTAATATGCACTGTTAGTGTGTGACTAGTGGTGGGTGGCTATCGACTAGGAGTAATTGTTGACTATTAATATGCACTGTTAGTGTGTGACTAGTGGTGGGTGGCTATCGACTAGGAGTAATTGTTGACTATTAATATGCACTGTTAGTGTGTGACTAGTGGTGGGTGGCTATCGACTAGGAGTAATTGTTGACTATTAATGGGTGGCCAATAGTCAGGAGCAGTTGGTAACTAACGAAAGAATGATAACTATTGGATCACTGGTTTTGTGGGTCACTGGATCACTAGATCACAAGCATTTAAAGGATAGAAAAGCTTAGATCTCAAAATTAAATCTCTAGTAATCTCCGATCCTCCAGTTTTGCAACCAAATTATTATAAAATCTCAGATCTCACAAATTTATGGTACAAAAACATTGTACCAGGTCAGTGAATGTCTATCCCATTTGAAGCAAAAATCACTTTATGACTCAGAGTTTTGG
This sequence comes from Watersipora subatra, assembly GCF_963576615.1. NCBI lineage: Eukaryota > Metazoa > Bryozoa > Gymnolaemata > Cheilostomatida > Watersiporidae > Watersipora > Watersipora subatra. The sequence goes on from NC_088711.1 coordinate 3,471,062, forward strand.
ACCAGCTAACATGTGTTTAGCAAACTTAAAATCAAACAAATTTTCAAAGGCAGAAGCAGCTGCCCAGCTTGTTTGGCAAAGTAATTGTTATAAGGCGTTGTCGCCATGCAGATTGATAGGAAATAACATTAATTAAAAAGTATCTGATATATTTAGTTTGACCCTCTCAAGATTGGTATCTATGAGAAGCCTCCATTTTCCTAAAGGCAGCTTCACACTAAATCGCAGTATGTCGTCGTTAGTCCCGCAGTACATCGGTGATTCTCTGTGATAACATTGCTCACATGATCACAAATTCATTCATGTTTACATCCGTGGAATACTCTTTGGTATAGCGTTCTCAACTGCCGTGAAGGGAAATATAAATCAAGCGATCAGTGACAGCCAATAACCATTGCCGAAGTAGCTCACATTGTGTGGACTGTCGTGGTTGCTCGGCAAAATATCGAGAAAGTCTGACAGATGCAATGTTTCCCGATATATCTGCGTTGCCGTAGCGATGCCATAAGTTTACGGTGCGGATTATGAATAATCATCGAGAGGACAACTCCGAAATGCGGCGATACAGTGTGAACCAGCCTTGCAACAACATTGATGAGATATTTCAACTTTTGAAATTTCTTGTTTACGTAAACTGTTTTTGTAGCAGGATACCAAGGGTTTAATAGTTGAGGAGGAATTGTGGTAAATTAGTTTACCTTGACGTACTGCTTTCTAAAGACAATTTTGTAGTACGTACGCTAAAAAATATTATTTTTATAATTCTGTAGGGCCTGCAGGCTATGGCTATGTCTATATTGTACTATGGCATTCTATGGCTATGTCTGTTGTATTATGGATATCTAGTTGAGGCTGTGTCTATTGTACTATGGCTTTCTAGTTGAGGCTGTGTCTATTGTACTATGGCTTTCTATGATTGTGTCTATTGTACTATGGCATTCTATGGCTGTGTCTATTGTACTATGGCATTCTATGGCTATGTCTGTTGTATTATGGATATCTAGTTGAGGCTGTGTCTATTGTACTATGGCTTTCTAGTTGAGGCTGTGTCTATTGTACTATGGCTTTCTATGATTGTGTCTATTGTACTATAGCATGTTTACAGATATTGAAAAACACCACTACTATTAGATTGCGGCTGTTTTGCAGTTTATTCTTTAATGGAGTCACAGAGTTGCCTGTCTCAGCAGTTTATACTTGAAAGCAGAAGCGCGTTTTATAAATAAGTTGGTGTCTACATTTGTATTTGTTTTAATGTCAGTCTGGTTGAGTATTTTTTTTTCTTTCAAATTCTGGTAGGATTTAAAACTTACCTTGCAGCTTCTCAGTATATAGTCTGCTCTTTTTGGTTTGCAGGTAATTGCAGCGATTACTCTACCATTAAAGACATAGACAGTGAGTATTCATTTGCTATAAATTATTTCAGCGAGCGACTCTCTGATAATAAAGGTCTAAATATATAGCATAAGGCACACTAACTGTTGCTCTGAACATGAGCATACAATTCCCGGTGAAAACACAGAAAGGAGTACTATAATTATGTTTTTATGCAAAGATGTGTAGCAGTGGTTGCCGTGTTTGCTTCCTGGACTCTTCGTTCACGGGCCATATATCTTTTATGTATTCATCACACAAATCTGTGACACATTTTATTTCATCTTCTAGTAAGTGAGCCCCCTGTGAGGCCTCCTAAAAAAACTCTAGCGAGTCCAATCACCTCACCTACCGAGTCTTACATCGACTTTGACAATAACAAAGCACTACATCAACAGATTGCTACAAAACGAATTCCGTTGCCTCCTGTGCCCCACGAAAATAACAACAAGCCAGTGACTCCCTCCCCTCCACCCACTCCATCATCTCATCGCCCTCATGGCATAAGGTGAGGGTAATAACTCTGAGAAATTGTAATTGCTCTAATGAATGTTAAATCTTTGTCTCAGCTATGGTTGAATACTAGACTTTCTACCGCAGTAGTTGCTGACCATCGCTCAGGAGACGCTCAGCAGACGCTCAGCAGACGCTCAGCAGACGCTCAGCAGACGCTTAGCAGAAATGAAAGAGCATTTTTGCATCATTGAAGAGCTTCTCTTTTATGCCATATTCTTGCCAGTACTGTGTAGGCTTTTTTATATAACATTGTTAACTACCCTCAGACCTCAGCATACAAAGCTGATCTATTCCTAATAGTTACCTGGATGTTGAAACCTATATTTGTTGCAGCAGGTATTCGAATAAGACATAGTGTTTCATGTCATTTGTATTACCGCCCGACACTTGATGATAAATATTTGAGCTAACTACGTATAGGTAACATTAAAATTTCTACATTATGTAAGCTAGTGTGAAACACTCATTGTAAAAACTACATAATATGTAAGAAACTAAAATAAAGTATTTATCATTAAAATAATTTTTATTGCCACTTCATATTGACATAAAAGACATGGAGTTGAGGTGCAGTCTTATGATGGACGGTGTATAGATAGACGGGGTCAGAGAGTGATAAAGACATGGAGTTGAGGTGTAGTCTTATGATGGACGGTGTATAGATAGACGGGGTCAGAGAGTGATAAAGACATGGAGTTGAGGTGTAGTCTTATGATGGACGGTGTATAGATAGACAGGGTCAGAGAGTGATAAAGAGATACCGAGCTAGTCCAGCTTATACTAGGTGAACTTAAAATAATTGTAACTTATTTATATATTTGTTTATATATATTTTTTGAATTTTGCCTTTCATTATCAGGTCATGATCATGATCAGCCATTTGTTGAGCCATTTGCTAAACTCAGTTTTTTTTACATAACGTTCAGTTGTTTACTAAGTGATTCCCTGAAGATTTTTCAAGAATTGATTTAAATATATCCATTTGTTGTTCTGTTATTTGTTATTTTAATGAAAAGCATTGTCACACTGGTCTTTTTCGGAGCCATAATTTTAAAATTGAAAAAGAAGATATGAAACATTGTTTCATATTATTTAGGCAATGTGAAATCAAGCTATGTGAAGGAGAACCTTATACATGGACTGATTTACAAAACTCATGTTTCGCAAAGTTTAGGATGTCGTATGCTTTTTACAGCTCTTCACCAAAAACACTCCCTAAGACTGCTGATATGTTCATATTGTTGTTGTTGGCATCAGAGCCATGATAATTTTTGTTCAAACTACATGAAATTTGTAACTGAATGTTTGTAACTACATGAAATATTTGTAAAACATAACCTGGCATGTTTTTAACTAGAAATTCCCCTGTCATACAGCCCATGACCAAAGTGATATTGGAAAAAAGAAAGGGTATTGATGGTTGAGAAATGCAATATTAGCAGTCAAATGGCACTGCAGTGCAATAGGATAACTGCAATGGTAGCTGCAATGGTAGCTGTAATGTACTGGGTGTTATTATGTACAACAAACAGCATTAATGAAAGGAAAAGATTATATGTTTATATCTCTCCTCCGCAATAGGTGAAATGCAATATTAGAAGTAAAATGCACTGATATTATTAGAATAACCAATATTATTAATATAGTAATACAGTAATAATAGAAAACCAATGCACAATTTTGTTTACATTTCAAAACGTCATAGCTAACAATATCAAGAAGTTGTGATATTTATATAGATTTTTAGAAAATCTATTTAACAAAACTATTTAGAAAAAATAATAATAGTAACATATTGCCCAACATCGGTCACTATATACTTCAATCTTGTGAATTCGCATGCTAATTCTTATAATTAATTCTTATAAAATTGAATAATTATTCTTATAATTAAATATTATAATAATCTCATGAGAATGCTTAGGAAAAATATCATCATCATTTCCTTTACTTTCACTGCTTTGAACATCAGTTGGAATGCCAAAGTACTCATAAGTGTTCAAAATGTCAGTTACTTTGAAATCAGCAAAAAAGAAACAATTACTTTTCAGTACTTCTACGTTAATTACAGAAACCTTTGGCAATTGGACAATGCTATAGACTGGTGAAATGTGCATGTTTTTTTTGTGTGAAATGCGCACTACTTAGTGGTTCTATTCTCTGTCGCTCGGCGTTTTGTTTGCTGATCTTAATTTTGATAAAAATAAGGCTTGTCAAGTTTTAATAACGATTTCAAGCCGAATTAATCTGTCTATTTATGTATAATCCGATCAGATGGGTAAGGTTTAGGAAATTTTCTACAAATAATAAAGACTTGGTAACATATTTAAACAGGTTTATATGTGTTTTTTATCGTTATTATACTTAAACGACTCTATTGAAAAATGGTTAAATTTGTTGATGAGATTTTGGTACAAGGGTCTGCAACGGCCGTTGATGAATAATTTTCGTGAGTTATATGCACATATGCATTTATCATAAATCTCCCAAACAATTGCTTCGCTCGTGTTTGGTCGTGGGAATATTAGTATTGTTTTACTAGCCCATTTTGCACAGCTTCTGTTTTTTATTTTATCAATGTCAGTCGTTGAATGTCTTGATACAACATCTATTATTTTATTGCTAAACATGTGAAACATGGTATAAAATTGGATTCACTCATTACGTGTGTCTCTTTCTCAAATGACGGCTAGAGCTGGCAACAGTGAGCCCATGACATGAATGCACATGTAGGATATTTAGCAACGTGTTGAAGAGGTGACCACGTCGGAGTTTAAGAGAGGTTTTCTACATGGGTGTATGTTGGTTTGGAGCTGAGCTTATGTAGCTGAAGCCAATAAATTTGAAAAACAACGGGACTGGTCACGCTTATTTTTGTTTGATCACGCACAACTGAACCCACCTTTATTTGGGCTACCAGTTATTTGTGAATTCACTTCATTTTTTCGTATCAAATTGGTTGAGTCATTATTTAAAATGCGACAAATATAGTCACACAACAATGGAATAGGAAACGATGAGAATGAGTTTAATTTCTTGAGTTTGATTTGGCTCGTGCGACTGCTTGTCGTAAACTTCGGAATATGTTTGGAATATTTCGGAGCATATCTTGGGACGTAATACTTCCCAAGATATGCTCCCGGGAAGTGTTACTTGGGTTGCCTTGCTACCACCCTATTCTGTCAGTCTAGTAACCTTGTAGTAGTCACTCTAGTAGTCTTGGTCTACCTTGCCTCTTATAGCTCTCCTCCAATTGTGAATAGAAAAGAGTTGGAAGCTGCGGTTGGCCGACACAATCGGCAAATAGTGACTTCAGTTCCATCAGACGTAGCCCCTATTCCTAATGTTTTTGAGCCACCAAAACCACCTACGAAGCCAAAGCCAGGTCAGAAACCAGTTCTGCATGTCAAACCTCGGGTGCAGTCTGAAAAAATATACTGGAACGGTGCCAAAGAGGAAGGAAGCAGGTCAGTTTTAGCCATTCCTTCTATTTTTCTAATTAGAAACAATTAAGTGCTCATTTCGCTCTTGTTAAGTAAAACTCGATCATCATTACCAGCAAATCACAGCCAAAAGTCTCAAGATTTTGTTCACCCTTCTGCTTATTGAAACATACTGAGGTACTGCATTTGCACGTGGCAGACCATCAACACAGAAGAGTTTACTCATGGCTGAAATTAGTGCCTAACAACATCAGATGTTTGGATAGAGCATATCTGTTGGTAGTATTTCATAGACCGATGGTGATTGTGGGTAGAAAAATGTGTCTTACTTTAGTAGCAGGCTTGGTTAATGGTTAAGGTGCTAGTTTACGATCAGTAGATCGGTGGTTTGAATCACAGAAAGATCGTTGGTTTTGTTAGGAAGGGCAGTCAACTACAATTGCTCGTGTGCCACATCTCATGAGTCGATGATCACAATAAAGCCCATACCAAGAGGAAGACCTTTTTTGCAGTGATGACCCCTAATAGGAAAGGTCAAAAGTAGATGAAGCATTGTGATAGGAGACTCATTTGCTTGAATAGAAGATGTGATTAGATAGATTAGATAAAATGGTGATATTTCTTTAATGATGCAATAGAATCACTGTTTTCATGGTGCGCAGTACTGCGATGCAGCCCCCTCCAAAGTCGAGGGGATTGTACGTTTCCATGCTGCGCAGTGGTTTTCAGTAAATTAGCAGAGAAGAGAATTTGTATAAACCGAATCGCCTGTTGGAGAAATTGAATCGATCATGGATAGCGCACGTCAGAAACGGTCTTTTTATGATTCTGTCATCATTATACTTTTATTTACAATACACATTCTCAAGGTTTTACAAACCTTAACACAATTTTTACAAAGTAATATATTTTTAATAAGCATTTTTAAGCAATATATTATTTAAACGTTAATTTAGGACTTGCCACCTATTTTTCGAAAAGCGTTGGCATCGATAACAAAGTCTAGGAAAGTAATCACTTCATCATCCTCGTGGGTGCCGACCATAATTAAATATAGGTGAAAGAAGATCGGAAGAATAGAAAAAAAAAACAAGATTAGCGGGATAACATTTGTACTAGTTTATGGCCCTCGAAGAATCCGTCTCCACGGCATGAGAGCTATGCGCAGCCACTGCGCAGTTGCTGTTTCCTTGCTGCAAATTTGCACTGGCTTCGCACTGATCAGTGCGCAGTGATTTTAGTGCGAAGACGTCGTTTTCATGATTCGGAGATAGCGCAACTCCGAAACACTGCGCATCATGGAAACATAGTGGTTAATCGGCAATGTGATTCATACGTCTGTTTGGTGCAGTGTTTACTGAAGCGCTCCTATAGCAAGAAGGTGTACACCTACAGATCCCTACTCTGTTGGTGAACCTTTATACCATGATAGCTCTACTTATGCACATATTGTAGAGTGATAAAGGCAGCCTCTCGGGGTATGTTTTTGGTGAGGAGAGGCACAGATGGTCGTTTGGTATGTATCTGTTATGTTCCTGTATGAATAATAACACAAAATGTGGTTTATTCACTCTCATAGTATCTATTGCACTGTTGCCTTCCAGACCTAGTTTATATAAGCCTCAGCTATGGCTATCTAATAAATAGCTAAACAAAAGCATTACTTGTATTAGAATATTTTAGCTATATTAGAATAGATAGCGCAAATTTAGCTTGACTTAAGCTTTATGATGGCAATCTAACACCTCCTCACTAGTCTGGAGATAATATGAACAGACGAAACGTTACGGATAAAATTGTGTTTGCTGTCTCCTTCTAGATGACCTACGTAGATTATCTGGTCCATAATCACTGTGTAGAGGATGTCTAGGATTTGGTCTCTTTGGTTGACGCACTGGTTCTTCGGGAGGTACCGGAATAGGTAGCCTGTCACTATTTTTATCTGATGTTTGATATATATCTCCAGGGTGTAGGTCTTCTTCTGTGCTAAATCTAGGTTGTAGTTGTTCTACATGTCTCCTCCATGTAGGTCCGCGTGGTCATACTCTAACATTAACACTTCGCTGGCCATAGACTTTAGTCACTAATGCAGGAACCCATCGAGGCTGATTAGATCTTCTAGGGCCACAGTATAACGCATAGCATGGATCTCCAACTTGATAGCTGTGAATCTTGTTTACCGTGTCGTTCAGAAGCTGTGTATTTTTAGATTGTTTTCCTTGAGCCGAATGGGCTGGTGATGGAATAATTGTGTCAATTTTGCATCGGATTTGCCTTCCATGTAGCAGTTGGCTTGGTGAATATCCAGTCTCTAAAGGTGTTCTTCTATAATGCATCAAGAATTGTAATAATGCTGCATTAGGTGGTAGAGTAGACTTTTTCAAAGCTTGTTTAAACGATTGCACCATTCTCTCAGCAGCTCCATTTGTTGCAGGATGATAAGGAGCTCCTGATAAATGTGTAATTCCTCTTTCTTTGCACCACTGTTGAAACTCTTCTGATTTAAAGGTAGTAGCATTGTCTGTAACTAATGTGTGTGGATAGCCAAAGTGTGAAAAATCTTGTTCTAAAAGATCAGTAGTTGATTTTGTCGATGTAGAACTGGTCCTGTGTATGCAAGGATATTTAGTGTAAGCATCTGTGAGAACTAGCCAGTTACTTCCCATAAAGTTGACAGCATGATCTAAGTGTAAACGACTCCATGGTTTCTCTGGTAGCATCCACGGATGTACAGGATACTTTGAAGGTAGTCTCTGATTTTCAGCACACGATATACACAACTTGCTTGTCTCTGCAATGTCAGCATCCATTCTAGGCCAGTATACCGCTGTGCGTGCTAGCTGCTTCATCCTTTGTATCCCAAAATGTCCGAGATGCAATATCTTCAGTACTTCTTTTTGTAAGCTGGTAGGAATTACTACTCTGTTTCCATAGAGTAGACAACCATTACACACCGATAGTGAGTTTTCTAACTTTCTAAATTCTTTGATTTCAGAAGTAGCTGGAGTCGCTTCCTCTCGATGTGGCCATCCTTCTGTTGCATATCTCATGACTGTAGAGATAACAATGTCTTTAGAAGATTCCTTGACTATTACTCCTGGATCTGTAGGGTTAAGTTGAGCTCCAATAGTTTTAATAGTGCAAATGTCTACGTCAGCATCGTCTTCCTCTCTGTCAAACTCAACATCTGGTCCAACAGGTAGCCGACTAAGAGCATCTGCATTCCCATGTTTGTTAGTCTTTCTATATTCAATTTCATATTCATATTGACTGAGTAAGAGAGCCCATCTTGCTAATCGGTTAGCAGCAAGTGCAGGAGTTCCTTTGTTAGGTGCAAACATAGATGTCAATGCTCGATGGTCCGTAATGATGGTGAATTTTCTGCCATAGAGAAATTGGTGAAACTTCTTCAACGCAAATATGATAGCTAGTGCCTCTTTTTGAATCTGACCATATTTTCTTTGGGTCGCCGTCAATGTTTTAGAAGCATGCATAATAGGTCTTTCACTATTATCCTCATATCTGTGAAATAAGACAGCTCCAATTCCTTTTTCGGAAGCATCACATGCTATTCCTATAGGCAACTTTGAGTTGAAATGTGTAAGAACTGTGTCAGCAGTCAGCAGTTGCTTTAGCTGAAGAAAACTGGTTTCCTGTTCTGCACTCCACTTCCACTGCACATTTTTTCTAGTTAGTTGGTGTAATGGTTCTGTAATCGTTGATAGGTTAGGTAGGAATTTGCTGTAGAACTGTACTGATCCAAGGAATGAACGTAAACTGTTTATGTTAGTTGGGGCAGGCATCTGTTTAACAGCATCTGCTTTTAGTCCTTTAGAAATTCCTTTTGCTGAAAGGTTATGACCAAGATATTCTACCGAGGGTTGAGCAAAATGGCATTTTTCTTTACGACATCGTAAACCTTTCTCATTCAGTCTTGCAAGTAGTTGTCGCAAATTCTGTAAATGACTTGTAGCATCAGTACCACTAACCAGTATATCATCTAAATATACAGCTACCCCTGGTAGATCAGCTGTCAATTGTTCCATTATCTCCTGAAAATATCCAGGTGCTGAACTGATTCCAAACGGAAGTCTCATCTGTAGTAGTACTCCTTTTTGAGTGCTAAGAGCAAGCTTTTTCTGACTGTTTGGTCCCAGGGGGATTTGGTTGTATGCATCCGCTAGATCAATTTTAGTATATCCGTATCCTCCTCCTAACTTGTTCATCAGGTCTTCGGGTAGAGGTATAGGCTGTCGGTGAGTCTCTAAATGTGGATTGACTGTTTGTGAGTAGTCTCCACATACTCTGATCGATCTTTGATGACTGTTGGAAAGTTGCGCTTTCCTGACCGGAACTACAGGCGTACCATATTGATTAAACTGTACTGGTTTCCAGATTCCTCTTTGAATTCCAGTTTCATAGGCTAGATTTAATTCATCTTGAATAGCAAATGGAACAGGTCGAGGTTTGTGAAACACTGGTTTTGCATCTGCCTTGAATTTTATTTCTAGCTCGTAATCCTTTAGACAGCCTAGATCGTTGTTAAATAGATCAGGAAATTCATTGCAGAGTTGCTCGCAAGATTGTTGTAGACTTTTGTCAGCCGTTTCCTGGTCTACTAATTTACAAGTCGTAGTAGTTTGTTGGCTGAGCAGGTTGTCTATTGATATCCCCAATAGTTTGATTGCTCCTCATCCTATCAGGTTGAGATTTGGAACCCGGCTAACTACAAAGTTCAAAGCAATAGGATTTCCCTTTACGGTTTTAGTATTCAGCTGGCACTGTCCAATTACTTCAATAGGATGTTTTGAAGCAGATTCGTAGTTTGTCGTTGTTGTAGAGAGTACAGGTTTTCCAAGTTTACACCAGACTTCCTCAGTAATGAAGTTGTCACAGGCTCCTGTATCTAACTATATCTCGATGATCTGCTCTTCTATCTCAATACTCTTTTGAAGTTGTTCCATATGTATTCTTTGAATAGTTTTAAGCTGTTGTTTTGGTATAGATTTCTGTGCTATAGGCCTTTTATTAGTAGTTGCTTTTCTTTTTCGGCAGGCAACTCTTAGATGTCCTAACTTCTGGCAAAAATTACATGTAGCAGATCTGTATGGACATTCCTTAGCAGTATGTGTAGTTTTATTGCATCTCTAGCAATTGAAAGTTGTCTGTCTTGCTTCTTTGTAGTTTGAAGTTCCTGGTGGTGTCTTAGTTCTATGATCTGGTTGTACCTTGTTAACTTTTTGTTGCTCTCCATATACGGTTTCTTTGGCTATCTTGGCTGCGTCCTTCGTTTCTGTCGCAATTTCAATAGCTCTTTTAAAAGATAGCTCAGTTTCTTTTACTTTGAACAGTGCTTTGAGAACTGCTTCATTATTTACTGAGCAGACAAACCGTGTTCTCATAGCTTCATCTAATGGATCATCAATATTAGAAAAGTCACATGTGGTCGCTTCCTGTCTAATTCTATTCGCTAATTCATGAATAGTTTCTCCAGGTTTCCTTTTCATAGTACTCCAGAATTTATAACGCTCGCGTACTAAAAATCGTGTGGGATCATATTGTTCTTTTAAGAAATTATCTATTTCTTCCATGGTAACTTCCTTTATAAGTTTTGGGGTCTCCAGTTGGCTAGCCATGTTGCTGATCTGTTTGTAAAGAACAGGTGACTGATTAATTAAGAACACGTTAGCTTTCCTCTCCTCAGGTATAGAGTGAGCTGCTACAAAAGTGTCATATCGATTCATGTAATCAGTCAATAGTCCGGTAGCTGGATCATACTCTGAAAACTTGGGTAAGGCTGCCGATGGTGCTATCTTCGCTGCTGTCTCGGTTTGACCTTTCACCAGTAGTTCCATGAGTTTCCTATTTTCTTCCAGATAAGCTTCTTGTTGTTCTTCCATCTTTTGGTTTTGAGTTGTAATTACTTCAATTAACTTATCCACTTCCGAAGACATACTCGAATATACTGAGAATGCTGTATAGGTTCCGGGTTATATTCTTGTAAGAATCTCAGTTGTACTGCTCAAGAATATCCCATCCTTGTCGCCAATAACTTCTGTTATGTTCCTGTATGAATAATAACACAAAATGTGGTTTATTCACTCTCATAGTATCTATTGCACTGTTGCCTTCCAGACCTAGTTTATATAAGCCTCAGCTATGGCTATCTAATAAATAGCTAAACAAAAGCATTACTTGTATTAGAATATTTTAGCTATATTAGAATAGATAGCGCACATTTAGCTTGACTTAAGCTTTATGATGGCAATCTAACAGTATCCTTAAGATTTCCTTTTCCAGTTTTACTGAAAAGGTTTATTGTAACATTTGCACTTTAGGAACAACTTGGACTCTTTTGTGTGAGATTGTGGAATACACTAGTGTAATAGACTCTATTTTAGCCTTGACAGATTAAATTTTCATGTTTGGTACATAGAGAATTTCGCTAACCCGCATCAGCCATTCTTCTGAGTTTTTATTAGCTCATTGTAAGGTAGAATATGTCTAAAGGCATCATAGATCTATTTTTAATACTATGAAAACTAGTTTTGCATATTGATAATTTTAGGTGTTAGTGTTCTCAGGGGATGGCGGATCACATCACTCTTTACACATCAACCAGTACCGTGATGTAAGTATATAAGCCGTCACTTTCTAATTCTTGCTATGACTTATTGCTATGTGTTCAGCTCAGAGGTTTCCTGTCTAAAATATGCATACATTTGGTCTATCACAGTCTTGCTTGTTATTCTAACTGATAAAGAGTCTTGGATGTGATGACACGTCATTATGTCAAGGCCATCAGCAAAGAACTCTCTAAATATTTGGTGCTTTGGTTGTAATCGATTACTTTAGTTGTTCCACAATTCACTGTTGATATTGTTCACTAGAAAGATATTACTCACTTGCACTTGTGTGATAAGTACATCTAATCGTGCAATTATAATGTGTCTCAGGTGTGCTTAAAGGATTCTAGCAGTAGACTCACCTTTTATCAGTTTGTTGTTGGGTATAGAGGTGAGTCATAATGCAACTCTGTGTGGTTGTGAGACGATAATACCGATGATAGATGGTGATAATGACACATTGTATTGTTAAAATGCAATTATGAAACTGTATAAAGAATTAAATCAATATCCACTTAAGAGTCAATTGTGATTTGTGATGTTCTATAAGTCATAGTTAGTCTAGGTACTCTGTATACTATGAGTCATGGTTGGTCTAGGTACTCTGTACAGTATGAGTCATAGTTGGTCTGGGTACTCTGTACAGTATGAGTCCTAGTTGGTCTAGGTACTTTGTACAGTATGAGTCATGGTTGGTCTAGGTACTCTGTACAGTATTAGTCATTATTGGTTTTAATACTGTGGTCTTGATTAGACTGGCACCTCTGAAAACTATGACTCACTGTAGACTTGATTGTTTAGGATACGCTAAGTTATTAAAATGATATAATACATGCTAATTTGATTTTATAAGACAAGTTTGTTCTAAATTTGCAAGTACATTGGAGCTGGTTGAACTGTTGTTGACTGTAGCATGTAGTTAGTTGCTGGTTTAACTGTTGTTGACTGTAGGATGTAGTTAGTAGCTGGTTGTACTGTTGTTGACTGTAGGATGTAGTTATTAGCTGGTTTAACTGTTGTTGACTGTAGGATGTAGTTAGTAGCTGGTTGTACTGTTGTTGACTGTAGCATGTAGTTAGTTGCTGGTTTAACTGTTGTTGACTGTAGGATGTAGTTAGTAGCTGGTTGTACTGTTGTTGACTGTAGGATGTAGTTATTAGCTGGTTGTACTGTTGTCGACTGTAGCATGTAGTTAGTAGCTGGTTGTACTGTTGTTGACTGTAGCATGTAGTTAGTTGCTGGTTTAACTGTTGTTGACTGTAGGATGTAGTTAGTAGCTGGTTGTACTGTTGTTGACTGTAGGATGTAGTTATTAGCTGGTTTAACTGTTGTTGACTGTAGGATGTAGTTAGTAGCTGGTTGTACTGTTGTTGACTGTAGCATGTAGTTAGTAGCTGGTTGTACTGTTGTCGACTGTAGCATGTAGTTAGTAGCTGGTTGTACTGTTGTTGACTGTAGCATGTAGTTAGTAGCTGGTTGTACTGTTGTTGACTGTAGCATGTAGTTAGTTGCTGGTTTAACTGTTGTTGACTGTAGGATGTAGTTAGTAGCTGGTTGTACTGTTGTCGACTGTAGCATGTAGTTAGTTGCTGGTTTAACTGTTGTTGACTGTAGGATGTAGTTAGTAGCTGGTTGTACTGTTGTTGACTGTAGCATGTAGTTATTAGCTGGTTTAACTGTTGTCGACTGTAGCATGTAGTTAGTAGCTGGTTGTACTGTTGTTGACTGTAGCATGTAGTTATTAGCTGGTTTAACTGTTGTCGACTGTAGCATGTAGTTAGTAGCTGGTTTAACTGTTGTCGACTGTAGCATGTAGTTAGTAGCTGGTTTAACTGTTGTCGACTGTAGCATGTAGTTAGTAGCTGGTTTAACTGTTGTTGACTGTAGCATGTAGTTATTAGCTGGTTTAACTGTTGAACTTACACATTTCGTAATGGCTCATAGCACGTGCATGTGGCCAGCTCATAGCACGTGCATGTGGCCAGCTCATAGCACGTGCATGTGGCCAGCTCATGCAAATTGACTGAATGCTCACTCTTCTGTAGGTGTAGATGATTTTCTACAGTCTAGTATAGTTCTGTGTCTTGAATGCAGAAAAATTGCATGATCTGTATCTTGTTAGGGAAGGATGGGTCTCAAGCCGGAAACCACTGCTCAGGAAGCTGATCGCTTTGAGGATTTACAAAAACTTATCGCTTTTTATAAAGAGCATGACATTCATCTTCAGAATGGTGCTGTGAAGATAACGTTGACCAAAGCTCATCATGAGTGTGAAGAACGCATTGATCTATAATTATGACTGATACTCAACTAACAAGGTTTTATTTATGGACTTTTTACATAAGGCTAATTCTCTCCCGCACATCAACTCTACTAATGCCAAAGTGTTGAATTAGATACCTTAAGCTCATGTGTTTATATATCCTTTTATATCCTTATCATTTATTTTTTCTTGCTTAATTTAATTTGGATATTATTGATCATTTGTGTTGCCTCCAAGATGGTAACAAGTTCACACGAAGTCTTTCGCTAATATTTTACTGTTTTTACTTCTGTATTTTTATTTTTATAGTTTTTTTCCAAGCTTGTAGGCTCAAGCGTATTCCATAGTTTCTAATGACAATCATGTGCTGCCGCAGTTCACTTTTAACAATCGATTGTTCTTTTGTGTTTGACAATTACTTCATTGAAATTATGATTGAGTTTTATAGTGTTTGACATTCAAAATCATTAGTGTTTCGTAGAACTTGTCCTTGCGCAGTTTTTCAGGGTTCTCTAACATTTTTGCCTTTTATTTCTACATGACGCATGCATTTTCATAGAGTTCTTTGATCACTACGTTATATATTAATTAAAATATAGATTTTTAATATCACTCCAGAGAACCTGCATCTCATTATGTTTCTTAATATCACTCCTTTATAAACTTTAATGCTTCACCTGTATTTTTAGAGTAACCATCTTTAATATGTGATTATATATTATATGATTATATGGGTTTATTAAAAATGTCTTGCAAGCATATGCCTAGCTTTTTAATTACATCTCATTTCTTTCTATACACACGCGCGGGCGCACACACACACACACACAAGACAAACCACACACACACAAGACAAACCAAATATGAATGATACTAATATATTGCCCAGCGAACAGAATGTACAAAATTAACTGAAGAATGCTATTCCTTGACCTTGCTGCTGATAGCTTTTAATTTTGGATCATTTTTTCAGCAAGCTTAAGGAGTCTTATTAACCAGGCTACACTAGTTTAGATTAGACGTCTCGTATCACTGTTATATATGTAATGGTTACATGTATCTGGTTGCTGCTATATACATGTATGTAATGGTTACATGTATCTGGTTGCTGCTATATATGTAATGGTTACATGTATCTGGTTGCTGTTATATATGTAATGGTTACATGTATCTGGTTGCTGCTATATATGTAATGGTTACATGTATCTGGTTGCTGCTATATATGTAATGGTTACATGTATCTGGTTGCTGCTATATATGTAATGGTTACATGTATCTGGTTGCTGCTATATATGTAATGGTTACATGTATCTGGTTGCTGCTATATATGTAATGGTTACATGTATCGGGTTGCTGCTAATGACAGCTCGCATACTTCAATTGTGTATTGTCACTGATTCTCAGTTTCTGAGGCTAGCAAACAACCAACGTACACAGGCTGCAAACCCTTTGTAACGGCTCTGTTTAGTTGGTTACTCCAGCAATCCATAGTGTCTGTTGTAATGAATTATCCTTGAAACGGTTAACTTTGAATGCTGATAGTGACAAGTATTGTTAAGCCCTCTAACTACTAGAGAGCGGTTTCTTAATTTACGAGTTATTTTGTAAAGGTCTCTTGTATGCTTCTAACTTGTTTGTCTGCACTCAACTATTCCTTGTGTTTAGTATATTGAAGTACAGCTACATCTTGCTCCTTTTCGCACTCATTTACATTTATTACCCTTTTAATTGTAGCAGAGATTTTTACTTCTAATTTTTAGCTGACTCATTTGTTGCTCTGGCACGTCTGAGCTTCATTTTTCTATTCGGGATGAATTATACATCCCTCACCTATTCGCTTCACCCTGGTTCCACCCATTCGCTTCCCTTTTTCTTTAACGAAACTGTATACTGCTCCACCTGCTGGCTCTACTCCAAATCAGCAGTGCCTCTAAAGTGAAGCCGTGACTTCATCAACAAGGAAAAGCTAAGTGGTTATTTGCAGGCACACTTACTAAATCTAAGGCTCCAGAACTGTCGGGTTTAGCTTGACTGCAGAGAGTGGACAGCTGCCATTTCAAGAACAGTAGGTGTCATCACCTCTACAGTTTTCGCACTTTTCTTCTTTTTAATTTCTAAAAAATAGCTTCTCACTCCAAATTTAACTTATCAATATTTTTTCTCTTTTACACTCTCCATTCTCTTCCACCAAAACCAGTTAGTAATACCTGAGCTACTTACCAAATGCTGTAAATCTCTACCTCGAGCCCTTGACTACATCACCTTTCTTTCTCACAACTCCTTCCTTGAGCCCTTGACACCATCACCTTTCTTTCTCACAACTCCTACCTTGAGCCCTCGACACCATCACCTTTCTTTCTCACAACTCCTTCCAATAAGCCATTTCAAACTCACTGCTCCAACAAGAGTCATCTTCCCTCATCTCCACTTGATGCACATGCAACAATAGAGTTCAGACCAGACTATACCTAAAAACTGTGGAAAAGATTTCTTCACAAATTCATGAGTCACTGTTGAAAACAAAACCAAGTCAAGCATTGGTATGAATGTTTGCAAATGAAAACCTAATGTAAGTACGGTATGAAGGACACTGCAGGTAAGATACTAAGACAGTAGATTTGAGATATCTCTAACTTGGTGAATTATTCAAAGCGAATAGCAGTGCAATGGCCTACAGTGTATTAATTAAACTGTGTTAAAACTATATAATAAAACTGTATAATCACTGCACTCCATAGGAAGAACCCACTTTATAAAAATAAAAGCTCTGTACTCATAAAAAAGCTTTTTGTTTTGAAAGGTTATTTAATTCCAATGTTCTGCAATTACTTGGGAATGCGATATTATTACTACTAAATATTGTGTTTAACAGATCATTATCGGCGTTGCAAACATGACACTATAAGCTATTCCAGCAATGGTGAGATAGAGTGCAGGCCTTCATTCTCTATGCACCTTTCATATGTTCTCTGAGAATAAAAACAGCTAAAACGTGATCATAAATGCCTAGCAATGAAAAGGGTGAACAGCTCTTATGATATAATGCTAGGATAACAAAATTGCTAATTTTGACAATTCATCAAGAAGGGATAGGAGCATAATTATATTGGATTGCGCCAGGCATCATTGAATACTTGTATGAGTAGAGGATTACCGTTTTAGCAGTGAGCTTGTCAGCATGTCATTAAAAGTAAGTACATGCTTGTCAGCATGTACTTACCTTTAATAGATTAGTCACTAAATGTGATTTATAAAAAAAAAACATATCTTTATGAATTCACCTGCGACTCGGCAAGTAACTTCGAACTCTTAACTTTTTTACAATTATTCCAATGCCTAATATTAATATTAAAAATTAATGACAAGACATACCTTCAAGTAGTGCTGCTTTGACTACTGCTGACTTGTAAACAACCATCATCCAAATAAAAACAACAAAATACCAGCATGGATAGAGATATGAAGCTGTTAGAAGCTGTGATCATGGAAGATACAACTCTTGTGTAAAGAGGTTTACTCGCAGAAATAGTGTAAGCTGACATAAGTGATGACCAACTGGACTCTGATGATTTTGAAAGTTCATGGAAATCTCTAGTGGTGTTTTCATTAGCATATGAAAGAGATTGACAAGGTTATATTGAGAAAACGTCTAAACTGTCACCGTCGAGTGCTGCAGGCTGCTGAGGTTCACAAGGTGAAAGGAAGGGGTGAAAATGAATCACCTGCTATGCCCTCATCAACGACTGTCTTGTCATAAGTTGTTAGTGAACTTATTAGAGAGCGACCACTATCAAGCTGTATTCCACCTTGGAGTTGTCATACCAATTACAAATCTATATCTGATAGTTTATTATTACAATTATAGCAGATAGAGTAGAGAGACACTCTCATAAAGAAAGAGTTTGTCTTTCATCTTTTCTACTTACCACGTACGGTAGAACTTGTCATAAGGAAAGTAGTAGTAAATCTATTACTAAAAATTGTGTTATTGTAAATTCCTCAAACTAGTTTGTGTCGTACCTGAAGGTGTGTCATTATTGTTATCATATTTTAGCAGATTTGTTCAGCGCTAACAGTAAATCTGACAATGCCTGAAATTTTTCATTGTCAATCAGTTAGCTGTCAAGGGGGTGTTTAAAATACTGGTTTCCAGGAACCAGACAGACTTTCGAAACAAAATATTTAAGGGACCTGGCGAAAGGTTCGAAGCATAACCGTGGGAAGTTTGGATGAAATTGGGCAAAAATGTAAAAACACATAGCGTTTATGCGTTTTACACACACGCACACACACGCGCACACACGCGCACACACACACACACGCACACACACACATGCACACACACACACACATGCGCACACACGTGCACACACACGCGCACACGCACACAGGCACACACGCACTCGCACACACGCATGCACAAACACACAGGCGCACACACACAGGCATACGCACACACACACGCGCGCACCCACACACACACGCACACATAGTGAATAATTTATTATTAAATATTATGTTATGTAAAAATATTAATAGCAAACGAGCTGACTATTTCTATGCAGTGTCTTGAAATGCATTGACATCTATAAGGAGCTGCCTGCATAAACTTTGCAAATGAATGGAATTACTATATGCCTTTTTGCCCTTTTATTAATGAGGCAATCGATAATAGGTAACAGCACTAAAAATTACCATTCCTTTGAGCAGAAGGTAAGCCTCTATTAACTGAGAATGCATGTCCTTACCAGAGTATACACACAATACAAACATATGAGCAGAGAGTCTACATAAACTTATCAAGAAGTATAAGCATGTCAGTTGATGAGGAATACTAATTGAATGCACAATTTCAGGTCAAACTCTGTTTGCAAATACAATAAATATAAATTATTATGATTTGATATACAGTGTGATACAAAAAGCAACGAGATATGACAAACGGCATAATACAATCATGACAGTCACAAACTTCTCTTGTCTCTTGAATTCACTGCTGACCAGAGAAGAGTGTCAGCGTAGGTTGCTTCCACAATTACCACCAGGATGAATAAGCTGAGAAATTGCAACTTAGTTGAGTTAAATAAATGTTTGGTGATCTATTGACAAAGATCAACTATTTTTCATCCCCTTTCCTGTCTCACAAGATTGTATTCTGTTGGCATTTCCGCAAGTCACTTTGTTGACGATTGCTTCTATTAAACTAATTCAAGACTCTCCTCATGGCTGTTTGATCTTTTCCGACTACCCATGTCTATTTATTATTCATGTAATCCTGTAGCGTGTTTTCAAACGCTGGTCACATTGTAATCTACTCCACATAAACATCACTTCTAACCATGTAAGTGTTAATAAATATTCTTGTACATGCTCCTCAAGATTCTGCCTTGACATTACTTGTTGAAGATTTATTTGGAGGAGAAAACCTGGAAACTATCCTGAATGCTTGGTTAACCCATAGTTTATTCTCTTCTCTGTGTCTTTATCTCATCGTATCTCGTCATCACTCTTATCTCGTATTGTGTCATCATATAGCTTCTGGGAAACCAATAACTGCTTCCAAACTACTTGATCTCTCCCGGTTTTTACTGAATTCATTTTGCTCTCATTAAACTGCACTGTGGTTTTCATCTGCTGCTTTAACCAATTTGTGTTTCCACGACTGCCTCAATCAGAAATATCTGTACTACAATAAGCGTAGCTATCGACAGAACTTGAAGCAGAACCTTCTTGTGTGTCAATAGCTAAGTGTCACCAAATGTATTGGACTGTCATGTATGTACATCTACATGAGGCAAGAAGGAGAAGGGAGAGAATAAGAGAGGGAGGGGGAGAGACAGAGAGAGGGAGAGAGGGGAAAGAAGAGGAGAGAGAGAAGGAGAGAAGGAGAGAGAAGGGGTGAGAGGGGGTGAGAGGGAGAGAGAGGAAAAAAGAGAGAGAGAAAAAGGGGAGAAAGAATAGGAGCAGGGAGAAAAAAAGTCGGGTGAGAGAAGAGGTTTGCAAGGTGGAAGAGGTAAAAAGAAATGAAGAAAAAAACACAAGAGCAAGAGAGACGACTAAGGAGGAGGGAATAGCATAGAAAGGAGGAGGGAATAGCATGAAAAGGAGGAAGGAATAATATGGAAAGGAGGAAGGAATAGCATAGAAAGGAGGAAGGAATAACATGGAAAGGAGGAGGGATTAGCATAGAAAGGAGGGAGAATTATCGTGGAAAGGAGGAGGGATTAGCATGGAAAGGAGGGAATAGCATGGAAAAGAGGAGGAATTAGCATGAAAAGGAGAAGGGAATAACATGGAAAGTGTAGTGTCTTAGTTCCCACATATTGTATGTTTTCATTAGCATGCCGAGAAAACCATTATGTTGATCATTATGTTTAGTCAGCCTATTCACCGTGGTTGCATTATTGTCTCATCAAGTTTTATGGCACATTGTATGCCTTGGATATAGGTACATAATACAGTTCTTGTATAGACAGCAACCAAGCAAGTGCCTCTCTAGTTCTGATTATCATGCACAATATTGACGACGAGGATTAAACTAACTCTTTGATTAAACCATTGGATTACATACCGCTGATCTGCGATAGAGACTGTTTACTGACCATGGCTATGGCAGGGCTTCCAGCATTTTCAGAGGGAGAGGTGGATGGTTATGTAGAAAGGCTAAACAGTTATTTCATTGTCAGCAAGACTAAAGATGAACACAAAGTGCATGTGTTGGTCGCGGGTTTACCTGCAGGCACGTATGGTGTACTGAGGGACTTGTGCAGTCCAAGAATGCCTAGTGAGATGGCTTTCGATGAACTGACAAAACTTCTCAAAGATCATTACGGAGGCTCTACAAATCCTATATTAGAGCGCCAGAAGTTTAGGCAAGTGGAGAGGAGGCCAGTTGAGAAGGTAAATGAATATGTAGTAAGGCTAAGAAAAGCAGCGAGAGGGTGTGACTTTAAAACAAATCTCAGCGAAAACCTTGTCGAACAGTTTCGAAGAGGTATCAACCATTCTCACATTGCTTCATGTCTTGTTAGAATACCTAATGATAAACAGTTTGACTTAGACACAGTGCTTAAGATGGCTGTAGAGGCAGAGTTGTATGCTGATGGTAGCAGTGGCACAGCAAGTAAAGACAAAACTGAAATCCTATCCGATGGTATACACAGGATTGGTAACACAACCAATCGTCAGCTTCGACAGAGTAAAGACAAAGATGTCATCTGCTTCCGGTGCAACCGCAGAGGCCATATTGGAAGTGACCCATCCTGTCAGGCTCGAGGTAGAACTTGTAACACTTGTAAAAGACGAGGGCATTTCTCGGGCTCGAAATACTGTACAAACAGCTCATCAACACAGAAAGTATGTACAGTTGGTAGTGAGGAGACAACTCCAACCGAATGTAGCAACACTCAATTTCAGGAGAATCAACTATTTACAATTGGTGAGGCATCTACGTCGACAAAGTGTAGCCAACAAATAGCTGGAGTTTCAAGTGGCATGCCAAAAGTACAACTGTCTGTAGCCGGAAAGACTGTGACATTTTTGATCGATTCAGGAGCTTGCGCCAACATCATAGACATTAAGACATACGATCGGATACAAAAGGATGCAACACTGATTCCTACTAGCCGTGAGCTGTTTGCTTATGGAAGTAACACTAGGCTAGACCTCAAGGGAGAAATAAACACTAATGTTGCATGTGCTGCTAATGGTAGAGTAGTGAGTACAAAACTATATGTATTTAGCAATGCTACCATGTGTTTATTGAGCTATGAAACAGCTAGAGATTTAGGCATTTTGTCTATCAATGACAATGTTGTATATGCTGTTAGTGGTTGTCACAAAGATATAGTAGATAGATTTCCCAAGGTTTTTGAGGGTGTAGGGAAATTAAAGGATGTTTCTGTAAAGTTTCATGTAGACCATAGTGTGCCTCCTGTAGCACAGCCTGTACGTAGGTTACCTTTTGGATATAGAGAAAAGGTTAAACAGAATTTAGACAACTTGTTAGCCAAAGACATCATTGAGCCAGTGGAGGGAGTGGGTACGTCTTGGGTGAGCCCACTTGTATGTGTGATGAAAGACTCTGGTGAGATTAGGCAAACCATTGACATGCGTCTGGCAAATAAGGCCATCCTTCGTGAAAGACACCCTGTCCCTACTGTTAAGGAAATGCTTGCTGGGTTAGAGGGTGCGAAAGTGTTTTCTAAGCTAGATCTCAATCAAGGTTTCCACCAAGTTGAGCTTGACCCTAACTCACGTGACATAACAACATTCATTACTCCATTTGGTCTTTTTAGATATAAACGTCTAATACAAGGTGCAAATGCTAGCCCTGAGATATTTCAGCATGTAATAAGACAGACACTGGTAGGTTTGGAAGGGGTGCAAAACTTAGCAGATGATATCATTCTATATGGGTCTAGTGCTGAAGAGCATGATAGACGACTGTACAGCCTGCTTTGTAGGTTAGAACAAGTAGGACTGACACTGAATGGAAAGAAATGTGCTTTTCGAATGTCTTCTATTAGATTTCTAGGGTTTATTGTTTCAGCTGCAGGTATCTCTGCAGACCCTAGTAAAGTTGAGTCTATAGTCAACTTTAGGCGACCAGATAATGTGACAGACTGTAGGAGTTTTCTTGGCTTGGTAAATTTTGTGGGCAGATTTTTGCCAAATCTTGCTACAATTTCTGAACCACTACGACGCATAACACACAAAGACCAGGCCTTCAAATGGACCAATGAACAGCAAAAGGCATTTGAGCTCATCAAAAATGCAATGTCACAAGCACAAACATTAGCACACTTTGACCCCCAAGCTGCTACTCGAGTTGTAGCAGATGCAAGTCCCTATGGTCTCGGTGCTATCCTTATTCAGACACAAGGTGCCTCTGAGAGGATAGTTAGTTACGGTCATAGAAGCCTCTCTGCAGTAGAAAGGAAATATAGTCAAACGGAGAAAGAGGCCTTAGCATTGGTGTGGGCATGTGAACATTTCATGCTGTATTTGTTAGGCACTGAGTTTGAGCTAGTGACTGACCATAAGTCCCTTGACTTTATTTTTAATAGTGCATCGAGTAAACCAACCCCTAGAATTGAGCGGTGGGCACTAAGGCTGCAGTCATTTAGGTATAAGGTAGTCCACAAACCAGGAAAATGTAATCTTGCCGACCCCCTGTCTAGACTGAGCATCTCAACCAATGCAGAGTACATATATGTACTCTGCATTGGTTCTGCAGGCTATGCTTTGCTTCCCTATAGGGAAGCAAAGCATAGCCTCAGTTGTAGCCGAACAATACATACACATAATTGCTAGGAGTCTGTACCATGTGCTCTAACATGGAGTGAAATTGCCTCAGCGACTAAGGACTGTTTAGAGATACAGTCAGTTATTAGAGCTGTTGAGCAGAGTGATTTTAAGAGTTGTGCGCTCTCCTATTAGAGTATCAAAGAAGAGCTGAGTGTGTGTGATGGTGTGCTACTACGTAATAACAAGATTGTTGTGCCGCTAAGCCTTAGACCTAGGTGTGTTGAAATAGCTCATGAGGGCCATCAAGGCATAGTGAAGTCAAAACAAAGACTGAGATCCAAACTGTGGTGGCCTAAAATGGATTATGAGGCAGAAAAGTTCTGCAGAAAATGCATTGACTGTGTAAAAGTGTCCGCCCCAGATCCTCCAGAACCTATGTCAATGAGCAAGTTTCCTAGCAAGCCATGGCAGCAGCTAAGCTGTGACCTCTTAGGCCCATTACCTGATGGAAGGTCAGTGATTGCTGTTATTGATTACCACAGCAAATACTTTGAGTGCGCATTCCTTAGATCCACTACTGCAGACAAAGTTATTGAGTTCCTAGATACAGTATTCTCAAGGTTCGGGTTCCCTGACAGCCTTAGAACAGACAATGGCCCACAGTTTGTGTCAGATGTCTTGCAGAAGTATATGCATGACTGTGGAATTCGGTGGGTGTCTACAACACCTCTGTGGCCCCAGGCCAATGGTGAAATAGAAAGGACCAATAGAACACAACTGAAAACTTTAAAAATTGCAAAATTGAACAACCTTGATATGTCAGTTGAGCTGCGAAAGTTTCTCATGGCATACCGCTCAACACCCCACTCGTCTACAGGTGTTGCACCTTATACACTGCTGTTTGGTAGAGACATGAAAACAAAGCTGCCTTCCGTGCAGACTACTAGTGCTGACATTGACAGGACATTACATGATAAAGCAGCAGATAATGATGCATTGAAAAAGTTGTCATCTAAGCTCAATGTGGAAGGAAAAAATGGGGCAGTCGAAAACCAAATCACAGTAGGTGACAGTGTCTATCTAAAACAACCAAAACAAAGCAAACTAGATGCAAACTTTGGTAATGAAAAGTTCTACGTCACAGGAAGGGTAGGGTCAGAAATTGTATGTGAGAATGCTGAAAGTGGTAGTGTAGTGAGACGAAATGTGTCTTTTGCGAAGCGATGTGTAGAATCTAACGATCACAACTGCGCCCAGTCTGGCCAGTCTGAATCCCATGGGGGTGGGTTTGCTGGGAAGTGCACTCAAACCCAACCACTGGTTCAAAGGTCAAGGGCTCCACCTCTTAGGTTTGGCAATCCTGTATCACACTGAGGCTCATGTAGTAGTAGTGTTTATAAACACAGTTATACATTTATATCTTCATATTTTAGCTTAGGTGTGCCGCAATTAGATTTAGCTGATACTTACTTGACATTTATGGTGAATGGTTTTTCAATGCTGTATATCAAATTTTAAATTAGCCAGTTGAGTGAAATTAAATGCTATTACATTTACTGTGTTTATTTTCCAAAGAAGGAAAGGATTGTAGTGTCTTAGTTCCCACATATTGTATGTTTTCATTAGCATGCCGAGAAAACCATTATGTTGGTCATTATGTTTAGTCAGCCTATTCACCGTGGTTGCATTATTGTCTCATCAAGTTTTATGGCACATTGTATGCCTTGGATATAGGTACATAATACAGTTCTTGTATAGACAGCAACCAAGCAAGTGCCTCTCTAGTTCTGATTATCATGCACAATAGAAAGGAGAAGGGATTCACACGAAAAGGAAGAGGGAATAGCATGGAAAGGAGGAGGAATTAGCTTGAAAAGGAGAAGGGAATAACATGGAAAGGAGAAGGGATTCACACGGAAAGGAAGAGGGAATAGCATGGAAAGGAGGAGGAATTAGCTTGAAAAGGAGAAGGGAATAACATGGAAAGGAGAAGGGATTCACACGGAAAGGAAGAGGGAATAGCATGGAAAGGAGGAGGAATTAGCTTGAAAAGGAGAAGGGAATAACATGGAAAGGAGAAGGGATTCACACGGAAAGGAGGAAGGATTAGCATGGAAAGGACAAGAGAATAGCATAGAAAGGAAGAGGGATTAGCACGGAAAGGAGAAGGGATTTACACGGAAAGGAAGAGGGAATAGCATGGAAAGGAGGAGGAATTAGCTTGAAAAGGAGAAGGGAATAACATGGAAAGGAGAAGGGATTCACACGGAAAGGAGGAAGGATTAGCATGGAAAGGACAAGAGAATAGCATAGAAAGGAAGAGGGATTAGCACGGAAAGGAGAAGGGATTCACACGGAAAGGAAGAGGGAATAGCATGGAAAGGAGGAGGAATTAGCTTGAAAAGGAGAAGGGAATAACATGGAAAGGAGAAGGGATTCACACGGAAAGGAGGAAGGATTAGCATGGAAAGGACAAGAGAATAGCATAGAAAGGAAGAGGGATTAGCACGGAAAGGAGAAGGGATTTACACGGAAAGGAGGAGGAATTAGCATGGAAAAGAGGAAGGAATAACATGGAAAGGAGTTGGGATTAGCATAGAAAGGAGGAGGGAATAACATGGAAAGGAAGAGGGAATAGCATGGAAAGGATGAAGGATTAGCATGGAAATGAGGAGGGATTAGCATGGAAAAGAGGAGGGAATAGCATGGAAAGGAAGAGGGAATAGCATGGAAAGGAGGAGGGATGAGCATGGAACGGAGGAGGGATTAGCATGGAATAGAGGAGGGATCAGCATAGAAAGAAGGAGGTGAGAAGTGTGGTGAGAAACTTGAAGAGAAAACTAAAGAAGGTAAAGAAGGGAAGAAAAGAGAAAGCTAAAAAGTAAACAAGCTTTTCAAATTTAGTTATAGTAGTTTTGCTAGGATATTGGTGAACCCCACTTAGTTGGCATGGCAGAACAGACTATAGCAACAGTAGGAGCAGCTCAAGTGGGAATATTTTATTAACTACACAAGTGCACATTATGTTAAGATATAGACACTCATCACAAAATGCTTTCATGCACTTTGTGCCTTACAATAGCTCGAAAACTTCGATTTTCTGCAGCCATTATTCTGGAAAGTGCTAGAATGCCTTTTAACTGCCTGCAATAGAGTGTATCAAAGTTTTATTGAGCCTGCGTCTATCAACAGTTCAAATACGGAATTAAGAGGTAAAAGTAAGTAATACGCAAGTTTTAGATCTACAAATGAATCCATTCAATTAATTTACTAGAAGTTTTAGCTTAATAAGAACTGCAGTCAAAGTAGTCACAAGTTAGAAAATAAAGTCGCTCGAACTAGAGACTCCAAACACAATTATAGCACAAATGGCCACTGGTCTGAATTATCTAAAATTTTATAGGTAAGACCATTTTTAATCTAGCAACTGTTCAAAATGGTAAAATGGCTGCACCCTGGTTAGAAACTAAAAACAAATAAATAGTGAACATTATAGTTGTCTTCTCTATTGAAAAAACGACTACTGTATTTTATACATGTAATAATGATATACATTTTAATATTTCATTCATTAGTGCTAAAAGGGATAGCAATTGTTTTATTGGTATTTAAATACATGGGTATTATGCATGAGAATTTTGTGTGGGTATTCTGAATGGACATTTTTCATGAATATGCCATAAATACTTCAGAAACATAGTGAATACTACCAAGGACTTTGAATGTTCTTCATAACGTTTAAGGTAGCTTATAATAGAGTCTAATTGCCTTCACTCAACTTTATTACATAGTGTTGACTGAGATGTTGAAATCATCAAAAATACTTCAACGTTCGAACTAAATATGACAGTTGCTCAGTTCTAGTATTACACTAACTTGTTTCAATATACTGATGTAGGCACATTGTATATGACTATATCAAATATACTGATGTAGGCACATTGCATATGACTATATCAAATATACTGATGTAGGCACATTACATATGACTATATCAAATATACTGATGTAAGCACATTACATATGACTATATCAAATATACTAATGTAGGCACATTACATATGACTATATCAAATATACTGATGTAGGCACATTGCATATGACTATATCAAATATACTGATGTAGGCACATTACATATGACTATATCAAATATACTGATGTAGGCACATTACATATGACTATATCAAATATACTGATGTAGGCACATTGCATATGACTATATCAAATATACTGATGTAGGCACATTACATATGACTATATCAAATATACTGATGTAGGCGCATTACATATGAATATATCAAATATACTGATGTAGGCGCATTACATATGACTATATCAAATATACTGATGTAGGCGCATTACATATGACTATATCAAATATACTGATGATATGCATTGCTCGCTACACAGAAGTTGCAGGCAGAACTTGTTTATTTCTTTTACCTTGACCAAACGGCTTACGTAATCCAGGCCCATATTCCCTGGGGCGGCTGGTCAGATACTAAGGGTTGCAGTCTAAGCTCATTCACTTGGAGTTTCCAGCAACTAATTTGCTAGCAAGTAGTGTTCTATATTGTCTCCGTGTTTATCTCGCCAAATGAGTGATCTTGTGAGACTTTATTAAGACTTGGAAACTGAACTTTTTGCTTATAGTGGAGGGTGTAAAGAAGACGCACAAACTTGCATTTTCTTTATGATAGCATAGTCGAATGAAAACATTGATGAGGAGCACTATGGGGCAGGCTTGTCTAAATAATCTACTAATGTTATACATATATAAAGATGTTGAAATAGATACAGAATCAGTTGTGAAAGATTTTTGTCATGGACACATTGACAGAACAAGAACCATTACAATAAAAAAGTAATAGCTCTAGTTCTGCGAATGTACGTTACAAAAATCTGTAGTGTCATGAGTTTTATATCGTAAATTTATTATCGTTCGCTGAATAAAGAAAAAGTTTTGCCTTCCATGAACCATAAAAAATATACTTAAGTAGATTTTGATGCTTACAATTGATTGCATTTATGCATACTTTGAGGGTTGTTGATGCTTAAAAGGTCCAGAGCTTCGGGGTCCTACCTCGAACCCTGTTGGGTGGCTTACACCGCCCCCCAAACTCCCAGGTGTTCATATCTAGTCGCCTAACATTTGCCGTCCCAATTTGCAACCAGGGAATACAGGCCTGACGTAATCAAGCAACATTGCTAATCAAGCAAAGCTAGCTGTACATATAAGAAGAAACATACTTTTCTGGATAACAATTAGCAATATAATAATAGATGCAGTTAAGATTTTTTTCTATAAATCTCCTGAATAACTCTATTCATAGAGATAATGATTAGCTGGTAATTTCTATAGCATCTCATACGTGGCCTTGTAGCCTGACTCTAAAGAGGTCATGCGCCGTTCAAAGAGGAGCAGGCACACACCTCACTGAAAGAAAAAAAGAGCTGAATCCAGTTTAAAGGAGAGATTAAAGAGTTTTAAACAAGTCAGCCTGTTTAAAAGAAAAGTAGAGAAAGGTCAAATTAGACAAATATTGTAACTTGAGTTCTGGGCAGAACGGTATTCATCTAGTGATGTCAGCAGAAATAGATACACACAGACTGAGATCTACACAATATGCTGGTGACACTTACTACACACTCAGATGTTGGTATATTGATGGAAAAGTAAAGAGATGGATAGATAGAGAAATAGATAGAGAGATAGATAGAGAAATAGAGAGAGATAAATAGAGGGATAGATAAATAGAGAGATAGATAGACAAATAGAGAGATAGATAGATAGAGAGACAGATAGATAGAGAGATAGATAGAGAGATAGATAGAGAAATAGAGAGAGATAAATAGAGGGATAGATAAATAGAGAGATAGATAGACAAATAGAGAGATAGATAGAGAGACAGATAGATAGAGAGATAGATAGAGAGATAGATAGATAAAAAAAGAGAGATAGATAGAGATACAGATAGATAGAGAGATAGATAAATAGAGAGACAGATAGATAGATAGAGAGATAGATAGAGAGATAGAGAGATAGATAGAGAGATAAATAGAGAGATAGATAAATAGAGAGATAGATAAATAGAGAGATAGATAAATAGAGAGATAGATCATAGAGAGCCAGATAGATAGAGAGATAAATAGAGAGATAAATAGAGAGATAGATAAATAGAGAGATAGATCATAGAAAGATAAATAGATACAGGCTGTAGCAAGCTTCAACTGTGTTGCCAGAATGAGTATGAGCAAAAGCTGTATTGTCTAGTAGAAACTAGAAATGCAATCCTGCTCTATAAATTGTAGGGTATTTACTCTGCAGTTGTTTGTTCAGTAGACCTCATTGCATCAGAGCCTAACTTCTTGTTGTTCTGCTTCAGTGACGGCTGATCCGCGTTGATGAGTGAATCATCCTCCTATGCATGAGGTAGGCGTGGCTCTCACTTCATCCTACTTCCCTCTTATCCCTGTCATTAAATTGATAGTCATTCAAATTTTTATTCACTCTATTGCAAGTGATTGGCTGGCACTCCTACTCCTTCCAGCATAATGTCTGCAGGTAATGGAAGCTTACCAAGTACTGGCTTACCAGGTATAAGGTGATGAGTTTAGTTGAGGATACTTTGTAGGTTAAAAACTGCTCATACTAAATATGTGCCTAGTGTCTGTTGTGACAAACTACTGTAACTAAGTAGCACTCACCAATCTACTAATAGCAGGAACTAGTACCATAACTAAATGATGTTAGTACATTTTGAAGCATTTACTCATAGTGTATCATCAAAGTGTATCATTAATGTACATACATATATTGAATGTTTAACACATGGTTTATCATGAGGTATGTGCAGTCAGTGCGTTGCTATGGGTAGTAGCAGCGTCAACTTGCTCACTAGTATGTGGATATGAAGTAGGTTAGCTAGAGGTGATACAAACTGCTGGTGAGGGCTGAAAATAAAGGGGAAGGAAATAAATGTGAGATTATGCGACGATCACCAGCCACTCAAAGCGATATACGCCTGCTCTTATGTGAACATTACGCAAATTAATTAGTAGACGAAGGGAGGAATTTGAAAGAAGTGATGGCACATATAAAAGAGCAGGTGACGAGAGAAAAACAGACTATATGTCCCAGCATTCTCTCGTGATACATAAGCTTTCTTTCACGGAGGACTTACAAGCAGGGCTTCCTTTGTCGCAGTTTTACCTCTTCCATTTCGGTAGACTCGTCTAGTTTGTCTGGTGGCGTCCTTGGAGTTTTTTGAGAAGAATAAAACTCTGCTGACAAATTTAACAAACGACATCCATAGATGAATTTGGGCAGCTAACATGCACTTAGTATAGAATGTAGTGTAGGAAATCAGTAGGAAATCGGCCGGAAACTGTCAAAGACTGCGGCTTCGTGCTAAGTCATGAAGGATTTGCATTCAGTCTTTCTGTGTGTTGGCCACGATTGCTTGTGGCTGCGAGTTCTGACATTGCTGACATTGCTATTTAAAAAGGTTCAAAACCAGCATCCATCAGATCAAGTGAGCACAAGAGATCGGCCATGATTTGAAAAAATTACAGTTACACAATTTTTAGTTATAGATTTACTACTACTTTCTTCATGACAATCTCTACTGTACGTGGTAAGTAGACAAGATGGAAGACAAACTATCTCTTTATGAGAGTATTCCTCTACTCTACCTTCTATTGTAACAATAAACTATCAGAAATAGTTGTAATTGGTATGACAACTCCCAGGTGGAATATAGCTTGATTGCTTGCCTTTCTTTTAACATAGAATCCCGATCATTTGCAGTTGTGGGGAGTGAAGAAATTGGTTCCAGATCAATCCATGATCATCACATAGCAGATGAAATACTTCCACCACCATACCGAGCAGTTGATTCCCTGTCACCTTCAGCACTTTATAATGAGACCTCACAACCATCCGGTCAACTGCCTCCACAATCTCCTGAAGATGCCTGTGGAAATTTTGATGAGCTTTCGATGTCATCAACGTCCAAGTGGTCATCACCTAGGTCAGCTTACACTGTTTCCGCTAGTGAACTCCCAGCCACTGGAGTTGTCTCCTCTGTGATCACATCTCAGCAAATGCGGAACATGTCGAGAGAGAAACCTCCTAACAGCTTTATGGCTCTGTCAGTGCTCAACATGTTATGCTGCTGTTTGTTGCTCGGAATGGTAGCGGTTCACAAATCGACAGAAGTCAAAACTGCACTGTTGCAAGGTATGAGGTCATCATAGTTTACATACACAGTTTTTAGGATAATGTGTTGCTGGTTACAAACACGAGTAACTGATTTTACATAAATGAGTGGTATAGTATTAAAACTTGGGCGCGAGCCAATTTCATTGGTTATTTATCATAGATAAGTATATTTAAGAGTTCTGATGCAGAAACATGTACTACAGGTAATTGCTTTAACTACAAAGTATATAGTACTAGCTACATTACCGGGTTTGGGAACAGATTTACGTAAAGCAATAGTTTTATTGAGAGTTGTCTTTCATACTGTAAAAAAACTCCAAATACGCAATCTACTGAAATTTTTGTGCTGATCAGACTGCATACACATATGTAGTCGTACATGTCAATAATGTTGGAGAACAATGAAAATATGCAATGTGTTTACAGCTAGTCTATAATGCATCAGTCTCGAACCACTCAAATCGGAGTTGTCCTAATTTTGTACACAGAACTGATAATGAAATTGACATTGCTAGGCAAACTGAAGTTCTTCAAACTGGCAGTATTGAAAAGTTTTACATATTTTAAGAAATTCTAGAAAATGTTTTGCTATTGCACTGCTAAGCTATCGCCAGCATTTATTGAATTGAGACTTCTACATGCTTAAAACACTAATCATGACTCACCAGCTCTTCGTCTATAGCCTGTGTTTTGACATGGTATATATAAGCCGTGCAGCAGTAATGTGATTGTGTTGATAAAATTTATTACCAATAAAATCTACGATATAAACTACATATATGGCCTTTCGCCTTTTCAACGTAAGGCATTACATCTGGAGCATTTTTGGACATTCGTCCCATAAAAAAATTCGGCCCTATACTGTGTTGCAGGGGCATAGTCAAGTGCGAAGTTTTCTGCCCAAACACGCGCCTGGTAGCAGCTGCTGTAGTTAGTGCATCTTGCTGTTGTCACCGTTACATCCGCTACGAAAGTTCAGCTCGCCGAGCAGCTGTTGTAGCTAGTGCATCGTGATCTTGTCACCACTGCATCTGCTCGGAGGTTTCTGCACGTCTGGCCGCTGTAGCGGCTGCTCTGAGCCGTTTGAGTCGCTGCTGAGTCGGCTCAGCAGGTCGGCACAGCAGTTTCTGCACTTCTAGCAGCTGCTATTCTGTTTATTGTGAGCGTAGCTGTGTTTGCTTGGCAGTTTCTGCACTTCTAGCTGCTGCTTTGCAAGTTCGGTCTCTTTCTCTACGGGAATCAATCTATTCTTGCGTTTGGGCAGTAGGCTTTTTGAGAGGCATTCTACTGCTTCAAGCGTTTCTAAAAGTGAATGAGATGGTGCGCTTTTTTGTAATATGCGCTGCTCGCTTTCTTCTCACCGTCGCCTATCGCAACGCTCGGAGTGCCAGTGCAAGTTCTGTAGTAGCTGTAGATCTGTAGTACTCAAAGCTGGAAAAAAAGTAAAAGCAACTCAGCTGCGGAAGGAAATGAACATGCTTACTATCATGAACAGTTGCAAATCCGATGTTTGAAGAAGTGAAGATGTGGCAATTCATAGAAAATAGAACATTGAATAAAAAGTACTAACCTTTTCGTTGTAGAAATTTAGTAGGTAAAATGCAGTAGCAGCACCCGTGCAAGTTCTGTAGTAGCTGTAGTTCTGTAGTACTCGTAGCTGGAAAAAAAGTAAAAGTAACTCAGCTGCGGAAGGAGATGAACATGTTTACTATCACAAACAGTGGCAAATCCAACGTTTTCAACCCTTCCACTGAAGTAGACTCATTTATGGGTTTTTTATGGTCGACCGCCGTAGACACATTTTTGCGACTTTCCCAGCAACTGCTAGTAATTGAATTTTATTATTCGTTGATAACATAACCAACGATCTTTAAGACTTTTGTGGTAGTGACAGTGTTGTCCATAAATTTCTCTATAAAATTAGCCTAAAATTTAATTTTAAATCTTTGTTTGAGAATTTCCAACTTGATAACAACCATTTTTGTGTAAGTTTTGAAAACGCCACTGAGTTAGAGAACAATCACTATGTTGATGACATTATGGCCGATTCAGATTTTTGAAATTACACAGATAGTTAAAATGCACAAAGTATAGATAAAATGAATTTTTTGCATAGCAGTGCTTGTTAACATGTTGGCAAAATTAAACATATAACCAAAACAAATGTTCTAGATGGAGTTTGAAATTGAAAAGATATTGTATAGGCCTACATATGAAGCAATATCGGCAAAATGGCTGGCAGTAGGCCGATAGCTAAATTTGTACATGGATGCAAGTGAAAGGGTTATGTATTGGAAGTGTGGCAATTCATAGAAAATACAACATTGAATAAGAAGTACTTACCTTTTTGATGTGGAACTTTAGTAGGTGAGAACTGCGTTTTTTCCAGTGAGTGCAAGAAACAAATGTTTACGTGACCTTGTCGGTACACGTCGACAGTAAATATTAATTGCATGTGAATTATAACTCATTAATTTATTTTATTTAATAAGTAGTACATTTGTATAGCTGTATAGGCACCTTTGTATATCCCGCAGAATTCAGGACAGTGCTTTTTACCATGGCAGCAACTTTGCTGTTTAAAACGGAACAGTACCGTTGGGCACTGTAAAGAGGCACGCTAACCAGAGATCACATGATTTTTGTGTAAAAACGATGAAAAGGTTATGTATAGAGGCGCACTAATAATAGCCGCAGAATACCCTTATATAAGCCGCATGGCTCAAACCATCAGAAAAAAGTAGCGGTTGATAGTCCGAAAAGTATGGTACTCTATAAGCCGGACACACAGACAACGATTGCCGTTTATATAGTAGATAGACAGATTAATTTGGGCTAAAATCACAATAAAAACTTGACAAGCCTTTTTTAATCAAAATTAAGACCAGCCAACAAAACGTCGATAAGGCTGTATGACAGAGAGAAGAACCATTAAGTCATGCGAATTTCACGAAAAAACGTGCACATTTCACCAGTCTATGGCATTGTCTAATGGCCGAAGGTTTCTGTAATTAACGTAGAAGTACTGAAAAGTAATCATTTCTTTTTTGCTGATTCTATCGGACTCTGACATTTTGGACACTTATAATGAGTACTTTGGTATTCCGACTGATGTCCAAAGCAATGAAAGTAAATGAAATGAGGATGATATTTTTCTAACGATTCTTATAAGATTATTACAATATTTAATTGTAAGAATAGTTATTCGATTTTATAAGAATATTATATGATTTAGTTATAAGAATAATCATTTGAATTTACAAGATCAAAGTATATAGTGGCCGATGGTGTGCAATATGTTACTGTTATTATTTTTCTAAAGATTTTGTTGATGATACTGCAGCTGTGCCCAATATCGCTGTACTGCAAAGCCGTTTTTAATATCTGCAAAATTAAGTAATAGGCCTACATTTTCTTATAGGTATGCATCTATTTTTATGACAACCAGCTAAAACCTGTTTAGATTTTTAAATTCAGCATAATTTTTTAGATATAAATACAGAAATCTAGATAAATATCACAACTTCTTGATATTGGCTGCTATGACCAATATTATGCAGCCCCCCCAGTCTGTGTATATTACACAGCAGCTTGCCATTTTATTTCCAATATTGCATTTCTCCTATTGCAGGGGAGAGATATAAACATATAATCTTTTCCTTTCATTATTGCTGTTTGTTGTACATAATAACACCCAGCACATTACAGCTACCATTGTGGCTACCATTGCAGTTTTCCTATTGCACTGCAGTGCCATTTGACTGCAAATATCAGTACCCTTTCTTTTTCCATTATCACTTTGGTTGTGGGCTGTATGACAGAGGAGTTTCTGGTTATATATATAATATTAAATATATAACAATATATATAATATATTATATATAATATAATATATTATATTATATATAATATATATTATATATATCAAATATTATATAACAACTCAGCATTGTATTTTTATAACTTGTCAAATCACTTTGGTAAACACTACTTTACAAATCCTCAATCTCGCGACAAATCGCAAAGCCTTAGCATAGTTTCATTTAGAGAGCCAGCAGTTATATACATTTATACATGTAAAAAATATATATATGGTTCAGATCAAATAAATTAACAAAGAAAAGTTTTCAAACATAACAAAACATTCAAACGTAACTTGTAAATTTCATAGCATGAAAAAAGTGTGTTGCTGAATACATAAAGGCCCTACATACTGTACATTTTACAAATTAGTAACAGAACAAAATATTAACCTTAGTAGCTATAGTTACCTTCAGTAACTTTAGTGTTATCAGTTGTTATAATCTGCAATAAAATGTAACATTACAATGTACTAAGCGCAATACGTACCTTGGAGAGTACTTACTTTCGAGACAGATGTACAATATCAATGTTGAATTTAGCTTACATGAGTTTAGTTCACTAAACACATACTTAAAGCTAAGTTTTAGTGTGTATTTTACTAAACTCAAATTCAATATTGTCATGGGGCTAAAACTTTATCACCTATCTGTTTTCGAATTCATTTTTGCTTTAACTTATAACGAGTAACTTATAACGAGTAACTTATAACTAGTAACTTATAACTTATAACGAGTAACTTATAACTAGTAACTTATAACGAGTAACTTATAACGAGTAACTTATAACGAGTAACTTATAACTAGTAACTTATAACTTATAACGAGTAACTTATAACTAGTAACTTATAACGAGTAACTTATAACTAGTAACTTATAACTTATAACGAGTAACTTATAACTAGTAACTTATAACGAGTAACTTATAACGAGTAACTTATAACGAGTAACTTATAACTAGTAACTTATAACTTATAACGAGTAACTTATAACTAGTAACTTATAACGAGTAACTTATAACGAGTAACTTATAACGAGTAACTTATAACTAGTAACTTATAACGAGTAACTTATAACGAGTAACTTATAACGAGTAACTTATAACGAGTAACTTATAACTAGTAACTTATAACGAGTAACTTATAACGAGTAACTTATAACGATTAACTTATAACGAGTAACTTATAACGAGTAACTTATAACGATTAACTTATAACGAGTAACTTATAACGAGTAACTTATAACGAGTAACTTATAACGAGTAACTTATAACGAGTAACTTATAACGAGTAACGTCAAACTAAGATAGTGAGCATCGTACATTCTTTTTTGTGTAACTCCCTGTAGTACAGCAATGGTATATTTCTAAAGATTTGTGTAGTTAGGGACAACCTTATAGAGCTACGCTTTCACTTCCCATACCAGAGGTTTTCTGCTCGCCTGTTAACAGTTGTTAACTGGTTGCCTGTTAACAGCATGTATGATGGTTATAAATAGACTATAATGTCTCATCTTTTCATGATTGCATATCAGACTTGCACCTTTGATTTCAGGCAATGTGTCAAAAGCCCGAAGAGAATCAAAAGCTGCCTTCTATATCAACATCATTGGAATTGTTTGTGGAATAGCAATAATTGCTTCAGTAGTAATATATTACACAGTCTTTGTGAGGCAGCTGCAGCACCCCATGGAATGAACAGTACGGCTACATTCTCCATCTATATATTAATTGCATGACATTCACGTCGCAGAAGCCTTCATAACTGATTTTTTTATTACAATGCTTTTCTGAGACTCTATTCTCTCCATTAAAAGTTGTGTTGGTTTAAAGCTAAACTTGACATTTTACGGTTCACTCTAAAGTGAACATTTAAATTGCACTCGTGTCATTAACTGATATACCATTCTATATCATGCTATACTGTTGTCATTATTTTATTGGCTACTTTTGCCCCTTTCTTTGTATTGTAGACTAAATACAATCAGCAATCAGCAATTCAGTTAAGATTATTCTCTATAAATCTCCTGATTAACTCTGTTCATAGAGATAATGATGAGCTTGTAATCTCTATAACTTTTCATAGATGGCCTTGTAGCCTGACTCTAACGAGGTCAAGTCGAAGTCAAGTCGTGTGCAAATTGGCAAAGATTATTTTGTTTGTCTATTTATCAAATTTATTAAAGAAATGTCAATCTGCCGGTCCAGCGTTTGATACAATTTTATCTCATGGATGAAATGCTCGAAAAGCACACGGTTTTCAAAGGAAGTAGGCTAAACTGTATAGGCCTAAACCCCTAAATCGAACATGAGCATAAAGAATGGTTGACTGGACATTCCTATACTTCTATGCAATTGGTTGCAAAACAGTTGCATGCCAAGTCCTGCGGTGGCATGTCACTGTTTTATTAATAGCACTAATGATGAATAATTTTTGTGAGTTGTGTGCACATATGCATTTATCATAAATTTCCCAAACAATCGCTTCGCTCGTGTTTGGTCGTGGGATAAATGTTTTGAATAAATACTGATAATCTCTTGAATACATAATCTAAATGCACTGTCCTAGTTCCTAGTTGTATCAAGCTTAGTGAGAATAGTTAATTCTGACACTGGGGTAGCATTTTATAAGGATTATACAGTTGTTTACTACGAAAAGACAGGCCAACTATTCATCACTAGAAGGAACTGATCACCATAGTCCAGCGAAAAATTTTTTCCCAAACAGGTTTACATACGGCGGTAAACTTTTGGCTTTTGATTGGTTTTAGTAATTGAATTTTAGTAACCAAAACCTACATCATTACATTAAAAGTCAATAGTTATAATTGGAAAGGAACACAAAATTCCAAAATTTTATTCAAAATAGCTTAAATTAATGAGTTTTAAGTGAGCGCCTCTTACGTTTTAACAGCACTTTTTGAATGATAACATAATTTTTACTACGTCATTTAGAATTTTGTGTTCCTTTCTAATTATAAATATTGATTTCTAATGTAATGATGTAGGTTTTGATTACTAAAACTCAATTACTAAAACCAATCAGGAGCCAAGATTTTACTGCCGTATGTAAACCTGTTTGGAAAAAAAACTTTGCGCCCCGGACACTACAGCCATTCCTTCGTTGTGCAACATGTTAGTGTAACAACTAGAAATTCCACTGTCATACAGCCCACGACCAGAGTGATATTGGGAAAAGAAAGGGTACTGCTGGTTGAGAAATGCAATATTAGCAGTCAAATGACACTGCAGAGCAATAGGATAACTGCAATGGTAGCTGTAATGGTAGATGTAATGTACTGAATGTTATTATGTACAACAAACAGCAATAATGAAAGGAAATCTACTACTATCTCCAACCTGTGTTTTACAACAATAAAATAAATATTAGTTCAAGCTGTAGGCCTAACCTACTGTACGTAATTTAACTAATAACAGCGATAATTAAATATGTTTATTATATCTCTGAAATGCAATATTAAAAGTAAAATGGCAAGCTGACGTGTAATATACACAGTTTGAAAGTTGGTTGTGTTGAATGTAGAATGGTTTTGACAGCGATCTGTAACAGAAAGCAAGCATTAGCATTCACGCGTGTCTGGAATTTTCGCGCAAACTGGAGTAAAATAAAGAAATATTCTTGTCACAACTGGGCATTATAGTTCGGCCCTAGCTTGTGGATAAGATGTAAAGAAATCTGGCTAATGCTCTAGATAATTTAATGAAACCTTCGGTAATTAGACAAAAAACATAGGTTGATAAACTGTGTACCACATTTTTGTACCTGTAAATCGGTCTACGCCTCAAATGGTCTATGTTAATTACAAAAACCTTCAGCAATTGGACAATGCCTTAGACTGGTGAAGTGTGCATGTTTTTCTCGTGAAATGCGCACGACTTAATTGTTCTACTCTCTGTCACACGGCCTTATCGCCATTTTGTTGGCCGATCTTAATTTTGATTAAAAAAGGCTTATCAAGTTTTTAATTCGATTTTAGGCCAAATTAATCTGTCTATGTATGTATAATCCGATCAGATGGGTTAGTTTTAGGATATTGCAGAAACTTTTCAAAGATGGTAACATATTTAAATAGGTTTATATGTGTTTTGTATCATTATTATACTTAAATGACTCTACACAAAAATGGTTAAATTTGTTGATGAGATTTCGGTACAAGGGTTTGGTCATGGCCGCTAATGGATAATTTTTGTGAGTTGTGTGCACATATGCATTTATCATAAATCTCCCAAACAATCGCTTCGCTTGTGTTTGGTCGTGGGATTATACCTCTATGAATGAAATGCTAGAAAAGCACATGGTTTTCAAAGGAAGTAGGCTAAACTGTATAAATGGAAAATGAGCCTGAGGAATGGTTGACTGAACATCCCTATACTTCTTTGCAATTGGTTGCAAAACAGTCCTCATGCCAAGTCTTTTGATGGCGTGGCACTGGTTTATTAATAGCACTAACGTACCATAAGTTCCCAACATTGCTCTTAAACAGTTTCAGAGACAGCACATTTTATGTTTATCAATTTTTGAAGTGCTGCCTTTGTTGGTATGACCAAGAAGTAACAACCACAGCAAAATTAGTTTTCTTTTTGTAAGTCTTCAGTATCAGTACCTAATGACTAGAAATTATAGACCTGTCTGGCAGCAATCCTGACAACTATGCTACTTAATGAATAGATTGATTAATCAGCAGCAAACAATTGTACAACAAGTTGTTTTCCTGTTATATTTCTTTCAAAATATAAGAGTTGGATTCTCAAAACCTTAATGACTGGTAAACAGCGAGTATAGTAGTAGAGAACAGTGGAATAGTAGGCAGCTAGTAGAGTAGTAGAGAACAGGTGGAATAGTAGACAGCTAGTAGAGTAGTAGACAAAAGGTGGACTAGTAGACAGCTAGTAGAGTAGTAGACAAAAGGGGAACTAGTAGACATCTAGTAGACTAGCAGGCAACAGGTGGACTAGTAGACAGCTAGTAGAGTAGTAGAGAACAGTGGAATAGTAGGCAGCTAGTAGAGTAGTAGAGAACAGGTGGAATAGTAGACAGCTAGTAGAGTAGTAGACAAAAGGTGGACTAGTAGACAGCTAGTAGAGTAGTAGACAAAAGGGGAACTAGTAGACATCTAGTAGACTAGCAGGCAACAGGTGGACTAGTAGACAGCTAGTAGAGTAGTAGAGAACAGTGGAATAGTAGGCAGCTAGTAGAGTAGTAGAGAA
The DNA here is from genome assembly GCF_963576615.1 of Watersipora subatra. Classification (NCBI taxonomy): domain Eukaryota; kingdom Metazoa; phylum Bryozoa; class Gymnolaemata; order Cheilostomatida; family Watersiporidae; genus Watersipora; species Watersipora subatra. The sequence goes on from NC_088711.1 coordinate 3,511,845, forward strand.
CAGGTGGAATAGTAGACAGCTAGTAGAGTAGTAGACAAAAGGTGGACTAGTAGACAGCTAGTAGAGTAGTAGACAAAAGGGGAACTAGTAGACATCTAGTAGACTAGCAGGCAACAGGTGGACTAGTAGACAGCTAGTAGAGTAGTAGAGAACAGTGGAATAGTAGGCAGCTAATAGAGTAGTAGAGAACAGGTGGAATAGTAGACAGCTAGTAGAGTAGTAGAGAACAGGTGGACTAGTAGACAGAAATCAGGTTACTAATAGGTATGTGTTGTATGTATTGGCCTATCAGGCAAAATTTTCTTAGCAAAACTCAATGGACACTCAGTTATATGACCATTTCAAGTGGTCGTATATACAAACCGAACATGTAATGCGATTTATAGGTGTTATACAGTTATTGATCAACTGGTTTTTGAGTTTTTACAGCTGAACTGCATGAGTTCTTCTATAAGTGGGCTATCTATACATTAGCTCAGCTAGACTCCTGACACTGAGTTTCTGATGAAAGCTGAAATATGAGTCAATCAGGTAAGCACAAAATATTCAAGCATATCAACAGTCAATTATGGTGTAAATCATAGTTTTCTGATTAAACTCTCTTGGCTTCCATGCTTCATAGATACTATTAGTAGAAGCTGGTATTCTTTTAAATAAATATTTGCAGGCTGGTTTTTAGACCATCAAAGAAGTTAGTAGAATTCACAAACTCTAGTTGACGTCATGTCAAAACCAATTTGGGTTCATGATCTAATGACCCCCCCCCCCCCCCGTTTATTAACCTACTTTGGTTGGCCACCGATATCGGTTTACAATGTTAGTAACTGTTAGTTGAGCTTAATTGTATTTTAAAGTTTTATTCTTTTTATGTCTTTATTTTGAAATTATGTTAAACATAATTTTATTATAGTAAACTGATAAAAGCGGTCAATGATCACGGTAGAAATTGTAACTCTGGTTTTTATGTCCGCAAACTGAATTCTAGCTCATCCATCAATCTTTCATTGTATCCATTTTTTGAAAAATAAATCTTGGAAAATCCATTGTTTTTTTCATTCCATTCCTTTTTCCAAAAGGTAAAATCTTTTTAGATTTTAGCAGTTTTATGTTTGACAGGAAGCAGTAAGAACCAATATTCGAAACATGGAAGTGTATTGAATTATACAAATTGCAATAAACAACTGTATGATATCACACATCATCAACAGGCATGTATCCAGATGATCACTTAACAAAGTTTTTGGTTCATAACTTACCAATGCTTATCATATTGACATTATTCTGTTCATGACTCTTGAGATCAAGCTGTGTAGAAAAAAGCTTTACCATTTACTTCAACAAATTATGCAGCCTCAATATATCTTAACAAAAATGTACCGCTAGCAGGCTCACGACAGCTGCATCCACAAAAACCAGTGGTAACAGGATACCAGCAGCAGCCAACATCTCAGGAATATCTTGACCCGATGGTAGTACCAGTCAACCCTGTCTACCAGGTGGTTTATCCAGCAACTGTACAACAGCAACCCGCTCATCCTCCGAACGACTTCTTAATACTCTCCATCTTCACAACCATTTGCTGCTGTTTCTGCCTTGGTGTACCAGCGATAGTGTTATCATCGCAAGTGAAAGCAGCCATTCGAGAAGGTGAGGTCTTATTCAAGTTATGATGTCTCTCTATAGGGACGACTGAGCTAGTTGATGCTTTAGTAGTCGCTCAGACTTCATAAAAAGGTAGCTCTTATTTAGTTTAGGGTTAAAAGAGACACGAGGGAGAGGGGGTATGGCAACCCTTCCATTGAACACGCAGCAAAAATCTATAAACACTATCTCATTAGATCGTAGAAGGCAACAAATCATCTTTGTATTAATCATCCTAATATGATGAACTCCTATTTACACATTTCTATTAGCCAATCAGCATTCATACAAAAGAGTAGAGTTGTCCTATACATAACTGCAGCGGAGTGCTGGAAAGCTCCATCTGTTTTGGATGCTGTTTAGCAAAAATGTCTATCAAGTTGTTGACATCACAGTCTATTAATACTGCAATAGTTGCTGATAAGAGCTAAAGAATCAAGCCTCTCATTTGATTGTGCCACTCTTAAATAGATATTGAGTCTCTTTAAATAACTGAAAGAGTGCTCACACTCACATGTTGTTACTGAGAAAGTTGCCAAAATTCATAGCAACACATTCAAAGTAGGACAAATATCCGATTCACATGGAACCAAAGCTGATGTGTGTGATAAAGCATCTTTATGAGTCAGTTCATTCCTTTGTTTAACTTCTGCTTGACATTTGCCAGCGAGTGTCTCCCAATTTCGAAAAACTCAAGAGATTCTTTAGGCAGATTATTTTCAAGACTGGTTGCTGCCGAAAAGATTCCTGAGGTGTTTTTAGAAAAAGACAAGGCATGAACAACTCTTGAATGAACAATTAGAAGCTATATTAAATTATCATCTTAAAATAAAATAAAACAGTTGAAATCAAGAAAAATAACTATTGTGCAATAAAAGTTTATCTGCTATCCAAAACTAGATTACTAAAACGAATCTGATTTTCCTAGCAACATTTTGATGTTCATAAGAGGAATTAGTTTGATGAAAATTGCTAGCATTGTTTAACCATTAAAAGTACATAAAGTAGGCAGCTTCTTGTATAGAACAGAGTTTCTCACAATTTATTTAAATGCTGGTGAACATCTTTGAAACTTGCTAACCAGTAAACATTACATCCAATTTCACAATTAAGAGATCTACAAAAGGAAGGAGTATGTTGACTCTATAGCTCTGGAATATAAAATCTTTCAGGACACCAGACAGCACTTGCCTTTGTGTGTCACCCAACCAAAAGCAAATTCTTGGCACGATCGGTCTGACACCAGCTAGACTAGTGGCCAACACCAGAAGTAGTTTGCCTTTTAAGATTTTATAATAATATTTGATATTTTCAACCTTAAATATAATAACAGGTAAAATATAATTGACATTCATTCAATTAGAAATTTTAGAATTAGAAAATAAACTAATTTAAAAGGTGCTTCTATCATTGTTTCATCAACTCATGAGCTAGCACTGTCTAACCACCTTTTCTGTAGTTTTGTCTTACTACTTGCGTATTGCTCAGCAAAGAATAACTAATAGTGAAAGAGGCAATGAATTGAAAGTCGCTGATTGATGATATGAGACTCTTGGTTTCAAGTTTGATACAGTTATGCCATTTATTGAAATCGTGTTGGACAACATCCAGGTGTCTGCCAAATGTCATAGCGTGAGTGCTTTGACGATATGACAGCTAGCTAGCAGAGTAGACAACAAGACTCATTTTACAAACCCTTGAAACTTATTAGCAAGCCTTTGGACTTCCAAACTGTGATAGATTTGATAACCCACACCCATTTTAAAAGAAGCTCTGGTCAAACAAATTCACGACTACCAACCAAAGGTTACGGTCATTCATAGAGTTTAGTAAAACATGATAAATACAAATACCTATTCTCTAAGCTTAATATACCTCAATATACATATCTGTCGAGGCAAATTTTAAAATTGCATACATGTAGTAACTAGCGACTAGCTAGGACATACATGCACATATACGTACATACATGTATGTATGTACATAAGTATGTAGGTACGTACATACTTATGTACATACATACATACAAATGTACATATATACATATGTATAGGTACGTACATACATGCGTGTGTACGTACACACATACGTACATACTGTACATATGTACATACATATGCACATACGTAGGTACATACATACATATGTACATATGTATGTACATACATACGTATGTACGTACATACGTACATACATACTACACTAGCTATGGCGAGAATCATATGATTTTAAAACTTTATAGCAGCATCTCAGGAATATCAATGATAGAGATATTCTATTGAAGTGTAAGAATATGTTTAACATATCTTTTACGGAATTATAATCAATGACAACACAATCTAATATAGATGAAAAACTCAGTATGAAAAACCCAGTATGAAAAACTCCATAAATGGAGTTTTTCATACTGGGTAGACTGGTGAAAGTGCACCAAAGCATTGTGCCTCTGCGCCCATCTTAGCCCGAATACTACAAAGTGACTGTGTACTATTTATATATGCCCCAATATCTAAACTAAAGTCTATATATATATATATTTGTATGCATACATTTGCATGCGTGTGTTCATATGCCCCAATATCAATACTAGTGCCTATATATTTGTATGCATACATGTGCGTGCGTGTGTTCATATGCCCCAATATCTATACTAATGTCTATATATATTTGTATGCATACATGTGCATGCATGTGTTCAAATGCCCCAATATCTATACTAATGTCTATATATATTTGTATGCATACATATGCGTGCATGTGTTCATATGCCCCAATATGTATACTAATGTCTATATTTATTTGTATGCATACATGTGTGTGCGTGTATTCATATGCCCCAATATGTATACTAATGTCTATATATATTTGCATGCATACATGTGTGTGCATGTGTTCATATGCCCCAGTATGTATACTAATGTCTATATATATTTGTATGCATACATGTGCGTGTGTGCGTTCATATGCCCAATATCTATACTAATGTCTATATTTATTTGTATGCATACATGTGCATGCATGTGTTCATATGCCCCAATATCTATACTAATGTCTATATATATTTGTATGCATACATGTGCATGTGTGTGTTCATATGCCCAACATCTATACTAATGTCTATATTTATTTGTATGCATACATGTGCGTGCGTGTGTTCATATGCCCCAATATTTATGCTAATGTCTATATATATTTGTATGCATACACGTGCGTGCGTGTGTTAGTTTGCGTAAACACTATGCGTTTCCACATTTTCGAATTTTTTGGCCAATTTCGTCTAAATTTTGCAATCATATGCTCCATGCCTTCCCCAAATCGCCAAAAAAATTCGGCTTCCAAAGCTCTGTCTGATTTTTGAGAACCAGCCTCTTAAACACCATCCGCTGGATGCATGCGTTTCATGCAGATGATTCTGTGACATTAAAGAATTCTTGCGTGAATAGCTTTTAGCAAATCTCTTTTCATGTTTACCCTTTGAACAAGGTATCTATCAGAATTGAAAACTGCGCAAGCTTGCATGGCACTGCCTACTTATAAATGTAGACTTCCTGCATTGAAATTGCTAAATTTGGTTAAAATTAAAACTTTTTCATTTTCTTGCAGTGCCAAACCAATTTCATTGAGTTCCATTTGTAAACGCATAATATGTTGTTTTGTTTCCACCAGAATAAATCTTTGCCATTTTAATGTGAACACTCCCTTTTCCTTGCAATACTCCCAGTTTCCTGAACGATGTTTCATGCGGTAGCCAAAGAAATGCATTCACATAATTTCCTAAAGAAGCTGCAAAAAATGTTGCTTATAAAAAGTGCATTAGTTTATGAAATGACACCCAAATTACTAAAGAAGGGGTTGGTGTTCAGAGGGCTCGTATGTGCAACTCGATCCCTTATGTCCTCTAAACTACCATCCCCTGTGTTCACAACGGACACTAATCTCGCTGAACTCGGATGCGTATGAAAAAAGAAACTAGCGATAAAACATTAATACACCTTTTCCCAATGGACTACTTTTGATCTTGGTGTGTTGTGAGAGAAACAAGGAAGGGGTTATAAGAGCGGAAGGCTAGAACTTTATGCGTTACGCACAGCTTATTTAATGTGAAAAAGCGGGCCAACTCCGAGCAACATTCGTGTTTAAAGAAAAAGGAACAGTTTAGATATTGCATCGTTATGTCATCAAACGAATAAATATGGTAACAAAGTAATGCTGATATAGGACAGGTATGTTCACTGGCATAATTATCTATGGTAACACGAGTAATGCAAAACGTTTCCAAGCAAGTGTTGGTATGCGAAATCTAGTGTAGATACTATCAAAGTGTCTGTCAAATGCATCATTAGCCAGGCTAGCAAACCCTCGGGTCTGTGAATAGTATAAGTCTAGATAAGGGGTTCTAGAGTCAGGAATAAGATTGTAGTGTCACGGAAGGGTTTGTGGTGTCAGGGAATGGGTTGTGGTGTCAGGGAAGGGATTGTGGTGTCAGGGAAGTGATTTTAGTATCAGGGAAGGGATTGTACTGTCAGGGAAGAGATCGTGGTGTCAGGGAAATGATTTTAGTGTCAGGGAAAGGATTGTACTGTCAGGGAAGGGATTGTGGTGTCAGGGAAGGGATTGTGGTGTCAGGGAAGTGATTTTAGTATCAGGGAAAGGATTGTACTGTCAGGGAAGAGATCGTGGTGTCAGGGAAACGATTTTAGTGTCAGGGAAGGGATTGTACTGTCAGGGAAGGGATTGTGGTGTCAGGGAAGGGATTGTGGTGTCAGGAAAAGGATTGGGGTGTTGGGAAAAAGGATTCTAGTATCAGAAACAAGATTGTTCTGTTAAAGACAAGAATTGTTGCACGGGAAAAAGGGAGTGTGATACCAGGAATTTAAAAAGTATTCCGTTTATTCCTACTATAACTTTACTCTTTAGAGCTACAAACTACTATAAGTTTATATTCTTTCTACTTCAATAACTGATCTCTACAACAAATGATCTCTACAACAACTGATCTCTACAATAACTGATCTCATCAATAATTGATCTCTTCAATAACTGATCTTTTGAATAACTGATCTTTTCAATAAAATGACTTGCGATTTACATTCCATCAGAGGTACTACCTGATTTTCTATTCTGCGTAAACATTGCAAGTCAACTGCTTCTCTCATTAATGAATAATTGCAGGTGATCATGCCAGAGCAGCTAAAGCTTCCTACATATATAATTGCAGGTGATCATGCCAGAGCAGCTAAAGCTTCCTATACACATATAATTGCGGGTGATCATGCCAGAGCAGCTAAAGCTTCCTACATATATAATTGCAGGTGATCATGCCAGAGCAGCTAAAGCTTCCTACATATATAATTGCAGGTGATCATACCAGAGCAGCTAAAGCTTCCTACATATATAATTGCAGGGGATCATGCCAGAGCAGCTAAAGCTTCCTACATATATAATTGCAGGTGATCAGCCAGAGCAGCTAAAGCTTCCTACACATATAATTGCAGGTGATCATGCCAGAGCAGCTAAAGCTTCCTACATATATAATTGCAGGTGATCATGCCAGAGCAGCTAAAGCTTCCTACCCATATAATTGCAGGTGATCATGCCAGAGCAGCTAAAGCTTCCTACATATCCGGGGTGCTGAATGTAGTTGGCATCACCGTTGGAATAATCGCAACTGGAATATACTCCCTCTTCTTTGTCTATTTCCTCGTACTATATTTGCAACAGTAGTGCATTGTCACCAGATGTCTATAGTCTCACTCGATAATATCAATGCACTAGCTATATGCTTCAAGTGTATATCGTTTAAACAGTCTAGTATATTTGATTGACTAAAATAAAAGATTCCTTTTAGAATGACATATTACTTATTTTCTGTCAACATTTTGATACTTTTATTTTTTTATTTTTAAAGTATGAATTTAGAGTCTTAATCTACTACTCACAATTTTATCATGGTCGTAATCGTGTAGCCATCAATCATAGAATTGCTTAATCCAATAAATAGAATAAACAAAAAATATATATAATAAATGGATTAATCACAGTTTAACTATTTATTCGAGTTACTATAGAGAAAGGGGTTGTTATAGGACTGATTTTTTTCTGCTATTCATAGACTTATTTTACAAAGACACCTTGAATATTCAGAGAAGGTTTCATGAAGTACGGAAGGTGTTTGTGAGCAGAGCTGCTAATCCTGATTCTAAAAGTAAAGCCTTATAAACAAAGACCTCACTGATGTAAAACAATTCAGTTTCAAAACCAACCTTAAGGCAACAGAGTGCCTTTGTAACTCCCCTAGGTTTCTAAGAGGTGTCTACCAAGCATATGCTATCACCATCAGTTGACAGCCACTGAAACAATGCAATACCTTTATACGCCAAACGCTTCCCGTTTTTGCCTAGAAATGTTCTAAAATTAATGTATGTTATGTTTAATCACCCGCAACTCAGTTACCACCTGTAGCATAAGGTAACGCAGCAATGTATCAGATAGATCAAATTATTTGAATATCACAGGAAGAAGTTCTATGCATGAGTTTTGACAAACCATCTGGCTCCTCTCATTGCAACCATTTTTTTTAGTTTTAGTAAAACATTTACTAAAGTTCTCTTACTTACTTCTCTTACTTGCAAACTTTAAGTTTTATAATTTAAACTAAAGTTGATGAGACAAACTATTCAAATGGATCAAAAACTATTTATAAGCTTCTTAACCTTCATGCTGCCCAAGGTCAAAGGTCAACAAAATTACTTACACTCAGGAACAGCTTGACGATGTTATAGCTGATGACTGCTTGCTGAGATTGAAGTGTATTTTATGCAAGACTTTTGGAACATGGCCAACTCTATGTACTAACTAGATAAACAGCAAAACATAAAATAACAAATGTTTATGTCTGCTGACATATAGCTACACTGCTACATCATGATTAACACAAGTTTTCAAATATTTTTGCATTTTTTCTCTACACGTTATCCGTGATGATATAAAACACATACAAATACAACTATACACACACTACGCATTATACACTATTTAGATATACCGCAGGTGTGCATACACCAGACACACGCACATACATATCTCAGAAGTATTATTACTAACCACGGGAAGCCGAATGATGAAATCCTACTGAAAATAAAAAATATTATAGCACTAGAAATTCCACTGTCATACAGCCCATGACCAAAGTGATATTGGAAAAAAGAAAGGGTACTGATGGTTGAGAAATGCAATATTAGCAGTCAAATGGCACTGCAGTGCAATAGGATAACTGCAATGGTAGCTGTAATGTACTGGATGTGGGTGTTATTGTATACAACAAATAGCAATAATGAAAGGAAAATATTATATGTTTTTATCTCTCCCTCTGCAATAGGAGAAATGCAATATTGACCAATATTAGAAGTAAAATGCACTGATATTATTAGAATAACCAATATTATTAATATAGTCCCACGACCACACGAGCGGAGCGGAAGTGTGGGAGTTTTATGATAAATGCATGCGCACACAACTTACGAAAATTATTAATCAAAAATGAGACGAACCCTCGTCAAGAAATTTCATCAAAAAATTTAAGCATCGGAATTTAAAGTCGTTAAAGTATAATAACGATACAAAACACATTTAAAACTATTTAAATATGTTACCAAGTCTTTGTAAACCTATGATAATATCTTAAAACTTACCCATCCGATCGGATTATACACAAATAGACAGATTAATTTCAACGAAAATCGCCACAAAACGCTTGAAAAGCTTGGTTTAATAAAAGTTAAGACCGGAAATTAAAACGCCGAGGGACAGATAATAGAACGATGAAGTATGGAGATGTCTTGCGCATTTCACGAAAAAATAACATGCACTTTTCACCAGTCTATAGCATTGTCGAATTGCCGAAGGTTTTGGCCATTAACATAGGAGTACAGAAATCGTTTCATTTTTGCTGATTTCAATTTTTTCATTTTCATTTGCCAACACATTTAAATACTTTCCCATTCTAACTGATGTCCAACGCAGTATAAGTAAAGGCAAGCAAATGACGATGATATTTTTTAACGTTTCTTATTACAATAACTAACTATAAGTTTGGACGACTACAGAACAATGACTACGTAGTACAGACTTTCTAAAAATCTAACGCAGTGTAAGTAAAGGCATGACGATGATATTTTTTCTAACGGTTCTAATGAGATTATTGCAATAATTAATTATAAGTTTGGATGACTACAGGACAATGACTACGTAGTACAGATTTTCTAAAAATCTATATAAATATCACAACTTCGTGATATTGTTATCTATGCCGTTTTGAAATGTAAACAAAATTGTGCATTGGTTTTTTATTATTACTATATAAATAATATTGGTTATTCTAATAATATCAATGCATTTTACTTCTAATATTGGCCAATATTGCATTTCTTTTTTTGCAGGAGGAGAGATATAAACATATAATCTTTTCCTTTCATTATTACTATTTGTTGTATATAATAACACCCAGTACATTACAGCTACCATTGCAGTTATCCTATTTGACTGCTAATATTGCATTTCTCAACCATCAGTACCCTTTCTTTTTTCCAATATCACTTTGGTCGTGGGCTGTATGACAGTGGAATTTCTAGAATTCTAGAATTTCTGTTAAAGATCGCTTATCAAAACCATTCTACATTCAACGCAACCAACTTTCAAACTGTGTATAGTACACAGTAGCTTGCCATTTTACTTCTAGTTTTGCATTTCAGAGTTATAATAAACATATTTCTTTATTGTTGTTGAATTACATACATTACAGTAAATTAGGCCTACAGCTTTATAACACTTTAATAACAGCTTTTATTTTGCTGCAGTTTGCAGAAATCTTCGAGACGCATGAACGCTCATAGGTTTTCTATTATTGCTGTATTACTATATTAACAATATTGGTTATTTTAATATCAGTGCATTTTACTTATAATATTGGCCAACATTGCATTTCTCCTATTGCAAGGGAGAGATATAAACGTGTAATATTTTCCTTTCATTGTTGTTGTTTGTCATGACCAAACACTTTTTAAATAAATTTTCTAAAAACCTATATAAATACCACTTCTCGATATTGCTACCTATTACGTTTTGAAATGTAATCAAAATTGTGTATTGTTTTTCTATTATTACTATATTAATAAAATTGATTATTCTAAGAATATCAGTGCATTTTACTTCTAATATTGGCCAATATTGCATTTCTCCTATTGCAGGGGGAAAATATAAACATCTTTTCCATTCATTATTGCTTATTGTTGTATATAATAACACCCACACCCAGTACATTACAGCTACCATTGCAGTTATCCTATTGCACTGCAGAGCCATTTGATTGCTAATATTGCATTTCTCAACCATCAGTACCCTTTATTTTTTTGCCAGTATCTCTGGCCATCTCTTTGGTCGTGGGCTGTATGACAGTGGAATTTCTAGTAATAATATATAACTAATGCACAATTTTGTTTACATTTCAAAACGTCATAGCTAACAATATCACGAAGTTGTGATATTTATATAGCTTTTTATAAAATCTGTACTACGTAGTCATTGTTCTGTAGTCATCCAAACTTATAATTAATTATTGTAATAATCTCATAAGAACCGTTAGAAAAAATATCATCGTCATTTCTTTTACTTACACTGCATTGGACATCAGTTAGAATACCAAATTACTCAAAAGTTTCCAAAATGTCAGTTACTTTGAAATCGGCAAAAATGAAACGATTTCAGTACTTCTACGTTAATTACAGAAACCTACGACACTTCGACAATGCTATAGACTGGTGAAATGCGCATGTTATTTTTTTCGTGAAATTCGCACGACTTAATCGATCTATTCTCTGTCGCTCGGCGTTTTAATTTCCGGTCTTAACTTTGATAAAAGCGAGGCTTAGCAAGTTTTAATAACGATTTTCGGCCAAATAAATCTGTCTATTTATGTATAATCCGATCAGATGGGTTAGTTTTAGGAATTTGCGGTAACCTTTCAAAAGCTTGGTAACATTTTTAAATAGGTTTATATGCGTTTTGTATCATTATTATACTTAAACGACTTTACACAAAAATAGTTAAATTTGTTGATAAGATTTCGTTACAAGGGTTTGGTGACGGCCGTTAAGGGATGATTTTTCGGGAGTTGTGTGCACATGTGCACTTATCATAAATCTCCCAAACCAATCGCTTCGCTCGTGTTTGGTCGTGGGATTATTAAAAAGCTTCAAACTTGAAGCTTTGGATAAATCACTAAGTGAAAAGTCAGATACATCAGTCCAGAGTGCTGACAGTTTTGCTGTCTGGGGCTGAAGCATGGACTATCTAAAGTATGCAAAGATAGCAAGATTATGAATGGGAAGTTGAGGGTCAATCATGAGTCTCTACTGTAGGAATAGGATCACTGAAACTGAGGCTATGTAGTTGGTTTTGCCTGGGATATGCTCCACTGTAAATGAATATTTCATAGTTCTCAACTTTTGTTTCTGAATCCGCCTAATCAGACCATTAACGGCTATAGAGTTGAATACTAGTACCAAGGTCTTGTGGTTGATGTTGAATGTCGAAACTTCGAATTTTATGCATACCATGCCATACCTAGAGCTTCTTTTTCAATTGACGACCAACTCTTCTATGTGCCAGTAAGAGTTCTAGATTTGGCTGCTATCATCTTGTATTTGGAACAATACGGCTCCTACACCTTCATTAGATGCATCATCCATGACATTAGTGTGGTTTGTTGGACTGTACCCAGCTAAAAATGGTGCCGAATTAGAGTTCTGCTTTGATATCTACCTCAGCATGTCTTTACGCAACGTCCCATGTCCATGGCGAGTTCTTCCTAAGTAATGCTTGTAGGGAAGGATCCATTTGGTTAATCTGGGTGAAAGCTTTCCAAGTTGATTGACAGATGCAAGAGATGACTATAGTTGTGTTCTGTTAGTCGGATTGGGTAATGCAAGTATGCGCTGTATACTGTTAGGATCAGCACTAACGCCTTCCACTCCTACAAAATAGGAGGGTGGGAGTACTATAAGATAGGAGGGTATGAGTACTATAAGATAGGAGGGTAGGAGTACTATAAGATAGGAGGGTAGGAGTACTATAAGATAGGAGTGTAGAAGTACTATAAGATAGGAGGGTAGGAGTACTATAAGATAGGCGGGTAGGAGTACTATAAGACAGGAGGGTAGGAGTACTATAAGATAGGAGGATATGAGTACTATAGGATAGGAGGGTAGGAGTACTATAAGACAGGAAGGTAGGAGTACTATAAGATAGGAGGGTATGAGTACTATAAAAAAAAGAGGGTAGAAGTACTATAAGATAGGAGGGTAGGAGTACTATAAGATAGGAGGGAATGAGTACTATGAGAAAAGAGGGTAGAAGTACTATAAGATAGGAGGGTAGGAGTACTATAAGATAGGCGGGTAGGAGTACTATAAAACAGGAGGGTAGGAGTACTATAAGATAGGAGGGTAGAGTACTATAAGATAGGAGGGTAGGAGTACTATAAGATAGGAGGGTTGGAGTACCATAAGATAGGAGGGTATGAGTACTATGAGATAGGAGGGTAGAGTACTATAAGATATAAGGGTAGGACTACTATGATATAGGAGGGTAGGAGTACTATGAGCTCTGAACTCTTGGTTTTACTGCCGGCATTTACCGGCGGTACCTACTGCGTAAGTTCACATTTAACCGCTGATACTTTTGCGGTGCTGTTGCCGGTGCTTGCGGCGTATATGGAACCGAGGCTTCAGATTTAGATGAGTACACGAGTAAGATATTCATATAGGCTACTCCTTTCAGGTAAACAGAGATTTATACACGATACTAATTAGTTTATATGTGATGCTGTATGAATTACGCGAGTGCTAGAAATACATCAATTGTACTGTAAAGGTTAGTATATATCCTAAAACTGGAGACATACCTAATAAAGAACAATAAGTTCTTAAGCTTCTTAAGCGCTCAAGTTCTTAAGTTCATTAAGCTCAGCAGATGGCAGAGCAAGATCCCACACTTATTAAGCGCTTGCGGAGCTGCAGAAGCAACCACAAGCACACTACAAGTAGCTTACGAATATTTCACCAATACATAAACAGAGAGAGGCAAAATATGCATGAGTCTCGTGCGCCTAATAATATGATAATCACATATTCAAAATTGTCACAGCCAAAGGATCTCAAGAGAGATGTTTACGTGTCTAGTTAGCCAAAACAGCTTCTACATCCTGATTCACCCGAGCTACAGAGTTATGTCATTCAGGAATATCGCTATCCTCAGCGACTACAAAAACAAATAAGTAAAGGAAAACTTATGGTTCCCATATACAGCTGATTAGAGTTGCTGAAAGCCCTGAGCCGTGTAATGGTTGATGGTCCACCATGATGGTTGATGATTCAAAGGGATAATCTGATACGCTTCGTCTGGCAACCATAGATAAGGAACCTATGACAAAATGTAGGCCTAATTCCGGCAGATGAAGACTATGATTTATACACAGTTATTGGTTACGCATACACAGCTACACTAACATTCTCATAAAAACAAGACAAAGCCAGGTTTCTACATCACTTTTGATGCATCATGTCTACACCAACCGCTGTCATACTAATAAAAGGAAATCAAATGAACCTACCAAACAGTTTCTTTCGCCTAAATAAATTAACTAACTGCTAGTCAGGGTCCAGTGCCATGACTAGTTATGCTACTGTTCATGTGGATCCTCACAGCACCCACTTTTTTCAATTTTTCAAATCCCACACAGTGCATTATACAACAAGAATAAAAAAACTGTGCACGCACCCGACAGGAACGTAGCAAATAGAAGGCTGACGGTGAATATTAGCACCACATTACTTGTTGCTCTTCTAATTCAAAGTGAGCTGTTTTTATAGATTTACATTATTTATGTTTACTAAGCGCTTGATAAGCCACCAGTTTACTCACTGTTTGTTTTTTGTCTTCTTTTGAAAAGAAGAAATGGATACTAAGCTACAATGTAAACCAATGTCATAACAAACTACTCAACAAATACAAATGTATAATACTGTATGTAGCATGGAAGAGCAACAAGGCTTATGTAAGAACGATTATATTATGCGATGTAATTCTCTGCTACGAAATATCCTCACAACTCATATCGTTTCATCGCATATATTGTGAAAGGTTTATGGTAATTCAAACATATACTGATAATCAATGTGGGAGTTTTTCATGTAATTAGCTGGCGAATATTAACATATCAGAAATTAATTTGTATTTTTGCTCGTATGATTGGCGATTTTGTAAAGCGAAACTTAAAAAATTGTAACACTGTAATTCCGAGTTTCTCTAATTAGTAAACAGAAATTCGCAAGTGGATCCAGGGCACAGCGATAGTATCAATCTAGGAGTGGATCCAGGCCATAGCGATCCAGGCCAAGCCATTACTCTTTTGAGCATTAATTATGTAGTTACAATCATACACGTAGAGTTTGCATGTACTCATAGGCAAATGATTTACAGCCACGCTGATGAATAAATTCACAAGATTAGAAAGTACATGTATATGGGACTATACCAGTTTGACACACAAATAACACTTGTATTATAACACTATCATTTTGCTACAAGTCCTAAAAAGTATACATACAGCCATAACATTAAAATTACTCTATCTAAAATGTTTTACTATTTATAGCCTGCGCAACCAATAAACGCACATACCGATGCAAAGTTGTGGTAGCTTTCAACAAACCAAATTTTACACAGCGACTTGAATCTTGAGTCAAAGAAACACACAATATGCTGTATATGTATATATTATTAAACCCGTATGTCGAAGAATTTTAAAAATTAAGTTGCATGCATATAAAAAGTGTGTAAAGTATCTTTACAGTACGCAATTGTAACATAGCATATGTTTAGCTGTTAAAGCTAGCACAATATTATGAAGCTAAACTAACAGTAAGTTGAATATAGATTCAGTTAACAGGTTAAAAACTTACAAACATCTGATACGGTAAGTTTAGGCAGAATGACTGACATTGTTGACAGACAGCTTTCAAGTCTAATTGGCTCACACACAAAACTGTAAAATGGGACGATTCAGTCATATTGGCAGTCGAATTGTAAATTTAACCACTGCAATATTGTTAAATAAGTGGATTTTACTGTTAAAGTCGAACTGATTTTCTGATTAATGATTGAATCTTTTTTGGAGTTGTCTTCCATAACAAATTGCAAATAAAGTTGGATTTCCTTCTACTGCAGCTAAAAAGGTTAAATACTAATATAATATTCATTTTACGATGTGTTTGTGACACGCAGCCTGCACAACACATGAACTTGTAGGCAAGTATATATGGCTTTGCCAGGTAGTGTTCAAGTTGCTTTTAACAGTTATGCAATACGGGATACATGTGTATACATGTATCCCGTATATGGTGCCGATACAGTATAGGATGTACCTGTATCTTTTCAGTATTTAAAATACTAAAGTTACAAATTTATTTTAACACTGACTATGTTCTGGTATCAGTAAAGTATACAAGGAACCAGCTTTATGATTGTCAAATTTAGGCAGCGTGCCTGACAACGTATTGTTTCTTTAGGATATAATTGACTTCAAAAATTTGTCTAGCCAAAACAACCGTAGCCTGTATCAATCTGGAAAAGATCCGGCAGTACTGAGTATCAAATAATGGTACAAACAATGAAAACAAGTTATTATTTATTATCATCAGATCAGTGCTGCTACACCAAAAGAGAGAACAACCAAAAAATTATGCAAGCTATCATGCATAATTTTAATTTAATAATGCACGTTATTTTATTATTTTTTCATTATTTTATCGCCCTTTCAACTTTAACATCCATGATGTAAATAAAACATTAAAACATTTATAAATTAGATCTAACTTACAGTTATGTTAACTCACTTAGTGAGTTATAGCCAATAACTGAATGAGTCAAGGTTACTGAGTAAGTTACAGTTATTAACTGAATAGGTCACAGTTACTGTGTAACTTGTATATTGTATATATTGTATTGTGGTATATTGTAAAATTGAAACTCAACTGAATAAATTGATAATCAAAATGATGATAATGCTCTGTGTTTGGTAAGGAGGCTGACTCAAGTCTGACTCAAGTTGACCAACTCAACTCAAGTCAACCAACTCAACTACAACTGACTCAAGTCATACAATTATTCTTTCAAAGTTTCTAAGCTTAGTGGCTCACTGTGAGTACAGACTAGATATCGGTTAGAGACCGACAGGAGACCGACCGGAGACAGAGTAGTCACTATGATGGTCTAGTCAACCAGTACTAGTGATAAGAGCAGTCGTAGTTTGGTGGTCCAGTATTCTAGTAGTTTGGTGGTCTAGAATACCCAGCCTGTCGTTCTATTCCCTAAAAATTCAATTCCCTAAAGTTCAATTCCCTAGTGGTCGAGGGGTCTAGTAGTATAGTAGTCAAGAGTTCTAGTGGTCTAGTAGTCTAGCGGTTTAGCGGTCTGACGATCTGGCGGTCCGGCGGTCCGGCGGTCCGGCGGTCCGGCGGTCCGGCGGTCCGGCGGTCCGGCGGTCCGGCGGTCCGGCGGTCCGGCGGTCCGGCGGTCCGGCGGTCCGGCGGTCCGGCGGTCCGGCGGTCCGGCGGTCCGGCGGTCCGGCGGTCCGGCGGTCCGGCGGTCCGGCGGTCCGGCGGTCCGGCGGTCCGGCGGTCCGGCGGTCCGGCGGTCCGGCGGTCCGGCGGTCCGGCGGTCCGGCGGTCCGGCGGTCCGGCGGTCCGGCGGTCCGGCGGTCCGGCGGTCCGGCGGTCCGGCGGTCCGGCGGTCCGGCGGTCCGGCGGTCCGGCGGTCCGGCGGTCCGGCGGTCCGGCGGTCCGGCGGTCCGGCGGTCTAGCGATTTAGCGTTCTAGTAGTTTGGTGGTCTAGAACACCCAACCGTGGTTCAATTACCTCAGAATTTTCTCTTAAAAACTTACACATCTCTCAATTACCTTCAATTACCTCTTAAAACAAGAACAGCCTCTGATTACATAGAAGCTAAGCAGACACCATACTCAATCTTTGAGACATTGCTTAGGCCCTACATACATAACTAGTGATTAGTTGAAATAAAACATTTCAACTTGTAAGTATTAGTTTACAAATGTGGATACTACTTTCACAATGCATAGAGTACCCGTCTTTACTAGTAAAGTTTATAATACTAATATTGTGATATTAATATTATACAATAATTAATAATATTTTTTCAAGTATTATTACTTTCTACTAAATGGTTTGCGCTTTCAGCTATTAACCTAAACTTTCGACCAAAACTCCTTATTTCAAATTTGGGCTCTAAATTCGACAAATGGCCAATTAGCAAATGTGTATTTTGGCCAGTAGAGTTTGGGCAAAATAACTATGAATCAATAAATGATTATTATTAGCAATTGCAGTTCCTGGTACAGTCTCTAAACAAGCCTATGGCAAAAACAGGGATTAGATCAGCTAGAGTCCATAATTTGTCAAGATGAAAGAGGGAGAGAAACGGCGGCGGAACGAGAGAGAACCGGATGGCAAGCATATTGTTTAATAGATAAAATATCTTCCCAGGCATTAGTGCAGTTTCCATACTTCTAGTAGGTGGTAATGAAAAGTTGCTCATCAAAAGCCTCATTTGTACTCATTGTGAAAACTAGAGAGATCGGATAACCTATCACCTATCACGCATCACCTTTTAAAAGGTGCCCATATCAACGATAGAAGCTCAGGTGAGTTATGAGGGTTAGTTGAGTATGAAAACATATTCTCACGTAGATGCTCATGGTCATGCTTCTGCCCCACAAACAAGGCCCTCTAAGTTGGCTAACAACAAGCTGCCATTCAAGCAGTGGATAAGTTATCCTAGTTAATCACAATTTCCTCACAGAAATCTATAAGGTGATTAATCATGAACAATCATTTGAACTGTGCAATATGTAACCCTTTTGGCATCACTAGTGTTTGCGTAATAATTCTACTGATTAGCATATGGAAAATCTTTCAAAAATATTTTGTCGCCACTGAACTTTTATCAGTTGTGTCACTTCCTGGACGCGTGTTTATTCACGACTTGTTTTCCTCATTGAACTCCCAAGGAATGTTGTCACATTGGGAATAGGATCCGAGGGGTATCTACTTGTATGTACTGTCATTCCTCTATAATGCCCCAGAGTACACATCAAGCAAGTTTCAACCGAGAAGCAGAAAGAAGAACCCCTTGCTATTTCAAAAGTCTTGAGGATGTTGTGATAGCAAAGAGTTTCACTGATGTGATTTTTCACATTTTCAAGTTTTGAAGATGTGATAGCAAAATTTTTTATTGATTGTGAACAAGCGATTACAAAACTAACAACTTATTTTCCCTTCAAATTAATCTCCTTGTGAACTAATTTTCAACCAATCAAAGCACATACATGTTTATATGAGCTGTTAATGGGTTGTTACATAACTGACTGTCATATAAGCTAGAGGAAACAGGTTTATGCTTCAATCATTTATCATATTTTAGTCATTTCTATCCTAAATGCTTGTATCCATCTAAGAGTAGAATGAAACGGTTCTTACGGAAAACTTGTCAACAAATTATTACAACTAATGACTGACTGATTGAGTACAAAGTAGTTGAATTGCGACTACAAATATATATTGGATGATGAGAAACTCGTATCTTAAGGTGTTTATAAGTCAGACTTGAATGTAAGTGCCATTGAGTTGATTATTGTGGAGCAAGTTATTAGTGACTAATTAGTTAATTAAGTATTAAAAGAAACTGCTCGTATTTTGAAAAGTGTTTTCTGCAATAAGTTCCTTGATAAAATTTTGAGCAATAAACATTGTAACAGCACAGGGGTATTTATTTATCTGTACGTATAGCTTTTTATAGGCATCAGTAAATCATATATAAAGGTTTTGAATAAATACTGGAAATCTCTTAAATCTCTAAATATATTGTCCTAGTTCATAGGTTGTATAAAGCTTAGTGGGAGTAGTTGATTCTTACACTGGGGTAGCATTTTATATGGATTATACAGTTGTACACTTCAGACAATGCGTAAATCAACATGTAGCTGGTAGTCAGCTACTGATAACTAGAAGGAAATGGTTCCCCCTGTCCCTGATGCTGTACAGCCATTCAAAAGTTGTGTAACAACTTGGAAAGCATATATAACCCTTGACTCCTTCACTGCAGTCATTCTTGCTCCAAACTTCCAAAAAGACACTAGATAATTGTTCTAAAGAATGGCTCAAACAGGTGAAAAAACATGTCAGTCTAAATATCAAGACTCATTTGCTTCTCTCTTTCTATTTGTAATTAGAGACGTAGAGACGTAGAGAGTTAGAGACGTAGGAATTCTTACCTTCTTTGGTCTGTTAGAGTTTATATATTCTAGCATGTTCCCCTTCATCATTGTATTTCTCCAGATTCTCATCATAACCCAATGGAAAAGAGTTTACCTGTTGATTCAAAAAGTGCTAGCGCCGATGATCAAGGTTATCCAACACAGTTGAGCGCTCTAGAATATTCAGAGTTTTCAGCAGCTGAGGGATATCCACAACAACCTGTAGCACAAGGATACCCACAACAGCCAGTTGCACCAGGATATCCACAACAACCTGTAGCACCAGGATATCCACAACCACCAGTTGCACCAGGATATCCACAACAACCAGTAGCACCAGCCTATCCCACCAACCAGGTGTTTTATACTCCACTGACAAATCCTCCTAATGACTATCTAGCTCTGTCCATCTTCACGACAATCTTTTGCTGTTTCTGGATTGGTATCGTAGCAATTTACAAATCAACCAAAGTGAGAGACTTAGCAACAAAGGGTAGGTGTGAAATTTTTCAATAAATCTGGAAAATAGATGTGTTTGTATTTTAATAAAAGTATTTACATACTAGATATACTTTGAAAGCACTTTAAATAAGAAGATTGATCTCTTTTGTTCTATGGACTTGCACAACTTCTACTCATACCACTCTTATCGACTCATACCTACCCTTATCAACTGATATCTACTCTTATCAACTCATACTTACTTTTATCAACTAATACCTACTCTTATCAACTCATACTTACTCTTATCAACTCATACTTACTCTTACCAACTCATACCTACATTTATCAACTCATACCTGCTGTTGCAAACTTGTATTGAGTTGTACCAGCTTTCAAATATTGTTGGTTCTCTTACAGGCTTGACCATTCTTACCCACATTTCCTATTATGAAAAGAACATTTGCCGGCCAGTCTGTGACTTTTTCTATCTCTATTCTTGGCACTGTTAAATGACTCTCTAGTGACTGCAAAAAAGACTCAAGTTGTTAGGTGTGATTCCAGCATGTTTCTGACCAGACTCTGTTATCAGGTCTTTGACCTGACTTTTCTATCAGATCTCTAATCTAACTCTGTTATCAGGTCTCTAATCTGATTCTACTAACATGTATACAAAACTCAAATAATGCCTTCAATTTGTTGTAGGAGATGCAACTGCTGCAGCCGAAGCTTCCCAAACTGCAAGGGTATTGAATATTGTAGGAATTATTTGTGGTATTATCACTATTACAGGTCTCAGTGTATATTTGTACTTCGCATATGACTCTGTGATTTATTGAAATTAGTTGAACTAAAGTGACGTAAGTTTTATATGATGCTTTTTAAAACATTTGCTTTTACATTTTATAGTTTATCTAGTATAGTCTGTATAATCAATCAATCAATCAACTCAAATCAGCTCAAATCAATCAACTCTGAGGAGTTCAGTTCATATGGTACTTCATCCTTTTTATCTTAAATATTTATTTCTTATTCAACTTTTCACAGATTGTTTCAAGTGCAATTTTACTGCAATTCAGTTGAAATTTATTTTTATTGCTTTTTGCATAATCATATATTTACTAGTTAATAACAACTAGTAGTTCTTTGAATGGGTTCAGAATTGAAGACTCCATGTATCTTTACTTATATGCCAACATCAATGTATCAATTTCAAGTATTTGGATAGTTATTGGTTGATTTTTCCTTGAATAAATCCAAAACTCAAGATACTTTCTACAGATCTGCTGTTGTTCATAGTGATAGTATATCAACCTACCGGACTAACAGATAAAAGTAGCTGCAAATTTTCATCACTTACTTCTGATAAATTCTGATGCAGTTGTTTTGAGCAATATAAATGATAAATTCAGTCAGAAGTTTTTTTGTTTTAGTCCAAATGTAAATAATACGTGCCACCCTTTTTATTTACAATGATAAAATTTATTGCAGCCGATCATGGGCTAGAAATGCAGTTCCATTCACTATCACAATAAAATTACATTTATATAAATCCTTTAAGTCTAACAAGTACAGTAAATAGATGACTCTATAACATTTTTTGGTTACATTTTCCGTGTTAAAAAACTTCTAAACCAGCAGCACAAAATATCTGGAAAGGTATATAGATCAGATCTTGAGTGTTGAATTGAGGCTCCTCTATGAGCAAGACTCACTCAGTGCCTTGTTATTGTGTGATGTATTTAGTTCCGCTGCTATAACCAACCACATAGTTAGGCATGTGGTGGAAGATCATCATGGCCAGAGCCGGATGCAGAGCCGACATCGGGAGGTGACCGCTGCCACAACTGGGCCAAGCCCCGACTCAGTAGACGATACGACTGCCGGTAATATTTTCGGTTGGTTAAAGGTCGGCTGCCGAGTGGACAATTTTACCAAAAGGTGGAGCTAGTCAAGTAGCAATAAGTATAAAAGGAGCTACCGATACGACAATAATCAGAGCACCTGGAAGTTTCATCCTGTACAGTTATTTGTATGTGCTCTACTTTTGACTGTGTTATATACCGTAAAACCTGTATTCGAATGCCACCTTTATTTGAAGGCCACCTCTATTTAAACACCACCATAGGAGAAGAGTTGAAAAATAGGGTGCAACCCTTTATTTGAAGGCCACCGTTATTTGAAGGCCATCTATGTTTGAGCGACACTTTGATATTCATCATGCTAATGAGTAATAAAAGGTACCTAATTAGGCGTATTGTATTAAAAGACAGGTGCAATTTTGATGAACTTTGAGTTTTGTGGGCCAATATTAAATGCATTGAGATCGAGCCTACTACATTGAGGCCTGGGCATTCAATTAAAACGCTTCTACCACATTAGCTGTGTGTTAAACTTTCTCAAAGCATATAAACCTATCAGCTTTGGCAGACATGTCAAATCGTCTTTAATTGTCAAGTTGTGTAAGTGATGTGGGCTGATCAATGCTCTAGACGGCTCTGAGGATACCAAAATTCATTGTTTCAGGTCAGACCGCCCTATTAAGACTGTACCAAAATGTCTCTAGCAAGCGTGGGCAAATCCTGGCACTACCAATAAAAATAACAACCAACTATTCGACATTGATAAACAAGTTCTAGAGAACGACGAGAACTGTTGCAATAGCGATGCATCATTTGATTTTCATTGTTAAACATTTTGTTACTTGCCAGTAATCAACATGTTATTTTTTATTGTATATCTTGTATCATATTTCGTGCCTTATAATTTTATGCTAGTTGTTACTTTTTTGTTCGCAATTCGTTAAATGAAATTTACATTTTCATAGTTCTGAGAAGCTAATTAAAAAATTGAACGGCACCCTTTTATTGAATGCCACCTCTAATTAAACACTATCCTAAAAAAGAGCTGACAAACAGAACGCCATGGCGTTCAAACCAAGGTTTTTCAATAATTGAGAAACACACATTTATTGCCTTGCGCTCGAGTGGTTTGTTTTTTGTGAAGCACATGGAAGTAATAAGTCAGTTTTTTTACAATGGTGGCAGTGGTGTGATAGCAGATCCCAACTCTACAGAAAGCAGTACACTTCTGGATGCTCTAATCGAGGCTATCCTAGTGATAGTAAGGGGAAAGCTGCTTTAACCGAGCCTATCCTAGTGATAGTGAGGAGAGAACACCGGAAAAAACAAGTGCTCTAAAGTGAAAACACCTCCTGATCACGGAGTGTTTTGGCTGCCCAAAGGACAGCTCAAACTCAGAACTCAAACTCAAACCTGAACTCAGAGCTGCTCTTTTGGCAGGTCTCCCAAAGGGCAGCTCGTCTCCAAGAGTCGGAGAGGTACTTTCATTAGGGTTAGCAACATGGCAAGTCATGGGTTTCTTCATTAGTCGATTCCAGGAAGTGACAGAGGCAAACATTTAAATGGAAGTCAACAGCCTGCTCCATTTGCGAGGAGCTCTTAGAGAGATGGCAGAAAAATAGGGTCAAGCTAACTGAATGAAGCTATCTTTGACATGCTGCAAGCTTAGTTTGGCATCTTTTCCAGGCAGGCTCGGTATAAACTGAGTACCTTGAGGAGAGCCACAGCCATTACCCTCTAAGAACAGCAAGTGACAAACAGCAAGTGAAAGGGCTAACTCGAGTGGTTTACGCAGACTTGCCAGCGCCTTACCGATTAGACTATGTCAATGAGCTGTTTTACAGCACCCTTAACATAACCTGAAGTGCTGTAAAACAGCTTTTCAAAGCTGACAGCCCACCTGCCACAATGAAGAGACAGAGCAAGGAGCCAACTAGCAGCCCGCCTGCTCTGCCCAGTAGATGAATCGAAGAGCTTTTAGCCCAGACCGAGTCACGTTCAAAGTGACTAGACTGATTGCTAAAAGACAGGCTATTAAGTGACAGCTGCCACTGACGGGAAATAGCGCTCAGTACTGCCAGATTAGGACGAGCTCGAAAACTACCTGAAGAGGAACGAGTGTTTGTGGAGACTGAGGTCTAGCGCCTGGAGTACGGCGCATGAAAGCATTGTCTTTAGTCACAGCTGATCTTTCTTTTTGACACTGAATGAACAGTTTCCAGGGCCTCCTTTGGGGAGTAGACTATGGTGGAAGATAGTTGAGGCCAGAGTCGAGCACCAAGCCAACACCGAGGAGGTGACCAAACCACGTTCAGACTGAGCCTCGACTCAGCAGGTGATACAATTGCCAGTAATACTTTTGGTCGATCGAAAGTCAACTGCTGAGTTGACTGTGCTACCAGCAAACGGAGCCAATCAAGTGGCGGTAATTATGAAAAAAGCCACCGAAGCCACGAAGACCAAAGCGCGTAGAAGTCTTATCCTATCCAGTTATTTAATTGTAGGTGCAATACTCTTAACTGTATTATATTTTTTGTCTAGGTAAAATAGAAAGTCAATTCATTCAGCTCCTGATTGTCACTAGAAGCATCACAAACTTACTGAGTAAGAAAAGGTTTTACAGGCTTTTTTAGGGTGCACCGGACTTGCTCGAAGAGAGTGACAGCCATGGCTTCATGGCCGACGGGACAGAGTAGTCATTTTACGTAGTAGTACAGTTGCTGAAACGACTCCGTAATGTAAAGATCAAGGAGGTCTCTGTAGTGAGCCACATCAGCGAGGATGTCATTTTGGAAATGCAATTTTTTGTGGTTTACCAATGTGCCATAGAATTTCAACAGCCAATGTTTCTCATCAACAGGCAACCATTGACATGTCCAGATAGACATGGGCAACTGTTATTGAACAAAGTGGTGAGAGACATCATGGTACCACCTTGGACAGAAATGGCCATTCTATGTTGAATCAGTATCCTGAACTACTGTTTGTTGAGGTTGATAAAGAGCCGCTCAAAAGGGCTCTTTCGCTAACTACAAGTTTAAACTGGCCTGAGCCAAAAGGAAGTGTAGTCATCTGGTATCTGAACCTCACCGACAAACCTCTGAAGCTCTAAGCCAGCCTAAGGTCAGCACTGCAGGAAAGCAGGGGGCCACCAGATGGATGAGGAACAGCCTCTTTCCTGTTTAGACTTCACAGCCCAGAATGCAAAGCACAGGAGATATAGGTGCCAGCCTACCTGGAGGACTTGTTTCAAGCAGCAAGGAAAAACCATGAGAAACCGGGACAAACTGAGTCATTGGACAGACTACGGACGAGCTATCAGGCCACATTCAGCACGGGAGAAAAAGATTTGGGTCGGCCCTCCAAAATGGAACGTTTAATTTACATTTGGCTTAAGTAAAAGACTGGACTTATTCATCAGCCCCCATCCCACAACCACTGGTTCAAACTAGAAAAGGAGGCTAAGGAAAAATGCCAGGTCCAGGATCTTCTTAGTAAGGGACTCATTGAGCTCACCGAAGGTGCCTGGAGTTCTACTATGGTGTTTGTCAAAAGACGTTTCTGTGATGACTACCGTTGACTAAAAGATGTCACAGAGCAGGACGCTTAACCCCTTCCAAAAATCAAGAATAGCCTTGATGTTGTCTCCTGCTGCAAGTTCTCCAGCACATTGGATCAGTGGATCAATGGCTACTAGCAAGTGCCTTCAGATGTCAATGCATAGGAGAAGTTAGCACTTGCCTTTTGCTCTGTCTTGTGGAAGTAAAAGGTCCTACCATTTGGGCTCTTCTCTACTTCTGCTTCAGCCACTCTTCAGAGGCTGTTGGAGCAGGTTCTTCATGTCCTTCATTAGCAGATGTTCTACTCTACTTAGATGACATCATAGACATTGCACCAGATTTTGACGCACGCCTGCAGGAGGTGCTCCAGCGGCTGAGGAGAGCAGGACAAGCTCAAGCCAGCCAAATGCAGACTTTTCCAGTTACAGTAGATGCTCCAATAACGTAAATTACATATAGCGTAAAAAATACATTTTAAGTCTGTGCTTCCTACTAGGTAAAAGGTTCCATATGACATACAGTTTCAAGTCGAGCAAGTTCTCAAATTCAATTTGAATGTCAATATATCTCACCCCAATTGCAAAAAATGGCGTGCGAATAGCGGTATATCATTTATATACACAACTTTTACGACTTTTTCATGATATATCGTCAAATGTGTTGACAGAACAGAGAATAAGATAGCTGCGCAACTGTTTATAAATACAAAGGTGATCGATTGGTGCAAGTGTTATATCATTGGCCTACCAATCAACGTATGACGAGTTGGAGTATCATCAAAAGTTCTCTTTTATTTTAAACTTGACCCTTCGCAACAAATAGATGACAAACAGGTAGTATCACTCTTTTTGTAGTATAAATATTTTGTTGTTATGCTTTATTTCAAATGTATAAAATATTTGTTATCATTTTTACTTTGCAGAATGAGCTTCGCTGTTTAAAAAAAAGTAAGCAAATTGTTGTAAATGAATGTCGAAGATGTGCGCTCCCCATCAATTTATTGTAAAAATTATTGCAGTCAAGGTTTATAAAACCCGTGAGAAGGTTAAAAAAAGAGAACAGTTGTTGATGCAAACCAATAATACTGCAGTTACGATACAGCCCACCAATCAAAAAAGTTAAATCAAGTTTTTCTTTTTGTATGACCAATGGGATGAGTTTGAATAGATCCTAAATAGACTAGACAAGTTATATGTATTTTACTGCTCTTATAACAAAAAATCCCTTCAACCTAAACATTCTTGAAAAGGAACTACTTATGTTGTGGGGAGGCTTACTGTACATACAAGTGCTCTACCTGGGTCACGTGTAAGCAAAAAAGGAGTGGCTACTAACCCTGAGAAAGCACAGCCTCTTTGAAAATGGCGGACTCTAGTGGGCTCAGAGAGCAGCAAGGAGAATGCGTAAGAGATGGTCGATGCGGAGGCGTGTATACTGCTTTAAGTGGTTCCATTACCTGAAAGTACGCAGTTGACTGACTTCCAAATTTAAAAAGATCATTTGCCACTCAGTAATGACAGGCACAAGCGCATGGAAAGAAAGGCCAAAAAGAACCCCAGGAACATTCGCCAGCACCTTCAAAGAATCAGCCAGCTCGGACTGCAAAAGAACCAGCCAAGCCTCTAAAGAGACCAGCCCAGCCTTTGAAGCTTTAGCCAGAAGGGGCTGTCGTCAGGGACAGGTACCTTCACGGATTCCTAACCCAAATCCTGGGATGTCGACTGGCCAGCTGGTTATTACGCCATTAGCAAGAGAAAAAAGCCCGGCAACTGATGGCTGATAGTCAGCATTGAAATGAGGTAGCAAACGTGATGACCGATATTCTGCATCAACGGTGACAGACGTTTTCAGACAGGCAGGTGGTACAAAGGGGGTTGTAATACCTAAAACAAAAAGCTTCACTGCCGCTGCTCTGGGCCTAGGTCATCACTCCTACGGAGTGTTATTTAAAGACTCCTTTGGCCTCTAATGAGGAGAGTGTAACAGAGGGCCAGGCCCAGGACTGAGCAGGTACTATATGACACATTTTTACACTTGTTATCAAATCAAACGTGCAAAATGATCAGCTACACACCGTAATACAGTTATTGAACTAGTTTACATTTTTTAAATTATCCACAAAAATATGGATCTTTCCAAGCCTAACTTGTTAAGCTGCCTTAGTTTTGACAGACTGAGAATTTTAAATGATGTTTGTACTTCTCATGAGGGATATCTCCTGCAGATATCTTCTTTGCACATATCCTATAGCTATATCTTCGATACATATCTTACAGCTATCTCATTCATACATCTCGAGAAAGCTTTCTCATTTGTACATGTTCTAGAGATATCTCCTTTGGTACATCTCCTACAGCTATCTCCTCTGTACATCTCCTACAGCTATCTCCCCTGTACATCTCTTGCAGCTATCTCTTTTGTACATCTCCAGCAGCTATTTTCTTTGGCACGTGCCCACAGGTATCTCTTTTACACATTTTTTGCCGCTATCTCCATTGCACAACTCATATAGTTACCTTATTTGTACATCTCCTACAGATGTCACCTTTGTACATTTCATACAGCTATCTCTTTTGTACATCTCCTACAGCCATCTCCTTTGTACATATCATACAGTTATATCCTTTGTACATCTCATACAGCTATCTCCTTTTGTACATTTCTTACAGCTATCTCCTTTGTACATCTCATACAGCTATCTCCTTTGTACATCTCATACAGCTATCTCCTTTGTACATCTCATACAGCTATCTCCTTTGTACATTTCCTACAGATATCTCCTTTGTAAACCTCATACAGCTATCTTCTTTGTACATCTCCTTCAGCTATCTCCCTTGTACCTCTCATACAACTTTCTCCTTTGTACATCTCCTACAACTATCTCCTTTGTACATCTCCTACAGCTATATCCTTTGTACATCTCCTACAGCAATCTCATTTGTACATATCATACAGTTATCTCCTTTGTACATCTCATACAGCGATCTCCTTTTGTACATTTCCTACAGCTATCTCCTTTGTACATCTCATACAGCTATCTTCTTTGTACATCTCCTTCAGCTATCTCCCTTGTACATCTCATACAACTTTCTCCTTTGTACATCTTCTACAACTATCTCCTTTGTACATCTCCTACAGCTATCTCCTTTGTACATCTCCTACAGCAATCTCCTTTGTACATATTATACAGTTATCTCCTTTGTACATCTCATACAGCAATCTCCTTTGTACATATCATACAGCTATCTCCTTTGTACATCTCATACAGCTATCTCCTTTGTACATATCCCACAGCTATCTATTTTGTACATCTCCTACAGATATCTCCTTTGTACATCTCATACAGCTATCTCCTTTGTACATCTCATACAGCTATCTCCTTTGTACATATCCTACAGCAATCTCCTTTATACATCTCCTACAGCTATCTCCTTTGTACATATCCTACAGCTATCTCTTTTGTACATCTCCTACAGATATCTCCTTTGTACATCTCATACAGCTATCTCCTTTGTACATCTCATACAGCTATCTCCTTTGTACATCTCCTACAGCTATCTCCTTTGTACATATCATACAGTTATCTCCTTTGTACATCTCATACAGCTATCTCCTTTTGTACATTTCCTACAGCTATCTCCTTTGTACATCCCCTACAGCTATCTCCTTTGTACATCTTATACAGCTATCTCCTTTGTACATCTCATACAGCTATATCCTTTGTACATCTCCTACAGCTATATCCTTTTGTACATTTCCTACAGCTATCTCCTTTGTACATCTCATACAGCTATCTCCTTTGTATATCTCCTACAGCTATCTCCTTTGTACATCTCCTACAGCTATATCCTTTGTACATCTCCTACATATATCTCCTTTTGTACATTCCCTACAGCTATTCATATGTTCCTTACAAATATTGCTTGTAGTAAACCAAGACTGAGATAAACACAATTTGCAGTTGATAAAATAAAGTGAAAGATTATACCTTCATTTAGTTAGTTTGAGACGGTTATTTCTAGAAAGCTTGGGTCACTCATAGGCCATTCAAAGATGTTCATATCAGATATAGAAATCCAGGTACATGCCAGCATTACATTGCAATGCAGAGGTATAATAGGAGTTCGCCCACGGTCTCAATTTATTATAGGCTATAAATATTGCTAACATAATATCACGAAAATGATGAAGGATTTTGCTTGGTGATGATCGTGCTTTTGCCCCACAAACATGGTGCTCTAAACAGGCAAACAACAAGCTACCATTCAAGCGGTGAATAAGCTACCTTGGTTAATCACAATCTCTACAGAGATATCTATAAAGGCGAACAGTCATTTGAACTGTGCATAATGTAACCTCTTTTGGCCTCACTGGCGTTTGTGTAATAATTCTACTAATGAGCATATGGAAAATTTTCCTTTACATTTTGTCTTTGCTGAACTGTTATCAGTTGTGTCACTTCCTGCCCGCCGTGTTTATTCTAGCCTTGTTTTCAACATCGTAACTTCAAGGACTGTCGTCATACGTGTGAATATGTGAATATGATCCGAAGAGTGAGTACTGGTATGTACTGTCATTCTTCTATAATGCCCCAGAGTACACAAGCACATTTCAACCAAGAAGCAGAAAGGAAAACCTGCTGCTCTTTCGAAAGCCTTGAAGATGTGATAGCAAAGAGTTTTATTGATTCTGAAAAACTCATTACAAAACTAACAACTTATTTTCCCTTCAGATTAACGTCCTTGTGAACTAATTTTCAACCAATCAAAGCACATACATGTTTATATGAGCTGTTATTGGGTTGTTACATAGCTGACTGTCAAATAAACTAGAGGAAACAGGTTTATGTTTCGATCATTTATCAGATTTTAGTCATTTTATCTTAAATGTTTGTATCCATCTAAGAGTAGAATAAAACGGTTCTTGCGGAAAACTTGGCAACAAATTATTACAACCAATGACCAACCGTTTGAGTACAAATTAGTCGATTTGAGACTACAAATATTTATTGGATGTTGAGAAACTCGTCTCTTAAGGTGGTTATAAGTCAGACTTAAATATACAAGTGCTATAGATTTGATTATTGCAAAGCAAGTTATTCGTTATTACTTAATTTTTTTAAGTACTAAAAAAACTGCTTGTATTTTAAAAAGTTGTGTTTTCTGCAATAATTTCTTTGATAGCATTTTGAGCAATTAACATTGTAACAGAACTGAGATATTTATTTATCTGTACGTATAACTTTTTATAGGCATCAGTAAATCATACATAAATGTTTTGAACAAACTCTGGAAATTTCTTGAATACATAATCTAAGTACAATGTCCTATTACATAAGTTATATAAATGAAAACCTGTATTTCCAGATTTTCATAAAATCTAAAAATTTTCTTAAATCTTTAAACACACTGTCCTATTACAAAGGTTATATAAAGCAGTGATTATCATAGATATAGTAAACCCTAGATATGCGAATAAGCAAAACAAGTGAGGCCTATAATTAGCATGACGCAACGTCATGCTAATTATAGGAATGATGACATTCCACCACGCCGCAACGTCATGGTGATGTGCAAAGCGAATCAGCTGATCTATTAACTCCTATTGACTTAGCACTAAAAACTGCTCAATTTTTCCATAGTTTGTGCATCTGAGACTGCATATTTTATTGAAAATATGTAAAACTTATAAGCAGTAATACTTCAACTTACGAGTGCCCTAACGTAGGCTAATCTAACGAGTGCCAATCTAGGGTTTAATATATCTATGGTGAGAATAGTTAATTCTGACACTGGGGTAGCATTTTATAAGGATTATACAGTTGTTTACTACAAAAAGACAAGCCGTCAACTAGGTAATATTCACTAGAAGGAACTGATCACCATTGTCCCTGATGCTGTACAGCCATTCCTTCGTTGTGCAACAACTTGGCAAATATATATAACTCTTGACTTCTTCACTGCAGTCATTCTTGCTCCAAATTTCCATAAAGACACTAGATAATAGTTCTAAGAATGGCTCAAACAGGTGAGAAAGCATGTCAGTCTAAATATCAAGACTCATTTGCTTCTCTCTTTCTATTTGTAGGCCTAATTAGAGACATAGCAATTCTTACCTTCTTTGGTCTGTTAGAGTTTATATATTCTAGCATGTTCTCCTTCATTGTTGTATTCTTCCAGATTCTTATTATAACCCAATGGAAAAGTGTTTACCAGTTGATTCAAAAAGTGCTGGCGCCGATGAACAAGGTTATCCAACACAGTTGAGCCCCCTCGGATATTCAGAGTTTTCAGCAGCTGAGGGATATCCACAACAACCTGTAGCACCAGGATATCCACAACAACCTGTAGCACCAGGATATTCACAACAACATGTAGCACCGGGATATCCACCACAGTCCGTAGCATCAGCCTATCCCACCGACCAGGTGTTATATACTCCACTGAGAAATCCTCCTAATGACTATCTAGCTCTGTCCATCTTCACGACAATCTTCTGCTGTCTCTGGATTGGCATCGCAGCAATACGCAAATCAAGTCAAGTGAGAGAAGCAATACGAATGGGTAAATGTGTGATCTTGCAATACAATGGTTGTCATAACTCACATTGAGTTTTACCAGCTCATAGTTATTCTTACCAACTCATACCTACTCTTATCAACTCATACCTACTTTTATCAACCCATACCTACTCTTATCTACTCATACCTACTCTTATTAACTCAGACCTACTCTTATCAACTCATACCTGCTTTTACCAATTCATACCTACTCTTACCAACTCATACCTACTTTTATCAACTCATACCTACTTCTATCAACTTATACCTACTCTTATCAGCTCATACCTACTCTTATCTACTCATACCCACTCTTATCAACTCATACCCACTCTTATCAACTCATACCTACACTTATCAATTCATACCTACTCTTATCAACTCATACCCACTCTTATCAACTCATACCAACACTTATCTATTCGTACCCACTCTTATCAACTCATACCCACTCTTATCAACTCATACCTACACTTATCAATTCATACCTACTCTTACCAACTCATACCTACTCTTATCAACTCATACCTACTCTTATTAACTCATACCCACTCTTATCAGCTCATACCCACTCTTATCAACTCATACCTATTTTTATCAACTCATACCTACTCTTATCAACTCATACCCACTCTTATCAGCTCATACCTACTCTTATCAACTCATACCCACTCTTCTTAACTCATACCTACACTTATCAATTCATACCTACTCTTACCAACTCATACCTACTTTTATCAACTCATATCCACTCTTATCAACTCATACCCACTCTTATCAACTCATACCTACACTTATCAATTCATACCTACTCTTATCAACTCATACCCACTCTTATCAACTCATACCTACACTTATCTACTCGAACCCACTCTTATCAACTCATACCCACTCTTATCAACTCATACCTACACTTATCAATTCATACCTACTTTTATCAACTCATACCCACTCTTATCAACTCATACCTACACTTATCAATTCATACCTACTCTTACCAACTCATACCTACTCTTATCAACTCATACATACTCTTATCAACTCATACCTACTCTTATCAACTCATACCTACTCTTATCAGCTCATACCTACTCTTATCAACTCATACCCACTCTTATCAACTCATACCTACACTTATCAATTCATACCTACTCTTACCAACTCATACCTACTTTTATTAACTCATACTCACTCTTATCAACTCATACCTACTCTTATCAACTCATACCTACACTTATCTACCTGTACCCACTCTTATCAACTCATACCCACTCTTATCAACTCATACCTACACTTATCAATTCATACCTACTCTTACCAACTCATACCTACTCTTATCAACTCATACATACTTTTACCAACTCATACCTACTCCTATCAATTCATACCTACTCTTATCAACTTATACCTATTCTTATCTACTCATACCTATTCTTATCTACTCATACCTACTCTTATCAATTCATATCTACTGTTATCAACTCATACCTACTCTTATCAACTTATACCTACTTTTATCAACTCATATATACTCTTACCAAATTATACCTAATCTTATCTATTCAAACCTACAAGCACAACAGCCCCTAATCACCTTTTTCTGTTATATCAGGAATATTTGTACACCAGTCAGTGACTCTTCGCTGTCTCTAATCTTGAGGCTATTAATTGACTCGCTGGTGACAGCAAAGAAGACTGAAGTTGTTAGCTGTGATTCCAGTATGTTTCTGGCCTGACTCCATTATTTGGTATACAAAATTCAAATACTGCTTTGCATTTGTTGCAGGAGACAGAATTGGTGCAGACTTAGCTTCCGACAGTGCGAAGAGCTTCAATATTGTGGGAATCATTTTAGGCATTATCATCATTGCAGGTCTGAGTGTATACTACTACTTCAAATTTTCTTCTGGATTTTAGTGATTTTAGTCAAACTAACGTGACTGTTAGCTTTATACATTTTCCTTCAAAGCAGTTTGTTTTTTAGTTTTTTTAGTTTACCCAGTATTGTCTTTGTAATCTTGCTCAAATCAATAAACACTGAGGATAACTGGTTGGTTTTTCTAAGCTGATGTTTCATCTTTCTTGTTTTATATATTTATTCCTTTTTCACATTTTTACAAATTGTTTAAAGTGCATTTTTTTAAATATCCAACCAATGCTCAACTTTTTTCTGTTGCTCTTTGCATAATCATATATTTACTAGTTATAACAGCTAATAGTTCTTTGAATGGGCTCAGAAGTACTTATGCATCAATCGGTGTCAAACGTATCAATTGGCGTCAATGTATCAAATGTATTAATCGGCATCACTGTATCAAGGTCAAGTATCTGGATAGTTATTGTTTGATACTTTCTTAAATAAATCTAAAACGCAAGATACTTTCTACAGTTCTGCTGTTGTTCATAGTATAGTATATCAACCTACTGGACTAACAGATAAATGTAGCTGTAACTTTTCATCATTTACATCTAATGAATTCTGATACAGTTGCTTTGAGCAATATAAGTGATAAATTTAGTCAGCAGTTTTCTTGTTTTAGTCAGAACCTCAATAATACATGCCACACTTTTAATTTACAATGATAAAGATTATTACAGCCGATCATGGGCTAGAAATGCAGTTCCATTTACTATCACAATGAAATGACATTTATACAAATCCTTGAAGTCTAGCAAATACGGTAAATAGATAGATGGTTATTTCTTGTTTACATTTTTAGTGTTAAAAAACCTTTAAACCAGCAGCACAAAAGATCTGGACAGGTAAATAGATCAGATCTTGAGTGTTGAATAGAGACTCCTCTACTAGCAAACTCACTCAGTGTCTCCTTAATATATGACGTGACTAGTTCTGCTGCTACGACCAACCACATAGTTAGGCATGCGGTGGAAGATCACCAACGCCAGAGCCGACAACCAAAGGAGATGATGGACGCCACAACCAGGCCAAGCCCCGACTCAGCAGGCGACATGACTGCCGGTAATACTTTTGGTTGGTCGAAGGTCGGCTGCCAAGCCAATCATGCTACCGAGATGCGAAGCCAATCAAGGAGGGATAAGTATAAAAGGAGCCACAGAAAAGACAAAAATCAGAGCACCTGGAAGTCTTATCATGTTCAGTTATTAGTATGCGCATTACTTTTGACTGTGTTATATACCACAAAACCTGTATTTGAACCTCACCTTTATTTGAAGGCCAACTCTATTTGAACACCACTATAGGAGAAGAGTGGAAAAATAGAGCGCTACCCTTTATTTGAAGGCCACCTTTATTTGAAGGCTATCTATATTTGAGCGACACTTTAATATTCATCATGCTAATGAGTAATCAAAAATACCTAACTAGGCATATTGTATTAAAGGACCAGTGCGATTTAAATGAACTTTGAATTTTGTGGGCCAATATTAAATGCATTGGCTACATATCAACCACATGAATAAACAAACATGTGACTAAACACACCTAGATCATGGTGCCTAGAGATCGAGCCTACTACATTGAGGCCTTGGCATTCAATTAAAACCCTTCTGCCACGTAAGTTGCGTGTTAAAATTTTTCAGAGCAGTATGGGAACAAACGTACTTATAAACTTTAGCAGACATGTCCAGCAGGCACAAATCCGAAGATGCTAGTTGTCAAGTCGCTGAAGGGATGTGGGCTGATCAATGCACTAGACGGTTATAAAGATACCAAAATTCATCGTTTCAGGTCAGACGACCCAATTAAGACTAGACCGGAATACATGCAGCACGCGCGGGCAAATGTTGGCATTAACAATAAAACTGACATTCAACTATTCGACACTGGTGAGCAAGTTCTAGAGAATGATGATAACTGTTGCAATAGCGATGTATCATTTATTTTCAACCTTGAACGTTTTGTTACTTGCCAGTAATCAACATGTTGTTTTTTATTATATTTCTTGTACCATATTTCTTTGTCCTATAATTTTATGTTGTTACTTTATTGTTCATTAAATGAAATTTAACATCTCAAAATTCTGAGAAGCTAGTTGAAAAGTTGAACGCCACCCTTTTATTGAGTGTCACCTCTGATTAAACGCAATCCTACAAAAGAGCAGAAAATTAGAACGCCATGGCATTCAAGTAAAGGTTTTTGGTATTCGAGAAATATATACATTTATTGCCTTGCACCCGAGTTGTTTGTTTTTGGGAAGTAAGTGGAAAAACTGAGTCAGTTCCTTTACACTAGCGGCAGTAGTGGGATCGCAGATCTCAACTCCACAGAAAACAGTAAACTTTTGAATGCTCTGACCGAGGCTATCCAAGTGATAGTAAGGATAGAGCGCCGGAGAAAACAAATGCTTCAAAATGAGACTACCTTCTGATCACGAAGTATTATACATGTAGCTGCTCAAATGACAGGTGAATAGGCTAGTGGGATAGGCTGGTGGGATAGGCTGGTGATAATGGCTGTTGTGGGTATTCTGGTGCTACTGGTTGTTTTGAGGTAGCAGTTGTCTCCTGGTACAACTGCTTGTTGTGGATATCCTATGTGGAGACTGAGGTTTAGCGCCTGGAGTATGGCGAATGACAGAATCGCCTTTAGTCACAGCTGATCTCTCTTCTCGATACTGAATGAACAGCCCCCAGGGCCTCTCTTTGGGAGTAGAGTGTAGTGAAAGGAAGCTACTGAGGAAGCTACAGCGAGGAAGCTACTGAACCACGTTTGAGCTGATCCTGTTACAGTAGGTGACACAACCGCCAGTAATACTTTTGGTTGGTCGAAGGTCGACTGCCGAGTTGACCATGCTTCAAGTAGCAATGAGTATGAGAGGAGCCACCGAAGTGACGAAGACCAGAGCACCTAGAAGTCTTATCCTATCCAGTTATTTATTTGTATGTGCACTACTATTGGTTGCATTATATACTTTTCCAGAAAAGATAGAAAGACAATCCAACCAGTTTCCGATTGTGACTAAAGCATCAAAAACTTGCTGAGTAAGCAAATGTTTGACAAGTTTTTTTTAGGGTGCATGGTATCTGCTCGAAAAGAGTGACTGCCATGGCTTCATGGCTGATGGGACATAGCAGTCATTCTACGGAGTAGTACAGTTGCCGATATGACTCCAGAATGTGAAGATCGAAGAGGTCTGTGTGGTGAGCCATATCAGCAAGAATTCCATCATGGAAATGCAAATTTTATTGGCTCACCAATGGGCCATGGTGTTTCAGAAAACAGTGTTCCCATTGACGTGAAACTGCTGACATGTCCAGATAGACATGGGCTAGTTAGATGGATAGAGACGATGTTAGTTAAGTTCGATGCAAGGATGGAGCATCGTGTCACTGCGGATTCAAGTCAGTATGCTTTAGGAGCTGCATTGCTACAAAGAGAGGGTCTCAACTGGTTGCCAGTTTGTTATGCATCAAGGATGTTGACAGATACTGAGAAAAGACATGCTCAGATAGAGAAGGAAGCATTGGCTGTGGTTTGGGCTTGTCAAAGATTTGACTTCTATTTAGTGGGTAGGCTCTTCGAGATTGAAACTGATCACAAGCCACTGGTTCCGCTATTGGGAGATAAAAACCTTTCCGACCTCCTTCTACGTGTACAACGCTTCAAACTCCGGAGGGTGAGGTATGATTACTCCAATTTCCACAGCCCGGGAGCCAGTATGAAAATTGCTGATGGTTTGTCTCTAACTTCTTATCCTAACCCTAAAGATTGTTCTCGAGAGGAGAAAGTAGAAGCTCACATATTTCACTTGGTGGCATCTGACCTAGTAGCTTGTGATGAGTTTGATAGAATTTGAAAAGACCTTTATACGGACTCAGCCTGTAGAATAGTTATGCATATTGCTCAGACAAGTTGGCCATTGAAGAAAGATGTTCCTCGTTCAGTTGGATAGTTTCTACCAGTTTAAAAATTAACTGTATGTGCAGGATGGATTGCTGTTGCAAGAAAATCGATCAGTAATTCCTGAAACTATTAGAAGGGGGATGCTAATTCAGATTCATGAAAGTCATCGGGGATTGGTGAAAAGCTGCAGAAGGGCTAGAGAATGCATTTGGTGACTGGGATCAACCAGCAGATACAGCAAATGGTATAAAATTGTGAGACTTGCCTGAAGCACTAGAAAATTCACCATCAGCCTCTGAAGCTGACGAATCTCCCCAAAAAGCTTTGGAGAGAAATTGGCTCAGACTTGTTCGAGTTTTTTGGCAAACATTATGTTCTTCTTGTCGATTGTTACTCTAAATGGGTAAAAGTATTTGAGATTAAAGAGAGAACATTGTGCTCGATAATTGCCAAGATAAAAAATGCCTTCACTAGGTTTGGGATAATGGGGTTGCTACAATATTAAAATGTTTAGTGACTTTGCAGCCCAATATGGGTTTCATCATGTAACAAGTAGCCCGAAGTACCCTGAGAGAAATGGTTTAGCTGAGAGGTCAGTTCAGACCGCAAAATGTCTGTGGAAGAAGTCAGAGGATTTTTTCAATTCATTTATGATATACTGAGCCACACCATTAGAAAGTGGGTTTTCACTAGGAGAATCGCTGCTGGGTCGACACACTCCTTCCGGACTTCTTGTATATGCTCTAAAAGAGAAAGGCCTTTTCGAGTTTAGGGATTTTATGTTCAAATATAGGAAGAAGAGACATTTTGATCGAAGGACTCATGCTAAGGCGTTATCATCTCTGGAGGTTGCGGACAGAGTTTAGAGAAAATGATGAGGCTGATGGTGCAGTAATCTCTTCGTCAGAGCAACCGGATTCATATTTTGTAGCACGAAAGGATCAGATAGTGAGACAAAACCGGAAACATCTTACGAGACTGTCTCCTGCACCTAATAATGACTGTGATCAAGATTGCCCAGGGAATTGGAACTCTCAGGAATTAAGGGCTGTGTCTGAAGCTGATAGCGAGTTCGAGGAAGTTTTGGATGATACTAATGTTGTAAGAACTAGGTCAGGTAAAATTTCTAAACCCAATCTTAGATACAAAGACTATCGTAAATAAACTGTTGTATCTAGTGACAATTAGGTTACGCCTCTCGGATATTTTTTGTTGCTTTTTTGCTAATTTACAGAATGTCCTGTTTGGTTGTTAGCAACTCTTTGGTGAAATACTGGGGTGACCACATGTCTAATGAAGCTAAAGTTATATGCTTACCTGGAGCTAAACTACTAGAGATCACCAGAACAGCTTGTGAAAAAATAAAGGTTGGTCCTTTTTATAAGTACATGTATATGCTTTTTCAGTCTGGTATTCTAGATTTGCATGAGAATGGTATTTCTAAAACCTCTTCTGAAAGGCTTCGCCTTCTTTGCGATACCTAAAGGATGTGCGCAGGGCCATTCCGAGGGCTATAATTCTGCAGATTTATCCTCCTTCCAAATCTTCGCAATTTGTTTGTGAGACCTACAACGGTCTAAGCCGCCTGATTCGGAACCCTAACCCTACCAGCACTCCCGCTACTGTCGCCCGCTTCTTCCACCAACGGAGTACT
This sequence comes from Watersipora subatra, assembly GCF_963576615.1. Lineage (NCBI taxonomy): Eukaryota > Metazoa > Bryozoa > Gymnolaemata > Cheilostomatida > Watersiporidae > Watersipora > Watersipora subatra. The sequence continues at coordinate 3,551,772 of NC_088711.1, forward strand.
GATAACAGTTGGAGAGTGAATGGGTCCCGCTTGGTTGATGACATACACCCTACACATGATGAGACCGCAAGAGTTGTCTCCAAACTATATGACTTCGTAGAAACTGAAGTTCAATGTGCTGTAAGAGGTGTGGAGGAATTTCCTGCTGAGACAGACAGAGCTGACAACAGCTCTACTGGGGTTTATGTTACGATTGATGAGATTTCCACCTATGAGAGGGTTGGGCGCATAATTCCAGAGAACAATAGGAAGCTGGAGGACCTGAGAAAATATTATGAACGAGAGCAGCAAGAGATAGAGGAAGAATGCATTGTAGCCATCAGAAATGTCATTGAGAGTAACAGCAAGACTTATCGGAAACCTCGCTAGGTCTCTTTTTCTGCTCTTCCTTTTTCTGTTCCTGCTTCCAGCAGCTCCAATCGTTCTCACAAGAGGAATTGGCTTTCCAGCCCTAGCTAAGCTTCTGTGGAGGATCCATCTGAGTCCTTGAGAGAGTTTATAACCCTTGACGAATACCACTTACTTACCACCTTAAACACTTTTTTGGGAGATACAGATTTTTCCGACTTCCTTTTGGTCTACACTCAGCTGCAGAAGTGTTTGAGAAATGTGTGGAGCAAGTGTTTGGTGATCTTGATGTTTCTATTTATTTTGATGATCCTATAGTAGCTGGAAAAGACCAAGCAGAGCACTATGAAAATCTAAGAAAGCTTCTAGAAAGAGCCCTACAAGCAAATGTGAATTTTAACAAAGAAAAAATACAGTTTAACGAATCAGAAGTAACCTACCTTAGACATATTGTCTCCAGCACAGGCCTGAGACCTGACCCTGCAAAGATTGAAGCAATTGAAAACGTGCCTGATCCTACTGATAAAGCTGGAGTACAACGGCTACTTGGAACTCTGAATTTCTCGCGAAGTTATTTGCTCACAATATCCACTCTTACTTTGCCCTTTAGAGAACTGTTAAAGAATGATGTGCTGTGGTCTTGAGCAAAGCCAAGCTTTCACTGCCATCAAACAACTACTGACCCAGGCATCGGTGTTGAAGTACTTTGATACTAACGAAAGAGTTGAATCGCAAGTGGATGCCTCTCAGTGTGAAATTGGAGCGATGCTTCTTCAGGATGGTCATCTAGTATCCTATGCTTCTCTGACAGAAACTGAGTGAAACTATCATCAAATTAACAAGGAACTTTTGGTGATAGTGTTCGGTTGTGAATACTTTAATCACTTTTTGTATGGTAGACTTATCAATGTGCAAATAGATCACAGCCCCTAGTAACTATTCACAAGAAACCACTACATAAAACTTCTCCGAGGCTGAAAAGACTGATGATGAGACTGCAGCGGTATGACTTGATGAAGTCAAGTATGTTCCTGGTAAAAACCTGCACATTTCTGACACCCTCTCACAAGCCTTTTTGAGCTCCCAAGATCCTACAACATCTTAACTGGAGGGGGAGCAGGTTGTCATGGTACACAGTCTAGAAGTATCTCATGACTTGGTTGCAAAACTGAAGCATGCTTATTCTCAGGATAACACCATGACAATGCTAAGAGATGCCTTGATGGAGGGTTTGGAACTGGTCAAAGAAAAGCCAAGCATCGGCTGAACTCTAGCCATTTTGTTATGTACTGGATGAGCTATATGAAGATGATGGTTTTCTGTATGTTGGTGAAAAACTTGTAATGCTTTCATCGGAGCACAGAGCTATACTGGAATTGTTACATTGAAGTCATGTTGGAGTACAGAAATGCTGTGTCCGAGCTAGACGTTCTGTGTATTGGCCAGAGTTAAATCTTGACATTAGGACACATGTAACCAGCTGCTCCACGTGTTGTAGGTTTGGCAACTGACAATAGAAAGAGCTTCTTCAGCCTCATGAAGTTCCCAAAAGACCATGGTACCATGTAGCAATGGACATCATGGAGTTGAAGTCTCACAGCTACAGTACTTGATAGTAGTTGACTGCTATTCCCATTTTGCTGAGTTGAGGTTAACCAGGAACAAACTGCCAGTGATGTTGTTCAAGCCTCGAAATTAATATTCTCGGTTCATGGAGTTCCCTGGTCTATACTAGCCGACAACATGCCTTTCAACAATCAACAGATACACTTGTTTGCCAAAGATTGGGGGCTTGACATCATCACTTCCAGTCCAAAATCTAACGGGATGGCTGAGCGTTTTGTTCAGACCATGAAGAACTGTGTGAGAAAGTGTGAAGATAGTAGAGATGACATTCACATGTTTCTGCTACTATAAAGGGGGAACTTCTTTCACTGGTAGTGTATATAGTCCCTCAGAAATGTTATTTAACCGTTGTCTTAAGACTAACCTGCCAATAACAACCCAGTCTCTCAAGCCCCTTCTACATACCTAAGATTGATGCTGCTTTAGAAAGACGTTGAGTAGAACAAAAGCAACACTATGACTCTACATCCGAAGCTCAGCAACAACTCACTGAAAAAGACAAAGTGCATGTCAGGACCAATCAGGAACGGTGTTGGTTGCCGGCCACAGTAATAGCTCGACACAAACAACCTCGTTCTTACTTTGTAGATAATGGCAGTGAAATAATGAGGCGCAACCGAGTACATTTAAAACCCAACAACACGTCAACAGATGTTTCTTCAGACCGGTCTCAGGAAAATGAGGGGGGTGACGACACAACTACCTGCTCAGAAGTGACATCTCATAAGCTATCTCCTTTGTACATCTCCTACAGCTATCTCCTTTGTACATCTCCTACAGCTATCTTCTCTGTACATTTCCTACAGCTATCTCCTTTGTATATCTCCTACAGCTATCTCCTTTGTACATCTCCTACAACTATCTCCTATGTACATCTCATACAGCTATCTCCTTAGTATTTCTCCTACAGTTACCTGCTTAGCACATCTCCTACAGATGTTGCCTTTGTACATCTCCTACAGCTATCTCATTTGTACATCTCCTACAGCTATCTCCTTTGTATATCTCCTTCAGCTATCTCCTTTGTATATCTTCTTCAGCTATCTCCTTTGTACATCTCATACAGCTATCTCCTTTGTACATCTCCTACAACTATCTCCTTTGTACATCTCATACAGCTATCTCCTTGGTATTTCTCCTACAGTTACCTTCGTAGCACATCTCCTACAGATGACGCCTTTGTACATCTCCTACAGCTATCTCCTTTGTACATCTCCTACAACTATCTCCTTTGTACATCTCATACAGCTATCTCCTTGGTATTTCTCCTACAGTTACCTTCGTAGCACATCTCCTACAGATGACGCCTTTGTACATCTCCTACAGCTATCTCCTTTGTACATCTCCTACAGCTATCTCCTTTCTATATCTCCTTCAGCTATCTCCTTTGTACATCTCCTACAGCTATCTCCTTTGTAGATCCCCTACAGCTATTTCCTTTGTACATCTCCTACAGCTATCTCCTTTGTACATCTCCTACAACTATCTCCTTTGTACATCTCATACAGCTATCTCCTTGGTATTTCTCCTACAGTTACCTTCGTAGCACATCTCCTACAGATGTCGCCTTTGTACATCTCCTACAGCTATCTCCTTTGTACATCTCTTACAGCTATCTCCTTTGTATATCTCCTTCAGCTATCTCCTTTGTACATCTCCTACAGCTATCTCCTTTGTAGATCTCCTACAACTATCTCCTTTGTACATCTCATACAGCTATCTCCGTGGTATTTCTCCTACAGTTATCTTCTTAGCACTTCTCCTTCAGCTATCTCCCTTGTACATCTCCTACAGCTATCTCCTTTCTATATCTCCTTCAGCTATCTCCTTTGTACATCTCCTACAGCTATCTCCTTTGTAGATCCCCTACAGCTATTTCCTTTGTACATCTCCTACAGCTATCTCCTTTGTACATCTCCTACAACTATCTCCTTTGTACATCTCATACAGCTATCTCCTTTGTATTTCTCCTACAGTTACCTTCGTAGCACATCTCCTACAAATATCTCCTTTGTACATCTCATACAGCTATCTCCTTGGTATTTCTCCTACAGCTATCTCCTTTGTATATCTCCTTCAGCTATCTCCCTTGTACATCTCCTACAGCTATCTCCTTTGTACATCTCCTACAGCTATCTCCTTTGTACATTTCCTACAGCTATCTCCTTTGTAAATCTCCTTCAGCTATCTTCCTTGTACATCTCCTACAGCTATCTCCTTTGTACATCTCCTACAGCTATCTCCTTTGTATATCTCCTTCAGCTATCTCCTTTGTATAGCTCCTACAGCTATCTCCTTTGTACATCTCCTACAACTATCTCCTTTGTACCTCTCCTACAGCTATCTCCTTTTTACATCTCCCACTGCTTTCTCCTTTGTACATTTCCTACAACTATCTCTTTTGTACATTTCCTACAGCTATCTCATTTGTATATCTCCTTCAGCTATCTCCCTTGTACATCTCCTACAGCTATCTCCTTTTTACATCTCTTACAGCTATCTCCTTTGTATATTTCCTACAGCTATCTCCTTTGTATATCTCCTTCAGCTATCTCCCTTGTACATCTCCTACAGCTATCTCCTTTGTACATCTCCTACAGCTATCTCCTTTGTATATCTCCTTCAGCTATCTCCTTTGTACATCTCCTACAGCTATCTCCTTTGCACATCTCCTACAACTATCTCCTTTGTACCTCTCCTACAGCTATCTCCTTTTTACATCTCCCACTGCTTTCTCCTTTGTACATTTCCTACAACTATCTCTTTTGTACATCTCCTACAGCTATCTCCTTTGCACATCTCCTACAACTATCTCCTTTGTACCTCTCCTACAGCTATCTCCTTTTTACATCTCCCACTGCTTTCTCCTTTGTACATTTCCTACAACTATCTCTTTTGTACATTTCCTACAGCTATCTCATTTGTACATTTCATGCCGCTATCTCCTTAGTACATCTCTTAGAGCTATTGCAGTGGTATAAAGTGATCGTTACCTTCACATTTTTACAGGTTGTTTCAAGTGCACTTTTTCTACAACTTTCTTCCTTGTATGTCTACTACAACAATATTTTTTGTACATTTCCTACAACCATATCTTTTGTATATTTCCTACAGCTATCTCCTTGGTACATCTCCTACAACTATCTCCTTTGTACGTATATCTTATAACTATATCTTTCGTATATTTCTTACAGCTATCTCTTTTGTAAAACTCCTACAGCTATCTCATTTGTACATCTCTTACAGCTATCTACTTTGTACATCTCAAACAGCTATCTCCTCTGCACATCTCATTCAGCTATCTCCTTTGTACATCTCAAACAGCTATCTCCTCTGCACATCTCATTCAGCTATCTCCTTGGTACATCTCCTACAACTATCTCCTTTGTACGTATATCTTATAACTATATCTTTCGTATATTTCTTACAGCTATCTCTTTTGTAAAACTCCTACAGCTATCTCATTTGTACATCTCTTACAGCTATCTACTTTGTACATCTCAAACAGCTATCTCCTTTGTACATCTCATACAGCTATCTCCTTTGCACATCTCCTACAACTATCTCCTTTGTACCTCTCCTACAGCTATCTCCTTTTTACATCTCCCACTGCTTTCTCCTTTGTACATTTCCTACAACTATCTCTTTTGTACATTTCCTACAGCTATCTCATTTGTACATTTCATGCCGCTATCTCCTTAGTACATCTCTTAGAGCTATTGCAGTGGTATAAAGTGATCGTTAGCTTTATACATTTTTCTTTAAAGCAGTTTGTTTTGTTATATTTTCTAGTTTATCCAGTATTGTCTGTGTTAAACACTGAGGAGAACCAATTGTTTTTTTTGGTATTTCATCTTTCCTATTTTATATTATTTATTTCTTTTTCACATTTTTACAGGTTGTTTCAAGTGCACTTTTTCTACAACTTTCTTCCTTGTATGTCTACTACAACAATATTTTTTGTACATTTCCTACAACCATATCTTTTGTATATTTCCTACAGCTATCTCCTTGGTACATCTCCTACAACTATCTCCTTTGTACGTATATCTTATAACTATATCTTTCGTATATTTCTTACAGCTATCTCTTTTGTAAAACTCCTACAGCTATCTCATTTGTACATCTCTTACAGCTATCTACTTTGTACATCTCAAACAGCTATCTCCTCTGCACATCTCATTCAGCTATCTCCTTTGTACATCTCAAACAGCTATCTCCTCTGCACATCTCATTCAGCTATCTCCTTGGTACATCTCCTACAACTATCTCCTTTGTACGTATATCTTATAACTATATCTTTCGTATATTTCTTACAGCTATCTCTTTTGTAAAACTCCTACAGCTATCTCATTTGTACATCTCTTACAGCTATCTACTTTGTACATCTCAAACAGCTATCTCCTTTGTACATCTCATACAGCTATCTCCTTTGTACATCTCATACAGCTATCTCCTTTGTACATCTCATACAGCAATCTCCTTTGTACGCCTCAAACAGCTATCTCCTTTGTACATCTCCTACAGCTATCTCCTTTGTACATCTCCTACAGCTATCTCCTTTGTATATCTCCTTCAGCTATCTCCTTTGTACATCTCCTACAGCTATCTCCTTTGTACATCTCCTACAACTATCTCCTTTGTACCTCTCCTACAGCTATCTCCTTTTTACATCTCCCACTGCTTTCTCCTTTGTACATTTCCTACAACTATCTCTTTTGTACATTTCCTACAGCTATCTCATTTGTACATTTCATGCCGCTATCTCCTTAGTACATCTCTTAGAGCTATTGCAGTGGTATAAAGTGATCGTTAGCTTTATACATTTTTCTTTAAAGCAGTTTGTTTTGTTATATTTTCTAGTTTATCCAGTATTGTCTGTGTTAAACACTGAGGAGAACCAATTGTTTTTTTTTGGTATTTCATCTTTCCTATTTTATATTATTTATTTCTTTTTCACATTTTTACAGGTTGTTTCAAGTGCACTTTTTCTACAACTTTCTTCCTTGTATGTCTACTACAACAATATTTTTTGTACATTTCCTACAACCATATCTTTTGTATATTTCCTACAGCTATCTCCTTGGTACATCTCCTACAACTATCTCCTTTGTACGTATATCTTATAACTATATCTTTCGTATATTTCTTACAGCTATCTCTTTTGTAAAACTCCTACAGCTATCTCATTTGTACATCTCTTACAGCTATCTACTTTGTACATCTCAAACAGCTATCTCCTCTGCACATCTCATTCAGCTATCTCCTTTGTACATCTCATACAGCTATCTCCTTTGTACATCTCATACAGCAATATCCTTTGTACGCCTCAAACAGCTATCTCTTTTGTACATCTCATAGAGCTATCTCCTTTGTAGGCCTCAAACAGCTATCTCCTTTGTACATCTCATACAGCTATCTCATTTGTACATCTCTTACAGCTATCTACTTTGTACATCTCAAACAGCTATCTCCTTTGTACATCTCATACAGCTATCTCATTTGTACATCTCATACAGCTATCTCCTTTGTACATCTCATACAGCAATCTCCTTTGTACGCCTCAAACAGCTATCTCCTTTGTACATCTCATAGAGCTATCTCCTTTGTACATCTCCTACATATATCTCCTTTGTACATCTCCTACATATATCTCCTTTGTACATTCCCTACAGCTATTCATATGTTCCTTACAAATATTGCTTGTAGTAAACCAAGACTGAGATAAACACAATTTGCAGTTGATAAAATAAAATGAAAGATTTTACCCTCGTTTAGTTAGTTTGAGACGGTTATTTCTAGAATGCTTGGGTCACCCACTGGCCATTCAGAGATGTCCATATCAGATATAGAAACTCGGGTGCATACCAACATTACAGTGCAATTCAGAGGTGTAATTGGAGATCGTCCAAGGTCTCAATTTATTATATAAATATTGTTAACATACATGTAATATCACAAAAATGATGAAAGATTTTGCTTGCTCATGACCGTGTTTCTACCCCACAAATACGCTACTTTAAGCTGGCTAACAACAAGCTGCCATTCAAGCGGTGGATAAATTACCCTGGTTAGTCACAATTTCCTCACAAAAATCTACAAAGTTGAACAATCATTTGAATTGTGAAATATGATGACATGAATAGCCAATGGAAAATTTACTTAACTAGCTTGTCTCTGCTAAACTTTTGTCTGTTGTGTCACTTCCTGGCTGCTGATTTTATTCACGGCTTGTTTTCCTCATTGAACTCCAATGAATGTCATCATATGTGTGAATAGGATCTACTATTCTGTACTGAATTATGTACTGTCATTCCTCTATAATGCCCCAGAGTCCACGTCGAGCAAATTTCAACCAAAAAGCAGAAAGGAAAACCTGGTGCTATTTCGAAAGCCTTGAAGATGTGATAGCAAAGAGTTGTATTGATTTTGAAAAAAATTACAAGATTAACAACTTTTTTGCCCTTCAAATCAATCTCCTTGTGAACTAATTTTCAACCAATCAAAGCACATACATGTTTATATGAGCTGTTAATGGGTTGTTACATAACTGACTGTCATATAAACTAGAGGAAACAGGTTTATGCTTCAATAATTTATCATATTTTACTCATTCTATCTTAAATGTTTGTATCCATTTAAGAGTAGAATAAAACGGTTCTTGCGGAAAAATTGGCAACAAATTATTACAATTAATGACCGACCATTTGAGCACAAATATTTATTGGATGTTGAGAAACTCGTATCTCAAGGTGTTTATAAGTCAGACTTGAATGTAAGTGCTATTGAGTTGATTATGGTGGAGCAAGTTATTCGTTATTGCTTAGTTTTCTTAAGTATTAAAAAAACTGCTTGTATTTTGAAAAAATGTTTTCTGCAATAAGTTCCTTGATAAAATTTTGAGCAATAAACATTGTAGCAGAACTGAGGTATTTATTTATCTGTACGTATAACTTTTTGTAGACATCAGTACAATATATATAGAGGTCTTAAATAAATACTGGAAATCTCTCAAATACATAATATAATTACACTATTACAAAGTATTATTATATTATTATTATTACTATTATAGTACAAAGTTTTAAAGTTTTAAAACCTTTACAGTTGTTTTTATTTTTCTCTTAATTTATTTCAACTACACGACACACTTCTCTCATGATATGTAGTTTGAAAGTTAGAATGGGAAATGTTGTTATATGTTAAATACAAATCAATTTTCTGTCCAATGACTTTTTTATTACCCTGCCAATGCCGGGTGGTACAGCTAGTAGGTTGTATGAAGCTTAGTGGGAATAGTTGATTCTGACACTGGGGTAGCATTTTATAAGGATTATACAGTTGTTTTCTTACTACGAATAGACAGGCTGTCAACTATTCATCACTAGAAGGAAGTGGTCACCATCGTGTCTGACACTGTATAGCCATTCCGGCTCTGTTGTGCAACATGCTAGTGTAACAATTTGGAAAGTATATACATGTATATAACTCTTGACTTCTTCACTGCAGTCATTCTTGCTCCAAACTTCCAAAAAGACACTAGATAATTGTTCTAAAGAATGGCTCAAACAGGTGAGAAAGCATGTCAGTCTAAATATCAAGACTCATTTGCTTCTCTCTTTCTACTTGTAATTAGAGATGTAGCAATTCTTACCTTCTTTGGATTGTTAGAGTTTAACGTAAAACCTCTAATTGAACGCTATGGGGCTCTATTTTTCAACCCTTCTTATGTAGTGGCGGTCAATTGGGGACAGTGTTCAAATAAAGGCTGGCGGTGTATTGTTCAAATAACTCGTCAGAATTTTGGGAATATAAATTTAGCCCTTTTGCGGGCAACGCGAAAGTTGCCTATATTTGGCCCTCTGTTTCCGGTGGAGTGACGTTAAACCCTTCTGGATGCCCTACCTCTAACTTGTCAAAGATCTCTAAATAAAATTAGTATTGGAAGGCCGAGAGATATATCTACCAGTTATTATCTATTGTTTGCAATTATTACGTGATGATATTGTAGCCTTTTACTTGCTTTGCAACTTGTTACAGCTTTCTATTTTTTATTTTATTCCAAACTTTAAGGCATATTTTTATCTTAACTTTATATTTAAATACTGTTGAATAAAATATCATTACACTCATCGATATGTTTGCTACAGTTTGTAGCCAAAACTACTTTTTTATGCGCAATAGAAGAGGAGTTGTGATGGTCGATCCTTTGTAAGCCGTGTTAAGATAACCGCAAGGATGCTATTAAATTGTATACATGTACTATAAATCTGCAAATTTACAAGCTAAATTACGATAATCGTTCCAATGCAACAAATATATATATTCATGAACAAGAGACATAAATGAACCACACTTATATTACATGCAGAAATAAAAATTTACGTTTTTAAAACAAAAATATTTGCATCAATTGCTAGGATAGCTGCGTTTTGATTGTTGCTTTCGATGGAACGAACATCTTCTGGTTGTTCAATACATTCCACAATGTCTTCCGACCTCAATTTTTTTTCTGCACTGCTGAGCTAGTCCATATTAGCGTCAAAATGATTTTTTGGCAGAGCAAAACTTTTACGCGTAGCACAACTGCAACGAGTAAAAGTTTTGCTCGCTAAACGTAATCTTTGAACCATCTTAAAAGTAGACCACTTTTTATATGCATGTTCTTCGAAGTAGAAAGACCGCGTTAAACAAGAAACTACTAATAGCCTGAGACAGTTATTAATTATTTCTATGGTGTTGCTTTCAAAGTTTTAACAAAAATAATATGAGTAGCTTTAGAAATGGACACCGAACGAATTAATTGTTATTGTTGTGAATGATTCATTATTAATACGATTTTGTGGAAACTTTTCAACTGATCAGTTGATATCATTGGCTCTTGAAGATAAAATCAAATCAACGTGGTCCTCAAATAGAGGTGGCGTTCAATTAGAGAGTAACGATCTATTTTTCAACCCTTCTCTCAGGATGGCGGTTCAAATAGAGGTGGCGATCAATTAGAGAGTAGCGATCTATTTTTCAACCCTTCTCTCAGGATGGCGGTTCAAATAGAAGTGGCGATCAATTAGAGGTTTGGCCGTGTATATTCTAGCATATGCCGCTTCATCATTGTATTTTTTCAGATTCTTATTATAACCCAATGGAAAAGAGTTTACCTGTTGATTCAAAAAGTGCTGGCGCCGATGAACAAGGTTATCCAACACAGTTCAGCCCTCCAGGATATTCAGAGTTTTCAGCAGCTGAGGGATATCCACAACAACCTGTAGCACCAGGATATCCACAACAGCCAGTGGCACCAGGATATCCACAAGAACCAGTAACACCAGGATATCCACAACAGCCAGTAGCAACAGCCTATCCCACAGACCAGGTGTTATATACTCCACTGAGAAATCCTCCTAATGACTATCTAGCTCTGTCCATCTTCACGACAATCTTCTGCTGTCTCTGGATTGGCATCGCAGCGATACGCAAGTCAAGTCAAGCGAGAGAAGCAATACGAATGGGTAAGTGTGGGATCTTACAATACTATGCTAGTTGTCATAACTCACATTGAGTTTTACCAGCTCATAGTTATTCTTACCAACTCATACCTACTCTTATCAACTCATAACTACTCTTACCAACTCATACCCAGGGCCGTATCCTCCTATACTGCAGCTACTGCCATGGCAGTACCATTTTTTGAGGCTCAACATTCCGGAATTGATGTCATTTTTGCTTGATTTTAACACTTTGGCTGGGGAAATGGCCAAAATGTCGTTTATCAGTTGTGTGGAGAAATGGCATTCGCGTCGCTTTTAGTATAAAGCTGCCGTCTCGCAATGTTAAACAAAGGATACGAATGCTAGTGAGTTTTAAATATCATCAACAAGGTAATAGTCGATAAATTAAGATATGAAACGATTATCCGAAAGGCGTTGCTTTGTGCTAATGAAATCGCGCCTCCTTGGAAAAGAATAAAAGCTGGAAATACCAGTCAACATCGGCTCGACTTTCAAAACGGTAAAATAAAATATTATTTGATTCTCCGATTGTAAGTGATTTTTTGGTGTGATTAGAATAACAATAATTCAGATGATGGAAGTAATGTAAAATCTTTAGACTTTTATAATACTTAGAATATACAGAGAAAAACGATCGTTGTGGTAGCTCGCACGGCAACGTTATAGCGTTGGACTCTACCGAAAGGAATGCTTCAAGCATTTCATACAGAGACAATTGTACATGGTTGTGTTTTTTTGTAGTAGTAGATATGTAAATGAATGCTTATGTACAAAAGATTTTGTTCATAGAAATAAATTAAGTTTGACCTATGCATGCAACATGCATAGCTCAAACTTAAATCTACTAGGTACTACTTGCTCAGTATTATAGACTATAGTATAAGTACATTATTTTTAACATGGTGCTCTACTAATTTTACTTTTTAACTCTACAATATTATTTAAATAAATTATTTCATAGAAGACTACTCATCTCCTACACCATTCAGCATTGTATCCGATGATAATTCTACCTCATGCTAGCTGTGGCCAACCCCTTTAGCAGCTCCCATTTACATTATATTTTTAATAAGCAGTGTTAAAGACAATCTCAATAAACAGTTTTATATTTAGAAAACTGGTTTATAATGTCAAATTTTCTGTTAGAACATGTGCCCCCATCAGGAGCCAAGTGTGCTAGATTTGCATCATTTTGATTAGTTATACTAAAGATTTTCCCGGGGGAGTACCCCCGGACCCCCCTCCTCCCACCAAGAGGGCGCTCGGTAACCCTCTTGGACTCTCCCTGCAGTACCATTTTCAAACAGGTGGATACTGCCCTGCTCATACCTAATCTTATCAACTCATAACTACTTTTATCAACTCATGCCTTCTCTTATCAATTCATACTTACTTTTATCAACTCATACCTACTCTTATCAACTCATACCTATTCTTATTAACTCATACCTACTCTTATCAACTCATACCTACTCTTATCAACTCATACCTACTCTTATCAACTCATACCTACTCTTATCAACTAATACCTACTCTTATCAACTCATACTTACTTTTATCAACTCATACCTACTCTTATAAATTCCTACCTACTCTTATCAACTCATACCTACTTTTATCAACTCATACCTACTCTTATCTACTCATACCTACTCTTATCAACTCATACCTACTCTTACCAACTCATACCTATTCTTACCAACTCATACCTACTCTTACCAACTCATACCTATTCTTACCAACTCATACCTACTCTTATCAACTCATACCTACTCTTATCGACTCGTACCTATTTTTATCAACTTAGACCTACTCTTATCATTTCATACCTACTTTTACCAAATCATACCTACTCTTACCAACTCATACCTACACTTATCAACTCATACCTACTTTTATCAACTCATACCTGCTATTATTAACTCATACTTACTCTTACCAACTCATACCTACTTTTATGAATTCATACCTAATCTTATCAACTCATACCTATTTTATCAACTCATACATATTTTTATTAACTCATACCTGCACCTATCTGTTCATACCTGCAGGCATATCAACTTCTACCCACCTTTTTTTTGTTAGGTCAGGAATATTTGTACTCCAGTCAGTGACTTTTCGCTGTCTCTAATCTTGAGGCTATCAAATGACTCGATGGTGACAGCAAAGAAGATTTAAGTTATTTGCTTTGATTCCAGCATATTTCTGACTTGACTCCACTATTTGGTATACAAAACTCAAATATTGCTTTGAATTTGTTGCAGGAGATAGAACTGCTGCACACGAAGCTTCTAACAGCGCAAAGACCTTCAATATTGTAGGAATCATTTTAGGCATTATCACTATTGCAGGTTTGAGTGTATACTACTACTTCAAGTTTTCCTCTGGGTAATAGTGAATTTAGTTAAACTAAAGTGATCGTTAGCTTTATAACTTTTCCTTTAAACAGTTTGTTTTTTATATTTCCTAGTTTATCCAGTATTGTCTGTGTAATCTTGCTCAAATCAATGAACACTTAGGGTAACTGGTTGGCTTTTCCAAACTGGTGTTTTATTCTACCTGTTTTATATATATTTTTTTTCTTCACATTTTTACAGATTGTTCCAAGTGCACTTTTTCTACAGCTATCTCCTTTGTACATCTCCTACAACTATCTCTTTAGTACATCTCCTACAGCTTTCTCCTTTGTACATCTCATACAGCTATCTCCTTTGTATATCTCCTACAGCTATCCCCTTTGTACATCTCATTCAGCTATCTCCTTAGTACATCTCCTACAACTATCTCTTTTGTACATCTCCTACAGCTATCTCTTTTGTACATCTCCTACAGCTATCTCTTTTGTACATCTCATACAGCTATCTCTTTTGTACATCTCCTACAGCTATCTCCTTTGTACATCTCCTACAGCTATCTCCTTTGTACATCTCCTACAGCTATCTCCTTTGTACATCTCCTACAGCTATCTCCTCTGTACATCTTCTATAGCTATCTCCTCTGTACATCTTCTACAGCTATCTCCTTTGTACATCTCCTACAGCTATCTCCTTTGTACATCTCCTACAGCTATCTCCTTTGTACATCTCATTCAGCTATCTCCTTAGAACATCTCCTACAGCTATCTCCTTTGTACATCTCCTACAACTATCTCTTTTGTACATCTCATACCACCATTTTATAAATTGTTCAAAGTGCATTTTTTTACTATATAAGGAATGCCTAATTTTTTTTTGCTTTTTGCATAATCATATTTGTACTAGTAATAACAGCAAAGAGTTCTTTGGATGTACTAAGAAGTACTTATGCATCAATCGGTATGAATGTATCAAGGTCAAGTATCTAGCTAGTTATTGTTTGATGTTTCCTTAAATAAATCTAGAACCCAAGACACTTTCTACAGACTTGCTGTTATTCATATTGATAGTATATCAACCTACCGGACTAACAGATAAATGTAGCTGCAAATTTTCATCATTTATATCTAATAAATTCTGATGCAGTTGCTTTAAGCAATATAAGTGATAAATTTAGTCAACAGTTTTCTAGTTTTAGTCAGAATCTCAATAATACATGTCACACTTTTAATTTACAAGAATGAAAATTATTACTGTCAATCATGTTCTAGAAATGCAGTTCCATTCACTATCACAATGAACTTAAATTTATACAAATCCTTCTTAAAGTCTAGCAAATACGGTAAATAGATAGATGGTTATTACTTGTTTACATTTTTAGTGTTAAAAAACCTGTAAACCAGCAGCCCAAAAGATCTGGACAGGTATATAGATCAGATCTTGAGTGTTGAATAGAGAATTCTCTACTAGCAAGAGTCACTCAGTGCCTCCTTAATATGTGGCATGGCTAGTTCTGCTGCTACGACCAACCACATAGTTAGGCATGTGGTGGAAGATCACCGGGGCCCGAGCCGAATGCATAACTGACACCGAGGAGGCGACTGATGCCACAACTCGGCGTCACGATCGCTGGTAATACATTTGGTTGATCAAAGGTCGGATGCCAAGTCGATCATGCTATTGAGAGGGAGAGCCAATCAAGTAGCGGTAGTATGAAAGGAGCCACAGAAGCGACAAAAACCAGAGCATTTAAAAGTCTCGTCTTACGCAGTTATTTGTATGAACTCTACTTCTGACTGTGTTATACATGTATATTTAAATGTGTATATTTACAAAATATACACATTTATTGCCTTACATTCAAGTGGTTTGTTTTGTGAAGCACGAGAAAAAACTTGGTCAGTTCTTTTACACTAGTGCAGCGATGGAATCGCAGATCTCTACTCCACAGAAAGCAGTGAACTTCTGAATGCTTTGACGAAGGCCATCTTAGTGACAGTAAAGAGAGAGCGCCAGAAAAACGAGTGCTCCAAGGCGAGACTACCTCTTGATTACGAAGCGTATTCACGAAGCTCACCTCCAAAAGTCTGAGAGGTATTCTCGTAGAAGTTGGCAACAGGATGGCTACCAGACGTTGTACCGAAGTACAGATTGTCTGGCCAGTTACTCGAAAGGATAATGATCGTGCCCCGAATCCAGCTCACCAGTTTAAGTCACCTCACTACTCTGGCTCTGAATACATGTGTTTCTTCATTAATCAATTTTAGGAAGTGACAAAGGCAAACAGCTAGACAGAAGCTGCCAACTTGAGCCACCTGGAAGAAGCTCTCAGAAAGAGGCAGAAAACTGTGGTTAAGCTGACCAGGTGGAAACCATTTTTGACGCCATGTAAACTTATTTGGCCTCTCCTCTTGCGCAGGCTTGGTATGAACTGAGCACCTTGAGGAGCGCCGCAGCCACTAATCTATATGAACAAGCCTGGCAAGCAAAACGGCCAGCTCGAGTGGTTTAAGGAGACTTGTCGGCGCTTTTTAGAGCAGACATGGCCAGTGAGGTATTTTGCAGCACTGTGAATCACTCACGCCTGCAATGCCTCTTGTTGGCGGCACCAAAATCCACATTGACTGACACAGTTCAAGATGGATACAAATTTTCTCAAGTCAAACTTGAGAAACACCAGTTAACCGCTGTCAGATCTGTGGACGAGGTACAGGCCAAGAGGACTGCAGTAATACAGGGCCAGACTGTCAGTCAGCTGGTGCTACTATGACAGCAACTTATGAAGCAGGTCTGGCAGCTACAGAAATAGAACCACCGGCCTAGGAAGGTCGCAAAGAAGAAACCCTTGCTGAGGGTGTGAGAGTGTGGAGGCTAAGGTGTGGAGGCCAGGAGCACGTGCAAGGGCTGCCCCAACTATAACCTACACAACTGGGAAAACGGCAAAGAGCCGCAACAATAATGCCAACTATTGGTTGCACTAAGGCCTCTCACCCACCCTACTTTGGAAAAAGATACTTATACCTGCTGTTCGGAGACAAACTGCTAGTAGGGACTTTAGCTCGAAACAGCTAAAAAAGGATGGAATATTTCTTTCAAAGGCTCAAATGGAAAGATGAGATAAAGGAAGTCTGCCCCAGCCACACCAGACGAGGTGTTGGTGAAGGAGATTCTATCCATTGCTCTTTGGAATTACTGCGAGGCCCAAAAGGAGTTGGAGCTCGGATACCTAGAGAATGTTACTGACATGGAAACATGACCCGAGTCAGATCGAGCCATACCAGGCTGTGTTGCCAGGAAGGCACTCGGAAACCAGATCAAAGGTTCCTGACAAGTGCACTGTCAGAACATTTTGACAGTGCACCGACCTGTCTTAAAAGCGGCAGAGCTGACAAGCCTCCCGCCGCTTCCGGGGGTTGAGCCAACACACTAGGAGCCTACTCAGGAAGTGTTTTCCCCTGAGGACACTCTCAGAACCAAGACTAAAGAATCTCAGTCAATGTATAGTCAAAAGCTTGCCTTAAAAGTGACAGGGCCATCTCGCCTTATGCTCCTTTTTGGACTCAAAAAACACTTCAGAAAGCCGCCTCAACAGACTAAGGAGTGTCCAGTTTTAAAAATCTTGCCTTGCGAGTCAAGGGTGGTGAGGAATCGATTAGGACACATGCTTTGAATAGGTCTCACTCTACAAGCTACATTTTCCTCAAGAAGCTAGAAGGGCGATTCATCCAGTTCCTGATTGACACCGGGTGTACCACGAGATTGCTGAGAAATCAAGTGTTTTACAAACTTGTTCAAAACACGAGAAACTTGCTCAAAGACAGTGACAGTCATGGTCTCATGGCCAATAGGACCCAACCACCATTCTAAGGAGTCTTACGTCTGCCCATACAGTTCCAAGATGAAAAGATCGAGGAGGTCTTTGTGGTGACCCACATCAGTGAAAATGCCATCTTAGAGAATTCCTTTATGGTGGCCCACTAGTGCGCTACGAAATTTCAACAGCCTGTAGTCTCCATCGATGGTCGGGCCCTGAACTATACGGATAAACATATGCGACTGCTACTCAGCAAAGTGCAAGTAGTGAGGGATACTGTGGTTCTAAGCCAGACAGAGATGGCCATTCCATGTCGGGTCACTACACAGAAATACTACCTATTAGGGTTGATGAAGGGTTGCTCAAAGGGTCCCATGCTGGCTACGAGTTTAAACTGAAGTAGGCTAAAGGAGAGCGTAGTCATGCAAAACCTGAACCTCATGCACCAACCTTTACATCTTCGGGCTGGCCACCACGAATGGCACATACATGAGAGTAGAGGTTGATGGCAAACCATCTTTCTCTGGCTTAGGTTTAACCTCTTACAGTGCAAAAATGCTAAAGGCAGGGGTGCCAGTCTACCTAGAGAACTTGTTTGTGGCAGCCATAAGCAACGGTGCAAAGCTGGGACAAGCCAGACGACTAGCGAGACTACTGCCCGCTATCAGACGTTGTTCAGCACCAGTGACTAAGACTTGAGACAGACCTCTGATGTGGAGTACTTTATTCTACTAAAAAAGAGGAGCCGGTCCATTCGGCAGCCTCCACTTTGATTTGGACTAGAAAAGAAAACCAAAGCAAAGCGACAAGTCTAGGACCTACTCAGCAAAAAATTCATCAAGTTAGCTAGAGGTGCTTGGAGCTCCTCAGTAGTGTTGGTCTGCAAGAAGAGCGAAAATAGCGTTTCATTGTCCATTACCGTCGGCTAAATGCAGTCATCGAGCAGGATGCTTTCCCCATTTTCCAGATTGATGAAAGCCTTGATGCTTTCTTTGGCAGCAAGTTCTTGAGCACATTGGAACTGGTCAGTGGCTACTGGCAGGTGTCCCTGGACACTGATGCATAAAGGATGTGGGTGTTTGCTACTCAATCTAGCCTGTGGAAGTGGAAGGTCCTGCTATTCAGACTCACCTTTGCAATGGCCACTTTCCAGAGGCTGTTGGAGTGTGTATTACACAGCTTGCATTAGAAAACGCTGCTGCTCTGAGTGACATCATCATCAGCGACATGCACCTTCACTAATTCGAAGAGGTGTTTCAATGAATGGAGGGGGCCGAAACAAAGCTGAAACTGGCCATGTGAGCTATTCCAGTCACAGGTGCATTACTTAAGTCATGTGGTTAGTGTTAAAGGGATGGCTACTGACCATGAAAAAACTACGATGGTCTAAGAATAGTCGACCTTCAAGGGGCTCAGAATGCTGCAAGGCTTGCTGGCTATGGTAGAATACTACCAACAATACATTCTGAGCTTTGCTACCACAGCACAGACTCTGCACTGGCTGACAGGAAAAGAAGAACAGTGGATGTGAGGTGAGAAAGAGCAGACAAAAGCAGCTCCTCCAAAGGCTTTTTTAGCTCCAATTTAGCCATGCATTCTGGACATAAGCTCTAATGATTGCAAAGTAAGTGCTGTGCTAACACAGGTACAAAATCGAACCGAGGAAGTCATCGTGTTCTTTAGCAAAACTCTGGCACCAGTGAAGAGAAATTACTGTGTCACCCGAAGGGAGCTGTTGGTTGTGGTCAAGGTCGTGAAGCACTGTTGGTTCCATCTCTGCAAATGACAGTTTTTTCTCTACACTAACCATACGTATTTACGTTGGCTGTGCAAAAGGCATGAATCTCAAATCAGATAGCCAGATGCTAGATATCCTAGACGAATTTCAGTCCATCTGAGAGCACCGACTTGGACTACATCACTGGGATGCCAATGGACTCAGCAGACCGACCTGTGAAGACTACCAGCAATGCAAACTAATCCAGTTGAGAAATGGTTGAGTGGCTCAGAGTGAGCATGGTTTGAAAAACCAGATCTGGTCAGTTAGACTCGAGAAAAGCTTAACAGCCGTGTCAGGGGGTCATCGGAACCGCTTGCGAGGCAGTCGATTGCATGGGAATTGACTCAAGACCAACCGAGGCCACCCTGACACTCTGGGACACGACTTTGGTGATGACTCTAAGTGATGATGACAAGAAGCTTGCCCAGATGCAGGCAACTGGCCAAGGACCAGTAGCCACTATACCCCAAGCCACTGATGTAGCGAAAAAACTAACCAATTATCAGCTGGAGCTGAGAAACCAAAATCGGTTGTTTGTGGTCTGCCGGCTGGTCATCAGAAAAACAACCATTTGGCAAACTCACATCCTTGCTTACTCTGGAATGGGAAAGACGCTCAGCCAACTCTGACTGACCTGGTATTGGCCAAGGATGACAGCCACGGTAAGAAGATTGATCAAAAGTTGCGAGGTTTGCCAAACCAGCAAACACGGAAGGATGAAAACCGCTTGCTGAAAACAGACACTATACGCAGAACACCCCTAGCAGAAGGTGGCTGTGGACTTAGTGAGAATTATGCTAACAGTACCTAAAGGGAGCGAGTTGACCTGGGTACTGACCGACTGGTTCACCAGATGGCAGAGCGCTTTGGCCTTCCTGGAAACTACGGTTCCAATAGTAGCTAATGCATTAGACAAGAAAATCTTCTGTTATATGGGCCTGCAAGAGCAGATTTACACTGACCAAGGGCACAGTTCAAGAGTCAGCTAATGATCGAGCTTTGCCAGCTATGGCGTGTAGAAAAAAATGCATACCACTCACTACTACCCTCTAGCCAGTGGTATAGTAGACCGTAACAACAAACAGCTGAGTAGCTCTCTTCGAGCACTGCAACTGGCCTGAAGCCAGAAAAAGTGGGGTATGCTGCGCCCTCAAATGATGAGAGTGCACCAAGGTACACTCTATTTGGCAACAGGAGAAACAGCCAATATACTGATGCTTGGCCAAGAGTTACGCCTGTGGCCCCAGTTAGATTTTACCCATCACCCACGGATGCTCAGCCAATGCATGAGTATGTAGCGGAACCACTCAAGAAACTGGAAGAAGTTCACGCGGCTCTCATAGAAGAACAATTGGCCATCCAACAAGAGGATAGTAAAGAGCCTCCATTTGACACCACAAAAGGCTGGGCTTAGCTGCTGAATAAAACAAGAAAAGAGTAGACAACCCTAAGCTCCAGGCAAAGTTTGTAGGGTCATACCAGGCTCAATCATACTTGCCTGATTGAGCGTCAAAGGCAGTTTTCAGTGCAAATTGAGAGCCAGCTCAAACGTTCCATGCTTGCTCGCAGAAACTAGGACAGACACCAACCACGATCAGGCCTCGCAGAGGCCCTAATATTAAAAGTGTCAGAGCTGAGAAGCAAGAGGTCTAAGCTGAGCTAGAGTTGGCAAAGCTTCAAGGCACTTGAAACTTGGCTGAAGGAACTCCGAAAGTAGTTAGAGGAGCAACAGGTCAATACCACAAAGCAACTAGCCAGACCCCAAAGCTCAGAGCCAATGGCACCTGGTGCCATTCAGCATAACCTTCAGCTAGCTCAGGCGACTTGGTGGCCGGATCGTTATGGAAAGTGGGCATGACTATCGGCAGTGGCAACCGATCCTGAGCGAACCTCGCGTAGGGATACAGAAGATGAGAAAAGGCTCCAATCTTAGGAGCTTAGTAGGCCAGGGCCATTTGCATTCACACACCTCAAAAAGTAAGTACTCTCCCAGAGTCTACTTTACATTGACTAATTTATATCGAACACTACTTAACATTTTTACAAACCTTTTGACATGGCTCAGTTGGATAAGATTATAAATGTTGCAGATATGGTGAGCCTGTTAGAGCCATTTTAGGTAGAAGAGAACAAATGCATGGTGAGCTTTTTAGACTTGAGTGAGGAGTCTGAGTGCATGTGTAAGAGCACAGGCATGTTTGACTCAGATGAAGCAGTGGGCCCTCTATCAGGAAGAAAAGGGAGCGTCTTGCCAAGGTTTTCTCTATAAGTGACTCAGTTTAAGGCAGAGAGACTAGTGTTGAGTTACATTTACATGTAGTTGGCGCCATGCCTTCTAATAATCAGACAAAGCCAGCTTGGATTATACGCTTTAAAGAAATGCAGAGCATTCATTTGAGTCAGAAACCCCTCAAGATCTACAAACGACTTGATTGGGTAGAGAAAGTCAACCAAATTGAGTTTGCCGAGCTGGCTCAGACCATTTGCTTGACTGAAACCAAGTTGACTGGAGAACCAACCAAAACGGCGACACTGACCGGGTTTCGACAGACATGAGTGAAGCTGAAGAAGTTGCCTGCTGAGCGATCAAGAAAGACATCATCCAGAGAGAGTGTTTTGTTAGTGATGCCAATAAGACGAGGTTGACTGAGACAATGAATAAATGCCAGGGTTCATTAGCCAGCGGAGCACAGGAAAGTCTAACTGTATGCAGTTTTTTGTACGCACACCCTTAACTGTATATTAATATATTTATTCATATACATTGTAAATATGTATAAATTTTTACTTGAATAAGTGGTTGGTTCATTGTAGAGCTGTAATAAGTTTGCGATGAATTTTTTACACATGGTATCATATGGTACCATATTACAGTCATTAAACTAGTTTGCATTTTTCAATTACTCACAAAAATATGGATCTTTACAAGCCTAACTTGTTAAGCTGCCTTAGTTTTGACAGACTGAGAATTTTAAAGGATGTTTGTACTTCTCATGAAAGATATCTCCTGCAGATATCTTCTTTGTACATATCCTATAGTTATATCTTCGATACATATCATACAGCTATCTCATTCATGCATCTCGAGAAAGCTTTCTCATTTGTACATGTTCTAGAGATATTTCCTTTGGTAAACCTCCTACAGCTATCTCCTTTGGTACATCTCCTACAGCTATCTCCTTTGTACATCTCCTACAACTATCTCCTTTGTACATTTCATACAGCTATCTCCTTTGTAAACCTCCTACAGCTATCTCCTTTGGTACATCTCCTACAGCTATCTCCTTTGTACATCTCCTACAGCTATCTCCTTTATACATCTCATACAGCTATCTCCTTTGTACATCTCCTACAGATATCTCCTTTGTACATATCCTACAGCTATCTCCTTTGTACATCTCATACAGCTATCTCCTTTGTAAACCTCCTACAGCTATCTCCTTTGTACATCTCATACAGCTATCTCCTTTGTACACCTCCTACAGTTATCTCCTTTGTACATCTCCTACAGCTATCTCCTTTGTACATCTCCTACAACTATCTCCTTTGTACATCTCATACATCTATCTCCTTTGTAAATCTCATACAGCTATCTCCTTTGTACATCTTATACAGCTATTTCCTTTGTACATATCCTACAGATATCTCCTTTTGTACATCTCCTACAGCTATCTCCTTTGTACATCTCCTACAGCTATCTCCTTTGTACATCTCCTACAGCTATCTCCTTAGTACAGTGGTTCCCAACCTTATTTTTGCATTTACCCCTTTGCAAAATTTTCAAATACAAATTCTCCCTTGGAAAAAGTGAAGTGTGAACTTGTACTATATATTGTATTCAGTGAAAGAGCTACACAGATAAATATATATAGGTCAGCAGCATATATATATATGTAGGTCAGCAGCATATATACATGTATTTATTTGTTAAATAACTGAGAGTAGCATATATAGTAATAAATCACGTCAACATTATTGTTATTCCGTTTCACTCCACGGGCATGGGGTGAGATTATGAATTTTAATGAGACTGCTCCTGCTGATGCCTCTGCGCAAGTTTACACAAATCAGGCTTGTTTTTTTATAATGCACATCTCAAGTCGCTCTCCAGGTCAAGTCGATTTCTTTTCTCATTTTTAAGGTGCAGCATTCATGAAAATCTTACTTCGCATAGGATTTTCATCAATGCTGAAGGATTTTTAAGTGCAGCTAAATGGCATCAGAATCTTTATTGCCTTTTTAGCAATGAGTCGAGAAATTTCTCTTGCTGAGAGCCAAAACTGGTCAATAGATATTGATCTGAGATCAGCTTTCAGTGCAGAAATGTTCACCAACTCAACAAACTCCTATTGTAGCTCCTCTAGAATTTCTTCAACACTGCATTGAAATGGATTTCGTGTGATGTTGAGCATCTTTTTTTTCTGAAGGTAGCTCAGGGAAGTAGCATCCAAGTTTTGTATGAGATCAGGCAGGTGTTCAGTAATGGTTGCCACTAGACTACCAAGAGCAGGTTTTGTGTTCCAATAGTTCAGTGAGTGTGGGAAAGGATACCATGTTCCCAGTGCAGGTTTGTGTATGCCACAGTACCAGCTTTGCTTTGAAAGCATCAATGCTGTCATGAAAGGCAAAGAAATGATGATTGCTCCTTTGTAACTTCAAGTTCAACTTGTTTAGCTAGGCAAATGTATCAACCAGATACGCAGTCTCAAATACATAGTTATCAGCTTTCATGGCTGCTAAAAGTTCATGCTGGCCTTTACTTTCAAGAAATTTCATAATCTCGGGCATAGCTCAGAGCCTGCCTAACATGTTTCCCTTGGACAACCACCTCACTTCAGTATGAAATAACAAAGTTGTAAACATGACATCTCTTTCAGAACATAGTGCTGAGAACAAGCTGGTAATTAGTGCTGATGCTTTGATGTAATTCACAACTTTTATGCTCACATCCAAGTTTGATTTTAACGCTTGTGGAAGAGTTTTTGATGCCAATGCTTCACGGTGAATGAAGCAATGCACTCCTTCTATATCAGGGTTCTTCTGCTTGATCTGTTTTACAAAGTCTGATCTACATCCTAACATAGCAGGTGCTCCATTAGTGCATACACTTATTAACTTCTCCTAACCTAACTTGGCCTTTTCAAGGAAATTTTCAACTATTTTTAACACATCTCTTGGTGAAGTTGTTTTAAGCAAGGGTTGACAAAACAGAAACTCCTCTTTAATGGATGTGTCATGCACATATCTATCATACACCAATAGCTGGGAAAGACTGGCAACATCAGTTGACTCATCAAGTTGTATGGTCTAAAAGAGGGATGCTTTAATCTTAGCAACTACTTTCTCTTCAATATTTGCTGCAATATCATCAATGCTTCACTTCACAGTGTTGTTGGATGGTGGAAAGTCTTGAAACTTTTGCCCAGCTGGTTTTCCAAGTACATGTACTATTGATGCGCAGTCTAACATACATGGCTTGATCAAGGTCTCTCCTATTGTATGTGCCTTTTTACACTGAGCAATACGGTAGGAAACCTCATATGAAGCTGTAATAAGTGCATTACTATGAGCATAAAAATCTCCACTCGCATCAAGTCTACTTCTCTTTACTTGCCGCTCTTTGGACTAAAAGTAATTCCGGTCGTTCTCAGCTAGTGTGGGGTGAATTTTTGGCGAGTGTTGCTTCAACTGAAAGGGAAGCAACACTCATAGAGTCATCTGAGAAAGTTTTCAGGCATATCACACATTGCGGAAGCCGAAGACCGTTTTTCATAAAATACGAAAACCCATAATCCAAGTAACACTCAGTGTAGGTTCGTTTCTTTGCCTTTGACATCTTGCACTAATTAATAGTTGTAAAAATAAAGCGGAGGCTGAAAAATATTATAAACGACCTAGTATCTGTTTGTACAATAATAATCATCTGGACTGTATTAATATTTTTTACTTAATCTAGTACTATAGATGCATGATTATGTGACTTATTTGCAGAAAAGCAAGTAAGACATAACATGAGCGATAATAGGAAACAATAATGTGAGCATATATGTAATTATACTTGTACAAAGAATCTTACAGATTTTTTTCTTTCACATGTGATGCAGTAGTTGATAAGTGGGTGTGTCCTTGTGCCAAAAATATGTGCACTGTGAGCAGCACACCTTCAAACTAAGCCTTAGTTTGACCTTAGTTATTAAGGTCATTAATTAAGGTCAAACTGGCTTATTGGAATTTTTCCAAATTGTTGACAAAGATTATTACATTTACAGTACCTACATGCAGACTGTATTACAATGAATGTACAGTAAAAGGTACTTGGTCTACTACCCCAGCCAGAATACACATGTAATAGAAGGGAATGAGAACAGAAAATGCATCTAGGACTTGGTTAAGACTTGAAAGTGCATTCGCGAAATGCGAAATTATAAAAACTAAAATTCCCCCCTTTAAAATGCCAAATTCCCTCCTAGGGGGGAATTCCCCCTTGGGAACCACTGCCTTAGTACATATCCTACAACTATCTCTACTGTACATCTCCTACGGCTATCTCCTCTGTACATCTCCTACAACTATCTCCTCTGTACATCTCCTACAGCTATCTCCTCTGTACATATCCTACAGCTATCTCTTTGGTACATCTCCTTCAGCTATCTCCTTTGTACATCTCATACAACTATCTCATTTGTACATCTTCTACAACTATTTCCTTTGTACATCTCCTACAGCTATCTCCTTTGTACATCTCATACAACTATCTCATTTGTCCATCTTCTACAACTATCTCCTTTGTACATCTCCTACAGCTATCTCCTTTGTACATCTCCTACAGCTATCTCCTTAGTACATCTCCTACAGCTATCTCCTTGGTACATCTCATACAGCTATCTCCTTTGTACATCTCCTACAGCTATCTCCTTTGTACATCTCCTACAGCTATCTCCTTAGTACATCTCATACAGCTATCTCCTTTGTACATCTCATACAGCTATCTCCTTTTGTACATCTCATACAGCTATCTCTTTTGTACATTTCCTACAGCTATCTCCTTTGTACATCTCCTACAGCTATCTCCTTTGTACATCTCCTACAACTATCTTCTTTGTAAACCTCCTACAGCTATCTTCTTTGTATATCTCCTACAACTATCTCCTTTGTACATCTCCTGCAGCTATCTCCTTTGTACATCTCATACAGCTATCTCCTTTGTACATCTCATACAGCTATCTCCTTTGTACATCTCCTACAGCTATCTCCTTTGTACATCTCAAACAGCTATCTGCTTTGTACATCTCATACAGCTATCTCCTTTGTACATCTCCTACAGCTATCTCCTTTGTACATCTCATACAGCTATCTCCTTTGTACATCTCCTACAGCTATCTCCTTTGTAGATCTCATACAGCTATCTCCTTTGTACATCTCATACAACTATCTCCTTAGTACATCTCCTACAGCTATCTCTTTTGTTCATTTCCTACAGCTATCTCCTTTGTACATCTCATACAGCTATCTCCTTTGTACATCTCCTACAGCTATCTCCTTTGTAGATCTCATACAGCTATCTCCTTTGTACATCTCATACAACTACCTCCTTTGTACATCTCATACAACTACCTCCTTTGTACATCTCCTACAGCTATCTCCTTTGTACATCTCATACAGCTATCTCCTTGGTATTTCTCCTACAGTTACCTTCGTAGCACATCTCCTACAGATGTCGCCTTTGTACATCTCATACAGCTATCTCCTTTGTACATCTCCTACAGCTATCTCCTCTGTACATCTCATACAGCTATCTCCTTTGTACATCTCCTACAGCTATCTCCTTTGTAGATCTCATACAGCTATCTCCTTTGTACATCTCATACAACTATCTCCTTAGTACATCTCCTACAGCTATCTCTTTTGTTCATTTCCTACAGCTATCTCCTTTGTACATCTCATACAGCTATCTCCTTTGTACATCTCCTACAGCTATCTCCTTTGTAGATCTCATACAGCTATCTCCTTTGTACATCTCATACAACTACCTCCTTTGTACATCTCCTACAGCTATCTCCTTTGTACATCTCCTACAGCTATCTCCTTTGTACATCTCCTACAGCTATCTCCTTTGTACATCTCCTACAGCCATATCCTTTGTACATCTCCTACTACTATCTCCTTTGTACAGCTTACAACTATCTCATTTGGTACATTTTCTACAGCTAGAAAGTTTTGGTCACCCATTGGCCTGTATCAGATATACATATTCGGGTACATGCCAACATTACATTGCAATGCAGAGGTATAATAGGAGTTCGCCCAAGGTCTCAATTTATTATATAAATATTGTTAACATACTCTCACGAAGATGAAGGGTTTTGGTTGCTCATGATTGGCTTCTGCCCCACAAACACGGCGCTCTATGTTGGCTATTAACAAGCTGCCATTCAAGCGGTGAATAAGTTACCTAGGTTAATCACAGTCTCTACAAAGATATCTATAAAGGCAACAATCATTTGAATTGTGAAATATCTGAATACGGAATGGAAAATTTTCTTAAATATTTTGTCTTTTGCACAACTTTGGTGTATCACTTCCTTGCCGCCGTTTTTATTCACGACTTGTTTTCCTCATCAAACTCCCAAGGAATGTCGTCACATTGGGAATAGAATCCGAGGAGTACCTACCCGTATGTACTGTCATTCTTCTATAATGCCCCAGAGTACACAAGCAAATTTCAACCAAGAAGCAGAAAGGAAACCTGTTGCTATTTCAAAAGCCTTGAAGATGTGATAGCAAAGAATTTTATTGATTCTGAAAAACTGATTACAAAACTAACAACTTATTTTCGCTTCAGATTAATTTCCTTGTGAGCTAACTTTCAACCAATCAAAGCGCATACATGTTTATATGAGCTGTTAATGGGTTGTTACAAAACTGACTGTCATATAAACTAGAGGAAACAGGTTTATGCTTCGATCATTTGTTATATTTTAGTCATTTTATCCTAAATGTTTTTACCCATTTAAGAGTAGAATGAAACGCTTCTTGCAGAGAGCTTGGTAACAAATTATTACAACTAATGACTGACCAATTGAGTACAAAGTAGTCGATTTGCTACTACAAATATTTATTGGATGTTGAGAAACTCGTATCTTAAGGTGTTTATAAGTCAGCCTTTAATGTAACTGCTATTGAGTTGATTATGGTGGAGCAAGTTATTAGTGACTAAAAGAAACTGCTCGTATTTTGAAAAGTGTTTTCTGCAATATCTTCATTAATAACATTTTGAGCATTAAATATTGTAACAGAACTGAGGTAGTTATTTATCTGTATGTATAACATTTTATAGGCATCAGTAAAATATATATAAATGTCTTAAATAAATACTGGTTATCTCTTAAATCGCTAGATATATTGTTCTAGTTCATAGGTTGTATAAAGCTTAGTGAGGATAGTTAATTTTTACATTGGGGTAGCATTTTATAGGAATTATACAGTTGTTTACTTACTACGAATAGACAGGCTGTCAACTATTCATCACTAGGAGGAAATGGTCACCTTCGTGTCTGATACTGTACAGCCATTCCATCGTTGTGCAACAAGATATTGTAACAACTTGGAAAGTATATATAACTCTTGACTTCTTCACTGCAGTCATTCTTGCTCCAAACTTCCAAAAAGACACTAGATAATTGTTCTAAAGAATGGCTCAAACAGGTGAGAAAACATGTCAGTCTAAATATCAAGACTCATTTGCTTCTCACTTTCTATTCGTAATTAGAGATGTAACAATTCTTACCTTCTTTGGTTTGTTAGAGTTTAGCGTAAAACCTCTAATTGAACGCCATGGGGCTCTATTTTTCAACCCTTCTTATGTAGTGGCGATCAATTGGAGGCGGTGTTCAAATAAAGGCTGGTGGTGTATTGTTCAAATAACTCGTCAGAATTTTGGGAATATAAATTTAGCCCTTTTTTGGGCAAAGCGAATGTTGCCTATATTTTGCCCTCTGTTTCCGGTGGAGCGACGTTAAAACCTTTTGGATGCCCTACCTCTAACTTGTCAAAGATCTCTAAATAAAATTAGTATTGGAAGGCCGAGAGATATATCTACCAGTTATTATCTATTGTTTGCAATTAATACGTGATGATATTGTAGCATTTTACTTGCTTTGCAACTTGTTAGAGCTTTCTATTTTTTATTTTATTTCAAACTTGAAAACATATTTTTATCTTAACTTTATATTTAAATACTGTTGAATAAAATATCATTACACTCATCGATATGTTTGCTACAGTTTGTAGCCAAAACTAGTTTCTTTATGTGCAATAGAACTGGAGTTATAAGTGTCGATCCTTGGTAAGCCGTGTTAAGATAACCACAAGGACGCTATTAAATTATATGCTATAAATCTGCAAATTTCTGTTAACTAGTGGCGTTCAACTAGTAAGTAGCGATCTATTTTTCAATCCTTCTCTAAGGATGGCGGTCCAATTAGAGGTGGCGTTCAAATAGAGGTGGCTACCAATTACAGGTTTGACGGTATATATTCTAGCATATGCCGCTTCATCGTTGTATTTTTTTCAGATTCTTATTATAACCCAATGGAAAAGAGTTTACCTGTTGATTCAAAAAGTGCTGGCGCCGATGAACAAGGTTATCCAACACAGTTCAGCCCTCCAGGATATTCAGAGTTTTCAGCAGCTGAGGGATATCCACAACAACCTGTAGCACCAGGATACCCACAACAGCCAGTGGCACCAGGATATCCACAACAACCAGTATCACCAGGATATCCACAACAGCCAGTAGCACCAGGATATCCACAAGAACCAGTTGCACCAGGATATCCACAACAACCTGCAGCACCAGGATATCCACAACAACCAGTAACACTAGGATATCCACCACAGCCAGTAGCACCAGCCTATCCCACAGACCAGGTCTTATATACTCCAATGAAAAATCCTCCTAATGACTATCTAGCTCTGTCCATCTTCACGACAATCTTTTGTTGTCTCTGGATTGGCATCGCAGCGATACGCAAGTCAAGTCAAGCGAGAGAAGCAATACGAATGGGTAAGTGTGCGATCTTGCAATACAATGGTTGTCATAACTCACATCGAGTTTTACCAGCTCATAATTATTCTTACCAACTCATACCTACTCCTATCAACTCATACCTACTCTTATTAACTCATACCTACTCTTATCAACTCATACCTACTTTTATCAACTCATAACCACTTTTATCAACTCATACCTACTCTTATCAACTCAAACTTACTCTTATCAACTCATACCTACACTTCTCAGTTCATACCTATTCTTATCAACTCATACCTACTTTTATCAACTGATACCCACTATTATCAACTAATACCTACTCTTATCAACTCATGCTTACTCTTATCAACTCATACCTACTCTTACCAACTCATACCTACTCTTATCAACTCATCCCTACTCTTACCAACTCATACCTACTCTTATCAACTCATCACTACTCTTATCAACTCATACCTACTTTTATCAACTCATACCCACTATTATCAACTAATACCTACTCTTATCAACTCATGCTTACTCTTATCAACTCATACCTACTCTTACCAACTCATACCTACTCTTATCAACTCATCCCTACTCTTATCAACTCATACCTACTTTTATCAACTCATACTTACTCTGATCAACTTATACCTACTTTTATCAACTCATACCTACTTTTATCAACTCATACCTACTCTTATCAACTCATACCTACTCTTATCAACTCATACCAACTCTTACCAACTCATACCTACTCTTACCAACTCATACCTACTCTTATCAACTCATACCTACTCTTTTCAACTCATACCTACTTTTATCAACTCATACTTACTCTGATCAACTTATACCTACTTTTATCAACTCATACCTACTCTTATCAACTCATACCTACTCTTATCAACTCATACCAACTCTTACCAATTCATACCTACTCTTATCAACTCATACCTACTTTTATCAACTCATACCCACTTTTATCAACTAATACCTACTCTTATCAACTCATATTTACTCTTATCAACTCATACCAACTCTTACCAACTCATACCTACTCTTATCAACTCATACCTACTCTTACCAACTCATACCTACTTTTATCAACTCATCCCTACTCTTATCAACTCATACCTACTTTTACCAACTCATACTTACTCTGATCAACTTATACCTACTTTTATCAACTCATACCTACTTTTATCAACTCATACCTACTCTTATCAACTCATACCTACTCTTATCAACTCATACCTACTCTTATCAACTCATACCAACTCTTACCAACTCATACCTACTCTTATCAACTCATACCTATTTTTATCAACTCATACTTACTCTTATCAACTTATACCTACTTTTATCAACTCATACCTACTCTTATCAACTCATACCTACTCTTTTCAACTCATACCTACTTTTATCAACTCATACTTACTCTGATCAACTTATACCTACTTTTATCAACTCATACCTACTCTTATCAACTCATACCTACTCTTATCAACTCATACCAACTCTTACCAATTCATACCTACTCTTATCAACTCATACCTACTTTTATCAACTCATACCCACTTTTATCAACTAATACCTACTCTTATCAACTCATATTTACTCTTATCAACTCATACCAACTCTTACCAACTCATACCTACTCTTATCAACTCATACCTACTCTTACCAACTCATACCTACTTTTATCAACTCATCCCTACTCTTATCAACTCATACCTACTTTTACCAACTCATACTTACTCTGATCAACTTATACCTACTTTTATCAACTCATACCTACTTTTATCAACTCATACCTACTCTTATCAACTCATACCTACTCTTATCAACTCATACCAACTCTTACCAACTCATACCTACTCTTATCAACTCATACCTATTTTTATCAACTCATACTTACTCTTATCAACTTATACCTACTTTTATCAACTCATATATACTTTTACCAAATCATACCTAATCTTATCTATTCAAACCTACAAGCACAACAGTTCTATCCGCCTCATTCTGTTAGGTAAGGAATATTTGTACGTCATTCGGTGACTTTTCGCTGTCTCTAATCTTGAGGCTATCAAATGACTCGCTGGTGACAGCAAAAAACTTAAGTTGTTAGCAGAAATTCTAGCATATTTCTGACCTGACTCCACTATTTGGTATACAAAACTCAAATATTGCTTTGAATTTGTTGCAGGAGATAGAACTGCTGCACATGAAGCTTCTAACAGCGCAAAGACCTTCAATATTGTAGGAATCATTTTAGGCATTATCACCATTGCAGGTTTGAGTGTATACTATTACTTCAAGTTTTCGTCTGGGTAATAGTGAATTTAGTTAAACTAAAGTGATCGTTAGCTTTATAACTTTTCCTTTAAACAGTTTGTTTTTTATATTTCCTAGTTTATCCAGTATTGTCTTTGTAATCTTGCTCAAATCAATGAACATTAATTGGTAACTGGTTGGTTTTTCCAAACTGGTGTTTTATCCTCCCTGTTTTATATATTTTTTTCACATTTTATAAATTGTTTGAAGGGAATTTTTTTACAATTTAACTAATGCCTAATTTTTTTTGTTGCTCGTTGCATAATCATATGTATACTAGTAATTTTTACAGATTGTCTAAAGTGCACTTTTTCTACAATCCAACCAATGATTAACTTTATTTTCATTGCCTTGTTCTGTTGCTTTTTTGTATAATAATATATTTACTAGTTATAACAGCTAGTATTTCTTTGGATGTGCTAAGAAGTACTTATGCATCAATCGGTGTCAAACGTATCAAGGTCAAGTATCTAGCTAGTTATTGGTTGATGTTTCCTTAAATAAATCTAGAACCCAAGACACTTTCTACAGACTTGCTGTTATTCATATTGATAGTATATCAACCTACCGGACTAACAGATAAATTTAGCTGCAAATTTTCATCATTTACATCTAATAAATTCTGATGCAGTTGCTTCAAGCAATATAAGTGAGAAATTTAGACAACAGTTTTCTAGTTTTAGTCAGAATCTCAATAATACACGTCACACTTTTAATTTACAAGAATGAAAATTATTACTGTCAATCATGTTCTAGAAATGCAGCTCCATTCACTATCACAATGAACTTAAATTTATACAAATCCTTCTTAAAGTCTAGCAAATACGGTAAATAGATGGTTATTTCTTGTTTACATTTTTAGTGTTAAAAAACCTGTAAACCAGCAGCACAAAAGATCTGGACAGGTATATAGACCAGATCTTGAGTGTTGAATAGAGACTCCTCTACTAGCAAGACTCACTCAGTGCCTCTTTATTATGTGGCGTGACTAGTTCTGCTGCTACGACCAACCACATAGTTAGGCATGCGGTGGAAGATCACCAGGGCCAGAGCCGACACCGAGGTGGTGACCGATGCCACAACTTGGCGACACTACCGCTGGTAATACTTTCAGTCGATCAAGGGTCAGCTGCCGAGTCGATCATGCCATTGAGAAAGGGAGCCAATCAAGTAGCGGTAGTATGAAAGGAGCCACAGAAGCGACAAAAACCAGAGCACTTAAAAGTCTCGTCTTACGCAGTTATTTGTATGGGCACTACTTTTGACTGTATTATACATGTATATTTAAAAAATATACACATTTATTGCCGTTCATTCGAGTGGTTTGTTTTGTGAAACACGAGAAAAAAACTTGGTCAGTTCTTTTACACTAGTACAGCGGTGGGATCGCAGATCTTTACTCCACAGAAAGCAGTGAACTTCTGAATGCTCTAATCGAGGCTATCTTAGTGACAGTAAAGAGAGAGCACCGGAAAAAAATGAGTGCTCCAAGGCGAGACTACCTCTTGATCGTGAAGCATTTCCATGAAGCTCATCTCCAAAAGTCTGAGAGGTATTCTCGTAGAAGTTGGCAACAGGATGGCTACCAGACGTTGTAGGACCTAGTACCGAAGTACAGATTGTCTGGCCAGTTACTCGAAAGGATAATGATCGCGTCGCGAATCCAGCTCACCAGTTTAAGTCACCTCACTACTCCGGCTTTAGATACATGTGTTTCTTCATTAGTCAATTTTAGGGAGTGACAAAGGCAAACAGCTAGACATAAGCTGCCAGCTTGCTCCATCTGAAAGAAGCTCTCAGAAAGGAGACAGAAAACTGTGGTTAAGCTTACCAGGTGGAAACCATTTTTGACGCCCTGTAAAATTGGTTTGGCCTCTCCTCTTATGCAGGCTTGCTAAGAACTGAGTACCTTGAGGAGCGCCACAGCCACTAATCTATAAGAACAAGCCTGGCAAGCAAAATTTCCAGCCCGAGTAGTTTACAGGGACTTGCCGGCGCTTTACAGAGTAGACATGGCCAAGAAGCTATTTTGCGGCACCGTGAATCACGCACGCTTGCAAATCCACCGTTGTCGGCACCGAAATCCACGTTGACTGACGCATTTCAAGCTAGCACAAAGTTTTCTCAAGTCAAACTTGACAGACACCAGTTAACTGCTGTCAGGTCTGTGAACAATGTACAGACCAAGAGGACTGCAGTAGTGCAGGGCCAGACTGTCAGTCAGACAATTCTGACTGTGCACCGACCTGTCTTAAAAGCGGCAGAGCTGACAAGCCTCATGCCGCTTCTGGGGGTTGAGCCAACACACCAGAAACGTGCTCAAGAAGTGTTTCTCACGAGGTCACTCTCAGATCCAAGACTAAAGAATGTAAGTCGATGCATAGTCAAAAGCTTGACTTGAAGAGCGGCAGAACCGGCTTGCCTTATGCTCCTTTTTGGACTCAAAAGACACTTCAGAAAGCCGCCTCAACAGACTCAAGAGTGTCCAGCTCTGGAAATCTTGCCTTGCAAGTCAAAGGTGGTATGGAATCTATCAGGACACACGCTCTGAATAAGTCTCATTCTACAAGCAAATTCTTCCTCAAGAAGCTAGAAGGGCGATTCATCCGGTTCCTGATTGACACCGGGTGTACCACGAGATTGCTGAGGAAGTAAGTGTTTTACAAGCTTGCTCTGAGCACCAGAAAGTTGCTCAAAGACAGTGACAGTCATGGTCTCATGGCCAATAGGATCCAACTGCCATTCTATGGAGTCGTACATCTGCCCATACAGTTCCAGGATGTAAAGATCGAGGAGGTCTTTGTGGTGAGCCACATCAGTGAAAATGCCATTTTAGAGAATTCCTTTATGTTGGCCCACTAGTGCGCTACAGAGTTTTAACAGCCTGTAGTTTCCATCAATGGTCGGGCCCTGAACTATATGGATAAACATATGCGACTGCTACTCAGCAAAGTGCAAGTAGTGAGGGATACTGTGGCTCCAACCCAGACAGAGATGGTCATTCCATGTTGGGTCACTACACAAAAGTACTACTCATTAGGGTTGATGAAGGGTTACTCAAAGGGTCCCATGCTGGCTACGAGCTTAAATCGAAGTAGGCTAAAGTAGAGAGTAGTCATGTAAAACCTGAACCTCATGCACCAACCTTTAGATCTTCGAGCTGGCCACCACGGTTGGCACATACATGAGAGTAGAGGTTGATGGCAAATCATCTCTTTCTGGCTTAGGTTTTACCTCTTACAGTGCAAAAATGCTAAAGGCAAGGGTGCCAGCTTACCTAAAAAACCTGTTCATGGCAGCCATAAGCAACTGTACAAAGCTGGGACAAGCCAAGCGACTAGTGAGACTACTGCCCGCTATCAAACCTTGTTCAGCACCAGTGACTAAGACTTAGGATAGACCTCCGATGTGGAGTCCCCCATTCTACTAAAAAAGGGGAGCCGGTCCATTCGGCAGCCTCCACTTTGATTTGGACTAGAAAAGAAAACCAAGGCAAAGCGACAAGTCTAGGATCTACTCAGCAAAAAATTCATCGAGTTAGCTAGAGGGGCTTGGAGCTCCTCAGCTTACCGTTGACTAAATGCAGTCACCACGCAGGATGCTTTCCCCATTTCCCAGATTGATGAAAGCCTTGATGCTTTCTTTGGCAGCAACTTCTTGAGCACATTTGAACTGGTCAGTGGCTACTGGCAGGTGCCCCCGGACACTGATGCACAAAAGATGTGGTAGTTTGCTACACACTCCAGCCTGTGAAAATGGAAGGTCCTGCTATTCAGACTCACCTTTGCAATGGCCACTTTCCAGAGGCTGATGGAGTGTGTATTACACAGCTTGCATTAGAAAACGCTGCTGCTCTAGCTAGCAAAATCATCATCAGCGACACGCACCTTCACCAATTCGAAGAAATGTTTCAATGACTGGAGGGGGCCGAAACAAAGCTGAAACTGGCCATGTGAGCTATTCCAGTTGCAGGCGCATTACTTGGGCCATGTGGTTAGTGTTGAAGGGATGGCTACTCACCATGAGAAAACTAGGGTGGTCCAAGAATAGTCGACCTTCAGGTGGCTCACGGTGCTGCAAGGCTTGCTGGGCACGGTAGGATACTACCGTCAGTACATTTTGAGCGTTGCTACCACAGTACAGCCTCTGCACTGGCTGACAAAAAATAAAGAACAGTGGACGTGAGGTGAGAAAAAGCGGAAAAAAGCAGCTCCTCCAAAGGTTTTTTCAGCTTCAATTTAGCCATGAATTCTGGACATCAAGTCTAATAACTGCAGAGTAGGTGTTGTGCTAACACAGGTACAAAATTGAACCGAGGGAGTCATCGTGTTCTTTAGCAAAACTCTGGCCCTAGCGAAGAGAAACTAGTGCGTCACCCGAAGAGAGCTGTTGTTCGTGGTCAAGGCCGTGAAGCACTGTTGGTTCCACCTCTACAAATGACAGTTTTTTCTTTACACTAACCATACCTTTTTACATTGGCTGTGCAGAAGGCATGAATCCTCAAATCAAATAGCCAGGTGCCAATGAACTCAGCAGACAGACCCGTGAGGACTACCAGCAATGCGAAGTAATCCAGCTAAGGAATGGTTGACTGGCTCAGAGTGAGCTTGGTTTGAAAAAACAGACCTTGTCAGTTAGACTCGAGAGAGGCTTAACAGCCATGTCGGGGGGTCATCGGAACCGCTTGCGAGGCAGTCGATTGCATGGGAATCGACCCAAGATCAACTGAGGCCACCCTGACATTCTGCGACATGATTTGGGTGATGACTCTAAGTGATGATGACAAGAAGCTTGCCCAGATGCAGGCAACTGGCCAAGGGCCAGTGGCCACTATACCCCAAGCCACTGATGTAGCAACAAACTGACCAAGGATCAGCTGGAGCTGGGAAACCAAAAATTCCAACAGCTACACAGGATCAGGCTATTTGTTCAACTGCGACCGAGCAGGGAAGCTTTGACATCTTCCATGGCCAGCTTCGGTGGTGTGTGGTCTGTCGACTAGCCATCAGGAAAACAGCCATTTGGCAAACTCACATCCTTGCTTACTCTGGGATGGAAAGGTTGCTCCACTGACTCTGACTGACCTGGTACTGGCCAATGATGACAGCCATGGTAAAAAGATTGATCAAGAGTTATGAGGTTTTCCAAGCAGCAAAGTACGGAAGGATGAAAACCGTTGGCTGAAAACAGAGACTATACGCAAGACATCCTTAGCAAAACACCAGAAATACGCAGAACACCCCTAGCAGAAGGTAGCCATGTACTTAGTGAAAATAATGATAACAGCCCCTAAAGGAAACAAGTAGACCTGGGTGCTGACCGTCTGCTTCACCAGATAGCAGAGCATTTTGGCCTTCCCGGAAGCTACAGTTCCAATAGGGGCTAATGTACTGGACAAGAAAACATGTTATATGGGCCTGCAAGAGCAGATTTACACTGACCAGGGGGCACAGTCCGAAAGTCAGCTAGTGATCGAGCTTTGCCAGCTATGGCGTGTAGAAAAAAACACATATCACTCCCTACCACCCTCTGGCCAGTGGTATGGTAGAGCGTAACAACAAACAGCTGAGCGGCTCCTTTTGAGCACTGCTACTGGCCTGAGGCCAGGCAAAGTGAGATATTCTGCGCCCTCAGCTGATGAGAGTGCCCCAAGGTACACTCTATTTGGCAACAGGAGAAACAGCCAATCTATTGATGCTTAGCCAAGAGTTACGTCGGCGGCCCCAGTTGGATTTTACCCACCACCTACGGAGGCACAGCCAATGCATGAGTATGTAGCGGAACCACACAAGAAACTGGAAGAAGTTCACGTGGCTCTCAGAGAAGAACAATTGGCCATCCAACAAGAGGATAGTAAAGAGCCTCCACTTAACGCCACAGAAAACTGGGCTTAGCTGCTGAATAAAAAAAGCAAAAGAGAAGACAACCCTAAGCTCCAAGCAAACTTTGTAGGGTCATCCCAGGCCCAACCATACTTGCCTAATTGAGCGTCAAAGGCAGTTTTCAGTGCAAAGTGAGAGCCAGCTCAAACGTTCCATGCTTGCTCGCAGAAACTAGGGCAGGCACCAGCCACGATCAGGCCGCGCAGAGGCCCTAATATTAATAGGGTCAGAGCTGAGAAGCAAGAAGTCCAAGCTGAGCTAGAGTTGGCAAAGCTTCAATTCACTTGAAACTTGGTTGAAGGAACTCCGAAAGTAGTTAGAGGAGCAACAGGTCAATACCGCGAAGCAACTAGCCAGACCCCAAAGCTCAGAGCCAATGGCACCTGGTGCCATTCAGCAGAACCTTCAGCTAGCTCAAACCACTTGGTAGACGGATCGTTATGGAAAGTGGGCATGACTATCGGCAGTGGCAACTGATCCTGAGCGAACCTCGCGTAGGGATACAGAAGACGAGAAAAGGCTCCAATCTCAGAAGCTTATTAGGCAAGGGCCATTTGCATTCACACGCCTCAAAAAGCAAGTACTCTCCCGGAGACTACTTTACATTTATATCGATCACAAATTAAAATTTTTACAAACCTGTCGACAATCACATCTCTTACACATACGCTTTTTGTACATCTCCTACAGCAAGCTCTTTTGTACATCTCCTACAGCAAGCTCTTTTGTACATCTCATACAGCTATCTCCTTTTGTACATCTCATACAGCTATCTCCTTTGTACATCTCCTACAGCAAGCTCTTTTGTACATCTCCTACAGCTGTCTCCTTTGTACATCTCCTACAGCAAGCTCTTTTGTACATCTCCTACAGCTATCTCCTTTGTACATCTCCTACAGCTATCTCCTTTGTACATCTCCTACAGCTATCTCCTTTGTACATCTCCTACAGCAAGCTCTTTTGTACATCTCCTACAGCTATCTCCTTAGTACATCTCCTACAGCTATCTCCTTAGTACATCTCCTACCGCTATCTCCTTTGTATATCTCCTACAGCTATCTCCCTTGTACATTTCATACAGCTATCTCATTTGTACATTTCCTACAGCTATTCCTATGTTCCTTACAAATATCGCTTGTAGTAAACCAAGACTGAGATAAACACAATTTGCAGTTGATAAAATGGAGTGAAAGATTTTACCTTCGTTTAGTTAATTTGAGACGATTACCTGTGTTTCTAGAAAGCTTGGGTCACCCATTGGCCATGCAGAGATGTCCATATCAGATATAGAAACTCGAGTACATGCCAACATTACAGTGCAATGCAGAGGTATAATTAATAGGAGTCTGTCCAAGGTCTCAATTTATTATATAAATATTGTTAACACAATATCCACGAACGGGATGAAGGATTTTGCTTGGTGATGATCGTGCTTTTGCCCCACAAACATGGCACTCTAAATGGGCTAACAACAAGCTACCATTCAAGCGGTGAATAAGTTACCTAGGTTAATCACAATCTCTACAGCAATATCTATAAAGGCGAACAGTCATTTGAACTGTGCATAATGTAACCTCTTTTGGCCTCACTGGCGTTTGTGTAATAATTCTACTGATTAGCATATGGAAAATTTTCTTTTAATATTTTGTCTTTGCTGAACTGTTATCAGTTGTGTCACTTCCTGCCCGCCGTGTTTATTCTAGCCTTGTTTTCAACACCGTAACTTCAAGTAAACCGTCATATTTGTGATGTTTTCTACTTGTTTTCTCTATCTGTAACTCCAATGTATGTCATCACATTTGTTAACATGATTCGAGGAGTATGTACTGGTATGTACTGTCATTCTTTTATAATGCCCCAGAATATAAATCACGCAAGTTTCAACCAAGAAGCAGAAAGGAAAACTGTTGCTATTTCAACAGCCTTGAAGATGTGAAAACAAAGAATTTTGTTGAATCTGAAAAACTGATTGCAAAACTAACAACTTATTTTCCCTTCAAATTAATCTCCTTGGGAGCTAACTTTCAACCAATCAAAGCGCATACATGTTTATATGAGCTGTTAATGGGTTGTTACATAACTGACTGTCATATAAGCTAGAGGAAACAGGTTTATGTTTCAATCATTTATCAGATTTTAGTCATTTTATCTTAAATGTTTGTATCCATTTAAGAGTAGAATAAAACGGTTCTTACGGAGAACTTGTCAACAAATTATTACAACTAATGACCGACCGTTTGAGTACAAAGTAGTTGAATTGCGACTACAAATATTTATTGGATGTTGAGAAACTCGTATCTTAAGGTGTTTATAAGTCAGACTTGAATGTAAGTGCCATTGAGTTGATTATTGTGGAGCAAGTTATTCGTGACTAATTAGTTAATTAAGTATTAAAAGAAACAGCTGGTATTTTGAAAAAGTGTTTTCTGCAATCTTTTCCTTGATAATATTTTGAGCAATAAACATTGTAACAGAACTGAGGTATTTATTTATCTGTACGTATAGCTTTTTATTGGCATCACTAAACCATATACAGTCAAACATGGATAACTCGAACTTCAAGGGACCGAGCAAAAGTGTTCGAATTATCAGAGCATTCAAGTTATCAGAGCACTGTCACAAGTCCATATATTTACTTATTTATTAGTAGATACATGTACATATACAAACTATAATATAAATCAAAAGCACAAATGGCTTGTTTCAAATTAAATGCTTCTAATGTAAAGTTTAAAACGTTTTCATGAAAAAGTATAGAGATTTTTCTATCACTTGAGATTGGTTTGTTGTTTGAGGTGATGTTATTGCCAGGACGTTTTTCAGATTGACATTGGCAAAACTTGATCGTTGTTGAAATGCTCAAAAGAAAAGACATTTTTTTCTTTTGGGGTTTTACCCACCATCAATTTTGCCGTTTTTTCTTGAAGTTTATGCAGATTACTTTACTTTACCTGGGATTCGTTAAGAGCAACACTCCGAGGCAGTTCAATTAGAAGTTTTACGAGGTTTTACGGTACATTCTATATCACTCACGCTTTTTTAATATATACTTATTGAATGTACACACGTATTCTGTGTTTAGGTCAAACGATGAATAGTTTTTTGTAGCTCAGACAACGTATACGTTTAATTACAACATTTTTTAAGACGTTTTAAACATTCAACATTCCGACGTTGATTCAACACGGAATCAACGTCGGAAAACTATTCATCACGGGTTAGCCGAGTCACGCACTCAAGGATTTTCGCCACGCACATACAAAACAACATGCGATTTTTGTTTTGTATGTTCGTGGCGAAAATTCTTGCGCGTGACCCGGCTAGCCCGTGCTATTCATCGTATCGCTGTATAAATCAAATTTCACCAAACTTTTAGAAAAGTCGTTGACAAAAATATTTTGCCGATGGTGGTAATAACGACGCTTATGAATTACGAAAAGATGAAGTTTACCTCTATGGCTTTGAATAAAGTGATTTTCTAAAGCGAAAACAACCGTTTCGGTAGCTGTTGGGCAAAAAAACAGTTCGAATTAACAGTGTTGAATTCGAGTTATCTATAGCAATTTATCATTACGTGGGAACGGACCAAATGAAATGTTCGAATTAACCATTTTTTCGAGCTATCCGTGGACGAGTTATCCATGTCTGACTGTATTAATGTCTTAAATAAATACTGGAAATCTCTTGAATACATAATCTAAACACACTGTCCTAGTACATAATTGGAACAAGCTTAGTGGGAATAGTTGATTCTGACACTGGGTCGCATTTTATAAGGATTATACAGTTGTTTACTTACAATGAAGAGACAGGCTGTCAACTATTCATCACTAGAAGGAAGTGGTCGCCATCATGCCTGACACTGTACAACCATTCCTTCATTGTGCAACATGCTGGTGTAATAATTTGGAAAGTATATACATGTATATAACTCTTGATTTTTTCACTGCAGTCATTCTTGCTCCAAACTTCCAAAAAGGCACTAGATAGTTGTTCTAAAGAATGGCTCAAACAGGTGAGAAAACATGTCAGTCTAAATATCAAGACTCATTTGCTTCTCTCTTTCTATTTGTAATTAGAGACGTAGCAATTCTTACCTTCTTTGGTCTGTTAGAGTTTAGATATTCTAGCATGTTCTCCTTCATCATTGTATTTCTTCAGATTACTATTATAACCCAATGGAAAAGAGTTTACCAGTTGATTCAAAAAGTGCTGGCGCCGATGAACGAGGTTTTCCAACACAGTTTAACGCTCTAGAATATTCAGAGTTCTCAGTAGCCGAGAGATATCCACAACAACCTGTAGCACAAGGATATCCGCAACAACATGCAGCACCAGGATATCCACAACAATCTGTAGCACAAGGATATCCACAACAACATGTAGCACCGGGATATCCACAACAGCCAGTAGCACCAGCCTATCCCATTGACGAGGGGTTACATACCCCAATGAGAAATCCTCCTAATGACTATCTAGCTCTGTCCATTTTCA
Source organism: Watersipora subatra (assembly GCF_963576615.1). Classification (NCBI taxonomy): domain Eukaryota; kingdom Metazoa; phylum Bryozoa; class Gymnolaemata; order Cheilostomatida; family Watersiporidae; genus Watersipora; species Watersipora subatra. The sequence continues at coordinate 3,594,954 of NC_088711.1, forward strand.
CGACAATCTTTTGTTGTCTCTGGTGTGGCATTGCAGCGATAATCAAGTCAAGAAGAGCGAGAGAAGCAATACGAATGGGTAAGTGTGCGATCTTGCATCACAATGGTTGTCATAACTCACATTAAGTTTTACCAGCTCATAGTTATTCTTACCGACTCATAACTACTCTTATCAACTCATACCTACTCTTATCAACTCATACCTACTGTTATCAACTCATACCTACTCTTATCAACTCATACCTACTCTTATCAACTCATACCTACTCTTGCCAACTCATACCTACTCCTATCCACTCATAACTACTCTTATCAACTCATACCTACTTTTATCAACTCATACCTACTTTTATCAACTCATACCTACTCTTATCAACTCATACCTACTCTTATCAACTCATACCTACTCTTATCAACTCATACCTACTCTTATTAACTCATACCTACTCTTATCAACTCATACTTACTTTTATCAACTCATACCTATTTTTATCAACTCATACATACCCTTATCAACTCATACCTACTTTTATCAACTCATACCTACTCTTGCCAACTCATACTTACTCTTATCAACTCATACCTACTCTTATCAACTCATTCCTACTCTTATCAACTCATACCTACTCTTGCCAACTCATACCTACTTCTATCAACTCATAACTACTCTTATCAACTCATACCTACTTTTATCAACTCATACCTATTTTTATCAACTCATACATGCCCTTATCAACTCATACCTACTCTTATCAACTCATAACTACTTTTATCAACTCATACTTATTCTTATCAACTCATACCTACACTTATCAACTCATTCCTACTTTTATCAACTCATACCTACTTTTATCAACTCATACCTACTCTTATCAACTCATACCTACTCTTATCAACTCATACCTACCCTTGCCAACTCATGCCTACTCTTATCAATTCGTACCTTCTCTTATCAACTCATACCTACTTTTATCAAGTCATACCTATTATTATCATATCTTTGGCACATCAACTCCCATCCACCTTTTTCTGTTAGGTCAGGAACATTTGTAGGCCAGTTGGTGACTTTTCATTTTCTCCAATCTTGAGGCTATCAAATGACTCGCTGGTGACGGCAAAAAAGACTTAAGTGGTCAGGTGTGATTCTAGCATATTTCTGACTTGACTCCACTATTTGGTATACAAAACTCAAATATTGCTTTGAATTTGTTGTAGGAGATAAAGCTGCTGCACACGAAGCTTCCGACAGTGCACAGACCTTGAATATTGCAGGAATCATTTTTGGCATTATTCTCACCGCAGCTCTGAGTGTATACTACTACTTCAAGTTTTCCTCTGGTTAATAGTGAATTTAGTTACACCAAAGTGATTGTTAGCTTTGTACAGTTTCCTTTAAAGCAGTTTTTTTTTATTTTATCTAGTATTGTCTGTGTCATCTTGCTCAAATCTATAAACACTGAGGGGACTGGTTGGTTTTTCTAAACTAGTATTTCATCCTTTCTGTTTTATATTTATATCTTTTTCACATTTTTACAGATTGTCTAAAGTGCACTTTTTCTACAATCCAACCAATGCTTAACTTTATTTTCATCGCCTTTCGCTGTGGCTTTTTTGCATAATCATATATTTACTAGTTAATAACAGCTAGTAGTTCTTTGAATGGGTTCAGAAGTGAAGACTCGATGTATCTTTACTTATATGCCAATATCAATGTATCAATTTCAAGTATTTGAATAGGTATTGGTTGATGTTTCCTTAAATAAATCCAAAACTCAAGATACTTTCTACAGATCTGCTGTTGTTCATAGTGATAGTATATCAACCTACCGGACTAATAGGTGCAGCTGCAAAGTAGTAGCAGCTGCAAATTTTCATTACTTACAGCTTATAAATTCTGATACAGTTGCTTTGAGCAATATAATTGATAAATTTAGTCAACAGTTTTCTTGTTTTAGTTAGAATCTCAATAATACATGTCACACTTTTAACTTATAATGATAAAGACTACTGCAGCCGATCATGGGCTAGAAATGCAGTTCCATTCACTATCACAATAAAATTACATTTATATAAATCCTTGAAGTCTAGCAAATACGGTAAATAGATGGTTATTTCTTGTTTACATTTTTAGTGTTAAAACTTTAAACCAGCGGCCCAAAAGATCTGGACAAGTATATAGATCAGATCTGGAGTGTTGAATTGTGGCTCCTCTATCAGCAAGGCTCACTCAGTGCCTTGTTATTGTGTGATGTGACTAGTTCCGCTGCTATGACCAACCAGTTAATCACAAATATTCATTTCTGCTTTTGTGACAAGGTCAGTTGATGAAGCAATGGCTATACTATACACTACCTCGTAATATCTTGTCAACAACACCAGTAGTTTACATTATTGAAATTTGAACAGGAAGTATCCATATGATAAATAATGGGACAATCTGTCAATGACGTAGGTAGTGCATTGACTTATCGCGTAGCACGAATGTCTTCTGCTAGTTACAGCAGTTTTTAGCCAAATTATTATTATATATAGTACACATTACCTTGGCAACTACATGTAGGTGTGCCGAGAGATAATCAATAGTGCGCTAGGTGGCAGAGCGGAATGTTGTTGTCGTGATGCAACTTTTTTTGTCACTCCCAGCAGTGGCCTCAGATAGGATATGGCTCCTATCATAGTAAAGGTTATTTGGTTCCACTAGCTGCATAAAACCCTTAATAGCTACGAGTATTAAGATCAAATTGCATTCTTGTTTTTGTGCAAGAAAAGTATATAAGAGTTGAATTCCATTATTATCAAAAGCAAACATCGTGCCATCTTAAATAGACACAGTATAATACGAAGAATGTAAACATCATAGTCAAATACGAAGTGTATAAACATCATAAATATTAAATTATGTTCATAATTCTCATATGGGATATCTCCTACAGATATCTCATCTGTACATCTCCTACAACTATCTTCTTTGTACATCTCCTTCAGCTATCTCCTTTGTACATCTCCTACAACTATATATTTTGTACATCTCCTACAGCTATCTCCTTTGTACATATTCTACAACTATCTCCTTTGTGCATCTCCTACAGCTATCTCCTTTGTAGATCTCATACAGCTATCTCCTCTGTACATCTCCTACAGCTATCTCCTTTGTACATCTCCTACAGTTATCTCCTTTGTACATCTCATACATCTATCTTTTTTGTACATCTCCTTCAGCTATCTCCCTTGTACATCTCATACAACTTTCTCCTTTGTATACATCTTCTACAGCTATTTCCTTTGTTCATCGCCTACAGCTATCTCTAGTGGTACATCTCTCTGGGGGTTGTAAACATAATATTAAATTATTCTTTATAAGCTGGTGTTTTTTGAACAGCCAAATTTTTCAAATAAAGAACTGTAGCAAATGTAGCATGCTGTTTGAACCTAAATCCCTCAACTTTACTATTACTCTGAGTGGTTTAGCATGAAGCAGTAGATGAGTCAATGTAACTGATATTACCCAAAGGCTTCATCATGTTACAACCATGGTACTTACATACGTACAACTTACATACGCACAACTTACATACGCACAACTTACCATCCCACAACTTACATACGTACAACTTACATACGCACAACTTACATACTCACAACTTACATACGCACAACTTACATACGTACAACTTACATACGTACAACTTACATACGCACAACTTACATACGCACAACTTACCGTCGCACAACTTACATACGTACAACTTACATACGCACAACTTACATACGCACAACTTACATACGCACAACTTACATACGCACAATTTACATACGTACAACTTACTAGAAGTATTCAACAGAATCACAATGCGATACTCACATGACCTTAAAAGGCCTTGCAGTTACTATGCTATTTTTAGCACAAATAGTTTTTTGTCAGCAAGCTTTAGCTGTCAAACATTCTATGCAAAAGCATAGAGAGATGGGTTTTTAAAGAGCGATGTAGAAACATTCCAAAAGGACCTCCAATAAGAACCTAAGGATTGTAGAGATGGCACAATGTTTTGTGTACCGTGTTTACCATGCCAACGGTGTGGGAATTTTTTGACAGCGGGTGGCATCTCTTTCATATCAGGTCAGTTCATCTAGGGCATGCATCAATGGGTAAATCAACAGCTAGGATGCATAAGCTTTGATCCAACTAAGCTTGGTCATTCTTTCTCAAGCTAGTAAGGCATTGAATTTCGACCTATCTCAGCGGTAGACCTCACAAGTGTCAAACGCTAACAGGTATGTTTTATTAAGAAGTATAGGGCAGGGACAGCTATCGTGTGGACTATAAGGCTGTGACACTAGTAGATAATTTGTGAAAATTCATAAGTAGTGCAAGTTCACCACTTAGAGCTACTTGAGAGCTTGAGTGCTATAGAAGAGCAGGTATATAATCTCTGTTTGTTAAATAATATAAAGTCAGGTAAGAATTGTTTAGCAATTTTGTAAATATTGTTCGCTTTTTCTGCTTAAATTGCAGAGTATGATCTGCAATCTATTGCATGTTTTTTATCTAAGTAAATTATATGATATCATCTACATAGATTACAGGATATTATCTACATAGATTACAGGATATTATCTACATAGATTAAAGGGTATTATTTACATATATTACAGAATATTATCTACATAGATTACAGGATATTATCTACATAGATTACAGGATATTATCTACATAGGTTACAGAATATTATCTACATAGATTACAGGATATTATCTACATAGATTACAGGATATTATCTACATAGATTACAGGATATTATCTACATAGATTACAGGATATTATCTACATAGATTACAGGATAATATCTACTTAGATTACAGGATATTATCTACATAGATTACAGGATATTATCTACATAGATTAAAGGGTATTATTTACATATATTACAGGATATTATCTACATAGGTTACAGAATATTATCTACATAGTTTACAGAATATTATCTACATAGATTACAGGATATTATCTACATAGATTAAAGGGTATTATTTACATATATTACAGAATATTATCTACATAGATTACAGGATATTATCTACATAGATTACAGGATATTATCTACATAGGTTACAGAATATTATCTACATAGATTACAGGATATTATCTACATAGATTACAGGATATTATCTACATAGATTACAGGATATTATCTACATAGGTTACAGAATATTATCTACATAGATTACAGGATATTATCTACATAGATTACAGGATATTATCTACATAGATTACAGGATATTATCTACATAGATTACAGGATAATATCTACTTAGATTACAGGATATTATCTACATAGATTACAGGATATTATCTACATAGATTAAAGGGTATTATTTACATATATTACAGGATACTATCTACATAGGTTACAGAATATTATCTACATAGATTACAGGATATTATCTACATAGATTACAGGATATTATCTACATATAGATTACAGGATATTATCTACATAGATTACAGGATATTATCTACATAGGTTACAGAATATTATCTACATAGGTTACAGAATATTATCTACATAGATTACAGGATATTATCTACATAGATTACAGGATATTATCTACATAGATTGCAGGATATTATCTACATAGGTTACAGAATATTATCTACATAGATTACAGGATATTATCTACATAGATTAAAGGGTATTATTTACATATATTACAGAATATTATCTACATAGATTACAGGATATTATCTACATAGATTACAGGATATTATCTACATAGGTTACAGAATATTATCTACATAGATTACAGGATATTATCTACATAGGTTACAGAATATTATCTACATAGGTTACAGAATATTATCTACATAGATTACAGGATATTATCTACATAGATTACAGGATATTATCTACATAGATTACAGGATATCATCTACATAGATTACAGGATAATATCTACTTAGATTACAGGATATTATCTACATAGATTACAGGATATTATCTACATAGATTAAAGGGTATTATTTACGTATATTACAGGATATTATCTACATAGGTTACAGAATATTATCTACATAGATTACAGGATATTATCTACATAGATTACAGGATATTATCTACATAGATTACAGGATATTATCTACATAGATTACAGGATATTATCTACATAGGTTACAGAATATTATCTACATAGATTACAGGATATTATCTACATAGATTACAGGATATTATCTACATAGGTTACAGAATATTATCTACATAGATTACAGGATATTATCTACATAGGTTACAGGATATTATCTACATAGGTTACAGAATATTATCTACATAGATTACAGGATAATATCTATTTAGATTACAGGATATTATCTACATAGATTACAGGATATTATTTACATAGATTAAAGGGTATTATTTACATATATTACAGGATATTATCTACATAGGTTACAGAATATTATCTACATAGATTACAGGATATTTTCTACATAGATTAAAGGGTATTATTTACATATATTACAGAATATTATCTACATAGATTACAGGATATTATCTACATAGATTACAGGATATTATCTACATAGGTTACAGAATATTATCTACATAGATTACAGGATATTATCTACATAGATTACAGGATATTATCTACATAGATTACAGGATATTATCTACATAGGTTACAGAATATTATCTACATAGATTACAGGATATTATCTACATAGATTACAGGATATTATCTACATAGATTACAGGATATTATCTACATAGATTACAGGATAATATCTACTTAGATTACAGGATATTATCTACATAGATTACAGGATATTATCTACATAGATTAAAGGGTATTATTTACATATATTACAGGATATTATTTACATAGGTTACAGAATATTATCTACATAGATTACAGGATATTATCTACATAGATTACAGGATATTATCTACATAGATTACAGGATATTATCTACATAGATTACAGGATATTATCTACATAGGTTACAGAATATTATCTACATAGGTTACAGATTATTATCTACATAGATTACAGGATATTATCTACATAGATTACAGGATATTATCTACATAGATTACAGGATATTATCTACATAGGTTACAGAATATTATCTACATAGATTACAGGATATTATCTACATAGGTTACAGAATATTATCTACATAGGTTACAGAATATTATCTACATAGATTACAGGATATTATCTACATAGATTACAGGATATTATCTACATAGATTACAGGATATTATCTACATAGATTAAAGGGTATTATCTACATAGATTACAGGATATTATCTACATAGATTAAAGGGTATTATCTACATAGATTACATTATATTATCTACATAGATTACAAGATATTATCTACATGCATTACAGGATATCATCTACATAGATTACAGGATATTATCTTTATAGATTACAGGATATTATCTACATAGATTACAGGATACTATCCACATAGATTATATGCTATTTTCTACATAGATTACAATATATTATCTACATAGATTACAAGATATTATCTACATAGATTAAAGGGTATTATCTACATAGATTACATTATATTATCTACATAGATTACAAGATATTATCTACATGCATTACAGGATATCATCTACATAGATTACAGGATATTATCTTTATAGATTACAGGATATTATCTACATAGATTACAGGATACTATCCACATAGATTATATGCTATTTTCTACATAGATTACAAGATATTATCTACATAGATTACAAGATATTATCTACATAGATTACAGGATATTATCTACATAGATTACAGGATATTATCTACATAGATTACAGGATATTATCTACATACATTACAGGATATCATCTACATAGATTACAGGATATTATCTTTATAGATTACAGGATATTATCTACATAGATTACAAGATATTATCTACATACATTACAGGATATCATCTACATAGATTACAGGATATTATCTTTATAGATTACAGGATATTATCTACATAGATTACAGGATATTATCCACATAGATTATATGATATTTTCTACATAGATTACAGGATATTATTTTTATAGATTACAGGATATTATCTACATAGATTACAGGATATTATCTACATAGATTACAGGATATTATCTACATACATTACAGGATATCATCTACATAGATTACAGGATATTATCTTTATAGATTACAGGATATTATCTACATAGATTACAAGATATTATCTACATACATTACAGGATATCATCTACATAGATTACAGGATATTATCTTTATAGATTACAGGATATCATCTACATAGATTACATGGTATTATCTATATAGATTATAAGGTATTCGTTGCGATCATTTCTGTTCACAAGACTCGAAAATCCAAAATTGCTTGCAATATTCCAGAGTAGCCTCTGACACTGTCTAGAGGTTTCACAGCAGTTCAACTGGTAGTGTTTTAAATACAATGTTTTTCTATCTTCAGATAAATATCCCAATACAATGGAAAGGGGTTCATCATTTTATTCAACTAGCAAGGGGGCTGCCAGGTCTCCAGGCTACATTAATGCGCCTGTCGGTTCAGTTCAGTCTAGTCCTCCACCTTATTCCACACTGGCTGTCTCACCAATCTATTCACCACAGCTCAACGCACCAGCCAATACTGTCAGGGGAGTTGTGTGTTTCACACAAACAAGACTTACCAAACCTTCTCGAGACTATTTATTTCTCTCCATTTTCACTGCTATATTCTGCTGTCTCTGCTTCGGCATAGCAGCAATATACAAATCAACGAAAGTAAGAGAGGCGACAAGACAGGGTGGGTACAAGCTTTGACATGCTGAAACTTATGGCACGCCCCAAGTATCATATTCCTACATAACATTTATCCATTTTACTTGAAATATGTTCCTTAATAAGCTCGTAGCAAGTCTCAGCGCACTTCCTTTAGTATAGCCCAGTATGTTTACACGTAAGCCATGCTCAGCGTTGATATACATGTACATGTATATAATAAATTGGTAATAGGAGTAAGCAGAACTGTAAAATAAGATAGCTCCTCACTAAAACATATTCCTTTAGCAGACCTAACTGTTACAATACTGTGTCTGTAATTCATCAACATTAATATGCTAATTTCTTACATGTATATTAACCCGATGCAGCATACTCGCCATAATTTTGTATAATTGGGGTAATTTGATATTAAATACTCCAAAGAAAGGACATTGTGGAGATGGGTAGACTGGTTTTACTTCCATCATTTTCATGTTCAGCTTCAGCGAAATATGGATAGTAAATTGGTAAGCAATCAAAAGAGGATTTTTATTACCTATTCACCTTTTCATTAAAACAGCCAAGCGAAGGTGTAGCCTTGGTGATGCAAAAGACTATTGACATGTAGGTTGGAACAGAGATATCTTGTACATCCAACTTAGACTATGTCAACTTTATTTGTGTGTAGGCTATTTATACTTTCCATTTTATCTTTGATAATTTTATGTATTATAATTATTGCATAATAAATGTCACAACCCATCCGCCCTGTTTTCAAGGATTTATGTCACTTAAAATATGACAACTTCATTGTAGTGAGATGTTATGTAACTGTCATTATTATAGTAATATGTTATGTAATTCATTGTTATAGTGAGATGTTATGTAACTGTCATTATTATAGTAATATGTTATGTTACTCATTGTTATAGTGAGATATTGTGTAACTGTCATTATTATATTTATATGTTATGTAACTGTCATTAATATAGTGAGATGTTATGTAAATGTCATTATTTCTGTGAGATGCTATATGACTATCGTTATTCTAGTGGAATGTTTATGTAGCTATCATTATTTTAGGGAATTGTTATGTAAAAATAATATGTTTTAGGGGACATAAAAGCTGCAGCGGAGGCTTCACGACATGCAAAGACATTAAATATTATTGGAGTCATTTTGGGTTTTATTATTGTATTGTTGTTTTTCATATTGGATGCTGTGTACATTTCTTAAAAACTTTTACCAACTACTAAAATATTTACAGAAGTAATTTCATGTTCTTCATGACTTTACAAATAGATCTGGTTATTATGTGAAATATCTAATGGGCAATAATTAAACTGAGAACGGCAGTAGGGAGTCTTTCCTGTCAATGTTGTAAAACAAAAAATATGAAAATAGCTAGCTGTCTGCTATCTGTTCATTCTATTCATTATATGTTTTTCACTCTGTGTGTTAGAGAACCATGTGTTTATTAAATCATAAAACTTGTTGACAATTAGTAAAAGAATGCTCTTAATTTTTTTACTGGAAACAGACGTTTATTTTTACCCGCCAGCCCCGTGTAGCTACCGGTAGATCTGAAAAGCAATTATGGAGACTAGTTACACAAATAGCCTCATCAGACAGGGAGTCAAATTTCATTTTCTCAGAGTTCCTGCTAAGCATGGGTGGTCATTGTTCATATGTCACTGTTATGTCTACTGTGAATCGCTTATGAGAGTTCTAGCAGGCTCCTGTGATTCTGTAACAAGCAAAAAAAAGGAGGAAGTTGTTGTTATCAGCCTCGTGACAGCATTTTATTTGCACCAGTGCTTATCACATCCATGATCTTTGAAGCAGTGACCTATAAAGGTTGCAGCAGACTGTTATGACTTTTCTTTAACTCATGATAGGGTGTAATGCAAACTGCCTCCTATCAACAAAGCTAGTTTCACACAAATTCTTTGCTAAATTTCAACATTACATTTGTGATACGAATAGCCTAGACTCCCTAGAACGAACAGTGTCAATGAACACACCTAGGCATAGAAAAAAACACCTGCGAAAACCACTTTGTCATGGATACTTGTTGTAGAATTGTATACTCTGACCACGGTTGATAGTGTGACCTCTGAGAGTTTGGATGATATGTTACCAGCAAAGCTACAACCTCAGGAATCTCAATTTAGAAAAAAAATAAACAAATAAGTACAAGATAACAGCAACAGCAAAACTGCAAACTCATGAATTACTGTGCGATCCACAACAAATAAACCTGCCACCAAAGCTTCTGTTACAATGGAGGAAAGTCTCATCTCCCATCCGTGGTTACTAGCATTCATTGGCATAAGGTTTAGTTTTCTTGAGAGCGCACAACTCCATAAATAGTTGAGGCAAGCAAATGTCATCCAGGTTTATTATTATTATTGTCAACATTATTATTCATATGTTTACTTGAAACTACTTTATAGGGTGCCTGTAATGCGAGTAGACTTCGTGTCACCCAATTTTACCTTTGATGGATACCCAAGCTATAGCACGAGTGCTATACTAACATCTAATTGTGTCCGGTGAATATGCTGTCTTTTTTGGATGTCAAAGGCTGGCCTCACACTCACAAGAAAGTAAATCACTAGCAAGGGAAGGCATTCCGATGTCTTGTGATGAGTGAACAACTCCTCATTTGATCTTTATTGCATGCTTATCATGCTGAGAGACGTGCTCGGCATTGGCTGATGTTGTCCAGCCTGGGTGACTTATAATTTGCTGTACATATTGATAAATAGCAGTAGTTCCCTTATGTATATGTAAGTATTCCATAAAATAATAGCTGCTGGCTAGATACCATTGTCGAGAAATTGCTGGCTAAACATCGCTTGCTAGACATCGCTGGCTAGACATCGCTGACTAGACATCGCTGACTAGACATCGCTGGTTAGACATCGGTGGATAGACATCGCTGGCTAGACATCGCTGCTAGACATCGGTGGCTAGACATCGCTGGCTAGACATCGCTGGCTAGACATCGCTGGCTAGACATCGCTGGCTAGTCAATACTGACTAAAAATGCTGACTAGTTACACAAATAGCCTCATCAGACAGGGAGTCAAATTTCATTTTCTCAGAGTTCCTGCTAAGCATGGGTGGTCATTGTTCATATGTCACTGCTATGTCTACTGTGAATCGCTTACGAGAGTTTTAGCAGGCTTGTGTGATTCTGTAACAAGCAAAAAAAAGGAAGTTGTTGTTATCAGCCTCGTGACAGCATTTTATTTGCACCAGCGCTTATCACATCCATGATCTTTGAAGCAGTGACCTATAAAGGTTGCAGCAAACTGTTATGATTTTTTTCTAACTCATGATAGGGTGTAATGCAAACTGCCTCCTATCAACAAAGTTAGTTTCACGCAAATTCTTTGCTAAATTTCAACATTACCTTTGTGATACGAATAGCCTAGACTCCCTAGAGCGAACAGTGTCAATGGACACACCTAGGCATAGAAAAACACACTTTTAGAATTGTATACTCTGACCACGGTTGATAGTGTGACCTCTCAGAGTTTGGATGATATGTTACCAGCAAAGCTACAACCTCAGGAATCTCTATTTAGATAAAAAAATAAACAAATAGGTACAAGATAACAGCAACAGCAAAACTGCAAACTCATGAATTACTGTGCGATCCACAACAAATAAACCTGCCACCAAAGCTTCGGTTACAATGGAGGAAAGTCTCATCTCCCATCAGTGGTTACTAGCATTCATTGGCATAAGGTGAAGTTTTCTTGAGAGCGCATAACTCCATAAATAGTTTAGGCAAGCAAATGTCATCCAGGTTTTAAATATTATTATTCATATGTTTACTTGAAACTACTTTATAGGGTATTTTCTATCACAGCATATGCGATTATACTTCGTGTCACCCAATTTTACCTTTGATGGATACCCAAGCTATAGCACGAGTGCTATACTAACATCTAATTATGTCCGGTGAATATGCTGCCTTTTTTGGATGTCAAAGGCTGGCCTCACACTCACAAGAAAGTAAATCACTAGCAAGGGAAGGCATTCCGATGTCTTGTGATGAGTGAACAACTCCTCATTTGATCTTTATTGCATGTTTATCATGCTGAGAGACGTGCTTGGCATTGGCTGATGTTGTCCAGCCTGGGTGACTTATAATTCGCTGTACATATTGATAAATAGCAGTAGTTCCCTTATGTACATGTAAGTATTCCATAAAAAAATAGCTGCTGGCTAGATACCGTTGGCTAGACATCGCTGGCTAGACATCGCTGGCTAGACATCGCTGGCTAGACATCGCTGGCTAGACATCGCTAGCTAGACATCGCTGCTAGACATCGCTGGCATGGTAACATTCATAGTAAGCTAGTTTGAAGAGCAATCTTTTGAGGGTTAGTGGCCTGTCTGGGAAATAAAAGAAAATATAAAAGAATCAGGTCAGCGAGCTAATGTTAACACAGAGTAAAGAATCTATAGAAGCTAGGAGTATAGTGTGGAGAGCATGCCCTCAGACTGAGAGTGTGAATTATTGTAGTGGGTCAAATCTTTTTCAGGGCCAGGGATCGGTCTGACCAATTTCTTGCATAAACTACACTAGTAGCAGTGAAAGGTCGTCATGTGTTATATAATTATGCACAATATGCGTGTATTCATGTATGCAGTCGTCATGTGCTATTGGGCTCCACTATATGCACAATCATTCTCAAAAGTGGTAAGCTGGTCGAGTGACTGATGGTAGCGCACTTGACCAGAAATCTGAACATCCAGGTTTATCTCTATGCGATGTGATCTTTTTGTAACACTCTTAGCGTGGCTTGAAACAAACAACCCTAAATTGCATTGCTATCAATAGGATAATGACATCATTGTTATCAAAGGTACAAGAGCTAGAGGCATTGTTTATGGCCCTAGTTATGATGTTTTTTTAGGCCCTTGTAGTGATGTTTTATGGCCCTTGTGTTGTTATTGTATTTAGTAATGCTGAATGGAAAGTTTGGCACTAATACCTTTTACGTGTTTCATCAATTTGAAAGCATGCTGCTTGTCACACACGCATACGCATCACAACAAATACATGTCAACTACAGCCATTCATTTCTTTTTAAATTGACTTTTAGTAGATGGTGTTCTTATATTAAATACATTATTTTCAGATGAATAGCTTGTGGACCAGATGTGGCACGTATAGTCTACCTAAATACTTAAGGGTTATGAACTGAATGGAGAGAAATAAGCAAAGATTTTAGTAGACATTGCGGACTTAGTACGAAGATAGATGAAGTGGCCAGGGAAGACAAACGCAGATGACAACCAAGCGCGACAACAATAAGTAGGTAGGCGTAAAAGCAAAACTCTGCAGAGGTTCTACCACACCACCTATTTTTCTCATTACTCCAATAAATCACTCTATCCCTTCTCTAGCTACACAACTACACCAGATATCTTTCTCATTCGAACGGACGTAAAGAAAAGACCAAGCGACTCTTACCTGAAATTGATTCGAACATAAACTATAACTTAGAAAAGCTCTTACCGCCTAATGCGTGTAAACGATCATGCCATCATTTCCTCTTAGGTCAGTTCTTTAAGGTGCTCAGCCAAACAAGACTTGTACTCCCAATAGCCATTCATTGTCACCTTAAATAGTCGGACATCTTTCACCTTATCTTTATAGTGTTCAGATCTCATAACGAGGCTCTGTTCTTACCTACCAAATTATTAAATTTCTTTTAATTCACCGCGCACTATCAAGAAAGTCACAGTCAAGCTTTATTCACGCCGCGGCGATTTTTGGTCAGTCCATGTAAAAGTTGCTCTATTCCAATTCATGCAAAACATCTACCTCCATTCTACAACTTAATTTTATAAGATTAGTCGAGAAAAACAAAGCAATCCGCTACGTCAACGAGTACTCGCTAACAATGTCCCTAACTTGAAGCCCGAAGAGACATCTATGTGACCTTATTAGGGCTGCTTATGACTCAGGCAGCACAATTTCTAACATTCTTTCAGTGGTCAAAGAGCCTGCTAACTGCTGTTGCTTCCTGCGTAACAACATTGTGTAACACCCAAAAAACCAGCCAGGAAAATTTGGCGATAAAATTTTAGGATATTGTGAAACAATCCCTACGGCAACACATGAAACAGTGACCGATTCTGATAGTGACAGTAATATCACTGATCAACAATCATGTCACAATAGTTATGTTTGTTAACTAGTGAAAGAAAAATAGCAGCAGTTGTTGGCACTGTCATGGTGGTCGCTTGTGTATTCGCAATAGAAGTCTAGCTTTCTACATATAAATTAGCTTCATTAAAAGGAACTCATCAACATTTTGAATATGAGCGCTAACACTTCAGAGGGCTCCCTCCAAATGTGATTAAGTGTGGATGGTGGGCGAGATATAGAGGTATTACAGTAACGGCTGTTGACCAGCTTCCTGGTCATCGATAAGCTTCAAGGATGTGAATGCGGTTCCAAGGAAACAAAGGAGCTGTTTGTCTTAAAATCAACTGCTTATAAGGGTGTGAGTATAGTTGGCTAACTCAAATCAGGCAGAAAGACTCACAGATCAGCACCTCATCCTTTCAATATTTTTCTCAACACTAAATATGGTTGAGCCAAGTAAGTACATTTAGCTGACACAATCTGCTTAGTGAACCGACATACGAAGAGGGTCAGCAGTTATATTCTGTAGCTGATAAGTAGGACAGCGCCTCTAACTACCAATAGCAGAAAGAGAGATTTAGTTTTAGTAAAACTGAACTGATTTAAAAAAATAATATAAAGTTTTAATTACGTTTAAAAAGTGACTAGAGGGGTTTATATTGTAACTAGAACAGGAACTAATATCATGACACCAGTGAGACATCATATGTGACATCTCTGATAGGTCTGAGTAGTCAAACAGGCCTAAGGGAGCAGCAGTTTTAAACTATAAATGTTGGTTAGCTAAGGTGGCAAGTTTAGCCTTCAAGTAAACACAGTGAGTATACACCCAATTAAAATACAAGGTTACTAAGACAGTCTTCAACTATTGTCAATAAAAAATGATATGTTTGCTGAATAGAAAGCAGGTGGTCTTAGAAGGTCTATGGTACGCAATGCTATCAACGCTTGTTGACTTCACAGAATAACCTGTAGGCTTGGAATAGCCTAAAAAATTAAAGTAATATAGTATAACAAGATGAAGCTTAATATAATACAATTTAATATTATATGCTCTATATACGCTCTATATACGCTCTATTATACGCTCTACATGTATATAAATCTCAGTTTGTGTGTGTGTCAATCAAACTTGGTGAGGTTTGGGTTTGGGGTTTGGGCTTTTCCTCCAAAACGTGTATAGTTCGGTTTGACCAGCTTCAGCTATTAAACTATTGGGATGAAGAATCCGTATTGCAGAAGATTTGTTCTCGGAACCTCCCGTTCTCCAGGCAAATCCTTTAACGATTAAGCTAAACAAGATTGACTGATTCATGATTCATGTATGTCGCTATGTGGGTAAGAATATGCTACTGGTCTACATTACGGCGCAACATAATTTTATGCTTGCTCTCATGATTCTTATTAGTAAGCTTACTCAAATTAGGCATTGGCAATGTACCAGGCTAATGGCAAGCGGCAGACAACTCTCATTACCTCTCATTGCTTATAAGCTGATTTTTAATACCCGTACTAGCACTTCGCTAATACTATTATATACTATTATTATTGTTATTATTATTATATACTATTGCCTAATATAATACCGTGTTTAGATCTCCAACTCCTAATCGGATATACTGCTAGAAAACTTTCCAACACTGAAAATACTGTAAATAATGGCTAATTATTGGTGAAGAAGACTCCAACTTGCCTATAAAGGTATAAATGTCTAAAATTGAACAACTATTGCTCAACCTGGGTTTTTGTTATATTTTAGACCCCTGCACCGACCAAGCTACCAAACCTAGTTTACCAGACTACCCACAAACGATGCCAGAATACACAAAGCAATCGACACCACCAGTATGCTCACAGGAGCCAGCAGAAACCAGCAGCAACCAGCAACTACCAGCACCGGTGTATTCACTGCAGCCTACAGCCTCAGGGTTTCAACAGCAAACAGTAGCACCAGTGTATCTTGTCAGTGACGCCCCTTACACAGCACCTGTGCAAATACCACCTACAAGCCCTCCTAATGATTATCTGGCTTTTTCCATCTTTACAACAATCTTCTGCTGCGTTTGGATTGGCATCGCAGCAATATACAAGTCAGTCAAAGTGAAAGAGGCAATTAGAGCAGGTATGACTTACCGTATGTCATTTGCTTCAAATGCAAATCAATTACATGAAAGTTGCTTTTGTTATGTGTTGGCCCTTCTAAAGGCCTCCTATCCAATGAACTGGCTACAGAAGCTCTTTATGTGCTTTGAATGTCTCTGTCCTGTTACAAGCCAGTTATGAACTTTTACAATCACTTGATTGGATAGGTTTTTAGAAGGACTGACAGCGGTTGTGTAGCGTAACCAGTAAAGTAATTTATTCACTAATCTATATAAATCTCTAAAATATTTGAAAAAATATTACGAAGAAAGTAAACTTTTAGAAGTTGCGCTACAAATTTGTTTCGTGCGATGCACTCATCAGACGCGGTTGTATTTATGTATATACATATATATATATATATATATATATATATATATATATATATATATATATATATATATATAAAATATTTATAAGTGGAACTTCACTCTATAAGTTAAACATTTTATTACTAATAGTTTCATGTGGTACACTCAGTATCACACTCTTCAGATAAAATGTCTAAAATGAATTTCATACTCCAGTATTAAATACGCTGTTATGCAGAGTTAGATAAGCTGATAATTGGATGAGTGTACAGAAGCCAAAAGCCAAATAGTTAAGTGATACAATTACGTAGCAAGAACTTAGATGAATGTCTGCATGATGATAATAGCTCGTTACGTTTATTGAGAGTGCCTAATGATGGTCTGTAAATAATAAAGAATTTCTCCCATAGGCATAAGTTACACTTGTTTGAGATAGTGTTGTATGCTTTAGCATACCGTAGGGTCTTCCATGATATTGCGTAGTTGGTATTATTGTCCTTTAGTGACCATATATATTTACTTAATTCAGTAGAGTTTCTCTTAGATGGGTGGTTGAAAGAAGCTTTATGGTTAGTGAATCGCGTCTTGAAAGTGTTCTCTGTTAGTCCAATGTATGTCTGGTCTGGTGAATCGGTGTTGGTTTTTACAGTAGCCTGGTAAATTAATGATGTTTTCAGGCATTCTCCATTCATCGGGCACTCTTCTCTTTTTCTGCAGTTGCATGTTCGGTCTTCATTTGCGGTGTTGGCAGTCAGTATAATTTTGTTGTGAGCATTGATAGACTCTCTTACATTGCTCATACAACTGTAGCTAATTTTGATATTGTTGCTGTTAAATATTTTATGCAGTGGGTGCCTTGTCGTAAATTCCTTCTTGACTAGTTGGATGAAGAGTTTGCCGATGTTAGTATGGACATTACTGCTGTAAGGTGGGTTGTACCATGTAATCGTCCTGCTCCGTTTGCATTGTCTGTTTTCAGATGTTGGTAGATGTTCTTGGTATGTTAGTTGGTGGCTATATCCGCTCTTGGTTAGTGCTTCTTGGTAGATATTTGCTGTTTTATTGAAGCATTCAGCATCAGACGAAATTGTAGAGAGCCTCTTATTTATACTTGCTGGAATGTTTCTGATTATGCCAGGTGGGTGGTTGGACTCTTTGTTGACATACACTGGTCTCTCATTGGGTTTGACGTATGGCATGTGTTTACCATTGTCTAAGTTGAGGGTAACATCAAGGAAGTTTACAACTCTTTTATTAACATTGATGGTAATCTTTAGTCCATACGAGCTGAATATAGCACAGAGATCTTTTTTCATAGATTCTGCATTACGTGCTGAACCTTCTACTATGCCTAGCCCATCATCTCTGTACAATCCAAAGTGGTTACCATATTTTGTTGTGATCTGATGGAGTAGAAACGTACCGACCAGCTCACAGGTTTCGGCACCGTCGAAACTTCCCATTGTTACATCAAATAGTTCATCAGCGGATGTTTTTCCCCAGTATTCTCCTTCACTACATAGAATTGATCTTTTGGAGTGTGTGATGATGTTTCTCTCTTCCTTGGTGATGTTTGTAAATTTGGTGGCAAACTCTAGTGCGGCTTCTAGTAATTTCATATTTATTGATGGATAAAACTCAACCACGTCGAACTCAATGAATGAGCATTGTGGTTTGTGCTTGATGTTGTTGAACCATCTTAGGACTGCTGTTGTGTTCTTCCATTGGTTGAGTGGGGTAGCGCTGAGTATCTTTGTGTTGATGCAATCTAATAGCTGTTTACTTATCTTGCCAATTTCAGGTTTAGTAGGGTTTATTAATCTGCATAAAGGGTTATTCGCAAAGTTTGGCTTGTGGTCTTTCAGTGTTATATATGCCTGTCGTTCAGCAGTGGTGTTAATTCTATCATCCAATTCCAATCTTTCTGCAATATCACGAGCTTCAGTGTTTAGTTGTTTACACGTATCATGTGGGATCTTCTTATAACTTTTGGTGATGTTGTTGTGTAGTATCGTTGTGTAATTGTCCTTACTCAGTTGGTAGAAGTTGGAGGTTTTGTCGGCACGTACAAGTAGGTTTTGTGAGCTTTTAACTTTGTTGTTCACATCTGCTGATAGCTCTTTTTGGAACCTTGAGGTCGTTGTTCTAAATTTGATGTTTCTAATTATATGTATGAGCTCTTTCTCAAAGTTTGCTAGTTGAGGTATCGGTGGCGGTGCTTTCTTAGTGTTAAATCCATAAGTCTTTTTGGTGTTATAAGTTTTCTGTGGATGTAGGAAGTGAAAGGCTTTCCACCTCATGCGTCTGCATTATAAATATTTTATAATTTAGCTCTGATTTATCATTGAGCACTCTGTAACGAACTGTGCAGCGTCCACTTTGTCTATATATATATATATATATATATATATACATATATATATATATATTTATATATATATATATCTAAAATCAGTAAAACAGACTATAACTTTAGATAGAACACTTCATTACCAATAGTTTCACGCATGTATATATCATATATATATCATATGTAATATATATATATGTAATATATATAACAGGTGTGACACCATAAATGTAATATATATTACATAATTATATATACATGATTATATATATACTCAGACCAATGAATTTGAATGAAGGTTTAAAAATCTTTAGTCAACTCTCATAAGACTATAATAAGTCTGAACTCTATTTTTAGGAAATGAGCAAGCTGCGGCCGACGCTTCAAAGACTGCAATGACTTTGAATATAGTAGGAGTTATTTTGGGTATTATTGTTCTGGTTGTAGTAGTATTATTGAATTTCTTTGTGTATTATTGAATATTTCCGATGTAATAATTTCCTATAACTGAGTCAACTAAACAACTTGTGCAGACCTTCTGGTCTTTTTGGATGCACATTACATGTCTATTATCAATTTTCAATTTTGCTATTTCATATAGCATATAATATTTTCATAGTATAATTTTAACCTTTTTGCAATAAGTTGTATGTTTTAAACATATCTACGCTTAATTGGAAAGGTAGACATTACTATTAGATTGATTTTATCATAATTGTCACAATGTATTATCTTGTTGTTGTTATTGTCTGCGCTCAGTTATTTTATATTCTTGTGAGGTTCGCTTCCTTCTTCACTCATGTTGAAAAAAAGATCAATTGCATTAATCATCAAAAGTTTTTTTTTTAATATATTTTGTATAACATCAAACACTGGCATTGACTCACTATAATCATTCTCACTGTACCCTTAAGGTATAAACACACTAGGCGATTTTATCGCGAGCGTCATGAGGAAGGCGGAGATATCGCTGGCGTGTGCATAAACACACTTGAGCGATTCACTAGCAAGCGATATAATTGGCACGCCCACAAACTGCCAATAAAATTTCGTATCATTAGTTTCTTCGGAGTTATTAATAAATCTAGGTTAGTCAATTTGGCGCCGTCTAGGCGACAACGTAAACAACTTACGCATTTGTTGTTAAACCTATCTCACTTTCACGGATTGTACACTGCCTACACTACAAGAAGACATAAGAAAAACGATTATGGTATTTCTAACTGTAATATTTTTTACTATTTTTATACATATTTTATTTTGTAGTGATTCTTTAAAATATTTACCGTTCTCAAGATGGTCAACCTGCGCAACGATTGACTCTAAATGTTGGTTTTCAAATCGGATTTTGGTAATTTTTTGTTATGGTGTACAGGACTGGGAGTGCTATTATTAAATTTATGAACAATCCAGTGTTTGTTCTGAAGATGTTTTAATTGTAACAAAATAGCAAATTGTCGCTACTGTGCGTTGGTGAACAGCGATAAGAAATAATTACCCGCCATAAAATTGCATTCTGGTAAAAGCCAACCAATCGAAATGCATCTCGCTAGCGATAAAGTTGTGTAGAAAAAGTCTCACGTTATCGCTCTGCATGAGCGCGCTGAGTGAATTCCAGCGCAGATTAGCGCCACGCAACGCGATATCGCTCTAAATATCGCCTAGTGTGTTTACACCTTTAGAGTGGCCTTGAATGAAGCTACAACACCAACATTCCCAAATGTCACAGTTGGTCTGATTAGGTGTGCTTAAGGGTTTGCTTCAAATCACAGATCAACTGTCAGCGTCTCTAACTGCTCATCTCTAAGATGTACCAGTTTTTTTAGTTTGGACTACTGAATGCCCGGCGTTGCACAAAAAATAAATAAGTTTTTGCACAGAAAATTGATTTTTAATCAACATATACAACATTTACGATTCTAAGTTTTAAATGAAGGTGTTTGTTTATTCCTGCATATGACCAGTAAAAACATAATTTTTATATTTAAAAGCTTGAGGCAAAGCTAAAACAGATTGTTGAAAAGAATGTCTGACTTCTTATGCTACACAAGACGTCATAAGTTCGTATTAATATGAATAAACAATTATTCCATACTATGGCAAGGTGGCTGCGTGGGGCTGTGGTTAGTGCGCTTGTCTGCACACTGGTGTTTATGGGTTCAATTATGGTGCGAAGAGGTGTTTTTCATTTCTATGTGAACAACAGACTAACAAACACTTGATTTATATACATGTAGATTAGTGTTTCAATCAGACCATAAAGTTGTTGTAGTGATAGGAAAATGTTCAGGATCTTACATGTGCCTAAATGTGCTAGGGGTGTTTTTATTAATTATGTCAAGAATCAGCTATTGTGATAATCTGATCTTGTTTTAATTAAGATGGCGTAGCCTTGTAGATCTTATCATCCTGTGAGTTGCCTTGTCAAACTAGCTCACATTTTACAGATATCTAGAGTTATCAGCATTTAATTAAAGAAACAACAACTCCTTGTAAAGCTCACTGATGGGGATCATTTTTATTAACCACGGGCAGCAACGTTGGCCACCATTTCAATGAGAAATTGTTAAACTGGCATGAAAAATGTCAACTGTTTAGGTCAATATCAAAATAATGGCACCTTTTCTAGCTGCTAGTGATATGTATAACCTCTGGTTGCCATTAGCCATAAACTAGTTGCAAAGTTGTCTTTTCCTGGTTATCTCCATGAGTCTAATAGATGGTGAGCAAGCCATAAAATGGATCAGCCAGTTGAAACCTGTAGCAGAATAAGTGCACATTCATTGTTCTCACTTTAGTTTTTATAATGTTTATAAAAACTAAAGTGAGAACAGAAACTACTTCTCTGGTTTTGTTGTCAGCGGAGCCATAAATACTGCTTTATAAATGGGGGAGGGTGCTATTTAGGGTATCTCACAAAATCAACAACTAAGTAACCACCATTAACCACTTGTATAACAGTGCTCTTTCATAACAGAGTACTTGTATAACGGTGTACTTGTATAACAGTGTGCTTGTATAACGGTGTACTTGTATAACAGTGTGCTTGTATAAGGGTGTACTTGTATAACGGTATACTAGTATAACAAAGTAGGGGAGAAGTGGGTAATGTGGACAGCTGGGTAATGTGGACAGTTAAATTATTAGCTAAAGTTTATAACCAATTCCACTTGTTTCATATTATAAAACCTTTCCTTTTTATGTTAGAAGAAGCCACATGCTGATTTGGAAGTCTCTATCCATCATACATCAATCTGTAAGCATCTTAATATTTATCATACAAATAGTAATTTTTAATTCAATTTTACTACCTGGGTTACATAGTGTAAATGTTGTTGGAAATTTTGGGGTAATATGTAAACAAACAAAGCATATTGTGTTGTTTATCTCTATTGATTGTCAGAAGGCAACTCCTGACTATGACTGAGGTTTATCAAAATTTGTAATAATGTATAAGATGGGGTAATGTTGACATGTTCACATTACCCTTATGCCATGTCCAAATTACCCTGTGCTGCAAGGCATATGATATAAACTGCCTAATTTGCTAGTTTCAATGCAAAGTCTAAATTGTTACTACTACTACTAGGCTTCCTAGTAAATTTACTAATATATGTACATGTAAATTTCTCAGTCCAACAACTATTTGCCAATCACTATGAATGCCAAAGTGAATGTGGTTTTGCACCATCTTTTGATTGGGATTAGTAGACGCGAGGTTTTTAAATGTTGTAATTAGAAAATGAATGCTAAATTAATTGCCTTAATTTAATTAAAACTATCGCCTCTGAAAAGTTGGAAGCAGACTTTTACTGGCGCAGGAGTGGGAGGTTTTTCAAGCCAAACCTATCGGATTGTAAATGTGTGAGCCACAGCCAGCTCGAATTAGTCTTACCTAAACCGCTGTCATAGGGAAATACAGAAAGAACCAGAAGTGGACTCATATTTGGTTTTAAGCCATCATCATATGATTTAAGATAGACATAATTTGTTATACCAACAACACTCAAAGACAATCTGAGTTATTACCATGACTTAGTAGAATTATAATCTTATATTGTCAGATTTGATTTATTCCTGTACAGTTTTCGTTAAATTGAATATAACCAAATGCATATATTACTTGTAGTTATCTAATATCTGAGAAATTTTTACTTTTAATGGCAAAAAATGACATGTTCACATTACCCAGTGCACCTGTCCACATTACCCACCGACGGTGGGTAATGTGGACAATCTTGAGGTTTACGATATGGTGGATTCTGGAAAAACTATTGCTTGTATTACGAAACATGCAATTAAAAAAAGAATGCCAACAAACTCTGCAAGCTAAAGATATAATTTAGAGTATTCTAAAGTAAATAGTAGTAACTGTAACGAAAAGAAAAACTGTCCACATTACCCACTTCTCCCCTACTTGTATAACAGTGTACTTGTAAAACGGTGGGTTTGAATAGCATTGTACTTGAATAATACTTTACGTAATAAGCGCTGTGCATGTTCAACAGTGAGCATTCACAGCCAAGCTATAACCATCATTATTTGTTTCTATGAAATAAAAATTCAACGGTTAATTTTTTTGGAGTTATCATTTTATTAGACGATTTGAAGAATTTTGATTTTTCAATCCAGTTACAGGCATTATAATGGAATCACATGTTATCAGCCCATTTCTCACCCTCTAAAGGCATTATCTAGGTTTGAATCACATGTTATCAGCCCATTTCTCACCCTCTAAAGCAATTTTTGAGCGTTTTGCATAGAAAAACTTCTTCTGCACTTTCATGGAGCAGATTGGTGAGCGTACATTCAGAGACAGCTCTGTATGAATACAGATTTGCCCAGCCAGCTGAACAGAGCTATTGGTTCTTTCAAAAACAAAGTTGTCATAGAATGGTGCAGTAAATCGAAGAAACTGTTCTTGGTACTTTGCACTACCCAGTGTTCAGTGAAAGCTGTTATCATGAGTTGGAGTGGTGACTAACCAAACATAACATTAAGAGTTAGATGTGGCCAAATAGCTGAGAGGTATGGATATAGTATAGCATCATATAACATATATGCTATGTTATATATAATATAGCATAGCATCTTATAAGAAAACTGTTATGTTTCTGCACGGAAGCAATTAAATAGAGTATTAAATTAGAGGAATGGTTTATTGCACACTCCAGAGACAACTGATTTGATAACAGAAAACCCAAGTATTTATATGTTTGGTCATAGAAAAGCTTTGTAAAAAGCTACAAGCATTATTAATAGCTATAATGAGACAGTACTATATAATATTAGCTTGTATAAAGCTTTAGCTAAAAAGCATAATGTTTGTTGGCAAAGTACCAGTAATACTTGGCACTTGCATGACACCTCCTCACTAAGCTAAAGGTTCTTTCTGGTTCTCTTAGACCTTCGGGGTTTGTCTCTGCTATACTCATCTCCATCAGGTAGACGAGGGTTGCGTGGTCTTCTTCTAGACGGAGGTTGCTCTGTTACAGTTGTAGGGGCTGGTAGTTGCAGTTTTGTCTCCTCTGTTATATCAGGTTTATCTCCAGGGTCTTGATCTTCTTCTGTTGAGTATCTTGGTCTGAGTTGTTCAACATGTCTTCTCCAAGTAGGTCCCTTTGGTACCACTTTGACATTGAGACTACGAGTTCCATATATCTTAGTAAAAATGGCTGGAACCCATCTAGGTTGTCTGTTGCGTCTAGGTCCATGATACAAGGCATAGCATGGTGCTCCAAGATTGTAGCTGTGTATCTTGCTAACTGTCTTTTCTGCCGATCGGTTGACTTCTCTGGATTGATGAAACTGTGCTATGTGTGCGGGTGATGGCAATAGGGTGTCAATCTTGCATCTCATCTGTCTTCCATTCAGCAGCTGACTGGGAGAGTATCCTGTAGGAAGTGGTGTCCTTCTATAGTGCATCAGGAACTGTTGTAGTGCAGATTTAGGTGAGAGTGACGATTTCTTCATGGCTTGTTTGAAGGATTGTACTAGTCTTTCAGCTGCGCCATTTGTAGCTGGATGGTAGGGTGCTCCAGTGAGGTGAACAATGCTTCTCTCTTGACACCACTGCTGAAACTCTCCTGAGGTGAAGCTGGTAGCATTGTCAGTGACTATGGTGTGAGGGTATCCAAAGTGTGCGAATACCTCCTCTAAGATGTCTGTGGTAGCTCTGGTAGAAGTAGATGACGTCCTGTGTATGCATGGATACTTTGAGTAGGCATCTATCATCACTAGCCATTGGCTGCCCATGAAGTTCACTGCATGATCTAGGTGAAGACGACTCCATGGCTTCTCAGGTAGCATCCAAGGATGTATAGGATACTTCTGTGGAAGCTTCTGGTGTTCAGCACAGGCAGTGCACTGTCGGCTTGTCTCCTCTATATCAGAGTCAATGCGAGGCCAATAGACAGCAGTTCGAGCTAGATTCTTCATTCTTTCCATTCCAAAGTGTCCAAGGTGAAGGATCTTTAATACTTCCTGTTGTAACTTGACAGGAATGACTACTCTGTTGCCATATAGAAGACAACCTTCAGTGATAGAAAGTGAATTTGAGATCTTGTGGAAGAGTGACAGCTGAGTCTCCTTCATCTCTTTGTTACCAGGCCATCCTTCTGCTGTGTAGCGCATTACTGTGGCTAGTGTTGTGTCTTTCTTTGTCTCCTTTGCTAGAACATTGTAGTCTGTAGAGTTGAGCTGTTGTCCAATAGTGTGAATAGTGCATACTGTATCAACATCATCCTCATCTTCTCTTGCATCAAACTCTTTATCATGTCCAACTGGCAGTCTTGAGAGGACATCTGCATTTTGATGATGCTGGGTAGATCTGTATTCTATGGTGTAGTCATACTGATTTAGTACCAGTGCCCATCTTGCTAGTCTGTTGGCTGCTAGAGCTGGAACTCCTTTGGTAGGTCCTAGAAGTGTGAGAAGAGGTCTGTGGTCAGTTACCAAGATAAACCGTCGACCATACAGGTACTGGTGATACTTCTTTAGAGCAAATATGATTGAGAGAGCTTCTTTTTGTATTTGTCCATATTTCCTCTGTGTGCTGGTCAGTGTTTTTGAAACATTGGCTATTGGTCTCTCACTTCCATCAGGATAACGATGAAATAGTACAGCTCCCAGTCCAGTTTCTGAAGCATCACATGAGATTCCAATGTCAAGATCTGGGTTGAAGTGTGCTAAGACACTATCAGTTGATAGCATATCTTTCAGTTTGTTGAAGCTCTTTTCTTGTTCAGTCCTCCACTTCCAGGTCTCTCCTTTGCGTGTCAGTTTGTGCAATGGTCCTGTGAGTTGTGACAGATTGGGTATGAACTTGCTGTAGAATTGTGTAGCTCCTAAGAAAGATCTTAGCTGAGTTAAGTCTGTTGGGACTGGCATCTGTTGTACTGCATCTGCCTTCTTTCCTTTAGTGATTCCCTTTGAAGTGAGTTTGTGTCCCAGATACTCTACTGTAGGTTGAGCAAAACAGCACTTGTCTTTTCTACATCTGAGCCCTCTTTCTTCTAATCTTTGAAGAAGTCGACGTAAGTTTTGTAGATGGCTCTCTGCATTGGCTCCACTCACTAGTATATCATCTAGGTATACTGCTACTCCTGGGAGGTCTTGTGTCAGTTGCTCCATGATTTCTTGAAAATACCCTGGTGCTGAGCTTATGCCAAAGGGCAACCTCTTCTGTAGTAGTACTCCTCGGTGTGTTGATAGTGCTAGTCGTCGTTGACTTTCTGGTGCCAACAATATTTGATTGTAGGCATCTGCTAAATCAATCTTTGTGTAGCAATAGCCTCCACCTAGTTTTCTGATTAGATCTTCTGGTAGTGGGATAGGTTTCCTATGTGTTTCTAGCTGATTATTGATAGTCTTGGAGTAGTCTCCACATACTCTGATCTTCCCTGCAGCTTGACCTGTTGTAGATTTGCGTACAGGTACAACTGGTGTTCCATACTGGTTGAATTGAGTTGGTTCCCATATGCCTTTAGCTACACCTGCTTCGTATGCTTGGTTGAGCTCTTCTGTCAAGGCAATAGGAACTGGTCTGGGTCGGCAGAAGACTGGCTTTGTTGAAGGTTTGAAGTTTATCTCTAGTTCAAAGTTCTTGAGACATCCTAGCTCGTCTTTGAATATTTCTGGAAATTCTTTGCACATCTCCTTACACTTGATTTGTAACCTCCCATCTGGCTGGTTCTCTGTGATTGTTGATACAAGGTTCTGTTGTAGCTTGTCATCAATAGAGATGCCTAGTTGCTGTATAGCAGTTTTTCCTAGTAGGTTGAGATCTTGTACAGCACTAATCACAAATGGTAGTCTGACTTCTTTCTGTGCATCCAATTGGGCAGTTAGCTCACATCTGCCAAGCGTCTCTATGAGATGTCCTGAGGCTGATTTGTAGTTAACTGTAGTAGGTTTTAGGTTTGGCTTTCCTAGCTTCTCCCATATTGATTTACAGATGAAGTTGTCACATGCTCCAGTGTCCAGTTCAAGTGTGAAGTTGTCTCCCTCCAGTTTGATGTTTTCAGCAAGTTTCACCATCTTGGTTGATGTGCATTCTATCATCTTTACTGGTTTTTCTGCTGCAGATGATTTCTTTTTCTTGCATGCTCTTTCTATGTGACCTTGTTTAGAACAAAAGTTGCAGGTGGCTGCTTTGAATCTGCAGTCATCCGCTGTATGGTTAGTTCGGTCACATCTGTAGCATAGCTTTCCTTCCTTCTGCTTGTCAGGTGTAGAGTTGTTTTTCTGGATTGGTTTGTATCTTGATTTCTGTTGAGCAACCTTGTTGACTTTAGACGAGTTTCCATAAACTGTCTCTTTGGCAACTTTAGCTGCTTCTTCTGTTTCCTGTGCTACCTGTATAGCTTTGTTGAAGTTGAGTTCATTGTCCTTGACCTTGAAGAGAGATTTGAGAACTGCTTCATTGTTTACAGAGCAGATAAATCTTGTTCTGAGAGCCTCATCTAATGGATCTGTAATGTCTATGAAGGCACATGTAGTTGCATCTTGACGAATTCTGGCAGCTAACTCTTGAATAGTTTCTCCAGGTTTCCTCTGCATGTCACTCCAATACTTGTAACGCTCTCTAACAATGAAGCGCTTAGGGTCATACTGGTCTTTGAGAAATTCCAGTATTTCATCTATGTTGAGGTCGTTGATCTGCTTGGGTGTTGAAAGCTGAGCTGCCATATTACTAAGCTGCTTGTAGAGTGTAGGCTGTTGGTTGGTGAGAAAAGTGCCAGCAATCTTGTCTTGATGAATAGAATTTGCTGCAATGAATGTGTTGAATCTGTCTATGTAATCTGTTAGTAGCTCTGCTGTTGGGTCAAAACCTGGGAAGGCTGGAACAGCGGTTGCAGCTGTTTCTTGTTTCCGTTGTAGGTTTTGTAGTAGTAGCTCCATCAGTTTCTTATTCTCCTCCATTCTTTCATTTTGCTGACGTCTGTATTCCTCTTGTTGCTGCTTGAACTCCTCATGCTGCTGCTTTATCTGCTCCTCTTGCTGCTGTCTCTGGTCCTCCTGCTGCTTCTGCATTAGCTTGATCAGGTCTGCTACTTCTGCCATTGTAGTGGTGCAATTTTGAACAGTTACTCTTGTAATAAACTAGAACTCTTTGTATCGATTTTATCAATGATAAAATCTGAACAAAACTCTTTGTAACTGTTCAAAAGAGAAATCCTTGTCGCCAATTAGCTTCTGTTTATGTTTCTGCACGGAAGCAATTAAATAGAGTATTAAATTAGAGGAATGGTTTATTGCACACTCCAGAGACAACTGATTTGATAACAGAAAACCCAAGTATTTATATGTTTGGTCATAGAAAAACTTTGTAAAAAGCTACAAGCATTATTAATAGCTATAATGAGACAGTACTATATAATATTAGCTTGTATAAAGCTTTAGCTAAAAAGCATAATGTTTGTTGGCAAAGTACCAGTAATACTTGGCACTTGCATGACAAAAACCATTGGAACTTTTATGGTAGGCCAGTTTGAAGAGCAATCTTTTGAGAGTAAGTGGCCTGTCTGGGAAATAAAGGAGAATATATAAAATAATTAGCTCAGCGAGCTAATGTTGACACAGAGTAAAGAATTTAAAAGCTAAAAATAATACATTTAATTAGCTAAATTCTATAGAAGCTAGGAGTATAGTGTGGAGAGCATGCCCTTATAGACTGAGAGTGTGAATTACTGTGGTGGGTCAAATCTTTTTCAGGGCCAGTGATCGGTCTGACCAATTTCTTTCATAAACTATAGTAGTAGCAGTGAAAGGTCATGTGTTATATATGCACAATATGTGTGTATTCATGTATGCAGTCGTCATGTGCTATTGGGCACCACTATATGCACAATCATTCTTAGAAGTGGTAAGGTGTTCAGTGACTGATGGTAGCGCACTTGACCAGGAATCTGAACATCCAGGTTTATCTCTATGCGATGTGATCTTTTTGTAACGCTTTTAGCGTGGCTTGAAACAAACAACCCTAAATTGCATTGCTATCAATACGATAATGACATCATTGTTATCAAAGGTACGAGAGCTAGAAGCATTGTTTATGACCCTAGTTATGATGTTTTGAGGCCCTTGTAGTGATGTTTTATGGCCCTTGTGTTGTTATTGTATTTAGTAATGCTGAATGGAATGTTTGTCACTAATACCTTTTACTTGTTTTATCAATTTGAAAGCATGCTGCTTGTCACACACGCATACGCATCACAACAAATACATGTCAACTATACAGCCATTCATTTCTTTTTAAATTGACTTTTAGTAGATGGTGTTCTTATATTAAATACATTATTTTCAGATGAATACCTTGTGGACCAGATGTGGCACGTATAGTCTACCTAAATACTTAAGGGTTATGAACTGAATGGAGAGAAATAAGCAAAGATTTTAGTAGACATTGCGGACTTAGTACGAAGATAGATGAAGTGGCCAGGGAAGACAAACGCAGATGACAACCAAGCGCGACAACAATAAGTAGGTAGGCGTAAAAGCAAAACTCTGCAGAAGTTCTACCACACCACCTATTTTTCTCATTACTCCAATAAATCACTCTATCCCTTCTCTAGCTACACAACTACACCAGATATCTTTCTCATTCGAACGGACGTAAAGAAAAGACCAAGCGACTCTTACCTGAAATTGATTCGAACATAAACTATAACTTAGAAAAGCTCTTACCGCCTAATGCGTGTAAACGATCATGCCATCATTTCCTCTTAGGTCAGTTCTTTAAGGTGCTCAGCCAAACAAGACTTGTACTCCCAATAGCCATTCATTGTCACCTTAAATAGTCGGACATCTTTCACCTTATCTTTATAGTGTTCAGATCTCATAACGAGGCTCTGTTCTTACCTACCAAATTATTAACTTTCTTTTAAATTCATCGTGCACTATCAAGAAAGTCACAGTCAAGCTTTATTCACACTGCAGTGATTTTTGATCAGTCCATGTGAAAATTGCTCTATTCCAATTCATGCAAAACATCTACCTCCATTCTACAACTTAATTTTATAAGATTAGTCGAGAAAAACAAAGCAATCCGCTACTTCAACGAGTACTCGCTAACAATGTCCCTAACTTGAAGCCCAAAGAGACATCTATGTGACCTTATCAGGGCTGCTTATGACTCAGGCAGCACAATTTCTAACATTCTTTCAGTGGTCAAAGAGCCTGCTAACTGCTGTTGCTTCCTGCGTAACAACATTGTGTAACACCCAAAAAACCAGCCAGGAAAATTTGGCGATAAAATTTTAGGATATTGTGAAACAATCCCTACGGCAACACATGAAACAGTGACCGATTCTGATAGTGACAGTAATATCACTGATCAACAATCATGTCACAATAGTTATGTTTGTTAACTAGTGAAAGAAAAATAGCAGCAGTTGTTGGCACTGTCATGGTGGTCGATTGTGTATTCGCAATAGAAGTCTAGCTTTCTACATATAAATTAGCTTCATTAAAAGGAACTCATCAGCATTTTAAATATGAGCGCTAACACTTCAGAGGGCTCCCTCCAAGTGTGATTAAGTGTGGATGGTGGGCGAGATATAGAGGTATTACAGTAACGGCTGTTGACCAGCTTCCTGGTCATCGATAAGCTTCAAGGATGTGAATGCGGTTCCAACGAAACAAAGGAGCTGTTTGTCATAAAATCAACTGCTTATAAGGGTGTGAGTATAGTTGGCCAACTCAAATCAGGCAGAAAGACTCACAGATCAGCACCTCATCCTTCCAATATTTTTCTCAACACTAAATATGGTTGAGCCAAGTAAGTATATTTAGCTGACACAATCTGCTTAGTAAACCGACATACGAAGAGGGTCAGCAGTTATATTCTGTAGCTGATAAGTAGGACAGCGCCTCTAACTACCAATAGCAAAAAGAGAGATTTAGTTTTAGTAAAACTGAACTGATTTAAAAAAATAATATAAAGTTTTAATTACGTTTAAAAAGTGACTAGAGGGGTTTATATTGTAAATGGAACAAGAACTAATATCATGACACCAGTGAGACATCATATGTGACATCTCTGATAGGTCTGAGTAGTCAAACAGGCCTAAGGGAGCAGCAGTTTTAAAGTATAAATGTTGGTTAGCTAAGGTGGCAAGTTTAGCCTTCAAGTAAACACAGTGAGTATACACCCAATTAAAATACAAGGTTACTAAGACAGTCTTCAACTATTATCAATAAAAAATGATATGTTTGCTGGATAGAAAGCAGGTGGTCTTAGAAGGTCTATGGTATGCAATGCTATCAACGCTTGTTGACTTCACAGAATAACCTGTAGGCTTGGAATAGCCTAAAAAATTAAAGTAATATAGTATAACAAGATGAAGCTTAACATAATACAATTTAATATTATATGCTCTATATACGCTCTATATACGCTCTATTATACGCTCTACATGTATATAAATCTCAGTTTGTGTGTGTGTCAATCAAACTTGGTGAGGTTTGGGTTTGGGGTTTGGGCTTTTCCTCCAAAGCGTGTATAGTTCGGTTTGTCCAGCTTCAGCTATTAAACTATTGGGATGGAGAATCCGTATTGCAGAAGATTTGTTCTCAGAACCTCTCGTTCTCCAGGCAAATCCCTGACCAATTAAGCTAAGCAAGATTGACTGATTCATGATTCATGTATGTCGCTATGTGGGTAAAAATATGCTACCGCTCTACATTACGGCGCAACATAATTTTATGCTTGCTCTCATGATTCTTATTAGTAAGCTTACTCAAATTAGGCATTGGCAATGTGCCAGGCTAATGGCAAGCGGCAGACAACTCTCATTGCCTCTCATTGCTTATAAGCCGATTTTTAATACCCGTACTAGCACTTCGCTAATACTATTATATACTATTGCCTAATATAATACCGTGTTTAGATCTCCAACTCCTAATCGGATATACTGCTAGAAAACTTTCCAACACTGAAAATACTGTAACTAATGGCTAATTATTGGTGAAGAAGACTCCAACTTGCCTATAAAGGTATAAATGTCTAAAATTGAACAACTATTGCTCAACCTGGGTTTTTGTTATATTTTAGACCCCTGCACCGACCAAGCTACCAAACCTAGTTTACCAGACTACCCACAAACGATGCCAGAATACACAAAGCAACCGGCACCACCAGTATGCTCACAGGAGCCAGCAGAAACCAGCAGCAACCAGCAACTACCAGCACCGGTGTATTCACTGCAGCCTACAGCCTCAGGGTTTCAACAGCAAACAGTAGCACCAGTGTATCTTGTCAGTGACGCCCCTTACACAGCACCTGTGCAAATACCACCTACAAGTCCTCCTAATGATTATCTGGCTTTTTCCATCTTTACGACAATCTTCTGCTGCGTTTGGATTGGCATCGCAGCAATATACAAGTCAGTCAAAGTGAAAGAGGCAATTAGAGCAGGTATGACTTACCGTATGTCATTTGCTTCAAATGCAAATCAATTACATGAAAGTTGCTTTTGTTATGTGTTGGCCCTTCTAAAGGCCTCCTATCCAATGAACTGGCTACAGAAGCTCTTTATGTGCTTTGAATGTCTCTGTCCTGTTACAAGCCAGTTATGAACTTTTACAATCACTTGATTGGATAGGTTTTTAGAAGGACTGACAGCGGTTGTGTAGCGTAACCAGTAAAGTAATTTATTCACTAATCTATATAAATCTCTAAAATATTTGAAAAAATATTACGAAGAAAGTAAACTTTTAGAAGTTGCGCTACAAATTTGTTTCGTGCGGTGCAATCATCAGACGCGGTTGTATTTATGTATATACATATATATATATACATATATATATATATATATATATTTATATATATATATCTAAAATCAGTAAAACAGACTATAACTTTAGATAGAACACTTCATTACCAATAGTTTCACGCATGTATATATCATATACATATCATATGTAATATATATATTTGTGATATATATAACAGGTGTGACACCATAAATGTAATATATATTACATAATTATATATACATGATTATATATATACTCAGACCAATGAATTTGAATGAAGGTTTAAAAATCTTTAGTCAACTCTCATAAGACTATAATAAGTCTGAACTCTATTTTTAGGAAATGAGCAAGCTGCGGCCGACGCTTCAAAGACTGCAATGACTTTGAATATAGTAGGAGTTATTTTGGGTATTATTGTTCTGGTTGTAGTAGTATTATTGAATTTCTTTGTGTATTATTGAATATTTCCGATGTAATAATTTCCTATAACTGAGTCAACTGAACAACTTGTGCAGACCTTCTGGTCTTTTGGATGCACATTACATGTCTATTATCAATTTTCAATTTTGCTATTTCATATAGCATATAATATTTTCATAGTATAATTTTAACTTTTTTGCAATAAGTTGTATGTTTTAAACATATCTACGCTTAATTGGAAAGGTAGACATTACTATTAGATTGATTTTATCATAATTGTCACAATCTATTATCTTGTTGTTGTTATTGTCTGCGCTCAATTATTTTATATTCTTGTGAGGTTGGCTTCCTTCTTCACTCATGTTGAAAAAAGATCAATTGCATTAATCATCAAAAGTTGTTTTTTTTAAATATATTTTGTATAACATCAAACACTGGCATTGACTCACTATAATCTCTCTCAGTGTAACCTTAGAGTGACCTTGAATGAAGCTACAACACCAACATTCACAAATGGTCACATTCACAGTTAATCTGATTAGGTGTGCTTAAGGGTTTGCCTCGAATCACAGATCAACTGTCAGCATCTCCAGCTGCTCATCTCTAAGATGTACCAGTTTTTTTAGTTTGGACTAACTGAATGCCCGGCGTCGCACAAAAAATAAAAAAGTTTTTGCACAGAAAATTGATTTTCAATCAACACATACAACATTTACCATTTTAAGTTTTAAATAAAGGTGTTTGTTTATTCTTGCGTATGACAGGTAAAAGCATAATTCTTATATTTAAAAGCTTGAGGCATAGCTAAAGCAGACTGTTGTAAAAATTTTCTGACTTCTTGTGCTACACAGATATAAACAGTGACAGGTTATGTAGTTTCCATTGACTAAGTTTCTTTACCCAATATATTTGAGTAACTTAAGCTAGTCTAAATTTTTACGATAATAAGAGCCGTGTCTATCCTTTGGTCTGGGCTCTTAGAAAAACTATTACAGCTCACAGGAATTCAAAAGATGCAAAGATATAAAGCTTAGCATACTACCATTAAGCCACACAACCAGCTTTCTATGGTATGAAATAATTATACATATAATCGTTACGCTCCATGATCTCTAACGCAATCATCATCTTCAAGCATACTAGAATAAACAATGATTCCATACTATGTCAAGGTGGGTGCATGGTGTAGTGGTTAGTGCGCCTATCTGCACAACTGGTGTTTGTTGGTTCAATTCCAGTACGAAAAGGTGTTTTCATTCTTATGAAAACAACAGACCAACAAATAAGTTATATATATATATATATATATACATATACAGTGAAACTCGGATAAATCGCCCTCGGATATATCGAACACATGGTTAACTCGAATGGATTTGCTTGGTCCGTTCCCACGCAATGATAAATGGCTTTAGATAACTCGACCGAAACTCCGTTAACTCGAACAGTTTTTTTTCCAAACGGCAATCGAGACGGTTCTTACTATCGCTTTAGAATATCACTTTATTCCAAGCCATAGAGATAAACATCAACTTTTAG
Organism: Watersipora subatra; assembly: GCF_963576615.1. Taxonomy (NCBI): domain Eukaryota; kingdom Metazoa; phylum Bryozoa; class Gymnolaemata; order Cheilostomatida; family Watersiporidae; genus Watersipora; species Watersipora subatra. The sequence goes on from NC_088711.1 coordinate 3,630,921, forward strand.
TAGTTCTTAGGCTTCGTTATTACCAACATCGGCAAATATTCTCATTAACGACTTTTCTAAAGGCTTGCAAAAATCAAATTTTACCAAACATCCGCTTAGCGATAACCCTCCGAAAGCAAGAAAAGCGAGGTAAAATTTGGATAACTTTAAAGTAATATCGGCAAAATTGATAATGGGTTTTTAATAGTAAAGCAGTTTTGTAATAACTGACTTACTGCAAAAATTGATCTTGGTTAAAACTCTCGGTAGAAAAATACCTATGTATTTTTTCTGAGCGTTTTAACCGCGATCAGGTTTTGCCAATTTTAATCTGAGAACGTCCTGGCAGTCACATCACCTAAAGCAACAAACAAATCTCAAGTGATAAAAAAATATCTATACTTTCTGATTAAAAATATTTAAAACTTCACACGAGAGACCCTTTAACTTGCAACAAGCAATCTATGCTTTTAATTTATATATAGTTTGTATATGTACATGTATCCACTGATAAATACGTGCACTTATGACTGTCCTGATAACTTGAACGCTCTAATAACTCGAACACTTTTGCTCAGTCCCTTGAAGTTTGAGTTATCCGTGTTTCACTGTATATATATGTTAGGATAGGAAGATGGTAAGGACCTTACATGCACCTAAATGCGACATTGATATTTTTATTAATTATGTCAAGAATCAGATATTGTGATAATCTGATCTTGTTTTAATTAAGATGGCGTAGCCTTGTAGACCTTACCATCCTATGAGTTGCCTTGTCAAACTAGCTCACATTTTACAGATATCTAGAGTTATCAGCACTTAATTAAAGAAAGAACAACTCTTTGTAAAGCTCACTGATGAGTAATATGTGATCGTTATTAATTATGGGCAGCAATGTTTGCCACTATTCCAATGAGAAATTGTTCAACTACCATGAAAAATGTCGACTGTTTAGGTCATTGTTAAAATAATGGCACCCTATCTAGCTGCAAGCGATATGTATAACTTCTGGTTGCCATTAGCCATAAACTAGTTGCAAAGTTGTCTTTTCCTGGTTATCTCCATGAGTCTAATAGATGGTGAGCAAGCCATAAAATAGATCAGCTGTTGAAACTTGTAGTAGAATAAGTGCACTCATAATCTTTATAAGGGCATTAACGTTTTTTGTTACATGGTGCTTCCGGCCTTTTAATTACCGTAGTTTCTATAATACATAGTTGCAAACAAATAAAAGTATTTTAAAAAGGTCTATTGCAAAGTGATACCACATTGGCTGACCAGGGTTTGGTACGATGAGACAAGTCTCTTACCATGATCGGCTTCAGTGCGGAAAGGGTTAATCTTACTCAAAAGATGTTATTGATAGCCATGGTAGAGAAGTAGTGCATTTCTAACCCTGAACAGACAATTGCTCCTAGTAAATAAATCACTGCTTATTCTGCTAGACAAAGTCGAATGTATAATTTAACCAGCTCTAAATGCCTACAGTTGGTGTACCAGTTGCATGAATCTATGCTAAATGTACAACTCTGCTTGTTTATCACCGATTTAGTTAGGCATGTCTTTCCTTTATAGAGTGGCTGTTCACATACATGTGAATCTACATGTATGACTTAATACCTAGCTCATTGTCTATGTTCATGTGTGTCTATGTCTATGGTTGATTTACCAGAACTTTATGTTGATGATTGATGTACCAACTCTTTATGTGTATGTTGATATACCAGAACTCTATATCTATGATTGATTTACTGACTCTTTCTGTCTACGGTTGATATACCAGTTCTTTGACTATGGTTAATATACCAACTCATGTCCATGATTGATATACCAACTCTTTATGTCTATGCTCAATATACCAACTCTTTATGTCTATGGTTGATATACCAACTCTTTATGTCTATGGTTGCTATACCAACTCTTTATGTCTATGATTGATATATCGACTCTTTATGTCTATGATTGATATATCGACTCTTTATGCCTATGGTTGCTATACCAACTCTTTATGTCTATGGTTGCGATACCAACTCTTTATGTTTATGATTGATATATCGACTCTTTATGTCTATGGATGATATACCAAATCCTTATGTCTATGATTGATATATCAACTCTTTATGTCTATGATTGATATATCGACTCTTTATGTCTATGGATGATATGCCAACTCTTTATTTCTATGGATGATATATCAACTCTTTATGCCTATGATTGATATATCAACTCTCTATGTCTATGGTTGACATAATAGTTGCAATACTCTGTTTATCCATTGCTCATATGAATAAAGAAGCCTTAAGTCATCTCTTTGACCACTTTTATAGAATTTAAACAAAGACTATTATGCAGAGCTTACAAACATAAACAGGTCAAGGTGTAGCGGTGATTCCTCTCACTCACCACTCCATGAGAAGCTAGGTCCGGTGGCCTACTTTAACATACCAGCCAGGATTAGCCGGGAGTTCCTCAATAAAAGGAGTTTCCTCATAGTGAGCTACCAGCAATCATTCATTAGGTACATTATCACTCTCTCGATTGCTTGTAAGGTAGCTCAACGTCTTGAGTACCCAGAGATATAACAGATATTTACTGCTGAACCAACATGGCTGCCGCAGCAGGTAAGCTCTAAATCAAGGAAGCGTGTAAACACTTGTACCTGTGAGATACACAGTAGTTAAGGATTTATATATATGTAGATAATATACATGTATATAATATATATGAATATGATATACAGGTATATAACATACATGTATATTATATGTATTACCTGGTCCTATGCTGCGTTTCTGCTTGCACCAGAGCAGTACAGAATATAAAATGTCAGGTAATGTACTATTTAGCATGAGAGTAGTATATCTGCTATTCCTACCTTTGGTTAAGCTACTTGTCTGGCTTTATCCTGAGTGTGATTTTCTGATCAATCTCTAGTGGAGTTACCTGCCTGTTAAGGTCCAGACTAATTTGCATTGTGGTATGATAGAGACAGCAGTTTAAGGTAGAAGGCCCTTTCTGTCACGACTGGGGGCCTCCAGGGAAATTGAACGCTTCCTAAAACTACAAATTGTTGTTCAATTGTTTCCAATTGTTGTTCACCTTAATATCACATGTGCTCTTAAAAACTCCCAAAAACAATGTCTTGCAAGGACTATATCTACAGAGATCAACTTATGGTGATGACTAAGGCTTCATACTTATATCATTTAAATGAATGGCTTGTCTGTGATAAAGTACGGCAGCCTATGGGAGTTGAACCTGGGAATTCTAATCTACGGAAGTTTCATGATGGCGGCGATTGACTGTTCGTTTTTTAACTTTTAAGAGCTTGTAATCACATTTCCACATATTTTGCACCTACAACACAGCAGAGTAGACATGGTGAATCTTTTGATACCAAATAACTGTGATGTGAATTTTGTTGCAAGTCAACCTATAAATATCTTGTTTTCTCTCCTGCCTCAATTAGGAGAGTATCTCTAATACTGTATGGGGCAGGGGGGGAGGGGGAGGTTTAGAGGGGTGAGGGGGGAGGGGAACCACTACTCTGACTGCTTCGTATCTTTAAAGGAAAACTGTCAATATTAGCACAGCTGACCAACTATAAAACAGTGGGTTGAGGGGCACATAATGCTTCTCCAGCTGTCCACAAAAGTAATAATCAACTTGGAGTTGTGCATTCAACGTATGCCTCGACTGTTTCATTTTCTCTACTACAATGACTGTTGTGCTGTAATCTCACCTAGCATAACAATATAAATCAGGCACTGCCCAACACTATAAATGAGGCACTGGGGAACTAAAAAAAGATTTGATGGTAAAAAGATCTTAGTCATCTCACTTTAGTTTGTATGTAAAATCAAGATACTGGTGTTGACAATGAGCGGATAGATCAAGCCATTGTGGCACAAAGCCTCTTCAAGGGATGTAGCCTGTGTGCGTTCACTTTATGTCAAGTATAGTACTATTATTCTTTCAGATCCATATAATGAGAAACCAGCCAGACCTGTTTACCAGCCACCTACTGCGCCTTCAGAATCTGAAGTACATGTGACAGAGCCAGCTCACCAACATCCTACTGGCACAGCATATCCTCCTCCATATACTAACCTGCCAGCAGGTTTCCCAAATCCCGTAGCAAAAGATTATCCACCAAATCCAGGAGCCCCGGGCTATCCACCAAATTCAGGAGCCCCAGGCTATCCAGGAGCCCCAGGCTATCCACCGAATTCAGGAGCCCCAGGCTATCCACCGAATTCAGGAGCCCCAAGCTATCCACCGAATTCAGGAGCCCCAGGCTATCCACCGAATCCAGGAGCACCCGGCTATCCACCAAATCCAGGAGTACCAGGCTATCCACCAAATCCAGGAGCACCAGGCTGTTTGGAAAATCCAGGAACATTCAGCCACCGCAGAAATCCAGAAGCACCAACCCACCCAGCCAACTCTGAGACATCGGGGTATCCACCGAACACGCAACCAGGGTTCTCACAGAACACCGGTGCTCCAGACGCACAGCCAGTCTCCTTTCAAACAGGACACGAGAAAAATTTGACATCTCAAGGCTACATAAACAATCTAGCAGCACATGGCTCCATAGACAATCTGGCAGCACATGGATCTTTAGGGAATTGGACAAAACCGGTCTACCCAGAGACTCCTGGAGCTCGAGGATACACACAAAATCCTGAGGTAGTAGTAGGCTATCAGGCATCAACAGGTACACCAAGCTATCGAATGACTCAAGCTGCCGCTATCCCTGCCCCTCCGGTAGTTGTGCAGAAGATGCCCCTGGCCGGTCCTCCCAATGATTATTTTAGTTTTTCTATCATAACCACTGTCGGCTGCTTCTTTGTCCTTGGACTTGTCGCTCTCTACCAATCAATGCGTGTACGACAAGCAGTTCGAGACGGTAAGACTATGATTCCTTGTTAGTGACTTGAGCTACCATTTTCTTGCTAGCTGCTATACTCTAAAGTTTTTGTGATGAACATGCGGCATTTTAAAGAAGAGCATCCGGGTTATCTAACACGCAAATTTACTACGTATTACTACTAGACTCTATTCTCTATGGAGCACAGTCTAGACTCTAACGACTCTAGACTGTGCTCCATATTTTCTGAGCCGCATCTCTACATATTATAAACTTGTGAATGCTTGTTTTATTGGCCAGGGTTTAAGCTATGCTCTACCAACTTGCTGCTATTTCTAGTCATCGAACCCAATCAAATATTTATCTACTAACTTGTAAACAAGTCTCTGCAACTCCTTGAACGTTTCGCTATAGCGACAGAGAATCAAACGTTAAACACTGAAAATTACAACAAATTTGTAATATTTACAGGAAATGCGGCAGTCGCAAAACAGGCGTCGAGACTGGCCAAATTGCTGAACATATCTGCAGTAGTGACTGGAGCTATATTGTTTATACTCATCATAGTGGCATCCTCAGTCTAGCACACCAGAGCCACGGCTATTCTACTTGACATTGTCTTTACAAGGATGCTTCCAGAAGTCTTAGTGATTCAGTTACCATGAATGAACAGTGGAAAACACTGATGAGAGAATTCCGTGCACTTTCAGTGCATCTCTGTTTGTGGGACGAATGGGCTATTGGATATATCAGCGAGCCAGCGAGCCATAGCAGTAGAGCAGATTTTTTTTTCTTTGACATAATTGCCTCCTATTTAAGGGGTAAAAATCCTTCCCCTGGCAAAAAGTTGTACGCTCGGAGATTTGCAGTGATAACAATTAACTGGAGACTTAGCTACTGGATGTTCAAATAGCCTAGTATCCTAGTCTACTAACAACTGTGCACTTTTTAGTAGGTGTTCTCCTGCCAATGATTATTTTTGCTGAACAATTTTTTTTTTCACGAGCCTCAACACATCACAGGTGAGAATATATCAATGATTACAATCTACTCCATTGGCCTGTGCTAAGTTTACTGAGCTCGGTAAAAAGGTTCCTTTCAAGCATCCACAATTGTATTGTTGCAAACTTTCTTGCTTTAAGAATGTAAACTCATCAATCACCATGTCTTGATGACACGTTAGTCTACAAGTTTGTCATCATCGGCAAGATGGAAACAGCAAAGATCCGCAAATCAAGCGAGTTTTCTTACTCACCAATGCTTATCGAATGTTTCATTCTTTACCAAAGATGGAAACCGCACTTGCGAAGGATGCACAAGAGAATGCCGTGCAAGCTATTCCATTTTAAATATTTTCCACACTTCAGTCGCTCTTATTTTGGTTTGAGCGTTTCCAGATGCGCCGCAATTACCTCTGGTATAAAAATCATCATATTTTATAAACGAAGCATTCTCGTAAATCCACAACATATGAATATTCATTGAAGTACTTATGCCATGGTAACTCAACACGCACAACTCTAAATCTTCACCATCCAGGTATATTTATACTTATTGATACCCTCAAACAACCATAGACTCATATAGGCAAAAATATAGGCCCAAGGGTGCATTCCTAAACCACGGATACAAACATACACACGCCTCAAATGCTAACCTACGCATGCAAGTAAAAATGCATACATGCAGCCACATACATACATTGTAAGTGCGCAAAGCTATACTAGTGCTCATAGAATGACAGCCTCCAGGCATGCAGTGAGTACTAATAGCAACTGCTGAATAGCTGGGAAGATTCTAATTCAAGCGGAGTAACTTTCAACTCTGGTTAATCATCAAAGCATTATGGGCCACCCAAGCTTTCCTATAAATTATTGTCGTTATGCTTCATTTTTCGACGGTCTATGGTCAGAACTGGAGAGCTGAAGGCTTAACTTCCCAAAAGATTTCATTTTAGTCTGCGCAATGCGATGCCGCAGAGTTTGGGCTGGTGTGATTGTTGTGAGCGAAGATGTACAACAACGCGAGACACACCTAAATACTACAACTATGCTGCTGTGTAGCTTCTGCTCTGGAACTCGTAGCTTGGCCACAGCTGCCTGTGAGAACTGTACATACTATTACTGTTCAGGCTGTCTTGACAAGTACCATCCTAGCGTAGGCCCGCTCAAATCTCACAACATTATCAAAGGTAGGTATTGCTTGCACCTGACAAGGCTGGTGCTGAGAATTATGTTAAAGTTACAAATTAAAGTTAAACAATTGCTTGTGAAATGTATCTTACAACTAGAGAGAAATAGTTGTTGAACAGTTATATGAAGCGGAGTTGGAACCCGCTTACAATAAGATATACTTCTTCAACTAACTACTTAAGGTTTCAAAGATAACTCTTTCGTCATAAAAACATTTTCTCATACCACAAACTACAGCCTCGCAACAACTCTCTAACGCTAGCCATCTAACTAGGAAATTGATGAAGCTAATAAATCATATTTACCATATATAACGACACACGCCAAAGGAATTCAAATTTGTCACATGATGGTTTGGTGTTGAGAGAGCCAGCTACGTTGTCTCTTAGGCGTTGGCTCTGACGTTGTGCTCTTAAACGTTGGAGCGCAAGTTCATGAAGCTGTCAAACTTTCATTATAGTTTCATTACAGACCAGTCTGCTCCTTCCTGATTTCTACACCACTTGACTTCGTGAGCAGCTTACCAAATAACACAGAAATAGTTCCTGTCGATATGATCTAATGTTTTCAACCAGGTTTATATAAGAGTCTAGTAAACCTTGAAACCGGGTCACGGTAAGGCTTTGCTTTAAATAAAATGTGAAAGTATGAAGAGAGGCATTATTTGATTGCAGCATCTGCTCAGCACTGTGAGGAAGCCTTCTGCCAAAGCCACAATGAAAAATACTGTATATTTTGTGAAAACTGCGCGAAACTTCTCTGTTTAAAGTGTGTGGTTCACCACGCTTCTCATGATCTCTCCAACACTGACGAAGCTTACAAGCACGCTAAGGTTAGTCATGTGAAATCGATTGACATATTTATCAAGTAAACTATTATTAGAGGCTGATTTCTAATATAGAAATTTTAATGTATTTCTTATGAGAACTCTATAGCCAGAATCCTGGAAAGTAAAGACAGAGCTCATACGCGATTACAGAGCTTGCTACAAGTAACTAAATCAGTCATAGTATAGCTGGCTGTTTCTAATGTCTGTTGTTACTCATCTAATTTCAGGGAACTTTAAGCAAAAAACAGGATGACCTTGACACCCATTTAAAGGCAGCAACTAAATTAAAGAAAGATCATGAGGAGCAAATAAAGTTACTGAAGGTACAAGGTAACACATGTGCAGTATGCAAGCAATAGACATTTATAGAGTGAAACGAAATTGTTAGATACAGTATTTAAGCACTAGATGTCTATAGAGTGATGAGAAACTGTTAGGTACAGTATTTAAGCACTGGATGTCTATAGAGTGATAAGAAACTGCCATTGATCAGATTACTCACAAAGAGCGGTTCGTTTGTATCCCTTACTTGGGCACTCATTATAGTAAACGCATATTATTCATAGATGGATGCTATAGAAGCTGTAAAAAAGGTACAAGTGGAATGTGAGTTCCTGAGAAGCAGTGTGTCAGCGCGTGAGAAGACCATGATACAGACCATACAGAAGGTATTTAACATAATCATGAACTATCCTTGATCACAGCTTCAGAGTCTTTTATAACGTACTGTCTGCAGTCAGAGTCAGCTAATAGAAGACAGGGTGTCATCCTCAGGATGTTGCTTTTGTACATAATTCTGTTCACTCACTGTCATATATCTTGTGGATTCCTTATTCCTTTTTGTAACATAAAGATATCTTTAGAGAGTCTGCTAAGTACAGCGCACGATACATCAGGAGTTAATAAATTGATACTAACTTAATCACAATACCCGGATAATAAAAAGTCTAAAGTTGAATAATATATTTTTAGTCAATTGTCGCACTCATAAAAAGACTAACAGTGTGTCAACCAATTATAGACACAAAAACCTAGTTTGTCAAAGGGTGAACAACTCCTGTAGGTAAAGAAAGAAATGTAGGGTCACCCTGTCATTTGATTATCTATGTTAATAAGAAATTATCATGTTCAAATAACAAACTAAATCTGTGTTTTTAAATTTCACCAATGGAAGAAGTTTATTTGTTTTCCTGTTTTCAAACTCTATAAAATTGAAAAATTAAATGTGATTAATTTGTGCAAGTATTTTATATCATTCTTAGTTCGTCACTCAAATGTTTTAATAATAATATTATGAATATTTGGCAGGTATGTAGTTTAAGCTACCAAATTGATCAGTATGTTGAGACCCAAAAATGATAATTTCTCAGGTCTGCGGAATATTTTCAACCTGTTCAAGAAAAATGAAACTGTCTAAGTTAATTGAAGACATTGCAAATTATAAAATATATATCTACTCTAATCTGTAAATATTTAGCGCTTATTAAAACTATACAATCGGTATTTTTGGTAAACTTTCCAAGGATGCATTGGAGAAAACAAAAGATATTCAAAAGGCTCTAAAAGAAATCCCAAAGGTGTCATCTGATTCAATGAAGATTATGAACAGATTGTCTGGAATACAGAATCATACCAGCATCAATCTTTTCCTTGCTGTAGGTCTTATTCTTCCTTAGCATTATCTAAACTTATGAAACATTCAAATTCTATTTACAAATCGCTTTATTAGTCCACATCTTAGTACGAGTAAGACCAAAGAATGTCAGTCTATAGTTATTAGTACTGATCCTACAGTGAAGTATAAGTAACATCCAAAGAGTGTCAGTCTATAGTTATTAGTACTGATTCTACAGTGAAGTATAAGTAACATCCAAAGAGTGTCAGTCTATAATTATTAGTACTGAATCTACAGTGAAGTATAAGTAACATCCAAAGAGTGTCAGTCTATAGTTATTAGTACTGATTCTACAGTGAAGTATAAGTAACATCCAAAGAGTGTCAGTCTATAATTATTAGTACTGATTCTACAGTGAAGTATAAGTAACATCCAAAGAGTGTCAGTCTATAGTTATTAGTACTGATTGTACAGTAAAGTATAAGTAACATCCAAAGAGTGTCAGTCTATAGTTATTAGCACTGAATCTACAGTGAAGTATAAGTAACATCCAAAGAGTATCAGTCTATAGTTATTAGTACTGATCCTACAGTGAAGTATAAGTAACATCCAAAGAGTATCAGTCTATAGTTATTAGTACTGAATCTACAGTGAAGTATAAGTAACATCCAAAGAGTGTCAGTCTATAATTATTAGTACTGATTCTACAGTGAAGTATAAGTAACATCCAAAGAGTGTCAGTCTATAGTTATTAGCACTGATTCTACAGTGAAGTATAAGTAACATCCAAAGAGTATCAGTCTATAGTTATTAGTACTGATTCTACAGTGAAGTATAAGTAACATCCAAAGAGTGTCAGTCTATAGTTATTAGCACTGATTCTACAGTGAAGTATAAGTAACATCCAAAGAGTATCAGTCTATAATTATTAGTACTGATTCTACAGTGAAGTATAAGTAACATCCAAAGAGTGTCAGTCTATAGTTATTAGTACTGATTCTACAGTGAAGTATAAGTAACATCCAAAGAGTGTCAGTCTATAGTTATTAGCACTGAATCTACAGTGAAGTATAAGTAACATCCAAAGAGTGTCAGTCTATAGTTATTAGCACTGATTCTACAGTGAAGTATAAGTAACATCCAAAGAGTATCAGTCTATAGTTATTAGCACTGATTCTACAGTGAAGTATAAGTAACATCCAAAGAGTGTCAGTCTATAGTTATTAGCACTGATTCTACAGTGAAGTATAAGTAACATCCAAAGAGTATCAGTCTATAATTATTAGTACTGATTCTACAGTGAAGTATAAGTAACATCCAAAGAGTATCAGTCTATAGTTATTAGTACTGATTCTACAGTGAACTATAAGTAACATCCAAAGAGTGTCAGTCTATAGTTATTAGCACTGAATCTACAGTGAAGTATAAGTAACATCCAAAGAGTATCAGTCTATAGTGATTAGTACTGATCCTACAGTGAAGTATAAGTAACATCCAAAGAGTATCAGTCTATAGTTATTAGTACTGATCCTATACCTTAGTATGAGTAACTTCTCAAGAGTGTCAGTCTATAATTATTAGTACTGATTCTACAGTGAAGTATAAGTAACATCCAAAGAGTATCAGTCTATAATTATTAGTACTGATTCTACAGTGAAGTATAAGTAACATCCAAAGAGTGTCAGTCTATAGTTATTAGTACTGATTCTACAGTGAAGTATAAGTAACATCCGAAGAGTGTCAGTCTATAGTTATTAGCACTGAATCTACAGTGAAGTATAAGTAACATCCAAAGAGTATCAGTCTATAGTTATTAGTACTGATTCTACAGTGAAGTATAAGTAACATCCAAAGAGTGTCAGTCTATAATTATTAGTACTGATTCTACAGTGAAGTATAAGTAACATCCAAAGAGTGTCAGTCTATAGTTATTAGCACTGAATCTACAGTGAAGTATAAGTAACATCCAAAGAGTATCAGTCTATAGTTATTAGTACTGATCCTACAGTGAAGTATAAGTAACATCCAAAGAGTATCAGTCTATAGTTATTAGTACTGATCCTACAGTGAAGTATAAGTAACATCCAAAGAGTGTCAGTCTATAGTTATTAGTACTGAATCTACAGTGAAGTATAAGTAACATCCAAAGAGTATCAGTCTATAGTTATTAGTACTGATCCTACAGTGAAGTATAAGTAACATCCAAAGAGTATCAGTCTATAGTTATTAGTACTGATCCTATACCTTAGTATGAGTAACTTCTCAAGAGTGTCAGTCTATAATTATTAGTACTGATTCTACAGTGAAGTATAAGTAACATCCAAAGAGTATCAGTCTATAATTATTAGTAACTCAAGATCAAACTTTAACAACTTCACTTACTACTCTCATGGTGTATCCTGCCTATAAATGACTAGGAGTATTTTGGTCTTGCCGATTCAGAAATTTTTGATTATCTAAGATTTTATGCGAGAGCAGATTATACTAGCTATTGAATTGGTGATTTGGTGATTCCTCTTTTTGTGTTTTCAGCAATTTGGAGAACTTAGTGCTTGGTAAGTATCAACCGTGGTCAAAAAGTACAGAGAAAGTTCAGTATAAGAATATACTAGTTTTACCAGCTGTGCACACTTGTCCACATATATTTCATAAGCTATTTAATTGTAGTACGGATAAGCACCTTGCCTTGCTCAATTCTCTAGCACCACCTCAGCAATATGCACTGAATTTCAATTATAAAAGTTTCAACTGCTCAAAGGAAGTGTCCATGCTTGGAGATAAGTTATGTATTTCAACTGACAATCCACACGGTAAGCATTAAATATGTGCTTGTTATGTCAGTGTCCCAACTGTGTGATGCTATTTCTGATAAACCAATAATAAAGCTTTAGTTATTAGAGTTGCATTAAGTTGATTGATGGTATGTGGTAAAATATTCTTGCTCACAAATAGGTTAGTTGAGTAACTAGTCCTCATGTGAGTATCTCTCTAAACGGCTGAATCCAGATTGGTGCAAAATGATTTTAATCATTTGTTTAGCCTTTGATTTTTGCTAGTTAATCATTGTCATTATTTCACAATTATTACGTTGACATTGATTTTGTTACTAAATTTGTTATTAACTCGAAAGACAGCCGCACAATATATACTGCTCTATTTTTAGACTTAGTCTTACATACGTGTACTGCGCTAATGTTAGAGTCTGATACACTGTCCCACTCCTAGTCATATAGTCTGATAGACTGCCCCACACCTAGTCATATAGTCTGATACACTGTTCCACTCCTAGTCATATAGTCTGATACACTGTTCCACTCCTAGTACTATAGTCTGATACACTGTTCCACTCCTAGTACTATAGTCTGATACACTGTTCCACTCCTAGTCATATAGTCTGATACACTGTTCTACTCCTAGTCCTATAGTCTGATAGACTGTTCCACTCCTAGTCATATAGTCTGATAGACTGTTTCACTCCTAGTCATATAGGTAGTCTGATACATTATTCTACTCCTAGTCATATAGTCTGAACACTGTTCCACTCCTAGTTGTATATTCGGATATACTGCTACATTTCTTAACTTCCATTAAGATATATTTAATCATCAAACTTATATTTTGATCCAATCAAGAAACTGAATACATACTTTTGTATTGTTTCTGCTTGTTATGTATTTCTAGCATAGACCTATTAACTATCGTATACTATAGTATACTATAGTATACTCTAGTATACTATAGTATACTATAGTATACTATAGTATACTATAGTATACTCTAGTATACTCTAGTATACTATAGTATACTATAGTATACTCTGGTATACTCTAGTATACTATAGTATACTATAGTATAGTTAATAGGTCTATGATCTCTAGTAATAAAAAAAGAAATGTGCTCATTGTGTAGAATGTCATGCATCCAAATAGTTTTTTTCATTGCCATATACCATTTTGTTGTGTGATATATTAGTCTAATCCATTGCTTCATGCATTAAAATTTTACATTTCATGCTCGCCAACGGCCCATGGTCGTGATTAGCCATTTAAGATGTTTGTGAGCTTGACATTGGGTTAACTTTAGAGGAGAACAAATACATAGCATAGCTCATCAACCTGTGAACTAGCTCTAGTAAGTAGGTCAGGTACATGTGGACTAGCTTTAGTATGTAGGTCAAAGGCCTGTGGACTAGCTATAGTAATTAGGTCAGGTACTTGTGGACTAGCTCTCGTAAGTGGGTCAGGTGCCTGTGGACTAGCTCTAATAAGTAGGTCGGGCGCCTGTGGACTCGCTCTAGTAAGTAGATCAGGTGCCTGCAAAATAGCTCTGGTAAGTAGGTCAGGTGCCTGTAGACTAGTTATAGTAAGTAGGTCAGGTGCCTGCGGACTAGCTCTTGTAAGTAGGTCAGGTGTTTGTGGACTCGCTCTGGTAAGTAGGTCAGGTGCCTGTGGACTAGCTCTTGTAAGTAGGTCAGGTACATAGATTGTCATAGTGCCAAGATAACGAAATTAAAATATTTACATATTGCAATTACCTTTTTGTCTACTTTTTTAAACCAGAGTAAACAATAGTTTTTCCCAAAAACATTTTTGCGCCACCTTTTCCTACATTACCATGAATGATCATGCACAGGTCAAGGTTATTTTTGTAGACTTCCCTTTCATAGCTGGGCAGAGAGACAGTGATGGTGATACAAGTAGCTTATGCAGTTCTCAATCAGGACTAGCTAGTGAACATTCCACAACATTTTCTTGCGACGAACTACAGGAAATGGTGTATCAAGCCGATGTACACGACAGTAGACCATCACTAGCTAAAGCAAATCGACTCTCTGAGTATAGCAGCAGAACTATTCCCTCATCCAAAAAAGACACAAACATTGTAGAGCCATCTAACAGTGAACGAAATGTTCCTATAAGTTTTGCGGTAATTTCACAGATCACGTTGATATATTCAATCAAATTTTACGAATTAACCTTGATAAGCAAGTCATACCCTGTTATCATATACCTATGATAAAGAGTTTATCATGACTTTATAATATCTATGTCTCACAATACGTGTCACAAACCGTATAACATCGTTAATAATAATAATCATAATAATCGTTAACATAATCGATGACTGAGTACGTTGTGCAAAGCTTGCACTGTGAATAAGCTGCGATGCTCTGGCTCTCTGTTGGCATGTTAAAAATGTGATTGCGTCAAAAAAGCCGATCAAATTATATTGAGACCAATAAAAGGCTAAAACATCAGCTACAATTTGATGTCATTTTTGTTTTTGTAGACTAACACTGTCCAGAGATATAGGCGTTTGAATGAGATCATTTTTTGAAACGCTGAGATTTGAGCGGGTGCTTTAATCGTGACGTGTATAGTGATACATGTGAAAAGTGTTTGCCAACGATAAATATAATATCTCTTCGTTAGCCAATCATCAACATGAAATTTTTTTATAGGTCATAATGCATGTTATCCCTCGTAAAATGTGTTGTTTGTGATCTCGAAATTAGGAATTTTACTTAATTATTAGATCCTGCATCAACATCAAAATTTACTGAATTAATTGACATCGTTAATTTACTGAAATGCTGCATCGACACATTTTATTGATGAACAACAGAATTGTATTAGAAAACTGTATCTGGTTTTAGGTTTTGGGGGTGAGAATAAAAACAAACTCGATATGGCTTAATATTTTCAAAAGTCAAATATGCTCTGTTTTGAGATGCTATAGGCTAGTCATCAATTAAAATGAAACATTTAACAGACAGCTTTATGATACAGGGGAGAAAGAAGCATTGCTTAGCAAGAGAGGATAACTTCTATTGCTACTCCCAAGGTGGGGCAACCCTCAAGCTACATGTATATAGTTGTTGGAGTCACAGATTTAGTGATAAAAAACCTTAGCTGTTCATATATCATTTATTTACATGTATCTGTCGACCATATCTTGCTTTTACCTTATAGCTTCCGACCACAGTTGCCTTGCAGAATAATGTAATTACTAAGTAACATCTCCCGACACATTATAACAGAAGTAGTTAGTATTTGCATGTGCAAGGTTTTACAGCCCGATTAAATAGGTCGATATGCACATGTACATTTATATACATGAGGCTGAAGTGTGTTTACACGCTTTAACCAGCCATGATTAGTCCGCTAGTTTAGAGACGACCAATTAAACTTAATTCACTTATTAAGAAACTTGTTAAAAGTTGATTTGCAACAAAATTCACATCACAGTTATTTGGTATCAAAAGATTCACCATGTCTTACTCTGTTGTGTTGTAGGTGCAAAATATGTGGAGATGTGATTACAAGCTCTTAAAAGCTCAAAAACGAACAGTTAATCGCCGACATCACGAAACCGCCGTAGATTGGAACCAGTTATTTATCTGACGTAATCAATCCATTTGGTTATAGTTTTCACATGTGATGTTATCACGTGAATTGAAAGGCCAATAAAAGGCTCAATATAAAATGTCTCGTAGCACTAGTTTATGACAAACACTTTGGGTTTTACTGAAGAGCCCTTACCAAATATAGATGCTCGCTAGTAAACAGTTTTGTTTCGTCTTGGTCTAATCATCTAGTCGTAATCTGATCATATGACCCAATACTTCCTGCCAAACAGCGCGAATAATTTCTGCAGCATTTTTCGATTATCACAAGTGACCAACAGGCTCGTCATGTTTATCAGAGAATGATATGTACTCCTTCGAGCTAAGAGTAAAAAATTAAACGAATTTTCACGGTAGGCTATAAGATATCCGTGCTGAAAGTGGCAGCATTACAATGAGGATGAAATAGACGTGGAAGGACAATAGACATGGTTTTATTGAATGCGTGAAGTATATTTGTGAAAATCTTTTGACGAATGAGGTTGCATGGAAGTGTAAAAAGAAGCCATCGTGTTCAACTATGTCCCAATCAAGCCGTTTTGGAAAGAGATTCTAATCTACGGCACTTTCGTGATGGTGGCAATTAAATGTTTGTTTTTGAGCTTTTAAAAGCTTGTAATCACATTTCCACACATTTTTCACTTACAATACAGCAGAGTAAGACATGGTGAATCTTTTGATACCAAATAACTGTAATGTTAATTTTGTTGCAAGTCAACCCTTTAGTGCATGGAATGATAATATGAAACTATAGCTAAACAAAAAAAGTGTGAGAGCGATATTTTTGGCAAGTTTGTATAAAACAAACAAACGGCTGTATTATTCTTCAGCCATTGATGTGCAAGTATCGTAACCTGGACACATCTTGTAGGCTAAACCCAGACCTCCTCCCTACCCACAAACTTTTCTAAACAGAGTTCTCTCAAAACATCCTGAATTCTTACCCCACAGTTTAAGCCTTGATGCTGTTCTGAGGAGACAGCAAGAGCATGACCTGGAAGAAAAGGAGCCATGGTTTGAACCTAAGAAACCATCAAATATTATGCAGTTGTTTGGAAACCAATATGTTTGTGAGTTGATTGCGTAAGCCAAACTTGGGCGATGTTATTGATTGCGTATGTCAGTTGAAAACTCACAAATGGTCTCAAAGAGACCATTTAAACTTCATTGATTAATATAAAATATGAAAACAAAGCAAATTTGTGATCTACACTTTAGACACTCAAGCTGAAAAATTATTTGTTTAGCTAAATGGTTATGTTAGTTCAAAAAAAAAAGAAAGAAAATTTTGTAATGAATTGGCTGCTTTTTTTCAGTTATGAAACAACTAGTAACGCTGCTTTTTGTGCGCTGACATAGGTTTTCTAAAGACAAGGTCACCAAAAGTCAGATGAAAGGCAACAAACCTCCTCGTTATTATAGTAACACTTCTAGGGAGATTTGGTTCCATGTAGGTTGAGGCATTCTGAATCATTTTATGCTCTGACTTTACATAAGGCTAAACAGGAAGCCACTGGAAGTTTATCACAGTTACTGGTAGAAAGCAATATACTTTTCTTACAGATTGTTTATCTCAGATCGTTAAAATATTCCATGTATTTAGTACTGCAATATTTAATCTATCATACAAATATGCTACACTGGTGTCATTGTTTCCTTGCGAGCATAACAATATGTGTAGAATACTGTCAATACTTTATTGGCAATAATTTAATTACAAACAGAGAGGCTTTCTAAATTATGTCGTACAAGAATCATAAAAAGGCAACAATTAGCCAATAAAATAAAACAAATGGTTTGACATATATCAGTTAAAATACGATTATCTACTAAGAGAACAGATATTAGGTAGAAGATTGTTAAAATGATATTTTCAAAATAATTGTTAGAGGCTGTATGCAATTTGTTCATATCACGTAACTTGAAAACCTGTAACCGCCATGTAAAAAATGAGGACACAAACTATAAAAGATCTTAAAAGCTATAATTGCCATAAAATAAACATTACGCAGAAGTAATGTAAGAAAATGTAAAGATTTGGAAAGATCATTCGTTGGAATAAGATATGCTAGAATATGATGTAGATTTGCAATTAGTCAGGATGCTTTTATGTGCAACTACAATAGAATGTGTATTACTCTTTCACAAGCTACAAACCACTAATGTCCATACTTTATTCTTGCTATACAGACAACGCAAGGTAAGTTGTCATATTCAAGGAGTTGTCATATCTTGTGAGAAATGTTCTTGAACCAACATAATTCAATTTGCAGTAGGCAGTAACAACAACAACATGAATAGCCCTGTGCGACAAGGTATCTTCCAATCTTGTAAAAGAAACCAACTGGAGAGCGTTTTACTAAAGTTCAAAGAAGAATGTGGTGATATCGGAGACCTCCTTCGGTTGGACAAGAGCGACTCTACAAACCACAAGCTGTGAGTTTAGAAGTATTATCTCATCGCACTAAGTATTGTATCCGAAAACAACATCAAAAGCTATATTAACAAGTCATAAAATACAAGGATTTATATTATTTGTTTAATGTTTGTTTTTCAAGTGTGTGACCTTCCTTAAATTTCTCCATGCTTTCAGGAGTGCCATGTCCAAAGCTATTCCAACTACGACACAAGGAGTGACACAGAGGTCTAAACATAGCTACTATTCTGGATACAGACTTACTTCAGAACGAAAAGAGGATGAGCATGTGCAGGAGCTGCTGTTTCAACAGACATATGTAGCCGAAGAAAATAGTGAGGGGAAGATAGACAAACCCTGCAATTCAGACATGATAGACTAGCCCTGATCCTTCTATAGAAAGAGTATCCCTCACCATCGTAAATGGATGGGCCTTTTTATATCACCTTACAACCAACAGTGTTATTAGGATTGATGTGAGCGCTGCTTTTTCACAATACATCAACAGCCCAGCTCAATGAGTTTAACAGACTATTGAATGGTACGATTAATTTGCCTAAAGCTGTTTAGCTTTAATCTGTTTGATGTGGAAACACAATAAATTAAAATCTGTTACATTCACTAATGTTCACTAATAGGGAGAACGGCTTAACCTTTGCCATTGTCTTACATCAGAAGTGTCCTGTTGGTAAGAAAAGTGTGTCTCACTCTTCGAGTTTTGGGTTTGAATCTATTTATTACACAAAAGATTATTGAGTTTAGGCTACAAAGATTTTTGAAAAAACTTAGTTTCTCAAGCATGTTTCACTCCTCAAGCAAAGGAGATGCTTCTGCTAACATACCATAAAACCTCTAATTGAATGTCACCTTTAGTTGAACGCCACCTCCATTTGACTGCCACTATGACATTCTTTGATCTTTACAAAACTATAATAGCAAGTGATTAGTAGAAAAGTGTCCACAAAATCGAACAAACATTGACTCGGTTTAATCAATAACAATTAATTATTTCAATGTTTCTGTTCGTATTGAAGTCCGTTTTGGTGACTATAGGGCTTTTCAATTTTTCGTTAAAACTTTGAAAGCAACACCATAAAATTATGTAATTAATAACCGCATCAGGCTTATTATTAGTGGTTTCTTGTTTACACGGTCTTGTTACTTCGATGTATGTAAAAAATGGTTTACATTTACAATGGCATATATATGACCTGCTTTAGGCTAAAAGTTGTGCTTACTGCCCATGCGGCTAATAGTTTGGTCATTGGTGCAAAATGCAACGCGTAAAAGTTTTGCTCTGCTCAAACAATTGTTTGGATGCTAATATCAACTAGTTCAACAATGCAGAAGAGGAGTTGAGGTCAGACGACATTGTGGAAGGTATAGAACAGCGAGAAGATGTTCATTCCGCCAAAAGAATCAATCAGAACGCCACTGGCTGAGCAAATGATGCAAATATTTTTGTTTAAAAAATGTTAATGTTTGTTTTCACATGTATTATAAGTATGGCTCATTTATGCCTCTTGTTTTTGAATATATATTTGTAGCATTTGCTAGATTATTTTTATTATTATATAATTTATAAATTTGCAGATTTATAGCATATTATTTGATAGCATTCTTGCGGTTATTGTAACACAGCTTATAATGGTTTGACGCTCATAACTCCCTTCCATTGCACATAGGAAGCCAGTTTTGGCTGCAAACTGTAGCAAACATACCAATGAGTGCAATGAGCCTTTATGCAGCATCTATATATAATTATATTTCTCAAAGTAGGTCTGTCTGTGGATTGGTCATTCCGGTCATAGCTAGAGTGCACACTGATTATTTTACCGATGCGGCTAATAACAAATATTATTACGATGCTTCTGATAACAAATATTTTTCGTAAAGTTCGATTAATATATCTGGGGTCAAGGCCAATTTTTCTCACACAGACAATTATATAGTCTTCGTGGATAGAGCCTCTACCTAGTTCTACCCCATTCTCTCACCATTCAATCAGACAAAGACAGCCCGATATCTCATTTTCAAGTTTGTACCAATGTTGAAAGGTACCAGTATCATCGTATTCAAAGTTTTGATGGATAGCTTCTGGTGAAACAGTAACCTTTTTTATACACACACACACACACACTTCTATGCAAGAATTTTCATTATTAACCCTTTCGCGGGCAAAGCGACGTTTTTGTCGCTTCGCGATACTCCTTCATATGGGTGGAGCGACGTTTTTGTCGCCATAGTAACATATTTCTTTTATTGCAGTTTTTGGTTAGCTAAATGCCGGTTTTTGTTTACTTTTTTGACCGATAGCAAGCTATGATATATTGGCTTTAGTTAACCTCTGAAATAATTTTTCAATTTGCACAAAACGATCATTTTCAGCAATGATAAATGAACAAATATTGCGAAAAAACTTAGAAAATTGTTCTAAATAATTTTTAAACTTTTTTTCTTTTTGGTTCTGCTTTAGCTGTTATTTACTAAAAGCTTGGAGAGTTTTATTTAGTTGATCGTCATGGCGACTTCTAAGAGAACTCTCCGAGATTGTTCTAATACAGCAAGTACTAGTACCAGAGTTACTAAGTGAATCCCAGCTGACAGTGACCTATTAAATTTAGTAGCCAGAGATGACAGTGAATCAGGTTCAGATTGTGATTGGAATGATTTTACATCTGGAAGTGATATTGATGAAGAAGCTGGTAGCAGTAATGATGATGTGGTGGGTGGGGGTGATGCCAGTGCCTGGAAGAATATTACCAATATGAAGAGAGATAAATCTCCTACAATTCATCAGTTTGTAGCAGTGACAGGTCCAGTATTTCCTCCAGTAGATGCTGTGTGATGGGTACAAAAAGACAAGAATAAGCACATGGTGCAAAGACTGATGTAGGCCTTTGTAACGGAAAATTCTTTTGGATATATCAAACGTAAATAGTGCTTATTTGAGTGTACACTTGTATCATAAAAAGATATACAATAAATATATTTATTTTGGTAGATCCACATATATAAATATTTTTATGTTATACATTTTTATTTATTCATAATATATATATATACATCTGGACAGATACATGTATGCATATGCATGTTTATACATAGATATATGCACATAAGAACATACAAAAGAGTGTATAAACCTTTTAAAAGAAATTGATTTTGCAGAAAATTAATTGGCCAGGGGGTCTGATATAGTCCTGAAAATTCACCTGTAAAAGGGTTAATGCTACATATTCAGAACCTTTATTTTGTTTTCTCAGTTCATATTAATTGTATCATTACCAAATCATATTTTATTGTAATCGTAGCAAAACCGACTTAATTCAGCTATTACTTGCAAATTATTTCACATTTACATCTAAACCTTTTTATAGTCATTTTATTTTTTTAAATCTATTTAACTTGCACGAAACATTTTCCTCGTGATATGAAGTTTAAAAAGTTCTTTGACAAAGTTTGTAAACCTTTACAGTTGTTTTTATTTTCTCTCCTAATGTATTTCAGTTACACAAAACACTTTTCTCATGATATGAATGCTGTTATATGTTAAATACAAATCAATTTTCTGACCAAAGATTTTTTTATTACCCGAGCAACACCGAGTAGCACAGCTAGTTGTTAAATATAGTTATAAGATAAAAGCATGCCTTCAAATTTATAATGAAATAAAAAGGGTTACACAGGTTAATTGTATCATGTTTTGGTACGAATTTGAAGTGTACACGATGTGCAGATGGTTACGATTGCATTTATTGACAGAAGGAACAGATAATAGTAATGGCGTTTAAGCCTCACACATATATTGATATCTATCACGTCATTTCCGTTAAAAGACAGCATAGTCGTTAAACATTAAGAGCAGCATAACTCTATGGACACAACCTCCATCCAAGACTTTAGATAGTAAAATACATGACAAAACAAAAGGTAATTAGTTAGTTGAGTACACACAATAAAACAAGACAACTTCTTACTAGCATAGTCTAAAGCTAATGTTAATAACATAAAATGCACCAAGTAAAAGAAAATATAAAACAAGACAAGTACCCCAGCTGTGTGTGTGTGTGTGTGTCTAATACATTTGAAAATCGTCAAACTTTGAAGGTCGTTTATGAGCCCGAGAACTACACCTACTACTGGAAAGGCCAACCTCTATAAAAACGCTAGACTTAGATTGCTCATTTGGCACCTGTGTCACACTTTCATCTACTTGTAGGCTATTGTCAAAAGAACTGGGAGATGCAAGCTGCTTTGCAAAAGATGCGTTTCTCCAAACCAAAGAACCATCTGACCTCGCACAAACAATATCGGAACCTTGAAGCCCAACAACTGTATGCTCTTCTCGTCTATAGTTAGTGTCTAGCTTCCCCTTGCTCTCCTGTCTCATAACCATCTTATCTCCTACTCCAAACTCAGTCTCTCTAGTGCCCCTATCGGCATAGGTTTTCATTTTCTCCTTGTATTGACCATCACAATCCCTAGCCTCACTGTCTATACCACAAACAACATCGCTGTACATAGGTAACTTTGTTCTCATCTCTCTTCCAAACATCAAAGAAAAAGGTGTAATTCCTGTTGCTGAATGAGGTATCGATTTGTAGGTCATAGCAAATTCCTGCACAGCTCTTTCAAGATCTCTGCCCTCTTCCTTCGCAACTTTGAGAACCTTCAAAAGAGTCCAGTTCATACGTTCAACTTCCCCATTGGCTTGGGGCCACAAAGGTGTGATCGATACCCATCGCACCCCACACTGCTTCAAGTACCCTTGACATTCACCTGACACAAACTGAGGACCATTATCTGAGCGAAGCAACTCCGGATACCCATACAGTGAAAACACATTCTCTAAAAAAAGGACAACTTTCTCTGCCTTGGTATTCTTTAAAAAAGAACATTCAAAGATTCTACTAAAATAATCGACTAGAACCAGAACAGAACGACCATCCGGCAAAGGACCCAGTAAATCAATGGCACAAAAACTTCCAGGGACCATTGGGCATTTGGGTGGGAGTGATTGGTACAGGAGGACCATCCTTACTAACTAACTGACATGAAACGCACTGTCTACAGAAAAATTCAGCCTCCTTATTGACACCTGGTGACCAGACTTTCAGATGCAATCGCCGTTTTGTCTTTACAATCCCTTGGTGCCCTTCATGAGCCAAAGAAAGAACTCTGTGTCGCAATGACACTGGAACAAAAATACGGTCGCTGCGGAGAATCAACCCTTCACAACTACTCAGCTCATTGCGAACAGCCTTTATTGCAGAAAAAAACTGCTGCCAATTACCAGTTTGAAGTGCTGAATTAATAGTCTTAGACTCCTCACAAGTCAAAGCTGCCTCACACATCTCCTTCCAAGACAGAGCACAAGGCATAGCAGTCTCTACAACTGCCCTGATGTATGAATCATCAGTGACAGGCCCAGAGACATCTCTTGATACACTCAAACGAGACATGGCATCAGCAATATTCTCAGAGCCTCGCCGGTAGACAAGATTGAAATCAAATGCCTTAAGCCTAAGACTCCATCTTTTTAACCGGAGGTTGGCCTGGGACTTGGGTTATTAAAAATTGCAACTAAAGGTTTATGATCAGTCACCAACTGGAAACTGTTCCCTAACAAGTACATTTTGAAATGCTCACAAGCCCAAATCAAGGCAAGCGCCTTGCGCTCAATCTGAGAATAACGTGATTCAAAATCTGTCAAACGTCGATGCCCATATGCCACAACGCGAGAAACTCCCTGTTGAAATTGGCATAACACCCCACCAAGACCGGTAGGACTTGCATCTGCGACCACACTGGTGGGTGCATTCCTGTCATAGTATACCAAGGTTTCACAGGAAGTCATCAAATCTTTGATAGCTACAAGGGCATCCTGGTGTACCTGCAACAATTCAAAATGAACACAGCTCTTGGTCAGTGATCACAAAGGTGAAGCAACAACAGCAAGATTGGGAACATATCGATCAATGAATTGCACAAGTCCTAAAAAACCTTTCAATTCAGCTACATTTTGGGAAGTCTAGCTGACAAAATGGAATTAATCTTACCAGTGTCAGGTGAGACACCGTCACTCGAAATAACATGACCTACAAACTTGATCGAGGAAACACCAAATGCACATTTAGCAGGGTTCAAAGTAAGACCACACTCGGACAAGCGACTCATTACTTTTAACAATCAGACTTTGTGCTCAGCACTAGTTTGACCAAAAACGACAATGTCGTCAGCTAAATTTAAAACTTCCTCAAGCCTATTCAAAACTGTCTGAATGGTGTACTGAAAAATCTCAGGAGTAGCAGATACTCCCATTACTAACCGCTTCATTCTAAACAGACCGACATGTGTTACAAAAGTAGTAATATTCCAAGATGCAGGATGCAATTCACACTGGAAAAAACCTTGTTTCAAATCCAACTTTAAAAACACTTTGGACCCATTGAGCTCAACTAGCATTTCCTGCATTGTTGGCACAGGATAGCATTCCCTAACAATTGCTGTGTTGGCTCATCTTATATCAACACACAGACGAACCTCGTCCCTTTCTTTAGGCACAACAACCAAAGAACTTACCCAAGTTGAACCTATACCCTGAACCTGCTCAATGACATCCTCTTCAAGTAATTTTTGTAAAGCCTTTTCAACTTTAGCCCGATAGCTGAAAGGTAGACGTCTGACTGGCCGAGCAACTGGCTCACAGTCTGGATTAATGGGTAACTTAACCTGTACATTTTTCAATTTGCCCATACCAGAAAAACACCCAGGGTACTTGTCTTTCACAACACTTTCCAAACTGGCTTCAGTACTCAAGCTACTAACATTAGTCAAACAAAATAGCCCTAGACTACTAGCAGTGGCAGCACTCAACAAATTGCATGCAATACCATCAAAGACATAAAATGTAGCATTAACAGTCTTACTATCTACTGAGATATTTGAATTGAACTGTCTTAACATACGCAAGGGTGCACATTGTCCATAAGCAAATAATTTTTTGGTAGCCGGTTGTAATACAACACTATTGCACAAAATGTCATAGGTCTGTCTATCAAGTACATTATCTACAGTACCTGAATCTACAAGAAATGTTACTGAAATACCCACCATTGATGCAGCACAAGTGGGTGTGCCCTTACCAAGTGTAAGCCCATGGCCTACTGTAAACTCATGACTAAAATTGTCTACAGCTTAAAGGCGAACAAGTCATAGTCGTAATGTCCTCAGGTGTAGCAGCGTTATCGCCAGCAATAGCATTCACCGTCGTAGATTTTTTGTTCTTCGCTTTAAGACAGAACCTCGAGCCTGCAAAATGTCCCTCCTTCTTGCATCGGTTACAAATTTTACCCCGTGCAGGACAGGAAGTGTCACTAGCTACATGGCCAGGCTTTGAACATCGGAAGCATGTAACGGTCTTTGAAGTCTTCTGTCCTTTTCTAGTGTTGCTAGTCGCAAAAGTGTTATAGTTAGATATTGCACTTTCTTTATGAGCGACACGAGCGACGACATTAGGGGTAGTGACAGCTATAGCTCGAGAATCGCCATCTAGTAACTGAACTGTACCAGCAACTTCCATAGCTCCAGCTAATGTCGTGATTCTAGTATCCTCAATGAGTTTTTTCGATAATCCTGAATGATTAACTCCAGAGATAAATTGCTCCAGCAAACTTTCATCAAATCTATCTTTAAAATTACAGTGTCTAGCTCCCTTTCTGACTCGAATCTGGAAATCTGTAAATGACTCACCACTCTGACGTGTAATTGAACGAAACCGCATACGATCCAGCCTCATGTTTCTAGGCTCGCCAATGTATGATTGTAAGCTAAGCTTTAAAGCGTCATAATCAACAGATTGTGGCACTGCAGGCAAAACCAAGTCTCTCAAAGTCTGATACTGACCAGCACTAAGTCCCATTAATAAGATAGGTACCTTCTTTGCATTCTCGGTACTAGACACAGCAAAGTAGCATTCCAATCTTTCCAAAAACGAGTCAACCTCGGTGCCGTCAACAAACGTGGGAATAGGTAATCCAGCCATCACAGTTAATAATAACGAGTTAAATAACCAGAAAACGAATCAAAAGTAAGCTAAAGCATCCTTGTCGCCAATATTACGTTTTGGTACGCATTTGAAGTGTACACGATGTGCAGATGGTTACGATTGCATTTATTGACAGACGGAACAAATAATAGTAATGGCGTTTAAGCTTCGCACATATACTGATATCTATCACGTCACTTCCGTTAAAAGATAGCATAGTCGTTAAACATTAAGAGCAGCATAACTCTATGGACACAACAAATTGCAAGCAATAGATATATTTGATAGAGATATTTCTCAACTTCCCAATGCATATTTATTTTGAGACAAGTTAGAGGTAGGTTAGAAAATTTATTGCATCTAAAAAAGGTTAATGTGGCTCCACCCGAAGGAGACTGAAAAATATAGGCGAAATTTGTTTTGCCCGTAGAAGGGTTAAATTTATCTTTCCAAAATTCTGACGAGCTATTTAAAAAATACAAAACCAGCCTCTATTTGAACGCCATTTCTATTTGATCGCCACTATAGAGAAGGGTTGAAAAATAGAGTGCCATGGCGTTCAAATAGAGGTTTTATGGTAAATTTTCAGCAAGTGAAAGAGCTGCACTCTTTCAACCAGATTTGAGAAGTATGGTAAGAAATATTTCTTTGTGAAAATGGAGTCTTCAATGGGCACACTTTGCCTTGTCGGCAAGCATCATACTTGTGAAAAGCAGCTTGCTGTTATTACACTTGTATTTAGTTAGACTGAAATGAGTCACTGTGAAATACCTGTACTACCACATGACCTTACATATAATTTAGAGACTGACAGTTTGGAGATCTTCATAGCTTACTTTCCTTTCATTGATAGACAGGTCAGTGTTAAAGATTACTAGTCAGTTCATGCGTGTCTCATAAGGAGTTGCCTATCCACTAGTAAACAAGCAAGTTATTGCTAAATGGACTACCCTGTTTTTTCCGTTATATATTAAAATCACACTATAATAACGTAAGCAAAGCACATTGCACATTTATGGGCTTATGCAAACTGTCAAAGGTTTGCATAAGCCCATAAATAGCTTACGGATTGTGCCTCCATGGCCATTGGATGTGATACCATCAGGATATGTTATTAAGGACTCTGCAAAAATGTTGTTGAGAGGCTTTACATATTTGCAATCATGCCAATTGGATTTAATGTAGTGTTTTGCACATTTTTTCACGGTCTGACATGGAAATACAAAAATCTGCTTTTAGCAAATGTGGTGAGAGGGTCTGGCAAGGTCCCTACCAGTCCATTTATTTCTGTTCAGAAGAAGACGGTGGTAACGGCGAATCATATAAAGCAGGCTCTCCAAAAGGCACATCCTCCTTTATTTTGTCTGAATCCGCAAGGATATTCCAGAATTTTGCAGAGATTATTCTGTGGCCTAGTCACAGCGGTGAGATGACGGAAGCTATCACTGATGGATGCATTTCTGGCAGTTATAACTTGTGAGCACTGTTGAGAGCTTTTGCAAAAAAGATACCTCCTTGAAAGATTGTACCACAGAAGCTTATAGCAAAGGTTATGAGGTCAAGATGAGGATGCCAACCAGCAGTCTGTATGTATACTACTAGATATGATTCGGGTTATGATTATGGCCATCCTACTTTGACCTCACTGTACTGACAAAACAGCATTGCCCATTGAGCATGGACTATCCTCCATTACCCATCTAGCAGAGGCCTTCCTGCATTGCCTATCCTCCATTACCCATCTAACATAGACTATCTTGCATTGCCTAATCTCCATTACCCATCTAGCATAAGCCATCCTGCATTGCCTATCCTCCATTTCCTATCTACCATAGACTATACTGCATTAACAATACCGCACTGACGATCCTGCGATGACAATACTAGTGCATTGACTGCCCCCCCATTGACCAGATTGTATTGACCATCCTACATTGGCTATCCTGCATTGATCACACTGCATTGACCAAACTGCATTGACAATTTTGCATTGGCAATATTGCCCTGACCATCCTACATTGACAATACTTTATTAACCGAAATGCATCGAATATACCATCATAGCTGCAGAGCTGCCGAAATTATGCTCACCTTTGACCTAATTTGCTGAAGTTTGGTTGAAACTGAAAGAAATGATGGGTTTTTTCTCTAAAACTGCTACAGGTAACTGCTACTGGTAACTACTACAAGTGAATGTAACAGGTAACTGTTACAATTAACTGCTACAAGTAACTGCAACAGATAACTGTTACATGCAACTGCTACAGGTCAATATAACAGGTAACTGCGACAGTCAACTTCTACAGGTAATTGCTACAGATAACCGCTACATGTAACCGCTACAAGTAACTGGCCATCCAAAAAAAATTATTGTACTCAGCCTCATTAGGTCTTCCTTATGTTGAGGGACTGCTAGCAGTTTTTCCTTCTACTTATGGTCAGTCACTATGTCGTGGATGATCTATGATCTATCGTCTTTTTTTCAATCTATTTTAAATAAAGGCTTATGGAGTTGTTCTCTCACGGCTCTTTGTAAGATCATCGCCTATTTTATAATTTGCTCGCTAGAATAGTTAAAGCGATTCTTTTAGATTTACTACACATTTGTGAATATGACTCCTGACAATTTTAGCTAGTTTTAATACATTTTTGGACCCATTTTGACCCTCACGCATTTTTCTAGTTTGAGAAAAATAAGAGTCAAATTTGATACAAAATGTATTAAAACTAGCTAAAAACATTTTAAAATCTAGTAGAAATTGTCGGAGTCATTTTCATGTATGCTTGAAAAAGAACTTCGACCTGTACTAGCTTGAAAATAATTTAAACCTGGAAAGAAAATCCTTGATTTGTTGTTATTTTACTTAAATGCATCTGGTAAACCATTGGAAGCAATTTTATGACGATCTGGCATGATTTTAGCCATCACGCATTTCCTCACGCGTTTCACTAAACCCGCATTGCAGCATACTAAACCGGCATTGTAGTATGGCTTGTGTGACATGCTTTACTCACTGCACTGAGCGTACGTATTTGTTTACACTGAAACCTCTGCATCGTATTAAGATGAGGCATAACTAGCAAATTTATTGTCATTTTTAATGATATTATTCTTAGAAAAATATTCAGCTTTCACTGGTAAGAAACGTGCGTGAGAGAGCGAGAATAACAACGTTCGCTTCACTATCTCAAGAGTTTACAGCGAGTCAACATTTGTTTACCTAATTACGCTTAGTGTGTTATTTAGATTTTTTAAACACGCGTACATGTAGCTTCAGAACTGATACTAGCCAAACTCTGATACTACTTAATGTTATTTTGAATTTATTTTATTGTAAGCGTCGCGTTTGAATGAATATACCGGTATATTTTTCGAGTTGAAAAAAACTATTAATTTATGTTTTGGAGTTGTTTTCCGTACGATATTTACTAAACAAGCCTATCTAAGACTTGATTCAACGAATGAGGCACTGTCGCAGTCGATATTGAACCATCGTTCAGTATATAAACATTTTATTTACTAAAATTATAACGTTCGCAGGCTAAACTGCTGCGCGATTATACGGCACACGCGTTTCGGACAGAATTATGGAGATCACCACGACCAACCCGTTTTGTTAGCAAGAAAGAAATGTTAGTACATATATCTCTACATGTAAAACATTGAAATATATAAACGAGCACAGCGTCTCCATAAATTTTTTGGTCTGCACGATTTGAAGAACAGCTTGGTCCCATTATTCACTGATTCGCTAACAGAGGGAACATAACAGCCGCCATTATTTAACTTGCAACCGCGTTTTATCGCAACGGAGCTTATTATTTTCATAAGTATTTGTACAAGGATCCCATGAAGTAAACAAGCTTCTGGCGTAGTCTGCATTGTTTTTCAGAAGGAAATTTTATATTCACGTAATTAGCATGAGCTGTTCATGGTGTATTCTGACTACATTATTATTAAATTTGGCCGTCACAGCAACGTGAATAAGAATAACAAGAATACAAACATATAACAAAAATAAATTTATTCAAGTAAGAAAACTTTTTTATGATCGTGGATTTACCAAGCTAAAGCGTTTGCGTTGATAAATTTATATTTGAGTTGCACCACTGGCTCTCCAAAATATCTCTTGCTATTGTGTGTATGAAGTGTACGTCGTTGCAAAGACTGTTTAATTTACTTGAGTTATTCTAGTAATTTGTTAGACTAACCATCTTCAATGAATAGTAAGTTGATCTTGTAGCCGCCTTGATTGTAAATTTTAGTAAAATGTAAATAATTCATATTTTTCTGAAAATATGCCTGGGTTAAGGAAGCTTTGAAAATGATACATGGGCACTACGAAATAGCTCCACCCTTTCCAAAAAGATAAATGGCACAATTCCTATTGCTTTAGAGTTAAATGGACATTTCAATATGTCATGTAAATTTTTAATAAAATATCGGAAATAAGCTAATTTCATAAGCTGTGTCATGATGAGACATTGTGTAGTTGACCCTGAAACTAGCTTCAGAGGTCTATTCAATGCACATAAGACCTAGCTTAAAAAAGTGCACAGAGTTTGCTCTGTCCATATTTGGTTTCCAAAAGTAGTACAAATATAGTATTAGGTGCTGAAAGATGAAATCATCTGATTGAATGCGCTACTGAATTTGATTTTTGAGTATTCGTCTGTCAGGTTGTAAATCAGCGCGTAGTCATACAACCCAAAAATTGTTGATGTAGTATACACCGCCAAAATACTTTAGTTTTGCGAGCTACTAAAAGTTTGTGAATATATTCAATAGATTTAGTTGGGTAACTCTTTGTTTATAAATAAAAAAATAATAGTCTATTATCTTGAGTTTTGGCATCTCTTTTGTACTTTTATAGCTTATTTTTCTGGCTAGAGATTTTCTGCAAAAAACAGGTATCGATTCAATCTAATACTTTTTATTCAGGTATTGAATCATCCCACATATACTCGTTGAACTCGGCAACCATTTACCTGGATTTAGTCAACTTTGTCTATGAGAGTGATTTTTAAATGCATTAAAGAATCTGTGATTTTGTTGCTTTTCTATGGCAGTTGTTGCAGACCATTGTTCAAATACTGTTTCTTTTCATAAAACTGATTTGCTTCACCTCTCTTCACATATTTGAAAGTATCAGGCTTGTAACTTTTTTGGTAGCTCAGGTTGGTCATTTAACTTGCGACTGCAGTACACTCAGCATCGCCAAGAAATATGATGGAAGCACATTGTGAAAAGGATTGATACAATTACATTTCATTTGTGCATCATTTTAAGGCACCTTATCATTGCTGTTGTTAGCTGTTGCTGTCTGTCTTGAAGATTCCAGTGAATTGACATATGATCTCAGTCCCAGAATGCATTAAGCTCGTATCTGAAGGTGTTACTGCATATTGCAAATTTGCTATTTCAAACAGCTTGAGCACCTATAATACTATAATATTTTAGTTCCAAAGTCAGTATTTTCCTAGGTTGTTTGATAACATAAAATTTATATATTGTCGTATTGCCTACTAAATAATAAATAAGGCTTTCAATATTTACAAATATGCAATTTGACAACGATGTGTTGTTTTCGCACTACTCTCTCCCAATAGGCTTTTAAAGTAATCTAACAAATGAAGATCTGTTCTTTCTGTGGGTCTTAGCATTACCAGATTCATTGTGCTGCAATATGGCTGTCAAACCAAATATTAAAGGCCTTTCACTAGTTGCTGTGAGGTTGAGTCACAGTGAATCTTTCTTTTATCTGTTTTTGAGAAGTAGCTAGGGGACTTTGTCACATTGTAGAAGAATGATAGGGTTGTGGCGCTTGAAAGTGACTGTCTGAAGTATACCGGGTGTCATGCTGACGCGCCACTTATTCAACTCGCTTCATGCATTTTATAGGTGGAGTTGTGAAGGATGGCTACAGATGGCAACTCTTTACACCTGGAAAAACCGTTGCTGGTAATGGCTTTTCATTTACTAATATTTGTTGGGCAACTTCTTAAACTATTTTAAAATTGCTCGATTTTTTGCCCTGATTCGCTAATGGCTTTTGCAGCGAAAGGAAAAAGCATCGATTCTGTCTTGCATCATCTGTGGAGCCGTTGGACAACTTGAGAAGCCCTCAGAAAGTTTGCTTTCTCTTCTGATTAAGGCTGACTTTGTCAGCTCAGATGTTGCACCCTCAGAAACAAGCATTTGTTCACAGTGCTCTCCATCAGCCAGCTTGTTAGAGCGAGCTGGCAATGTTTGTTCCGTTGTCAGAGACAGTTTGCAGAAGAGGTTCGCATTGTCTTTGTAAATGCAGCCTTCTTATTGTTCATCAGCAATGTCACATTGGACCCAGTCTCATACCTTCTCATATGCCATGCCTATGCTTTTCTAATCTGCGTACGACTCGTGTTCTTTTGGTTGGCGATATAAGGTCAAGCGGAGGAAGTATTTTTATTCACTAGCTTTAGTTCAAATTGCTTTTGTATAGTGCAGTATTTTTACAAGCCTCATAATGGGGCCGGTGTAGCTTAATTAATCTATAATCTCACAGTAGATAGATCCCTTGCATCGCACAAGTTAAATTCTAACTTGAGGTCATCTGCTCCTTACACTAATTGCTCAGGGCTCATGTCGAGTTTTACTAACATACATAAATTTTTAGTAAAATACATAAAAAATTTAGTTTGATTATTGATAAGGAAAAGTTTGTCAAGTTTCCTATGTTGATGAATGCATGTTGACAATAAAAAAACAATTCACTATTGTAACAATGATGTTAACAAGGTTTTAGTCTAACTGAAAAGAGATTGGATTTCACCTACCACAGCCTAAAAGAGCATGCAATTTTGTTTTTTCCTTTTCTCTATCAATATCTGATGCTAATTTGGATTTGATGGCATTTGTGTATCAGAAACACATTTTTTGTATTGTTGCAATTGGAATATTTTGGGCTCGTTATCAATGTCCTTGATGCCAGTGCATGCGTAAACACAGTGCTAAATGCCAACTAAAATTTACAATTTTCTATGAGTTTATTTTACACTACAAAGTAGAATTATTGATTATATACTAGGTGCTGTAAACCGATGACTTTGAAGTCGTAGTTCTGGAACATACTCCATTTGTTAAATTGAACGCATCCATTGTCCATGGTCTTTTTCCACTGAGTTTCAAAATCCATTAGGTTGATGCTCTACTCATGTATCAGCCTAACTCAGTATTTGACTTTTAGGCATCTTAATGGAGGGAACGGTGTTGTGAATACTGCCCTAACAGCTCTACTCTTAAAACATGGCAATGATGTAAACATGCCTGGAGATGTTGAGACTCAGTGGAAAATACCTGACAATGATGGTAGGATTTGATGCAGTTGTCATGCCACTTTTTTTATAATATTTCTTTGCTGGTCATGACAAAGTCTGGAAAATCTATATCGTCCCATTGTGTTTAGATTCAAAAATCTACTTTGTTGTTTCTCACCTGTTGCATAACCATGCTCACTTCATTGATTCTCTCAAGCAGTTGATAATAGTCAGAGGTTTTCCTTTGTAAATGTCTTGTAACAAGTGTTGACAAACTGATTCAAATCTCAGCAAGATCACCCCGTATAATAAACAGCACAAAATGCACTTACCATCATTCGGTACTGGAAGCAGGTAGTTTTACATACCAACTTGCATTTGTCTGTTACTGCTCACACAGACTTCTAGCATGATGAAAGTCTGATTGACTAGCTATGTGTTCCACCACCGCACGACATTTGTTATAGTAGCTGTACACTTCTGTTCGATCCCCATTGCGAGAGATAGAAACCAAAATCAATGCTTTGAAAAAAAACATGATACATGAGCAGTTTCCGCGTTGATGAACTGATGTTTTTATAAACTTAAACTTTTCATTGTCATATCATTACAATTCTTTGCAGTATAGCACTAAAAACTTTTGCTATGAAAAAATTTTGGTAGCATACAAAAATCTTTACTGAGGATCGTTACTGTTTGAATATTTTCAGGGTTTTTAGTATTACATGGTGGTTGCAAATAGAAACTACAGTAATAAACTCATAAACTATATCTTTGGTTTCTTCGTGCACACCAGATGCTAACTACCAAGGGTACTGCTACCAAGCTAAGTCATTCTTGGTTTGACAAATATATGATAAACTCGGTTTCCTCTTTTCTGTCCACTGAAAATGATTCATTCTCAGAGTCTGTAAGAGATGAATAAATCTATTTGGCCTTACTTCCGTGCATCTTCATTACACCAACTGGAAAGGCCTTCGAGTTGCTTCAAGGCATTGTATGTTTAATGTGCGATTAAGGTTGCCCCAATATTCTGTATGGGTTTGTACTAGTGCTGGGCATGGGTAGTAAAACTCGTTGAACTCGCGGTTTATCTTCTCTCGGGTAGTAGAAATTTTGATTATTTTGATCTTGCTAGTTCGGGGTTTAGTACACGAATCTGTCGAGTAGAGTGGACAAAAACTCGGTCTATTGCGCTCTGAGCACTGTTTATCTACTCGCCTGTTAACGCCACGAGCACGAATATCGGTAGATAGAAAATAGTAAAAAATAATTAATAGATTGAATAGAATTATAATTACGTTGTAAATTTTAAGATATGTCTGATGTTTGGGAATTTTAGACATAAAATCCGTATCAAAAAATCTAATACCCGAAAAACCCGTTGGCCAAGAAGTACTCGTGCCAAGCACTACGAGCTACCCGATACTTGAAAAACTCGAACGGAAGGAGGTGAGTCTGAACTCGATGGCCAAGAAGTACTCGTGCCCAGCTCTAGTTTGTACTGTATTTAGTAATACTAAATGCCCGTACTGTTTTTCTTAGCTTTGTCAAGTGGTCCTTTTTGCAAGAGTAAGTTAAATTAGGAGAAATGCTGATATTGTGATTGCACTATCCATTATTTAGGGTTGGAGATGTTTAAGATGATGCATATTGGTAGTTACAGAGCTCCTTGGTCGGCATTCATTCAGGCAATCATGCCAAACATCAGATCTTCAAATTGTATTCCCATTTAAATTGCTCTCATCACCAAGTTAACACATTGGTGTTTGAGCACTTTAGTATCAATTCATCTCAACACAACGTAGGACAGAACCACATTTGTTGACAAGCGTGCAGTTCTTATCCTGTTGCTATTGTCATAGGGCTATTGTCTTATAATATCACCCTGGTGGGTGGTAATCAAAGGTTTCTATGTAATATTAAACTTCATCACTGCTGGCTTTCTTTTGCTAAAGAGCATTCGTCATGCTGTGTTTTCGTACCACAAACAACATCTTCCGTGCTCAGTCCGCATGCTTCCGCTAAATCACTTTACAAAATCCTTCAAGACCGCTGCTAACTGTAGTAATCACGTTAAGGGACAATTTCTAAGAACAAGTGCAGTTCAGAAAACCAAACATGCTATATCTTTTACAATAGTCCACTGAAGTTTGGTATATGAGGTCGATGAAAGTTCGTTGCGTGCTATTTGATCTAATCTGCTGTTAAATGTGTTTTAAAGGTTTTAATCACATTTGCTTCCTAATCATTTAAAAAGCTTGTTAAATGCGGCTTTCTAACACCTAGATTGTTGCGATGACAGTGAGACGTTGTGGCATGGCAAGTCATGCTATGCTTTGGTAGTACAGTGGAGTCTGCATTATTCAAACTGAGGCACCAAGTCAAATAGTTTAAATGAGCCAGAGTTTGAATTATAAGAGCCGTGCTATATCTTGTATTTTACATTAGATTACTAACGTACTGTTGATGGTCTGTTAAGCTCTGTGAGTTCTCAATGCATCCCATAATTTTACATATAGAATTTAATACTGTATTTTTTAATCTAATTAGTGATTTACTAGAAAATAGAAATATTCAAACATTTTGAATAAAGTATGTATATGTTTTATTGATCATATACGTTTATTTCAATGTACAAAAATTTTTCAGTCCAACTAATTGAACGGAAGAGTTGGTGAATTGTGTTATCAGAGTTTGTTTCAGAATATCTGCTGATGTTACTCATCAAGTCAAGAAGAGTTTTGACTAGCAGAAAGAATCTTATCTTTATTATTATCTCTCCCTGTTAATACTGTAGATTTAGAAAGAATCTTCCTTTATGTTATCTCACTTGGTTTTACTCTATGAGTTTCATTAATAATACCAACCTTGTACTAATTAGTTTTTATTTTGTAATTCTGCTTCAGTTCTGAAGATATGTTTGCAAAAGTAGAAAAAGCTTTGAATAAAGTTTGCAACTGCATTTATTGATTAGCCTTTGATTATTCACTTCTGTATCCAAGATAAATGTTCACTATTGCTCTAGTTTGATGCAGTCATAACGCATAATATTTTTTCAGTGACTCCATTTTCAATTGTTTTTCATGTTCACAGAATAAAGACAGCTTTACCAGTAGCGCAACTATAATATTGACCCACCTCTCCCGATCGCTAAAGAGTATATGTCACAGCAGTCACGCTAGATTCTCTGACTGCGACTAATACTAATGTACTCAGCTCTGTTTATTTTTACACTTTTACTATTTTTTGGTTTGAATAAATGGTAACAGTGCATCTTAGGTCTGTACAACACGCATACAACGCATGCGCAATGTACATACAAGGCACGTGCAACGCACAAACATTGTGGATACAACGCCGACACAAGTAATTAACAACGCATGCGCCACAAAGTGACAGTTAAAAAATATTATTAATGTGTAATAATGATAATAATAGTAGTAATAATATTATATTATTATTCTATTTATAGTCTGTTAATAAAACAGGTCTAAAACATTACACAAAGTATTCTATTTATTTTCTATTGACCATTGTATGTGAGTTGTGAGAATAGTGTATGCGCATTGTATCCACAATGTTTGTGCGTTACGAGTACCTTGTATGTACGTTGCACATGCGTTGTATGCACGTTGTACCAACCTAAGATGCACCGTTACCGAATTAACCAGAGTCGATTCGAATTAGTCAGGCTATTTACAATTGTAAGTAATATAAAGGTACAAGGACCTATAAAATGTTTGAATTAAGCAGAAGTTTGAATTATCCAGGTCCAAATTATTCAGACTCCGCTGTATTTTTTATTAGTCCTCACTCGAGTAGTGGAATGGAAGGATCACTGTATTTGTTATTAGTCCTCACTGGAGTAGTGGAATGGAAGGATCACTGTATTTGTTATTAGTCCTCACTGGAGTAGTGGAATGGAAGGACCACTGTATTTGTGGTTAGTCCTCACTCGAGTAGTGGAATGGAAGGATCACTGTATTTTTTATTAGTCCTCACTCGAGTAGTGGAATGGAAGGACCACTGTATTTGTGATTAGTCCTCACTGGAGTAGTGGAATGGAAGGACCACTGTATTTGTGATTAGTCCTCACTCGAGTAGTGGAATGGAAGGACCACTGTATTTGTGATTAGTCCTCACTGGAGTAGTGGAATGGAAGGACCACTGTATTTGTGATTAGTCCTCACTCGAGTAGTGGAATGGAAGGACCACTGTATTTGTGATTAGTCCTCACTCTAGTAGTGGAATGGAAGGATCACTGTATTTGTGATTAGTCCTCACTTGAGTAGTGGAATGGAAGGACCGCTGTATTTGTGATTAGTCCTCACTGGAGTAGTGGAATGGAAGGACCACTGTATTTTTGATTAGTCCTCACTCAAGTAGTGGAATAAAAGGATCCATGTATTTGTGATTAGTCCTCACTCGAGTAGTGGAATGGAAGGATCACTGTATTTGTGATTAGTCCTCACTGGAGTAGTGGAATGGAAGGACCACTGTATTTGTGATTAGTCCTCACTCGAGTAGTGGAATGGAAGGACCACTGTATTTGTGATTAGTCCTCACTCGAGTAGTGGAATGGAAGGACCACTGTATTTGTGGTTAGTCCTCACTCGAGTAGTGGAATGTAAGGACCACTGTATTTGTGATTAGTCCTCACTCGAGTAGTGGAATGGAAGAAAAGATTTCCAATCGCGAGTACTGTCACCATACTTCAACTAGGTCAAACTCTATTCACATCAACAATTGTCCAAAGGAAGTTGGGTGTTCCATTACATTCATTTCTCTGTCATATTCCTTTTGTTTACAATATGAATTTACTGTCACGTGGTTATTCTAGATGGTCTACAACTGGTCATTGAGGATGTAAGAAGTGGTGTGGATCTTCTTGAAGTCAATAATGAAAGCAGCCATTCAGCCACAAACCTTCCAATCACAGGGGATCGGCTGGTTGTGGATGGCAGCGAAATTGTAAGCTTCCTTCTACTCGTGCATAGCTACATCGCAATACCTTACCGTTAAAGAGATCTAATTCCATGTATTAATGATATCTGCTGTATAGATAGCATGGTTATTAGTATCTCTGCAGGATATATATTTCCTCAGTAAGTTGGCCTGCTCTTGTTAATCATATAACTATATATAGATTAACTTAGCTTCAATGTGATGATTTGAAAAGTTTGCATTGACATGTCAGTTGTTAGAGATCACCTTATCACTAAGTAGTATACTTTGGTTGTTGTAGCAAAACCCTAACCCACAGTGTCTACCAACAGAAGATGCAGGTAAATGTCAGTAACTCCATTTTTAGCATTTGTTTAAATGATGGTTTTTAAATTAGAGAATCTGGGTTTTTATATTGAACGATGTGTTTAGTGATTTTGTGGGCAATAACTGAGATATCACATATAGTAATTAGTGTTATAATTCATGGTTATCCACAAAAATACTTCTGTTCACTTACTTTCTGATTCTCTACAAATAAACTTGTCAATGATTGCTTTCCACATGTATGACACTGAAATTTTACAAGATAGTAATAAAATCTAGAAGCAGAAATTTTTTTTACTTAGGTGATTCATAAACAGGAGATCGATATGAAAGATCATGCAATAAACTTTGCATAGACAATCATGATAGAGAGGCTTGCAGGACTGGTGCTTTGCGAACCATGTCTTGACCATTGGGTGTATAAGCCAATCATTAGTTTGCGTATCAATTGGTGAGGTTGCAATAGAGCTTCATGAGCCTCACATTATCTATTGCCATGGCCAACAACAGTTGTGCTAAACCGGTGTTATATTTTAAGTTTAAATAGTGTCTGTGCTTTTGTATCGTGTCTCCATTTTCCAAAGTTCTATAATTTTAGTAAATGTAAATGAGCGACCATTTAATAGTTTCTCTCTATTTTAGCTTCTACATCATTGTCAAGTAATCCAGCATCACCTAAGCTACCTCCTCCACTAGAGAACACAAGCAGTAAGTATTTGAAATATAAAAATAACTGGCCTACCGAAAGGGATATTATAAAGTTATTGTCTATGTTATTGAGGTGTTAGTGTGTATGGGTATTTTGCTGCCACATACTAAATTCATTGGTTTTGACATCTGCTTTGTATTTTAAAACCATCATATGCTGGAATAAATGTTTTTATGGGAATATACTGATTTGTTGGGTTCCACAATCTAAATAACTTACAATAACTCCTTAATAATTACTGCAGGTATCAGCACATGACATTACAGCTAATACGTTACATAAAGATTATGTAAAAATATTTAAACAAATTAGAGTACAGTAGACACCCCTACAGCGTAAATAAGCTGTTTTGACGACGTTTATGTTATAGGGATTTTATGAGGTGTAAATTGCATGTAAATAGCCTAATCTGTAAAGATCTTCCTAAACTCATTCCTTTGGCCCTTCAAAAGGAAAAAATTAAACTTAACTTTTTTAGTCATGCTGTACAGTAACTGTGATATTATTGGTTTGTATCGATGACTTTTCCCGTTCTTGCTATCACAGACACTTTGTAAGGGTCCATAATTGTGGTAATTTTGCTTTAAGTTGGGGATGTGCACACCTTCAATGCCAATTTAAATCTAGGTACTTTTTTCTCTCCACAGCAAGGTCCGTGTTTCAAAAAAAAAATGCATATGTTTAAAGTAGAGTGAAAGAAAATGATATCTTTATTATAATAAGAGTGGTATTTGTCTGTCTGTCCGTCTGAAGCCAGGGTTAAGGGTTAGGATAAACATCACTTTCAATGAGACTCCAACTCGTAACATACAGATTGGTAGACCAACACTCTTAACACCTGCAACAATCGACTACCTTTAGATATTTCTGAATAATTGCGCAGCTAATGTTTCTCTTTGCTTTATAGGCAGGCATGATGGTCTTTCATAACATTCTAGGCGGCCAGTGTACTAGTATATATAATAGCCATATCCGTATATGTCGTTGTTTTTCCCCAAGTTCAGCAAAAAAGAAAACAATATTTTAAGGCCAATTATGGGACTTGTTCTTCAAATTAAATTTGAGAACTTGTACTGGCTTGACAATTTATGATGCATGAAGTTTTTTATGTAAAACGATACAAAAACTTGGCATAAATTTTTCTTGTCAAGTTGAATTTACGTAAAAGAATGTTTACGGTATTGGGGCATCTATTGTATCTGTAAAAACTATAAGTTATATGTAAAACTAAAGCAATGAAGTAATTATCAAAAGAGGTTTTTATTGTGACTTTACCTTAAGGTGTGTGAATGCGAGTGCCTCCTTGGTGCTAGATAGTTTTGGAGGTAGAGGTGGTGATAGAGGTATGATGTGTAACTCAATTTACCGTAAAACCTCTAAATGACTCCCTCCTCTATTTGAACGCCATCTCTATTTTACCATCCCCTGAGAGAAGGGTTAAAAAATAGAGCGCCAATTCTCTAATTGAATTCTCCATTTGATCACCGCCACTGTGATATTCTTTGATCTTTATTGATGGCATATTATTTATGTTGATGGCATTCTCTTTATTTTAGATTCTACATCACTGTCAAGTAATCCGGCATCACCTAAGGTACCTCTGTCACTAGAGAACACATGCAGTAAGTATTTGAAATTTGAAAATAGCTAGCCTACCAGAAGTAATTATTATTGTGATCTAGCTCAAGTTATTGAGATAGATGTTAGTGCGTATTGGTCTTTTACTGCCCAATACATGACAGTATAAATTGGGACTCATGGGGTAGGTTCTTAAGAATATACCCCCTGAGAATGTTGGGATGGCGAATCTTTGGAATGTTGGATGGCGACAGGGAGGAAGAAGGAACCTCTCGGAATTGCGGAAATATTTGAAGCCAGTCTTGAATAAACACCTGTAGTGCATTTTAGACAGTTTTACAGACAAATGATGTTCGGCAAAGCAGTAAATGCTATCAGTATAAATGCAGGTACTGTAAAAGAGATTATTCAAGTAGGCAATCCAAAATTCTGGAGAAATATTTTTGAACCAAATCAATTATTACAATCCATCGTTTTTTTGGCGTCATCAAGTCGTTTGCACATGCGCTTGTTCACGAAAAAGCCGCCATATTTGTAGAAAACGATCGTTTTTCTTTTATTTACTAGTACTTTTAGGTGTTTTGATATTATAATAAAAAAATTGCAAACAAAAGCATCATTTTCAAAATATCATTGCAAAAGCTTCATGTTTTTAACGATAAAATTTTCTATAAAGATTGCCGACAACGATAAAATGACGTCACGAAAAAACGAAGGGTAGTTATATTGATAAGTAAAAGAATCGATCAATTATTACAATAGCATTTAAGATTAGCAATAAAATTGATTGCTGTTCATTTGATCTTTTTAAACAAAGCCCTCATTATCCAAATAGAATTTGAGGACTTGTGCCGACTTGACGCTTTACTTCAAGTAAGGCGTTATACAATGCAATAACAAAAATAAATAATTACAATGCAAAAACTGTGCATAAGTTCTTTACTCTCAGAGGAATTTCGATAAAAGGCGATTTATGTTATATAAGGTGTCTACTATATTGTTCTCTGTAACCGACCATTCAAGTTCATGGATATATTGCATAGGCATAATTAAATTAACAAGGGAGCATACCATATACAGTGAGTATGTATTTAGTTTAATTGCAGCGCAAGGGCTACTTTAATGAACCCTACACTGCCATGATTATTTATTATGCTAAGGTTTGTCTTTCGGTTAGACCTAATATTAGCAGGACCTAAAAATATTCTTATCTTGAAAAGCTAACTAATTATGTAGTGTCAATTGCAGTCTTGGCCTCCAACAGAAGTGACGTTTCACTGTTTTATAGATAAAATGATGTAGATATTGTGCTCACTTTATTTAGCTCCAACCATGTATTTGTGATATTCAGAATTAACAAGTACACATCTGACTGCATTGCACAATGCATGTGTGTGACACATTATAATACAAAAAATCACTGGGGAAGTTTTGTGAATAGATTGGAATGAATGTAGACTGGGTTCTATAACAGATGAGAAGGAAAATTAAAATTGTCAAAAGTGAGTATCAATGCTTTCGGAAAGAAATTAGTATATCACTGAGAGGAATACTTATTGACGTTAGTTTATTATTCATTCCATTACTTTTTAAAGTTGATCCATGTAAATACAGCACTTCTGTAGAGATCCACTCTTGCATTTTTTGGAAAGCGATTTGGCGTTTTGAAAAGAGATTCCAATCTACGCCAGTTTCGTGATGGCTGTGATTAACTGTTTATTTTTTAGCTTTTAAGAGCTTTTAATCGCATGTCCATATCTTTTGCACCTACAACACAACAGAGTAAGACATGGTGAATCTTTTGATTCCAAATAACTGTAATGTGAATTTGGTTGCAAGTCAACCTTTAAATGATTGACAAAATCAAATGGTGTAGGCATTAAATTCAACCGTATCACCATTCATTCCAGTCTAATAATATTCAACCCAATATAGCTAAGGTATATTATTGTTATTGTAGGGAACACTAATAAAAGCATTGGTTCACTTGATGTAGCTAATGACAGAAGGTTAAAAACTAAAAGCGTTTTGACTTGATACAAAAAAGGAGTAAATGAATATTTGTCTTGTCTTCTCACCGCGCTGAAACATGCTCACCGCTGAAACAGACTTAAGAGCAGTCCATAATTTGTGAGCCAATTGATGTAAAAATTATAGTTTGTAAATATTCTAAGAAAATCCTCTAAACTCGCTTGCTTTTTATCAAAATAAACAATGCTGCTGCTAAATCAAAGATACAACCGATAATCCTCACCTACATGTATATAAGCTCTGAGAAACAATGAGTTGGTTTATGTTTATAGTTTTCAATGTAGTAGACTCGCAAGCTAAAAATTTGCTTTTTGCTGTTCTATGTTGTGACATTGAGTTTACGTTACGCCATCAACCGTATCGAACACTGTAGAATACACTACATACAAACCTTTGCCGGAAAAGGTTCTCGATGTTACTATGATTAGGCAAGAACTTGGGCCGGATGAGGTCAATCCGTTGTACAATTTATGGCCCTGCTCTGGCTTCTTTTTAGTTCAACTAATCAAATCTCCTTAATTGACTTGGCAACATTTAGTGAGCTCAAATGCTCCTATGGTAAAGTTATTTTTGTCAATGCTGTCATTTCTTGCAACACAACCTTTTTTTTAAATTTTACTGTCAAGCTCACCCAGATTAGCACCATTACATGATGCAAAAATGCATAGAACCTAATTAAAAACACTTTCTTGCGCTATAAGTTTACAGTATATTTTGTATAAATAAAATCTTGACATTGTGTTCAAGGAACTTACACAGGCATGCAAAGCTGACTTTAAAATAATCACTCTGTGGTTGCCATCTCTCGCTGCCTAATTGCTTAGCTTAAGTTATCTGTGTGCATAACTGCTCATTACATAAACAGAAAAAAGAAACTTGTACAAAAAGCTTAACTGTCCTCCTTCAGATTCTCTGGCTCGTCATCTGACCAGCAGTGCCTCTGAGCGCAGCTGCGAGTCAGGACTGACAGAATCGAGCATCGCGTCAAGCAATAATGGACGAGGAAAGCCAGGTTGGAAGTGTTCACAGTGTACGATGGCTTTTGTTTCAAGCTCATTGTTAGTCAGTCATGTACACAGTACACACAGTGATATGAAGGCTGGTGAGATGATGACTTGTCCCTTCTGCACTAAGAACTTTCCTACGTTTACCCAGCTTGGTAGGCATCTTTTATATATTGATGCAAGATTTAAGATTGGAGCAAACTGGTGTAGGTAGCGAACGTTTCCACTGCTTGCTGAGGCTGAAGATGTCAGGGTGTGCCGTAGTCGGATGGCGTCAAACTTCGACATACTAAGTTAGATTGTCAGATTTATATCTTGTGTTAAAAACATGGTTGAGGGAGCAAAGATTCTTGTAAGAGTCCAATGTATTTTGGTTACCCTACAGGATGAAAATATTCGATGGATTTAATAACTCGCGATTTCGCAAACAGGCGATTCCGCGAATTATTAAATTTCGTGAATAATTAGTTCTATTGTTAAATACAAGGGAGAATAACTACTGTCGCAAATTAAAAACTAGTCGCGAGGTAGAAGTAGTAAACATAGCCGAGTTTCAGATTTTTTTTAAAATCATTGCCGGAGATTTAAGTTAACCCCATTGCCAATGCATCACACTTCTTTACAAAATTATTCAAGTTTGTCAGAAGTTATTCGGAATTCGGCACAGCATCTTCATCGAAAAAAAAATGCTGCAGTTCTTTACGTTCAAAAAACTCAACTTACCACAAGTTGTTG
Organism: Watersipora subatra; assembly: GCF_963576615.1. Classification (NCBI taxonomy): domain Eukaryota; kingdom Metazoa; phylum Bryozoa; class Gymnolaemata; order Cheilostomatida; family Watersiporidae; genus Watersipora; species Watersipora subatra. The sequence goes on from NC_088711.1 coordinate 3,675,908, forward strand.
GTTCACCAAAGGCCTCCGAACATTCATGAAAACCTTTGGATGAAGCCAAAAATTTATAGCTTAGCATGAATTATGCTTAGCTTATGAATTAGCTTATGTATAAATATATTATAATTAATTACAAACATGAGTGTACAAATACCATATTTCAAATACAAATTAAATTTTGCAAACAATGAATGGAGTGAATAAAAACAGTTTGGCCCTTATGGCGATTGCCTGGCAATAAAATTAAACTGCTACTCTCGATAAGTAAATACTAGCGGGTAATGGTGCTCCCCGACTAGTTATTTTGGTAATAGCGTCACTGTCTTGGGTAGATGTTGAAGGCGATTCTCTCGCCACTACATGGCTGGTAAGGCAGTTATCATCAGAACTCTCCTCGTGGCTTACTATTGCAACGTTCAGCCAGTTGGCCAAAAATTTTTGATCGTAAAGGCATTGTTCCTTTTAAAAAACATATTCTCCTCGTTAGCAGCTACCGTCACTTCTACCTCGATTTCAAGACCTCCCTGAATGATTGGTGATATTCTAGGAATGACATCCACCACACTTGCAGTCATTGTGCCTCCGCGTATGATGAAAAAGCTGCTTACTCTACTTATTTCACGGGGTAGATGACCAACTGTTGAGCAGTCTGCGTTTATTAGCTTTATTGAAAATGGGTCGTGCAGATTATTGGGCTCCTCTCTCGCACTAAAATGAATAACGAAGCGGTAAGGATGGAAAAAAATACTGTATTGCGTTTTACCAAAGAACCAAAGTAAAATTATTAATTTGGTAAAAGGTTTTGAAAGAATCATTACTTGCCACAAGTTTCAGGTCGGTTCATCAAAGGCCTCCAAGGTGATGAATATTCGTGAAAACCTCTGGGCGCAGCAAGAAATTTATAGCTTAGCATGATCGACTCATAGTTGTCAGATAAATAGAAACCGAAACACGCGGTGTACGCATGCGAAGGGTTAACTCTATTGCTAGCTGCAATAGAGTTGACTCTTAATAGAGAGTGATTGCGTTCATCCGCGAGTAAATTAGTCCACGAATATGCATGAAAAAAGTGATTTTGCGAAACTTAACTCCGCAAATATATTCATCCTATAGGGTATTTATTCTACAGCGACAGAAACTTGATGATAAGTACTTAAGGTATTTATATATAGCACTAAAATACGTTACAGTTGTGCTTCTACTTACGACTCTTACCATGCGAGAAACTCGAGATACGAGCTGAGTTTCGAGCAAGTTTCTTCCTTGATATACGAGTAATCCTTAAGACATGAGCTGGTTGTCGATGGCCACCATATGGCCAAGTATGTGATGTACTCGAATCAGTTTGAAAACAGTTTTTAAAAGGTTTGCTAAAAGTTATAGTGAACGCGAGGCAAAAAGTGCTCAGCCAGAAATAAATGCTAAAAAATACAACGCTAAAATTTAAGTAAGTTTTGTAAAAGATTAAAACTTTTCTTCAAGTGCGTGTTTAGCATGCTAAATTTATTGAAGTTAAACTCAAAGTTTTTATTACATCGGGTCACAAAAGTTTAATGTACCGAATCTGTTGCTCTCAAGTCTCTCAGGCGGCCGTTTTCAACAACATCTGTCTAGAAGGTAAAAACTCCATTCGATAGTGTACATAGTGATGTTAAATTTTATTGCAGATCATAACAACTAAATATGTATTGAAGTTACTGAATCACAGCAAGTAAAAGCACATTTTTCCACTGTAATATCCTGTTTAGGTTGTGTTTTTTATAGTGTGGTAACGGATTAATTTGTACTTAGTGCTTTTATGTAGGAAATCAGTCTCAGAATGGATTAAGCTCGTATGTCAAGACATAACTGGATTGAAAACTATGTAAAAACTAATTATGGCAAGCTATGTTATAAGTAATAAACTAACTTAACAAAGTAATTATTCTATAAAAAGAGGTTTTTATTATCACATAGCTTTTATTTGAGAAAACAGGTTGTTAAAACAGGTAAATTGAGCTGTGGCCTTCACTGTTTGAAAGACTCGCAGTGCATGGATAGAAATGGTAGTAGAGGCAGTGCTGACTGTATGAGCCTTAAATCAACATATCTTATTTATTATTTTTCGGTTTTAATGATGAGGAAACATTTTCTTTTTGTTTTCATACGTGAATTGGTTTTCATGAGCTCCACCGCTATAAAACGGAAAAATAAGAGTACAAAGCACTTTGATATCATTCATTGAATATCATCAGGGTCCTTTGACAGCAGATAAGTGCATGAGTAGCAATATATCAGCAAACACCATGGCGTGAAATGTTTATAAATGTTTTTATGTTTTTGGAATATGATAATCAAACTTTTGCTTTGTAACAAATAAGTTTGGTGTATGCTGAAAATGTTTTATTGGCTCGTTCACATGTCTTCCATAGAGTAAATATCGTGTCAGTTACGCATCACTGAAAGCAACGTGTTAATGATAACTCCAAGCTTCCGGGTATGCTCGAGATTAATAAAAATGTTTATGTAATCCACGGTATACATTATTTTAATATATTGTCATGCGTACCCCTTTAGGGTACATGTGCAAAATCTCCCAGCACACGCATAGATATCTGCCACAAAAGTGAAATAATACTCTGCTGTATCACTCCTCATGAGGATAACTCTATCGCATGTATTATATACCATTTTTATACTATTGGTTTAAACGTGTTTTGTAGATGACCATATAACCAAGCTTCACGGAGATGGCAGCCACAGTTGCCAAGGTTGCTATTCCGTGTTCTTGCGTGCCTCACTACTACGAAACCATCAGAGGTCTTGCAGTGCCTATAGAAAGCATCTACAGGAAAAGAAGCAGGTTTCAAAGACTGGCAGAGGTATTCAGTGTATTTCTTGAGTTTAAATTCGGTTTCGATTAGGTGAAGGGGATGAGTCACTCTATCTCAGGGTCACTTTCATACCAGCATTTTCCTAAAACAATATTTAAGATACAATTAACACACACAGTACAGTGCACCCTCAGGATACGGGTACCATGTTATATGATTTTTTTCGCCTTACGAAATGGAACATGATGATTTCTCCACCTCGCCATACTAATCTTATTTCACCATACAAATTCATCAAAATCTTCGCCCGAGTTCAAGTTTGGCAGTCGATGTGCTTATTACGTACGTCGAAATAACAAAGACACCGAAATGCTGGTCGCCGAAAACATTTTCACAACGCATGAAAAAAACACCATGACCTATTTCTCTCAGTTCTGCATTTCCCGTGTAAAAAACAGTAATATTTTCCCTCTAAACCGGTATCAAAGTTGGAGTTGTGATCCTTCAAACAAAAGATCAGTGGTCAGACAACTTCTTTAAACCTGCTAACAAAAATTAACTTATGAATTAAATATGTGGTTGCGTCAAATTTGAGTTGATCTTAAAAGAAAGCATTTTTTTCTCTATCAGTTGATATGTTGTTTGTTGTGTTAGGCGATCTCATTGCCAAGATATTTGAAGATTAAAATCGAAAAAATCTGGTTGCCGTAAAAACGCTCAGGCCAAAAAACATGCCCAGACTTGCCCAAAATGATGTCAAGCGTGATTTATCTGTCAATATATCTCGTATTCACATCGGCTATTTGCGATAAAACTCTAGTCCTATGCGGCTCTATTGGCATATATTTTATTTTGTATTTGTTCATGTTGGTTAGAATAAAATTTTAAACCCCGCTACAGATACATTATTATGAATATTTCAAAGGCTTCAAATAACGAAAATTGAAAATTTGTCTTACTCACTTTCTCCAAATGCTGTGTAAACATTTGAGTACCGACTACCAATTCTACCGGTCTTCGGTAATTCTGTCAAGCAAACTATGTAGAATAAGGTCTTTGTATCAGCACAGTTCCGCCGCTACCCACACTAACGATATACAGCCTCCCAAAAGCCCCGCCCACATTATGTCCGTCGCCTATCCTTGGGGCGGGCTGTATATCATTGCCAACGCTGAAAACTAGTTTCTTACTACCGTAAGTAAAATAAGCAAGTTGCGTCTTTGAAAAGCATATACATAGGGATAGAGTTTTAAGGATGAGAAGTCTGCTGCAAACTGGATTTGAACTCACACTCTCCAGTTCTGCGGACATCCATATACTGTATCCAATTCACTACAATATTCTGCAAATCATGTTTTGCATTATCTTCAACAATATAATTTTATTATATAATTTTTATAAGCAAAAAGATTTTCATCTCGGCATAAAGCTTTTATTAAAATATTCATCAAGTCGTGGCCACTCACGTAGTTTTAGCTGATACAAAAAGACAAATTCATCTACTGCAAAAACTCAAACAAAACATGGTTTATGCAGCACACATTCAAGTCTCTCTTTCCCCTTTATGGCAGTTTCCACACTGACAAAGCTGATTTGGCTGGTGGGACGACAAACATCCTGTAATCAGTAAAACACATGCAATAAATATATGTCATTCATAGATATGTCATTCTAAAGCGTATCTACTGAAAGCTTTCAAATTGGGAGTTTGATAGATTGCGAGTGTAATTTTATAAACGAATAAATGTTTAACAAAGGCACAATATGCCAAGCCAATGATTCGAAGCTTTGGTTCTGGAAGTTAAAGATTTGCATTGATCAATCCATTTTCTTCACTTTCTACAAGTGAAAAGTGAACATCTAAAGTCAAATCATAAATCTAATTTACTAGATAAAACTGCCACAAAAATTTTGAAGCAGATGTAGCTAGGTGAACCGATAAAAAAACATAAAACGATGATTAGTGATAGCAAAAAGTTATAATTTTATTAATTAGTACATGCATTAATGAGTAGTAAAATATTACCTTTAGTATATTCATCAATCTAAGCCATTGTATTGCTAGATGCTAAAGATTAAAAAGAAGCCGTCAAGAACTCACTGTACATACGTATCTCGCACGCGCAGGAAATTACATTTTAGCCTCAAACAGGGAAATATAATCTGAATGTAAACTCAACAGGAAACTCTATAGGAGACTCAAAGTAAAAGATAAATTTACCTCCATTCTCCGATCTTCCTCCGTAGAACTTTAACTACCTGATGCCAAGAAAATTCGGAGCCACCTTCGCAGTAACTTTACAGCAATTTTTACAATTATGTTGTTCACCAATAAAACGTGTCGATCGAGTAATTCATTAAAGTAACGATGTTAATTAATTTAGTAAATATCGATGTCCATGCGATTTAATAATCGAGTAAAATCCCTATATTTGAGATCACAGACAACGCGTTTTACGAGTGATAACATTTATTACGGCCTATATAAAAATTTCGCGCTGATGATTGGCTAAGGAAGCGACCTCATATTTATCGCTCGTGGTTTCTTTTCAGATATATTGCTTGTGACGTCACGAAAGAAGCACCCGCTGGAACGTGAGCTTTTTAAAAGAGGGCCTCATTCAAACGCATATATCTCTGGACAGGGTTGGTCTACAAAGACAAAAATGCCATCAAATTGTAGCTGATGTTTTAGCCTTTTATGGGTCTTAATTTCATTAAATCGAATTTTTTGACGCAACCACATCTTTAAACAGAACATTTTTGAAAACAGCATCACTCAAGCGGTCTCGGTTTTATTGAGGTCTGCTAAAAGTCAAAATGAAGCCGGAAACTGATAAATAATAAAGTTTTAGTGATAAAAAGTTGAAGTTCAGTAAAATACTTGAAAATACATACTAAAACTTAGCTTCAAGTGTGTGCGTTTAGTAAGCTAAACTTATTTAAAGTGAATTCAAAGTTTATGCTATACGTACGTCTGTCCTGAAGGTAAGAACTCATTACGGTAGGTACTGCACATAGCACTTACCGCAAATCCTAGTCAAAAAATACGCTAAAGTTGCTGTAGGCATTTATAGTGTATTTATAATAGTTGTTAACTACGGTTAACATACTATTTTGTTTCAAATTTTTAATGTGTACAGTACAGTGGAACCTCAGTTCTCGAACGCTTCGGTTCTCCACCAATTTGGTTTTCGGCCAAAGATTTTGAGATTTGTTCTTCTCGGATCTCGAACATAAATGCGGTTCTTGTCCAAACCTGAGCATGCGCATTGAAATTGGAACATCTCCGGAAACGGCATGAAAACATTCGTTAACAAACGGAGAAGCAAGTTACGCTTCATAAATTATTTACAAAAATGTAGAAATCATCTGAGACGACGTCTCCTTTACCGAAGAGATTTGCTAGTGAGATAACCCCTCCAGTCAAGTTACCCTAAATTGTTTTGGAGGATTCTCCTTCAAAGATGTGAAGTAAACGAAACGTGCCATTGCTGTTTATAATTTTCTTTCTTCTACGATTTTTGATGTAACTGATCTGTTGCATTTTTCTGCTGTTTCATTATCAATTTCTGCAATTTTTCGTATTGTAGCTTGACCTTTAATGTTTTTGATGTTTGAAGAGCAAAACATACAAAATGTTTACTTTTGTTTTTTTTTCCATCATCATAAATGGAAAACCTTTTATTAAAATTAAACACGATCTATATCTACCCATTTTTATTTTTAGTATACAATACAGTTTATGGTGTAAAATTTTGAAAAAATACTTTACCAAAGTTGTTTTCTCACCTTGGAACGGATTAAAGTTTACATACGCTTATTCTAATGGGAAAATTGTTTCGGATCTCGAACAACTTGGTTTTCAAACAACCTTCTTGAACGGATTATGTTCGAGAACCGAGGTTCCACTGTACTCATACAAAGTTTTGATGATTTTTACCTGGGATGTTTGCATTATATATTTACTATGGTTTCTATACTCCTCTATACGATTTTTTACTGTACGATGTCAACCTGGGTGCGGATTAAAATTGTATCCTGAGCGTGCACTGTAATTGTATCTTACATGAAAATTCATTGTTCCTGATTTTTTCATTTTAAGGATTTCTGGATTCTCGGCATTGTTTTGCGTGAAATCATATATTTTTGCTTACTTATTCTTCTGTATATACACTACATGTACATGTAGTGTATATACAGAACTGTTCATAAACTGTGTACATGTACATGTATGTGAACATTTGGTATTTCTTCATTGAATTGGTTGCATTTTAAAGCTGACTAGGTCATTATTAAACATTTTACCCCGTCAGAAACATTGAATATCTCATCAGTGTTAGTGCATAGTTCCCTGCATTCTACTGTGTCCGTTTTAGCCTTTCCAGACGTTGTAACATATACTAGCCCGATTGCACATATAGGAGGAACTAGTTAGCGCTTGCTTTCACTTACTCTAAAGGCGATGTTCACAGTGCATTAATAATTTAATTCAGATTATTTGACCATCATTTGTACACCTAAATCTCCCAGTTTTCGTTTTTATGTGTTTGTAGATACTGGTTCAAAAAACGTTTGTACACACTGTCTTCTCAGTCTGCCCGATGAAGATGCTCTCTCACATCATATTCAACAATGTCGCACCGAATGTCTGTCTAAAAAATATAACTGTGAAGGCTGTCTGGCGGGCTATGACGTTTTGATATCCTTGTTCACTCACCAAGCCGACTGCACCCTTTTCTCCAAGATTAGCTCTTTGAGCTCGGACTATTCAGTAACTCTCAGGTGCATATCGTTTCATTGCCAACTCTTGTCAAACATTGTAGTTTATATGAATTCTTTAAGATTTTTCTAGTATTTTGCATGCATTTTATTTCTTGGGAATCATAAAATACTTCGTTTTAAAGAGTAAATTTGTATGTTGGTTTAGACCATTTTTCTTTTAGGTGTCAAGGTTGCAATGCTGCTCATTCGGATTTGGCTGCATTTTCGAACCATAAAAACGAATGCAACAAGGTCCAAAACTTGAGAGATAGGGAGTTAAATGAAAAAATTCAAGTGAAACAGACTGAAATATGTTTACAACCATTGCGCAATAGTGAAGATGAACCAGTTGGCCAGTCACCAGCCACGAATACCTGCTACCAATGTCTTGAATGCGATCGTTCATTTGCAAATCAGGACCTGCTGAATAAGCATAGACAGAACATGCATAACATTGTCGACTCATGTGCGTTTAAATGCAGCGGATGCAATGTTGGTTTTTCAACTGAATCGGCCTTAGATGTTCACTACCAGTTATGCAGACAATCGGAGCCCATTGAAAATTTATACGAATGCCCGGAGTGTTTAACAAAGCTGGAGTTTAAAAGTCTTCTAGAATTCCACAAGTCAATACACGTTGATCCTGAGGCAAAGCCATTTAAATGCTTTGGCTGTAATGGAGGATTTACTGCTGCTACCCATAAAGCTAGTCACGAGCAGAAGTGTGGCAAGTGCAAGTTGTTAAGGCAGGACAGAGCAAGAGTCTCAACTTTAGATAAGAGCGCTTTCAAGTCATCTGAGAATAAAGGAATTACTCAAACTTCTCCATCCACATTGCCTCATGCTCAACGGTGCCACTCTAAGTTTCAATGTAACCAATGTTCCAACGAGTTTGTTTATTTTTGTGATTTGGATAAGCATAGCTGTATCCAAAAGGAGACTGCAAAGGATGGGTCAGAATCTTGCCACAGTTTGACAGATTCAAATTGTGAAACTGATATGGATGATACCATCATATCAGAATTTTTGCGAACTGTAGACTATTTAGCCCTTGAAATTCTTTGCCCAATCTGCGGTATTGAGCTGAAATACCAGCAAGACCTGTCTCGAAGTGCTTTAAAAAAGCATGTCACTAGACATTTGGTCGGTCATGGAAAACAAGTTATCAAGCGGGTATCATGTCCTGGCTGTCACTGGGGCTCCAGCTACCCTAGTAGGCCGCACTATTTAAGGCACACCAATCATTGTCGTGTAATCAAGGAAAAGTTTCCATCAGTGGAGTTCAATAAGCAAGTTGTCCGGTGCCCCATATGTCTCGTTAGATTTTCTAGCGTTCCACAGTGTGCTACTCATTGCGCTGAACATCACATCAATTCAACAAACCATTCAGAGAAGATTTATATATGTGAGGGTTGTAGTGCTTGGTACAACAGTGAAATGGCTCTTCATGAGCACCAATCTGAGTGTTTTCTCTATCCACGAGCTCTCTCTGCTGCAGGAATTGGTGTTGCTTGCGGGGTATGCAGCATAAGGTTTGCTAAAAGAGAAAAATGTGAAGCTCATATCTCACAATTTCATAAAATTTCTTCAAATTCTTTCATTTGTGTGTTTTGCAACATGGTATTAGAGACACTGGATGGCTTGATAGAACATGTAAATACAATTTGCCCCCTTGCTCAGTCAATTAGTAGAACTGGTCATGAGGATATGCGCATTGATAAAAAGCTCAACAAGGCAAAGGTTGCTATGCAAAAACAGGTGGATGCCAAAAGTAATTACATAGATGATGAAAATACAAATAAGGCAAGAACTAACCAAAAAAGTAAGTTGAAACCTTTGCGAAGAGGATGGGTGCAATGCAAAATTTGCTTTGCCAAATCGAAAGCCAGCGATTCTGAACAGCATGCACTTATTCACTCGCAAAAGGAATTGAGACCATATCGATGCAAAGTGTGTGATGGGGGATTCAATACAACCGGAAACCTTCACAACCATCAGTTTTACTGTCAACGTAGGAAATCAATTGTTGAAGATCTACCAGATCTACCAGCTTCACCTGATGTTGTTTCTGTTTCACCTTCACAAAGTCTGAATTCAATAGTAGACGCGTCTCAATGTAATAATGAATTAACTTTGCCACGACATGAAGAATATTCAAGTTTTGCATCGCCCACAATGCTTTGCGATGCTGAAGCCATTTCATCACCTGTCCACACACAAAGTCCCATCGATGTGCCTGCTAACCTGGAAATTGGTGTAGTACAGGGAGAGAGTTCATTCATCCTCACTTGTGATTTTTGCAAGAAGACATTTGACACAACCGAGCTAATGGCTGAACATTTAGTAAATTTTCATGGAACAGCAGGTCTTGTTTGCTCCATATGTCTTAAATCGTTTACATTTGAAGAGACCCTTACTGAACATCTGCTGCACTGTAATGATGACTCCAGTGGTGGTGTCGTGAATACTTGCAAGGAAGCCAACACCACAGAGAACCAAGGTCAAGGGAATGATGAGGTTAGCGCATAACACATAAAAACTTGTTTTCTCGAACTGGCTGCAAGGTGTCTTCTCATATCAAGTCTGTTGTCTGTTACAGCTGTTACTGTCTGTTGTCTGTGTTGTTATAAATGGTGCAATTATACTGATTGCTGTTTGTTTGAAATATTAATACATTCACTGAAACTTTTAGGTTGAAGAGTGGAAATGTCTAAGCTGTTGCATCAAATTCACCAAAGAGACCAACTTTCTGCTGCATATTGCCAGTCATGAAGTTACAAATGTAGGCAAGTGCAGTCTCTGTGCAGCGAGCTTCAAATCAGCTGCGGACATTTGCATGCATATGGTTAAGTACCACAGGAACTTCCTCATGAATGGTACGAAAGAGGGTGGATCACAAGATGATAGCGATAAGGTAATGAAGAATGGTTCTTTAATGGCTGTAAAGAGTTCTTAGTTTTTATTTACTGCTAATATGCAAGTTGGAAGCCTACTTAGTGTACTAGCTTTATTCTTGACATTAACAGGCTTATAGAGGCAAGAGTACAGTTCTATTTTAATCCAAGGCTACCTTTTTGCTGTAGCATTATTCAGTTAAACTCATTTCTTTCTCTCAGTAATTATTAATCTGACCTGGCTCGAATATCATTTCAAGCATGACATTCCTATTATTTTTGTTGTCAGTGATTATTTTTTGCCCTTGATAGATGAGCATACATTACTGACAGTTCCAATGCATGCAAACACACATATGTGTACACATAAATGTCTTATAAAGTAAATTCATTGTATGCAGACTAATGCCGAATTAACAATTTCACAAGTTTCAATTACCCATAAATGTTAACTTCCAATTTTCTAACCGAGGAATTTGTCCGCATTCAATATGAAATTTGAGGAAATATTTCGGTTGATGCCCAAAGCAAATTTTCACGAAACAATGCAGTTTTATTAATAACTACAAAATGCCCGGCGTTGCACTGGTATCAGAATAATTACCCAGTGAATTTGAGTAACTTAGCTAGTAACTTATAATAATGGCTGTGAAGCGTCATAAAGCGTCGTAACGGCATGACGTTACGGCATGATGGCCGTTTCATGACGTTACCCCGCGTCAAGACGTTATCGCGTGTCAATGATGCTAGTATTTCGCAAGCACTGCATAAATATGTACCCAATTATTACTTAAAGGTTGACTTGCAACAAAATTCACATTACAGTTATTTGGTATCAAAAGATTCACCATGTCTTATTCTGTTGTGTTGTAAGTGCCAAATGTGTGGAAATGTGATTACAAGCTCGTAAAAGCTCAAAAACGAAAAGCGGCCGTAGATTGGAATCTCTTGATTTCGATGAAGTCACGAAATGTGGTTATCGTCTTGTCACGTATGTTCTTACGTGAATTGAAAGGCCAATATAAAGCTCAATATAAAACTTATCGTAGTACTCGTTTATGACAAACACTTCGGGTTTTACCGAAGACCCCGTATCAAATATAGATGCTCGCTACTTTACAGTTTTGTTTCGGCATTATTCAATCATCAAGTCGTTCTCTGATCATGTGACCCAATACTTTGCAAATAATTTTTGCAGCATTTTTCGATTATCACAGGTGACTAACAGGCTCGTCATGATTATCAGACAATGATATGTACTCCTTCGAGCTAAGGTTATAAGTAAGTAAGTTATAAGATATCACTGCTAAAAGTGACAGCATTGCAATGACGATGAAACAGACGCGTAAGAACAATATACGTAGTTTTATTGAATGCGTGAAGAATATTTGTGAAAATATTTCGACGAATAAGGTTGCAAGAAAGTGTAAACAGAAACCATCTCTCACAACTACATCACATTAGAGCCGTTTTGGAAAGGGAGTCCAAACTACGGCGGTCTCGTGTGGCTGCGATTTTCTGTTCATTTTTTAGCTTTTAAGAGCTTGTAATCACCTTTCCACATATTTTGCACCTGCAACACAACAGAGTAAGACATGGTGAATCTTTTCATATCAAATAACGGTAATGTGAATTTTGTTGAAAGTCAACCTTTAATATTGTCAATTTAACGTGTAGTGTAGTGGGTAGTACTCCTGTCTGGAGATCTGGAGCTTCCACGTTTAAATGCAGTGCCAAGCAGATTTTTTGTTCCTAAAACTTTTCCGCTGTAACTAGACATCGGGATGACAAACACTGAGATATATATATACCAGCCGAATGCCCGGCGTTGCACAGGCATTAAAAAACAGCTTAAAAACAACAGTGGCAGTTAATGTAGTTGCTATTGGCTAATTTGAGCAAGCTAGTATACATGGTAGTTAACTTACTAAGAAAAGCCGGGAGAACAAGCATTGGTGATGTTGGTATGCGTATGTTGATGTATGCATATTTAACTCAGATAATGACTATCTGTCTAATGAATCCATTGTATCCCGTGTAGCTTAATGGGTTAGCTTGTCACATTGTGAATGGGAGGTTCTGAGATCAAACCTTCTGCAATACAGATTTTTCATTGTTAGAATTTAATCACTATAACTGGACACAGTATGTACAAAAAACAGATAGATAGATTTTTTGGTCTGGTTCAACCGCGCTAAACAATGCTCCATACTTTTTAGTTTTACAATCAGAACCCCAAAAGATTAGTGTGAGTGGTAAAAGCAAGGACCAAAAGAAGACGGGAATTCTTTCCTTAGAATTAGGGCAAGAACTATAGAAAGCATAGGCAAAGATTTTGAAATCACTTTAAAATTCTGTATGAATGAGTTTAGTAGTGAAAGTGCTGCCAATAAGAAAGTCTGAAATAAATGGAGAAACTGGCTGTGATAGTTTAAGACATATATTGTATGTCTTATGTTTTTATATGTAAATATGTTCTTATATTTGATATATGTAGCATATATCAAATAAAAGAACAAATAATATCAATAATCTCAGTTAATTTTAAGTTCCCCTAGACCAAGTTAGGCCAACTTCGTATCTCTATCACCACTTCTAACTGCAGTTTCTTAGTTTTACGTGGAGGTGATTTATTTCTGTTATAAATGTCACAGTAAAAGAAATCCATTATTTTCAAGTGTGTTACCAGTTTTGGTCTCGGGCCTACTAGAAATGATGACTTGAAATCCGTAGACTTGCTCTTAAAATTTTGACCTGAAAACTTTTTTCTTTGCTATTGAAGGACTCTGATGATGATTCCGATGTAGAGCTCCAAAGTGTGACATCCAAAGCGAGCTTAGCACAAACAAAACCCACATCAACGGTGCCTGAAAAAAGCCCTAAATCAGCTCCTCTGAATAAAGTCGTGGCAGGGAGTTCAATTTCCTCAGCTGTTACTAACGACAAACGCTCAGCTCCTAGCAAGCAGAATGAATATGCTAGAGCAACTGTAGCAGATTTTAAATATCATTGTCTCGTTGGCACTAAGTGTCTTGTCTGCAACAGGAATTTTGCTTCGAAAGCCATTCTGAAAAGGCATTATGGCATTCATGATGGCTACTACAATGCTGTCTGTCCCATTTGTGGTATTGGCTTTTGTAAGCGAACCATGTTGCGCAAGCACAAGGTCAGAGTGCACAGGACGGCTAAGGCAACGGACAGCACTTGCAGCCGCTGTGGTGGAGCATTTGAGCAAGAATTCAGACTTAAAAAGCATATGGAGGTCTGTATTTGTCCCAAAAATGATTCTGTTGTGCAGTGTTTGCAATGTGTACGCACATTTGACACGTGGCATCAGTTGAAGGGCCATTTATGGACTCACATTAACAAATGCACCTATTGTGATGAGAAGATCTCTGTGCAGTCCAAACGTGTGGATCACATGCTATCATGTGTCAAAAACCCGCTCATCACAGGTTAGTTACAACTTGCAGATCTTGTCAAGATATTTCGCTGTTACAGCTTCAATGAAATTTACTGTATGTGTGCCGGTTGATGTCTTTGAATCTGATCAGTACTTTGTGTTGAAGGTGAATGTCTACCTACTTCTGTCAAGACAGTTGTATCTCCGCCTCAAAAGCCATTGCAAAGCAAAGCTGCTCCTAAGTCTACGAAGAAGATTCCGGAGAAGAACTTCAAGTGTAAGGAATGCTGCAGTGAATACACAACAATGAAGGCACTAAAGAAGCATGAAGTAGTCCATGAGCAAGCGGAATATAGGTAAGCCTTATCACTTCATTCTAGGGTAAGCTTTGGTAGATGAAAGTGTGCGGAAGAAGCAGCCACGCATGATTTTATACACGCTGTTTATCTTGTCATCTCTCTAGCAAGGTTTTGTCAATTGAAATTTCATGCGTTTGCCTTGTTATTTATTGTTATTATTATTTAAAATACTTAAAGGTTGACTTGCAACAAAATTTACATTACAGTTAATTGGTATCAAAAAGTTGACCGTGTCTTACTCTGCTAGGTTGTAAGTTCAAAATATGTGGAAATGTGATTACAAGCTTTTAAAAGCTCAAAAGCGAACAGTTAATCCCAGCCATCAAGGAAACGCCATAGGTTGGAATCCCTCTCCAAAATGGCTCAAATTGGACGTAGTTGAACACGATGCGCTTCTGTTTACACTTTCATGCAACCTCATTCGTTGAAATATTTTCACAAATATACTTCACGCATTCAATAAAACCATGTCTATTGTCCTTAAGCGTCTTTTTCATCATCATTGTAATGCTTTCACTTTGAGCACTGATATCTCAAAACCTAACCTAAAAATTAGTTGGATTTTTTAACCTTAGCTCGACGGGGTGCATATCATCCTCTGATAAACATGAGGAGCCTTTTGGTCATTTGTGGTAGTCAAAAAAATGCTGCAGAAATTGTTCGCGCCGTTTAGCAGTAAGTATGGGTCACATGATCAGATTACGATTAGATGATTAGACCAAGCTTAAACAAAATTGTAAAGTAGCGAGCATTTATACTTGATACGGGCTTTCTGGTAGAACCCGAAGTGTTTGTTATAAACTAGTGCTACGGGATGTTTTATATTGAGCTTTTTATTTCACGTGATAACATCACGTCAAAACAATAACTACGTCGAGTTGAGTATGTTATCAAAATAAAGGGATTCCAACCTACGGCGTTTTCGTGATTGCTTTGATTAACAGTTAGTTTTTGAGCTTTTAAGAGCTTGTAATCACGTTTCCTCATATTTTGCTCCTACAACACAGCGGAGTAAGACCTTTTGATACCAAACAACTGTAATGTGAATTTTGTTGCAAGTCAACCTTTAAAACTTGTGTTTGTTTCAGGTGTCGCGTCTGCGGAGGCAAATTCTCATCGCTGCTTGCTAAGAACAGGCATATACTCAGGGAACATGAGTCTAAAACTAGGATAATAAAGGCTGCCCCGAAAGAAGAGCCGAAGGTGGAACCAACCGAGACTGGTACTTGGAACACCAATTATAAATAGCTTGAAAAACATTAATCCTCGCAAAGCAAATGTCTCAGGAGCAAGTAATACTTCGTTAAATGTTTTTCGTAAAAGGCCCTCTCATTAAAAAATATGTGGCTCCTAGGTCACAATTTGTGAACTCCTGTGCATAAGCCACAATGAAAATACAGTGCGCCCCGGGTTATGATTTCCCTTTTGAACGATTTTTTCTCCTTATGATGTGGAACACGATGCTTTTTCATCTCCGCCATACTACATCGACGAAAATTTCTCTTGAAATTCAATTTTGGCAATCAGTGTCCTGAATAATAACGAATCACGTCATAATAACGAAGATGACGAAATATGCTATTTGATGAAATCCTTTCCACAACGCCCGAAAGAGATATGATGCTCTCTCGCTCAGTTCAGAATTATTCGTTATAGTGAAAACAAAATCGGAAACGTATAGGTGATGGAATTTTAGACAATGCTAAAGTTTAGTAAAATACATACTGAAACTTAACTTCAAGTGTGTGTTTAGTGAGCTAAATTCATTTAAGTTAATTTCAAAGTTTATGTTATACGTCTGTTTTGAAGGTAAGAGCGGCTGACAGTACGTACTACAGATGGTACGTTGTAATGTTACATTTTATTGCGGATCATAACCATTAAATACACTAAAGTACTGTAGGTAACTAAGTTACTAAGATTAACATTATATTTTGTTACTAGTTTTTAATATGTGAAGTATGTATGAAAATAAAATTTTGATTTTTTATTACCAGGTGTTTGTATAAAATA
The DNA here is from genome assembly GCF_963576615.1 of Watersipora subatra. Classification (NCBI taxonomy): domain Eukaryota; kingdom Metazoa; phylum Bryozoa; class Gymnolaemata; order Cheilostomatida; family Watersiporidae; genus Watersipora; species Watersipora subatra. Next base: position 3,692,142 of record NC_088711.1, read on the forward strand.
ATTTACTATGGGTTTCTATATGACATTTTCGCCTTACGATGCCAACACTGGAATGAACTAATGTCGTATGGCGCGGCCCGCTGTATGAGTAAAACTGCATTATAACAGCGATGCAGAAAACATGCAGTTGCCTAATCATTCTTTATATCATCACTGGCACAGAGCCAATTAGATTTTTAATTTCGTATCGAGTACAGTGCACCCCTCAGGGTACGATTTTGATCCGTTCCAGGATTTGCATCATATAGTAAAAAAATCGTATGGAGGGTTATAGAAACCATGTTATTTTACAATGCAAACATCTAGTGAAAATCGTCAAAATTTTACAAGTGTTGTAAATATTAAAAATTAGTAACAAATTAATATGTTAATCTTGTTAGTTATAGTTACCGACAGGAACTCTATTCTATTTAGTGGTTATGATCTGCAATAAAATGTAACATTATAATGTACCATGTACGGTAAGTACCGTAGGGAGTTCTTACCTTCAAGACAGATGTATGTATAACATAAGCTTTGAACTCACCTCAAATAAGTTTAGCTTACTAAACACAGACTTGAAGCTAAGTTTTAGTATGTATTTTTAAAGATTTTACTGAATTTCAACTTATTACTAAAAAAAATTTATTACTTAACAGTTTCTGTCTTCACTTTCGCTATAACTTTTAGCGGTCCTGTTTAAAAACTTTGTCAACCTAATTCAGCAAAAACCTCGAACAATGTTGTCTTCGTAATAAAGTGGTTTTTTGTTAGCAGGTTAAGGGAAGTTGTTTGATCACTGAATTTCTGTTTGCAGAGATCGCAACTCTAATTTAGCTACTGGTTTTAGAAGGAAAATGTTATCATTTTACAAACAAGAATTTCTTAACTGAGAGAAATCGGTCATCGTGTCTCTTTTAGGTGTTGTGAAAATATTTTCCTTTAGCAGCATTTCGGTGTCATAAGCAAACAGACTGCCAAATTGGAACTCGGGTGAAAATTCTGTTGAATTCGAATGGTGAAATAAGATTCGTATGGTGAGGTGAAAAAATCATCATGTTTCACTTCTTAAGGTGAAAAATTGTATATCCGGGTAATCGTATTCTGAGGGTGCACTGTAGCTGTCAAAGGAACGATTTGCATCAATCACCAATGTCGTTACGAAACAAATTTGAAAAGACAGCTAACTCATTCTCGATCACTTTTAAGAGTTTTATTTTTTTGACTTTTTTAGAACAGCTATTTTTTAACAGTTGGTTGCTGGTTAAACAATTGCTTAGTTGTGGAAAAAATTTCATTATGGCATTTGGTTCTGACTGTTTTTGATAAACCATACATAGCTCATCTGATTGTTATGGGACCAACTTGGGAGCCAGGTTTACAAAAATTTTTACTAAGTCTTATTTAAATATGTGTTTATACTTGGGTGATCGATGACATTATTATTTTTAAGAAGCCCTTTTTTCAAAGACTGAAGGAGTGTCCTCGTGTGACTTGTCTAATTAGGAAATCATTGGCATCGCCAAGAATCAGCAAGAATGTAGCTCGTTGAAGCGGCAGAGTCACTTTTGATTGCCAATTCATTCAAATCGTAGCCAAGTGTATTTGCTTTCCGTTATCAGATCACTTGAATAAATGTTTTTGTCCAAAACATACCTAAAAAGTTGCAAATGAGTGCATTCAATTTTTCAATAATTAATAATTAATTATTAGTAAAGAATCAGTAAGTACTAGATAAAAAAACAATTTGATGATAAATTATGGTTTCCACAATATCCAACTTGTCAGATCGGTATGAAAACACTATTTGCTGAAGGTCAACTGGTCATCATGTGCCATTTCTGTCAAAAATAGGGAATTTTCAAAACTCAATCGTCAGTGTAAATCGTCAGTGTCATCATCGGTGTATATCGTCAGTGTCATCATTCTCCTTATGACCGTCATGACAGATATTGTTGAGGTGTTCGAATATCAGTTGCAGAGGAGCCGCGACAAGAAACCTTCTACATGTGCACTCTATGCAATCGTGTGTTCAAAGACACAGAGACCAAGTTGCAACACATGAGGGATGCTCATGGTATGGATGCCCCAAACAATAGAAAATTGATTGACTGCAGACATTGCGGAAAAAGGTAAATCGACAATATTTGGCTGAACATAATGTTGTTAAAATTTTTATTGCTTATTCGGCCTATATATTGTAGGCAAGTCCTACTTGTTGAATTTTCACAGCTGTGTTCTACCATATGTGGTTCACCCTCATATACAATTACCCTGATATACAATTTTTCACTTACTAAGTGGAATGATGATTTTTTTCATCCTAACCGTATGAATCTGATTTCATCACACAAATTCAACAAAATTTGCACCCGATTTTAAATTTAGCTGTCGGATGTGCTTATTACGTACGTTAAAGTAACAAAGACACCGAAGTGCAGTTCGCCGAAAATATTTTCACATCGCCTGAAAGAGACATGATGATCTATTTCTCTCAGTTCAGCAATTCTTGTGTGTAAAACAGTAATATTTTCTTTAAAACCAGTAGCAAAGTTGGAGTTGCAATCCTTTCAAATAGGTCAGTGGTCAGACAACTTCCCTTAACCTGCTAACAAAAGTCCATTTCATTCCGAAAACAGCATTATTCAGGTTTTCTTGCCGAAATATGTTGAAAAGGTTTTAAACAGGTCTGTTAAAAGTTATAGTCAAATCGAAGACAGAAACTGGTAAGTGATAAATTTTCAGTGAAAAAAAGTTGAAATTCAGTAAAATAGTTGAAAATACATACTAAAACTTAGCTTTAAGTGTGTGTGATAAGGAAGCTAAACTTATTTGAGGGGAATTCAAAGTTTGTTATACGTACATCCGTCTTGAAGGTAATGCCCTACGGTATGTACTGCACATGGTACATTATAATATTACATTTTATTCCATATCATAACCACGAAATATGGTACAATAAAGTTACTGTATGTAATTATATTGTATTTCTTTAGCATTCTCTTTCTAATCTATAATTAGCTGCCGTCGTCTATGTTATTGTTGGAAAGTGTAGGCAGCATCAACTTCTTAGTAATAAGAGGATCTCTTTGTAGAACTATTCTTCCAGCTTTGTCTTAATGCAACATTCCCTAGCGGATGATATTATTCGATAAATTCAAAAATTCGTCAATTCGCAGGCAGACAATTCCGCGAATAGTTAAAATCCACGAATAATTAGAGCTGTTGGTATTTTCCTTAAAGGTTGACTCGCAACAAAATTCACATTCCAGTTATTTGATATGAAAAGATTCACCATGTCTTACTCTGTTGTGTTGTAGGTGCAAAATATGTGGGAATGTGATTACAAGCTCTTAAAAGCTCAAAAATGAACAGTTAATCGCAGCCACACGAGACCGTGACAAGACAATAACCAAACTGTAATGACAACGTCAGAGAAATAAAGAGATTCCAATCTACGGCGGCTTTTCGTTTTTGAGCTTTTAAGAGCTTGTAATCACATTTCCACATATTAGGCACCTACAACACAACAGAGTAAGACATGGTGAATCTTTTGATACCAAATAACTGTAATGTGAATTTTGTTGCAAGTCAACCTTTAAAAGAAAAGGGGAAAATAACTACTACATAAAATTGATAACTAGCTGGCAGGCGTTGTCAGTAAACATAGCTGAGTTCCAATTTTTTTGTAACCTTTGGGGGGGTTTAAAATTGCACCCATTGCTAATGCACTGCAATTATTTACAAAATTATTCAAAGTTGTCACAATGTCTTCAAAATTAAGCATGTCGTCATCAAAGATCGCTTTGAATCACTGTGACATCACCTCCAACAACTTCTAATAACGAAGCTGGTGACAATGATGATTTTGATTTAGACATGGTATGTATTTGATTGGCAGATACAATTACATGTAGAATAAAAAGTCATGCATAAAGTTAAACATGTGCTATACGCATGTGAAGGTTTTAAACTCTATTGCTAGCTGGATTCAGGATTAATTTATTCGTGTATGTGTTCCTCCCCGCATAAAATATTCCACAAAAATACATGAAACGACTTTCACGAAGTGTTACTCCTTGAATGATGTTGTCCTGTAGGGTAACTAATTAAAGGTAAAATTTTATGAAGCTTGGTTACACCAATCATTCTTCAGCATCTGTCCCTGAAGAATGATTGGTTTAACCCAGTCTGTCGCAGTTATCCATATGTCTTGACAACGAAGCTGTGTAAACAGAACATGCAGTTCAGAGGAGAACAAAATACATAAGCTGTATGCTAAGTTGAAGGTTAGTAGGACTGCCACAAACCTCTGACTTGCCTTGCATAACTGATGTAATTTCAATGATGAAATTATCTGACTCTTTGATTGGCTCTCGCACTTATTACTAAAAAATAAGTGTTGCCACATGAAAGATGGATAGCAATTTTAAAGCAGTCATTTGTTCTTCTTTCTCAGGTGCTGAAAAATAGCGTGGCATGAGTGGACTGACATTTGCCAAAATCTGTTATATATATGCCACCTAAGTCTTCCTTTTTCATGATGTGACAACTTCCCATATTAATGGCTGACCGCAGTACTTAGTACAGCAGTCAGCTGTACTAAGTACAGCTTGGCCTTACAGTGCGCCCTCGGATTACAATAGCTCTGTTATTATAATTATATTCAAAACCCTCAAAGAACAACAAATGCATTAGTCGGAGCATTAATTTGTTTCAATTAGTTCAGTAGTTAGTCTGCTACAGGACTTAATGACAAAACTTAATAATTTTCATTGACCTGTCTCATTGTTCATGCCATTAAAAGTTGTTTCACAAAAAAATCACTTGATATAAATGAAGTTGTCTACCCTGTAACCATGTAAAATGTGTATACTCCTGTCGCTGTCACACCTTTGCCCCCCCCAAATGGTTGGGTACTTATTTGCTTATGGTAGGTTAAGTTTTTTATTTGCAGATTTCCTACCAAGTTTGCACGTAGGCGGCACCTACAGACAGCACACTCTGGATCAAACTCACAGCCCCAAAGCCTTGTCTGTCATCTCTGTACCAAGAGATTTCCTTCCAACTTTGCTAAGCTGCAACATATGAAGAAGGTAGGATCCTGTAAAATTTTATAAAGTCCCCAATTTCACCGCCTTTCTCCCGAGCCCCTTCTTCTCACCCCACCTCTCCCAAACATTCCTTCTCAGCCCCACACCCTCCTCACAGCCCTACTCTCCGCGCCTTCTCACAGCCCCACTTTCCCGCGCCTCCTCATAGCCTTTCCTGCACTCCACGTCCCACCTCATAGCCTCACTTCCATGCGCCACCTCACAGCCCCACTCCCACACGCCACCTTACAGCCCCACTCTCATGCACCTACTCAGACTCCTCACCCTTAGTTCACAGTGTAAAAGTAATCATTTTGAAAAAGAGAAGTAGGAAATGTAGTTTTGCTAATAAGCAATTCTTCATACTTCTTGAGGTGGCTAGTCTAAGTCTACGTACACAATGGAATGTTGGTGAGAAGGCTAGCCACTCTTCCCTCTATCCCTCTAGATTCATAAGCTGACGGAGAGTGAGCTCGCCCCGAGGAAGCAGAAAGTATGTAAAGTGTGTGGTGAAACGTTTGAAGGGAAAAGTGAGTTGAAGGCGCATAAGAGGTCTGTTCATTCACAGTTGATTATGAACAACAGCATAGACCTAGCGCCTGATATGCTCCTCTTAGGTGATGCTTCCTCCAGTGATCTCGGTGAGTCTACAGTATTTGCTGCCAACCTCGCATCGATACAACGAACATTAAAATTCACCATAAAAACACACCGCTAACACGAAAGTGTCGTTTGCTTATAACACAAACATTCTATGATGTAATAAGAATTCATTATAAATCATTTCAAATCTGGTCTAGTCATGTCCAAGTTTGATATACAAAAAAGCAAAAAAAAATATTTAAACAGCTTCCTGTTAAAGCTAACTTTCTTTAATTACAATAGTAGTTGGAGAATGATTTAATAAAATTCTTAAATATTTACCCTATACAAAGAAGTAACCTTCAAACTGCTTTTGATCCACTTGAAGTTGCTATCGCTGAAGTCAACGTAGGACCGAAAGACTCTTATTTTTTATTTACTCAAGAATAGACAAATATTATCTAGCCAGAGAATCATATTTCAACTGAAAGAAAACATACATTTCAAAGTAACATGACTTGATATTTTGATCAGCCGTGAACGAATGCTAGCTTCTTAAATTTGGTTACAACTTTGCTAACTAAAGCTTATGCCAAATGTTGTTCATTTTTATTTGATGAAACAGTTTTAGAATGGCATTCTGGTGGCTCACAACTGTTTTCAATTTGACTTTGTAGGTGTTTTTAAACATTTTTATTGGTTTGTGGCTAAGTTTGATGCATCGTATATGAAATCCAAAGTTAATCTGTTCGTTTGATTTCTTTTTGCACATTGTTGCTAGCTTTGACTGATGGCTACAACAACACCTGGATTTGAGATGCATGCCGGCACATCAGGCAATATAAGGTTAAAAAATACCTAATCTCAGCAATGATCTCTTTATAAAACGTCAAAAATTATTGTTAAGGAATCTTAGAGTTTAGGCCTAAATCTTAGAGGTTTAGGCTGGTAATACAGACAATCATGTAGATCTTTGGCCTCATCTAGCTTACAATTTATCAACTTTTCTATTTTTGTAGTTACTTTTTGCCACTCTAAAATTCTGTAAAAACAATCAAATGTGCTGGAAATTTATAAAAAACAATTCACTGAAACTAGATACCTCATAAAGTTTATATTAATGGTTTTTAAAGTGATAGTATTTTATTGTATTTGTATATAGAGCGTCAGCAATTGTGCGCAAGACAGTGTGTGCCAACAATTGCGCCCAAAACAAATGAGCACAGTAACATTTGAGCATAAATTCAGACATCAACTCTCTCTCTGTTATTCCTTATTTCATCATTCACTCACTGTTACAAGCATTTGGTGTTAAAAAAGAAGGGATTGTCTTAATCTTCATTTGTTAATAAAATATATTTTATTATTTAATGTATTAAATATTAATATGTTTTAAATTTTATTGACATTTAAATGCTAAAGTATATAAAGACAAGTTATACAACTCAAATGTTGTAACAGAAAATCTATTTATAAAAAGAATATAATTACTTTTGTAGGCTAAGGTTCATAAGATATTGAATGAAGATATTTTAGCGGTTTTCTTCAACAATACTCGCCCATTTGAATGTGGCGTTATTTACTTTTAAATATTCACTCTGTTTACAGATTCATGCCACCCAGTTTATTCTGATCATTTTCTTTGAAGTATGGTTTTGTTCATTTAAGATATTAATGAATTTGTCAATTGTTGAGTACGTGTGGCTTACTGACATCCGCACTCACATGCATTTAACGTATATCTTTCCTTTGCACCCACTGTTCACACAGCACCAGG